>NW_020954598.1:7331257-7416851 GCF_900497805.2 Vombatus ursinus
GATAGATAGATAGATAGATAGATAGATAGATAGATAGATAGATAGATGGATGGATGGATCAATGATAGATATATAGATGATGGAGAAATACGGTATATAGATGATAGGTAAATAGATAATAAATACATAGATACATAGATGATAGGTAGACAGACAGATATAGACATACACAGATGGTAGAGGCTAGATAGGAGTTCTGTTTCAAGCACGTTGAGTTTGAAATGCCTATGGATACACAATTTGAGTTGTTCAAAAGGCCCTTGGTGATATAGGAATGGAGAGATTTGGGTTGAATATATAAATATTTCAAATCTCTGAATCATATACAGAGATAGCAATGAAACCAACAGACTGTTATAGGGATGGGAATGCAAAGGGAGAGAAGGCAAGGGAAGGGATCTTCTTCTTCTTCTTCTTCTTTTTCTTCTCTTCTTCTTCCCTATAATTACTAATAGAATTGGTTGGATATAAATGAAGCAGGAAATGCTTCTTATTATGTACTAACATGAGGGCAAAGTTTATTAACTGATCATTTGTGTGATAAAGCATTTAAGATCTGAAATATTTATTAGATAACATGGATAACACATTTTTAAAATGAAAAAGAAATCATTTTTTGTAGAAATACACAGCTCATGTAATTCTAAGAAAAAATATCCTCTAAACTTATAACATGCATTTGAGATCTCTAATTATAGTCTTCAACATCAATTCATTCAATTGAAAAGATCTTGGGTTTGCAATGCTGTTGTGGGTTATGCATTACACCTTAAATCTTCCACCCTCTTTGGAATGATGACCCCAGTTGGGCCTCCAGTGGGGCACTTCAGACTACTCACGGATTGTTGTTTGTCCTTCATTCTCAAAGAGGACCATGACAACAGGGTGATGCCATGACTTGCAAATTAATTAGAGAACTTTTTTTTTCACGTGACTATAGTTAGTTTTGATTACTTTATCTGAAAACTTCCTGTTCATATTCTTTGACAATTTATTAATTGGGAAATAACTATTATTCTTATTCTTATATTATTCTCTATATATTTGAAAAAAATGAGACCTTTATGAGAGAAACCTGCTAAAACCCCCCCCCCCCCAGTTTTCTTCATTCCTTCTTATCTTAGTTGCATTGGTTTTATTTGTGGGGGGGCAATTTTTTTTTAATTTCATGTAATTAAAATTATTCATTTTAGATCTCATAAACTCTCTCTCTTTCTCTCTCTCTCTTTCCCTCTCTCTTTCATAGACTCTTCCCTCATCCATAGATTTGACAGGTAAAGCATTCTATGCTCTCTTAATTTGCTCATGGTGTCATCCTTTATGTCTAAATCATGTACTCATGTTGTTGGTCTATACCTAGTTTCTATCAAACTGTTTTCCATAAAACTAGAAAAATTAAGAAGTAATATATTTTATCCACAAATCCTTTCAAAAAGTGAGTGATAAATTGAGGACAAAAATAATTTTCTTAGGAAAATGAATTAAGAATGGTACTGAGCCTTTTCCAACAAAGAATAAGTCTTGTCCTTTTAACCCACTTGAAATAACTAGTACTAGGATCCATTTTTCTTTGTTGAGAAAGGATTAAGATATTAATGGTTAGGAGGAAGTTTATTTACTCTTGGCATGAAAGAAGTGATTTTGGAGGGAACGAGATGGCAATTTGGTTACTCAATTATTCTTAAATATTAGCCCAACCTTCATATTTACATAATTTAATATTTTCTTCCTTCATGATCCCTATGAATGTTTACTTATATTATCACGGGACAGTTATGAAACAGGTAGGTTGTTTGTCCTTCATTTCTAAGAGGACCAATGACATCATAGGGTGATAGCTTAACTGGAGCGTGAATTCAGCTTAAGTGAGGCAGATTTGCACAAAGTTGTCAGCCTCATTCTTTCTTTCAGAGTCATCAAAGTCCAGTGGGAAGACAAAAGTCAAGATGACTGACAATGGCCCAGAGTGCAGTGGATGACCTTGGTGTCTTCCACGTCTGACCAGTCTCTCAGATCTCCATAGCATCCGCTTCATCCACCTTTATGGTTGTTCTCATTTACTCATTGTGCTAGGGTAAGTTTTCACATGTTTGAGGTAGACATTCCCCTAACTCATGGAGACCCTAAATCTGGTTTAGCCCATCTACTGAGACAGTTTTAATGAGGTGTGACTGCCACAGATGCTATAGCTTCTTGCTATCACAAATGAAAGGTAGACACCAAGGTGGATGAGTAGCCCTGAAAAGGGCTTGGCAAGCCCTCATACCAGAAGTGCTAGTCCTCCCTGAACACCATGCACTTGACCTGAAATCAAGAAGAGCTGAATTCAAATCTGTCTTCAAACACTTGTCTCTCTTAGTTTCTTCAACTGTAAAATGGGGATAATATTAGCACCTACTTCATATGTTTTTTTGAAGATCAAATAAGATAATATTTGTAAAGGACCTAGAACAATTCTTAGTACATAGTAAGTGCTTAATAAATGCTTGTGCACTCTCTCTCTCTCTCTCTCTCTCTCTCTCTCCCCCCCCCCAGCTAGAAATGACTTGGATACACATTAACGTTAAGTAAAATAAAATAATTTCTGACAGACTTGGGCCTATAAAGAACAGAATGCAGTGTAAGTATTAATATTTTTTTTCCTTAACAAATTCTTGATTTAAACTGGGGGAATTTCTTCTTCCATGTATTCCCTTCTCAATTTGAACTGCAAATGTGTAGTCTCAGACAAAATCATTTTCAATGGTCAAGTAGTAGTGCCAAGTAACTTAGAGTGCACATAAATATTCAAGCAAGGCTAAAATGGTTCTTGTAACCAACATTAGTTTTAACTCACCTCTCCATCATTCTATCAATCAATCTATCATGATTCATGGAAGAAAAAGAATAAGTTTTACAATCTTAATGGAAATTTGCCCAGCAGTAGTCTCCCCTTATCCTTCCCAAAACTGCAATATTAAGTGGAAGTTCCAATCACACATTAATGGAAACACAAAATAAAGTTTTTAGAAACCTGAGAACAGTATAGGTTAAAGATTCTTTATCATATCAGGACAATCCTCCAAAGTATCTAAAATACTGGGGGATCTTCAAAGTGCATATTAACTCCTAGACTTCCTTCAGAACCTGTTGTAGTCTTGGCAAGAATATCTAAGAGTTTATTTATTTGTTTGTTTTGGAAAGAATTCCAAACTATCACAACATAATTGCTATATAATTTATATAGTAGTTCGTGAGTGGTGGACATTGCTAATATCGAGTCTAAAGCTAATGTTATTTGCAAGAAAGACCACAAATAGGAAGAAAACAGAGAACTAGAATCATAAAACTTTTGGAATACAATTTGCAAGCATGTGTTTCTAATTAGAAAACAATCTTTCCTCCTGCATTTTCAGGAGTCCCTTATTAAAGGAATAGTATCATTAAGGAAAGTATGAATATTATATATGTACAGGCTATTTTCAGAATCAGACTTGATCACAGAAGACCTGGTAATATACTAAAAACAACACTGGATTTGGAGTCAGATGGCTATTCTGTTTACCAGCTATGTCTTTGTGGGTAATTCTCTTAACTTCTCTGGTGTTGTTTCCTTATCTATAAATTTAGAACAATGAAAAGTGTTCTTTCCATTTAACAAAGTTGGAAAAAAAAAAGGAGGGAAGGAAGAAAAGAAGGAAATAAGCATTTATTCAGCACCTACTCTGTACCAGGCACACCAACAATTAATAGGACAAAAATTGTTGTGACTAGCATCAGTGTCTGACACATAGCAGGTGTTTGATAAATTCTTATTTGAGTTGTATTGCAAGGGAAATAAGAGGCAACTGCTTATGCAAAACCTTTAAATTGGAAGTTGCCTGGAATCTGTAGAGAAACCATAAGTTGTTTTTGTCTTATAAAAATTAATATAATTTTAAAGTCCTAATCTCCAAGGCATTTTTTTTTACCTCTATGCAATGGCTAGATCTGTACACTGAAAATCACCAATGAAAATGTTTTCAGCTGTCTTACTAGCTAAATTGGGTCAATTCTAATAGTAGAGCAGATGGATTACAATGGATTTATTGTTAACATGGCCAAAAATCCTGAAGTAAACCCCCAAATGGCCATCAATGATTGTGCATAGGTGCATTCTTAGTCTATTTATTTAATTAAACTCTGCCGTAGCTAATGAGATCAAATCCAGATGTTTATGCTGCTTTCAAATATCTTGACTTGATAAAGCACAGAACTGATACATCCTCAAAGTTCTTTGGATTTCAAACAATATTCTCTTAAATACACCTATAATCACATACAAAAGATAAAACCTTTTTTTTGAGGCAATTAAAAAAATACTCTTTTAGAGAAATTCTCACTTTGTTTATTTAATAGTTTGTCATTATATCCCGATGGATAAGCAAAGGGTCTGGAACATAATAAGCCCTTAATAAATATCTGTCACTGATCAATCAATCAAGGTCCTTTGATAAGCACCTACTCTATGCCAAGCATTTTGTAAAACATTGGGGATACAAAAAAAAAGATGTAAAAATCCCAGCCCTTAGGTATGTTACATGCTGTGTGGGACGGCGGCCACAGTAGAATTAAAAATTCGGAGGTTGAGTCAGAGATCAGAAAAGGTTTTATTCTTTCTCATGAGAAAGGGCACAGCCCTCATCACCCAAGCAATGACAGCCAGGGAGTGCAAAGTCTGTTAGTGGGGAGCAAAGTTTTATTGTCCTAATGCAATACCCCCTCCCCATTCTTGAACCCTTCCTCCCATTGACTGGGTTTCAGGGTGCACAATCTAAATGCAGCTTTCTAAGACCCTTATTGGGAAATATTTGCTAGAGACAAAGAATCAGGAGGACTTTTGATAACCATTTAGAAGTTCTGCCTGAAGACAGATAAGCAGGAAGCCTCTGGAGGTCAGGCTAGCAGTCTTTTGCAATATTTATATTGCTAGAGAAGATGGAACACAGGTCAGCTCTTGCTCTTTGGGAGTACCAAGGGAATTTATGAGTTTTAGTACTGAGGAAACTTCATCCATCTCACTCAATGCTAAAATATGAAATAACATGGAACTAGTTATATTTATATTAGATCCATTCAATGATCTTCTAATTCTTCAAAATATTCTCTGCATTTTTAAAGCAGACCTCTAATTGCTTGGGTGCTGGGAATGCAAGATCTTTCTACTCCCTTGTCTATTCTAGCACCCTTTCATCACTGTAAGCTTTCTGAATGGAAAGTCCTCATCCACTCAAATTTACTAGTGATTTGAGCAGGAAGGAAGGAAATGAAACTGATCTGCTTCCCTAAGGGTTACTCTCTAAACCACTATTACTTGTTCATTACTAAAATGGCCCTATCAGCATTGCTATGAGGTAGACAAATCTTCCATATGACATACACCCAAATCACTTAAACTTCAGCATATATAATAGTGTATGGAAAGGTGCTTCTAGCACTCAACTCTTGTACCATCAGTTTGAGGCTCAGTGAAGAATGGCAAAGGGACCCACGCAGCTTTTGTCTTGTAAAATATTCCATAAATCCCTAGCAAAGCAGTTGTAATATGACAGAGGGAGAGAAAGACAGAGACAGAGAGAGACAGAAACAGAGAAAGGGAGAGAGACAGATACAGCGACAAAGAGAGAGAGAAACAGAAACAAAGACAGAGAGAAAGAGACAGACAGACAGAGAGAAAACTAATGATATTGTGCTGTGTTTGGTGCTGCCATCAAGTCAAGTAGAGTCAACAGAAATGAGTTCTTTTTACCATCATTGTGCTAAGCACTGAAGATAAAAAGAAAGAAAAAAAAAGTTCTTGTTCTCAAGGAATTCACAGTTAAATGTATGAGACAACATGCAAACAACTCTGTAGATAGATAGACAGATAAGTATAGATACATACACATATACACATGATAAATGTGTATATCTATGTATGTATGTATGTAAATGCATGTATATATATATATATATATTAAGATAATATGAGAGAAGAGATTAAGGTTTAGAGAGATGAGGAAAGCTGTCTTACAAAAAGTGGTCCTTTATCTGAGACTTCTAGCAAGCCATGTGTTGGAGATGAAGAGGGAGAGAGTTCTGGGCAAATTAAAAACATTCAAATTCAGAATTCCTCTTGCATGAGGAACAGGGAGGGAGGCCAATGTCACTGGAATGAAAAATACCTGCAGTGAGGTAAAAGAAGTAGACCTTTAAAAGTCAAAAATAAGATTTTGCATTTTAGGTTAGAGGTAATCCTGGGAACCAAAGGAGTTTTTTGAATGAGAATTGAAAGTGATTTGGTAACAACACAGTTGAGTGGATTATGGACTACAGGACGTAATGCCTTGGGACAGTGAAAAACTGAAAAGTTATTATAATAGCACAGGTGTAAGGTGATGATGATGTGCACCAAGGTATTGCCAGTGTCAGAGGAAAGAAGTGGATGTATTTGACAGATGTTAGAAAGGTCAACTGTATAGCACCGGACACCTGATAGGACATGGGGACAGAAAGAGAGTGAGGATTTAAGGATGACTCCTAGATGAGGAGCCTGGGAGACATGAATACACTTTCAAATATTTTAGTTTAAGATATCTATAAAATATTGAGTTTAATATGCCCAAGGCAGCTGGAGATGCTCAGGAGAGTAGTGATGGCAGGACAAATGGATCACAGAATTATCCGCGTCCCAATGCTATAATTGACAAATATCCTTAGTTTTCATTGGTAAGGTAAGCCAGAATCTAAAATAAAGAAGTATCTCTTTTTTTTAATTTTTCCCCTAGTGGAGTTTTAATATTTCCTGACTGTAAAAGTATGTAAAATTTATGCCAAAGTTCAGAAATTTGTCCCAAATGCTTAATATTTAAGAGGACTATGTAGCTACTCCTTAGTGTCCTTTGTAGTATCTTTATCTTTGTCAACCCCACTAACAGTGGATGTCCACTAAGCCTCTTTTCCAAGAGCTTCTTCTTTTCTTCCTATATTGACTCACTTGTTGATTCCAATATCTTCCATAGTTTCAGTTATCCCTAATCAATATATCCTATTGTAATCTCTCTACTGAACTCCAGGTCCACATGACCAACAATTGGACATTTTGAATGGAAAGTCCATCAGACAACTTAGACTCCATATGTCCAAAACAGAACTCATTATTATGCCAAATTCATAGCCTCAGTGTCATCCTTGTCCAATTGGTTATCAAATCCTTTTTTTTTTAAATTTCTATCTCTATTATATCTCTTGAATGTACCCCCTTATCTCCAATCACATCAGGATAAAAATTCAGATCTACTACAGTTTATTCAATTAATATTTACAAAAAACCTATTTTGTATAAGAATCTTCTCTTAAAAATCTTATTACAATGACTCATTGTGCTGGAGGAGGCCTTAGATTCTCAAAGTATATTTAAAGTGGAGTAAAAACTGGCAGATATATACATATATATACATACATACACATGTGTATCTATGCATATTTATATACACATACATACAAACATGCATATATATGTATGTTTATGTATATGTATATAGTTATTGTGTACAATTTCAATAATAGACTGCAATTTTGATGTCTGAGGACCAGCCTAACTAATCTGGTCACCATATTGGGTAATAATAAATATTTGTCCACAGAAAACTTCAAAAATCAGTTCCAAGCTATACAAAGGTTGGTACATTTATCATTGGAGGAAGTTCTCAAAATTATAAAATTAAGGAATTAATCACTTCAATTATATAGTTAATTAAAAGAGGAAATGTGTCAAATTGGAAAGATTGAACCTCAGAGTCATAAAGACCTGTGTTCAGTTTCTGCCTCTGACAAATAACAGCTATGGGATCTTAGAAAAATGACAGTCTCTTAGTACCTCAGGTTATTCCCTAACTCTTAAGTTGCATTTGCTGCCTATACACATGAGTAGAAGAAATGTTCTCCTTGGGAGTCCCCTACACCGATAAAATTATAAATCTAGACCAAATGTGTGCATTGTCTATACTCTTTTCTCCTTCCCTCTTTCCCTCCCTCCTTCCTCCCTCTCCCTCTCCTTTTTCTCTCTCCTCTTCTTCTATTTCTCTCTCCTCTTCTATTTCTCTCTTTCCTCTCTTTACATATATATATATACTATAAAACATATATTATATATTGCATACATAATTAGTTTATTTAATCACTTACATTAGTTGCTAGAGCATTGTGTTTGGGTAAGCACCAGGTCTACTAATATGACAAACCATATAGTCACATAGTTTATTTTCTGACCAGGTAAAGTACACATATGTATATGTGTGTGTTTGCATGCATGTGTGTGAACTATCATTGCCATAATAATTATCTGAACAATATAAGACAAGATGCATTCAGTAATTACTTCCTGTGCATCAGGTACTATTCTGTGTTTTAGAGACAGAAATATATATACATTTTTGTCAATTTATTTTTTAAAAATCAATCCAGTAATCCCTTTTATTTGAAATAATAAATTACAAATCATAACTTGAAATAGTTTTACAAACAAAAGTTTACATTGGAATTTTCACCAGCTGATGAGATCACTCCTGGCTGTTACATGAGTTGATGGACTTCTATAACCATTCTTGGAATTTTTCTTATTCTATTTTATTATGAGATTCTGTGGCCTCAGTAGATTGGGTACTTTTTTCCAATGGTAGTGACAACAATCAAGTTACACCTCATCTTATGTGATGTCTGTCCATGTCTTCCCATAAATTCTCTATTGAGGATTATTTTGAGAGTCAGTATGGTTTAGTGGCTAGAGTACTAGATCTGAAGTCAAGAAGGTCCAGGTCTGAATGAAGCCTCTGAAATCTTATTCTAAGCCTCAGTTTCTTTGTCTGTAAAATGAGAATAACAATGGCAGGCAGCATGGTCCAAGAGACAGAGCTCTGGATTTGAATTGAGTGGACATAGGTTTAAATCATAGCTGTGCCAATTACTACCTGGGTGATCTTGGGCAAGGCACTGAATTTCCCTGGGCCTCAATTTCCTCACTCATAAAATGAGGGTGACTAGACTAGATAAACTTTAAGGTCACTTCCTCCTCCAAACTTATGATTCTGTAATATTCATGATACCTATTTCTCATAGTCATCTTGAAACTCAAGTGAGACAATGTACGTAAAGTGCTTTGCAAACATTGAAATGCTATAAAATATAAGCTTATTATTATTACCCTATATACCAGAACTATTCTGACCCCCCCCCCCACATTTTATGTATACCCACTATAATACTTGGGCTCCCCATCTGTTATCTCTTACTTTTGCTACATGAACAATCTCGATAATGCCTGTGAAACTTGTTTAGCACAAATAATCATTTGTACTATTTGTGTCATGATGCTCATCACAAATCATTCTATTGCCCTTTTGGTCATAATTCACAGGCTTATAGAATCATTGGGTGAAATATTCTTGCCCAAAAGTAATCTTGTTTGAACTCTTCTTCCTCCCATTCAATATTTAGCCTGTCACATTGCAGTGCTTGTCCAAGGGAGATGAACATGCACTAACACCATGGGTTGCCAATCTAACAGTGTGACATAATCTGGGGAATATGTACTCTTTATTCACTTTATTTTTCCTGACTGGGTTACTCTCTATTGAGTAATGGTGGATCTCATTGAGAAGGTTCTGGTGTTCTGGACATTAATTTATTAAATGCAATGTCGTTCCTTTTTTTTTTTTTTTTGGCTAGGCAATGGGGTTAAATGACTTGCTCAGGGTCACACAGCTAACAAGTGTTATGTGTCTAATGCCAGATTTGAACTCAGGTCCTCCTGAATTCAGGGCTGGTGCTCTATCCACTGTACCACCTTGCTGCCCTTACAATGTCACTCTTTTTCTTTTTTAACTATAATTAGTTAATTTATTTTTAGTCTTCAACATTCACTTCCACAAGATTTTGAGTTCCAAATTTTCTCCCTATCTCAACCCTCCCCCCACCCCAAAATGGCATGCATTCTGAATACCCCTAATCTTCCCTACCTTCTATCTCACCTCCCTTCTCTTATCTCCTTCCCCTTCAACTTTCCTGTAGGGCAGGATAGATTTCTATATCCCATTTCCTGTATTTCTTATTTCCCAGTTGCATGTGAAAACAAAAATTTTTTTAACCTTTGTTTTTAAAATTTTGGGATCCAAATTTTCTCCCTTCCTCCCTCCCCACCCATCCTCATTGAGAAGGCAAGCAATTTGATACAAGTTACAGATGTGTACTCATGCAAAACACTTCCAAAGTAGTCATGTTGCAAAAAATTAAGTATCTTTCCCATTATCCTATCCTACCCTCCATTTATTCTATTCTCTCTTTTGACCCTGTCTCTCCTCAGAAGTGTTTCTTTCTGATTATCTCCTATCCCAATCTGTCCTCCCCTCTATCATTCCCCGGCTCTCTTGTCCCCTTCCCCCCTTATTTTCCTGTAGAGTAAGATAGATTTTCCTACCCAATTGTGTATGTTATTCCCTCCTTAAGCCAAATTCGATGAGAATAAGATTCACTCATTCTCTCTCACCTTCCCCCATTTTCCCTCTACTGTAAAAGCCTTTTCTTGTCTGTTTCATGTGAGATAATTTACCCCATTCTACCTCTCCCGTTCTTCTTCTCCCAATATAATCCTCTCTAACCCCTTAATTTTATTTTCCAGATATCACCCCTTCATTTTCAACTCACCCTGTATCCTCTACCTATCTATCTATCTATATATACATACTTATAATTTTTTTTCCCTCCCACTACCCTAATACTGACAAAGGACTCATGAGTTACAAATATCATCTTTCCATGCAGAAATGTAAACAGTTCAACCTTAATAAGTGTCTTATGATTTCTCTTTCCTGTTTACCTCTTCATGTTTCACTTGAGTCTTGTATTTGAAATTCAAATTTTCTATTCAGCTCTGGTCTTTTCATCAAGAATGCTTGAAAGTCCCCTATTTCACTGAATGACCATTTTTTACCCTGAAGGATTATACTCAGTTTTGCTGGGTAAGTGATTCTTGGTTGTAATCCTATCTCGTTTGCCCCCTAGAATATTATATTCCATGCCCTCCGGTCCCTTAAGGTAGAAGCTGCTAAATCTTGTATTATCCTGATTGTGTTTCCACAATACTTGAATTGTTTCCTTCTGGTCGCTTGCAATATTTTCTCCTTGACCTTGGAATTCTGGAATTTGGCTACAATATTCCTAGGAGTTTTCCTTTGGAGATCCCTTTCAGGAGGAGATCAGTGGATTCTTTCAATTTCTATTTTGCCCTCTGGTTCTAAAATATCAAGGAAGCTTTCCTTGATAATTTCTTGAAAGATGATGTCTAGGCTCCTTTTTTGATCATGGCTTTCAGATAGTCCAATAATTTTTAAATTCTCTCTCCTGGATCTATTTTCCAGGTCAGTTGTTTTTCCAATGAGATATTTCACATTGTTTTCTATTTTTTCATTCTTTTGAATTTATTTATAGTGTCTTAATTTCTCATAAAGTGACTAGCTTCCAATTGCTCCATTCTAATTTTTAAGGACATTTTTTCTTCAGTAAGCTTTTGGACTTCCTTTTCCATTTGGCCAATTTTGCTTTTTAGGACATTCTTCTCCTCATTGGCTTTTTGGATCTCTTTTCACATTTGTGTTAGGCTATTTTTTAAGGTGTTATTTTCTTCAGTATTTTTTTGGGGTCTCTTTCAGCAAGCTGTTGACTTGTTTTTCATGATTTTCTTGAATCACTCAGTTTTTCCTCTACTTCTCTTCCTTGCTTCTCAAAATCCTTTTTGATCTCTTCCATGACCTTGGATCAATTCATATTTTTCTTGGAGGCTTTGGATGTAGCAATTTTGACTTTGCTGTCTTCTTCTGGTTGTATGTTTTGATCTTCTTTCTTACCAAAGAAAGATTCTATAATCTGATTCTTTTTGCACTGCTTGTTCATGATTCCTGCCAATTACTTGAGTAATAAACTTTATTAAGGTAGAAGTCTGCTTCCAGTGTGGAGAATGTACTGTCCCAACCTTCAGGGGTTTTGTGCAGCTGTTTTCAGAGATACTTCTAGCGACCTGTAAATTTTCAGTTCTTCCAAGGTGCTATGATCGAGGGTGAGGTGTTTACTCCTTTCCTGGCCTGTGCTCTGGTCTATGAGTGACCACAAGCACCCTTTTCTGTCTTGGAACTATGAGGAAGATTCTCTCTCCACAGCCACTACAAGTTCCACCATGCCAGCGCTCCTCCTTGCCCCAGGACCACCACCCAGAACTGTGACCCAGATCCAAGTATGGGCAAAGCAAGAGAATCTTGCACCAGCAGAGAGATCCCTGCAATGCCCCTCTGATCAGCCACTTGATCCCCCCTCAGTCTGTGGGCCGGAAGCTCCAGAGGCAGCTGCTGCCCCAGAGCCACGCTTGGGGAATGGGGCTGGGACCAACCAGGCACTTCTCTCTCACCACAGACACAGATTTTTCCTACTGACCTTCTAAGTTGTCTTTAGTGTTCATGGGTTGAGAAGTCTGGAAACTGCCACAGATGCCCATGATTCCGTCCTCTGAGGCCTACTCGCCTATGCCAAACTGCGCTCCTCTCCCAACCCAGTGTGATATACGTTTCTGATCAACCATCCAGGTTGTCTTGGGCTGGAAATTTGTTTCACTCTGCATTTTTGTGGGTTCTGCTGCTTTAGAATTTGTTTAGAGTCATTTTTTACAGGTATTTGGAGTGGTTTGGGGGAGAGCTCAAGCAAGTCACTGCTTTTACTCCATCATCTTAGCTCTGCCCCAATAGAAATATATACAAAAAGATATATAGCTCCCACATTTAAAGAGTTTGCATTTTAATGAAATAAGACAGCACACAAAAGAGAGATAAAATTTTCAAATGGAATGCATGGTGGCCAGTGGCCAGTGTCCAGAAACCAAAAATAGAGCTTGGAGGGGAATGACTTTTGGCTTGCTTGGACATGTTCCCAAAATGGAGGCCCCAGAAGGAACTCACCAATGGGAGAAGGCAGCTGGCAAATCAAAGGGATGTGACAGGGTGAGGAGGCTCCAGGAGCTGAAGGATGTTCTAGGGCGAGATGGAAACTTTGGCATGGTGTCAAAATCCAGAAAATCATATCAGAGCTGGGAGGGAAATTTTGTTGCAAAAAGATATGTCTTCTACCAAGAAGAGGCTTATTTAAATGGTATTAATATATTTCCTTTTTACATATCCTAAATTTCTCTAACCATATCTCTCCCTACCCTATCCCAGAAAGTCATCCCACATAACAACAAAAACAAAAAAAAAATGACAAAGAGGAAAGGAAGATTGAAAAAAAGGTCAATAAAACTAATGAAAAAATCAAAGAAGTCTATAAATATACATACTGTTATATACCATATACTTCCCACCACTGCAATGAAATAGGGGTGGGATTATCTTCTCATATTTCTCCTCTGAGGTGATTCTTATTGTTTGTGATTCTGCAACACTGACTTTCAATTATTTTGTTGTCATTGTTCTTTCCACTGACTTTATTAAACTCATTGTGGATGTTGTTTTCTTGCCCCTGATTACTTCTCTATACATTACTGGAAGTCTTTCCAAGGTTCTCAGTATTCATCACATTCATTATATCTTAGAGCTCAGTAGTATTTTATCTCATTGGCATACTATAAATTGTTTACCCATTACAATAATTGATCATCTGCATTGTTTCCATTTCTTTGCTACCACAAAGAGTGATGCTACAAATATTTTTGTATATGTTGGTATTTTCTTCTTATCTATGAACTTCCTGAAACTTCACCTTCTACAAGAAACCTTTCCTGATCCCCTTTAATGGGAGTAACTTTGTTCTACTGATTATCACTCACTTATCCTGTATGTACTTTGTTGGTACATAATTTGCATATTATCTTTCCCTTTAGGGAGTGAGCTTCTTAAAAGCAGGGATTCTTTTGCCTTTTATATATATATAAAATGTTATAAATATATATATATATATACATATATATATATATGTATTTTGGTTGGCCCACAGGTTCTCACAGTGTCTGGCTCATAGTGGCTGCTTAATAAATGCTTTTGACTGACTGGGGTATATGAATAATATTGTAATCTCTGGATCAAAAGATATGTAAACTTTAGTCACTTTATTTGCCTACTTTGCAACTGCTTTCCCAAATGGCTATATTTATTTACAGCTTTGCCTAAAATACATTAGTGAGCCTATTTCTCCACAACTTCTCCCATGTTACTATTCTCATTGGGGTCATCTTTGACAACTTGCTAAGCATGAGTTGGAACCTCAGAATTGTTTTCATTTCTGGAAGTGTTCCATATTTTAACATGAACTCAACTAACACATCTATGGAATAAATATACTTTAATTAGAGACCTCCCTACCCATCCCCACCCCCAGATTATGTACATAGGTAAATGTGTAGATATAGAATGAAGGTGCAAAGAAAGACTGTAGTGAGCAAGAGATGACATGTTACATGCTTGGGGCAGATGGAGCCTAGACTGACCGGGATTACTAACCATCTATCAAGTCATCTTTGAGCAGGACACCATATTGATTTTTCTGTGTAATCTCCCCCATTCAGAGACAGTATGTGTGAGGTTCTCTGTGTACTTACTGATGTTTTAAAAAAACACTTCCAAAGAGGAATTAGGGATGGTTACAAAGACATTTAAGTAGATATGCAGTGCATATTAAACTGCAGCCTTTTTCACTGAAAGAATGATAAGGAAAAGTGAAAAAAAAGAGAAAGCAACCATGAATATGTGAACTGACAAATCTAAAGATTGAATGAAGAAATGGAAATTGAGCTAGACAGCAAATGATGACTACAGTATTTGGGGAGAAACAAATTCTAACTGATGAGGTCTAGAGTTTAGGGGTCCTGGAATCCCAAAATCATGACACGTGAGTCCTGCCCAAAAGAATTTGACTCAAGCCTTCTTTCAGTCAGAAACAAGGTTTATTGAAGATTTGCCATATTAGCCAGACTCTTAAGAATCTGAGCATCTGTGGACTATTGGCTAGATTGTGAAAATCTGAGCAGTGCCTAGATTTTAGGAATCGGAGCATCTTAATAGAGACGAGATGGACCTTATATACAGAAAGACTGTGGGAGGGATCTAGGAGTGGCCAAGTAGTTTGGGGTGACAGGAGGAGGGGCCTAAGGAGATCTGGATGGGAGTGGCCAGTAAACTGGGGTGAACAGAACTCCTGGGACCTGGACAATGGAGCCTAGGTAGGATTAAGCGTGGGAAATGGCCAGGGGCCATAGGGAGGTAAAACAATGGAGGGGAGATTGGGTGTAGCCAAAAGGAAAGGTCAGTTGATGGAATTATAGACTCAGATGAACACCAGAGATTTGCCCATGTGGGAAAGTCCAGGATTTTTCCTTTCTGGGGCCCAGATCCCAACCCCATCATTCCCTATGACATTTTTAATGCAATTACAAATGATGTTGCCATATCATTAACACAAAACTCTTTCTTTGTATCTTTGTTTTTAATACTATATTAAGAATTGACTAGATATTTGGTCAAGTGGTGTAAGTATTTTTGTGCTTTTTGCAGTGTATTGCAAAATTGAAGACTGATTTTATTTCTTTTTTTAAGACATAGTCAAGCTGGCAAAAGTTTAATACTCTCTCATACCCTGTGAGTCTAAACTCCCTATCCTTGTAACTATCATTCTGGAAAAAATTGACTAAAGGTCAAGTTTTTGTCTTGTAATTACCTCCACTGTTTACTCAGATAGCCTCCAGTTAATTGAATCTCAAGTCTATTATTTTAATTTGTATCTCCACCCTGATATTTTCCATTTTGTAACCTCACTCAAGACCCATTTTATTTAAACTCAATTTCTTTCATACCCTCACTCACCACCCACTTAAACCATGTCTGTTACCCTTAACCAGGTTTAGCCAATCTGTCAAGATGATTTTACCAGAGTGTGCCCCCTTCCCATGCTACAGCTTCTTGGATACACAGGTGAGAGTTGGGTGGCAGGTGAACATCAAAGGTGACCTAAGCCATTGCAGACTACATCCAGGTTTGTAGATTAATCCTTTCACTTGAAGATTACTCCCATCTCCCATTTAGGAAATAATGGGGAGGAGCTGAACCCATTTCCTCATTAAAATGTCTAAGGATTGTCTTACTTTTTTTCCAGGGAAGGTTTAATGATGTACTGTCAGGTCAATAAGGAAAAAAACAAAACAAAACACCTAGGTTTAAAAGACTCTGTCAGTCCACCCGCAGGGTTTTTGGTCATTGAGGAAGGCCACTGACACAATTTATTGCCATCTTAACTAGTGAATTGACCATACTCAGAATATTTCTCTCAGTTTGCTTTTTTTATTTAATATTTTACTTTTTCCTAATTACATGTAAAAACACATTTAACATGTGTTGTTTTTTTTTTTTAAATTCCAAATTCACTCCCTCCCTACCCTCTCAGCTCACTGAGAAGGCAAGCAATTTGATAT
The DNA here is from genome assembly GCF_900497805.2 of Vombatus ursinus. Classification (NCBI taxonomy): domain Eukaryota; kingdom Metazoa; phylum Chordata; class Mammalia; order Diprotodontia; family Vombatidae; genus Vombatus; species Vombatus ursinus. The sequence continues at coordinate 7,347,750 of NW_020954598.1, forward strand.
GGTTTACATATGTGCAGTCATGCAAAATGTTTCTATATTAGGTTATGAAAGAAAAGACAAAAGAAAAAAGAAAAAACAAGAAAAATTTTAAAAAAGGAAAAAGAAATTTACGTTTCAATCTGCAATCAGATTCTATAACTTCTTTCTGTGAAGATGGATAGCATTTTTCATCAAAAATCCTTCAGAATTATCTTAGAATTGCTGAGAATAGTTAAGTCATTTATAGTTGATAATTGTACAATATTGTTGTTACTATATACAATGTTCTCCTGGTTCTGCTCACTTCACTTTGCATCAGTTCATGGAAGACTTTCCAGTTTGTTTGTTTGTTTTTTCTGAAAGCATTTTGCTTGGCATTTCTTATAATACAATAGTATTCCATTTTAATCATATATCACAATTTGTTCAGTCATTCCCTAACTGATGGGCATCCTCTTAATTTCCAATTTTTTGCCATCACTAAAAGAGCTGCTATAAATATAAATATAGGTCCTTTTCCTTTATGGTTTTTTATCTTTTTGGAATATGGACCTAGTAGTGGTATTACTGGGTCAAAGAATATGCCCACTTTTAAATCCCTTTGGCCATACTTCCAATTTGTTCTCCAGAATGGTTGATTCATTTTACAACTCCACCAATAACGCATATGTGTCTCAATTTCCCCACATACCCTCCTACATTTGTCATTTTCCTTTTATGTCATATTAGTCAATATAATAGGTATGGGGTGGTACCTCAGAGTTGTTTTAATTTGCATTTCTCTAATCAGTAGTGTTTTAGAACATTTTGAAATCTGACTACAGCTTTGATTACTTTATCTGAAAATGCCTGTTCATGTCCTTGATCATTTATTAATCCAGGAATGACTTGTGTTTTTATAAATTTGACTCAGTTCTCTCTATATTTGAAAGATGAGGCCTTTATCAGAGAAACTTGCTATTATTTTTTCACAGTTATGATTACTACATATTTCCCTCTGTTCTATTTTCTCCTTGTTTATCCATCCCTCTCTCCCTTTACATTTTTCATACTAAAAATAATTTTGCTTCTGACTACCACCTGCTCCAAGTTGCCCTTCCTTCTATCAGCATCCCATTTCTCTTATCCCATTCCCCTTCTATTTGCCTGGAGGGTAAGATGCATTCCTATACCCAGCTGAGTGTGTATGTTATTCCTTCTTTGGGCCAATTCTGATGAGGGTAAGGATAAATCATTCCCCCTCTTCACCCCCATGCTTCCCTTCACTGTAAAAGTTATTTTGTGCCTCTTTTTTGAGATAATTTTCTCCATTCTACCTCTCCCTTTCTCTTCTCCCAGTGTATTCCTTGTTCTCACTGCTTAAATGGATTTTTTTTTTTCAATATCCCATTATATTTGACTCACACTCATGCCCTCTGTCTAGGCATACTCCTAACTAACATAAAACTGAAAAAAAGTATCATCTTACATATATCATCTTACCACGTAGAAAGTAAGCAGTTTAATCTTATTGAACCCCTTATGATTTTTCTTTCCTGTTTACCTCTTTATTCTTCTCTTGAGTCTTGTATTTGAAAGTCAAATTTTCTATTTAGCTTTGGTTTTTTAATTAGGAGTGCTTGAAAGTCTTTTTTTTTTTCATTAAATGTCTTTTTTTTCCCCTCATAAAGAATTATACTCATTTTTGCAGATTAGATAATTCTTGGTTATAATTCTAGTTCCTTTGTTCTCCAAAATATCACATTCCAAGTTCTTTGATCCTTTAATGTAGAAGCTGCTAAATCTTATGTTACCCTAACTGTGGTTCCCTGATATTTGGATTATTTCTTTCTGGCTGCTTGCAGTATTTTCTCCTTAACATGTGGGCTCTGGAATTTGGCTATACTATTCCTGGGAGCTTTCATTTTGGCTTCTCTTTCAGGAAGTGATTGGATTCTTTTGTTTTACCCTCTGGTTTTAGAATATCAGGGTTTCAGAGACAATGTCTAGGTTGTTTTTTTTTTTTTAATCATGGCTTTCATGTAGTCCAATAATTCTAAAATTTTCTCTTTTCAATCTATTTTCCAGTGAGATATTTCACATTTTCTTCTCTTTGATTTTGTTTTATTGTTTCTTGATGTCTCACAAAGTCATTAGCTTCCATTTGCTCAATTCTAATTTTTAATTAATTTCTTTGGTTTATTTCTTTAATGTCTTTATTATATTATATATTTATTATATATTTATTATATATTTCTTTATATATCTTAATATATTATATATGACATATGTCATAGATTTATTTATATATTATAATTTAAATTTACTTAATTTCTTTAAACAAAATTTAAATAATTTTGCATCTCCATTTCCATTTGACTAATTCCACTTTTTCAGCAGTTCTTCTCTTCAGTGAATTTTCATATATCTTTTTCTATTTGGCCAATTCTTCTTTTCAAGAAGTTCTCTTCACTGGATTACTGTGCCTCTATTACCATTTGTCCTACTCTGTTTTCTAAGATTATTTCCTTCAGTATTTTTTGAGCTTCCTTTACCAAGCTGATTCTCCTTTCATGATTTTTCTTGTATCACTCTCATTTTTCCTCTACCTCTCTTATTTGATTTCTCAAATCTTTTCTGAGCTCTTCCATGGCCTGAGAGCAATTCACATTTTTCTTTGAGGCTTTGAATGTAGCAATTTTGACTTTGCTGTCTTCTTCTAAGTCTGTTTTTGAGCTTCCCTGTCACCATAGCAGCTTTTCTATGATCAAGATCTTTTTTAGTTTTTTTTTCTTTTTTTCATCTTTCCAGCCTATATCTTGACTTGTAACTTTATGTGTTAAAATTGGGCTGTGCCCCTGAGATGCAGAGCATGGTTCCAAGTTTCAGAGTTTTTGTGCAGCTGCTTTTAAGAGCTAGATCTTGGAAGGGGGAGGGAGGCACTGTGAGTTTTCAGTTCTTCCAAAGTTGTATGATCTAAGGAGAGATGTGGCCTGTTAGTGCTCTTCCTTGCCCAGTGACTGTCACCCAGAATCACGTAAAGGCAATGCAGCAGAGTCCTGCTCCCAGCCATAGCAAAGGGTTCTCTGTAATCTCCTTCTGTTCAGTTTGCAAACCCCTTACCATCTGTGAGCTGAGATCTCCTGAAGCCATCAATTCATTCACCCCCAACACCTGCTGCTGGCTTAATAGAGTGCAGCCTGCACTGGTGTAGCTTGTGCTCCACTCTCTTTGAGACAGATCTTTCTTGTGGACCTTCTAAATTATCTTGGGCTAGAAAATGATTTCACTTTTTTTTTTTTTTTTGCATAGCACAAAGATTATGTCATTGTAAATTTTGGTAAGTCACTCTCTCCCTTCAGCTCCCATATAAGCAAGTGCCCATTCCTCTTCCACCCCAACCAACCAGCTTCCTGACACTGTTTGATTCCTGTTTCCTTTTAGGACAATAAAGCTTCACTCATTGAGAAACAAATTTTTACCCTTCCAACTCTCCCACTGCATGAATCCTTTGCCTTTGTCGATAAAAACTTACCACCAGGTTCTCCACGTTTAGAAAATAATAGCTTGAGATCCTCCTCTGCAATATCAGCTGTCATACTTCCAACGAATAACCTACATTCCGGTGTGTAAGTTTTCTCTCCAGGCCTCCTCAAGAGAGATATTTGCTTTAAAGACCTCGGGGTACGAGGCCCGCCAGTCAGGGAACCTGCGATGGGGAGGCTGCGGTGTCCGGGCTGGTGCTGCGGTGCCCAAACGGGAGGCTTCCGGTGTCCTCCAGGAGCAGTGAGGCAGGGCCAGCCAGCCTTGGGCCCTTCTGGCTGGAAAATGGCTTAGGCCTCGCGGCACCGGGAGACCGGAGTTGAGGGTGTTTGCGGGGGGCAGAAAGCAGGGGCTGACTGGATGAGGCCCGGGACGCCGCTGAGCCCGGGCCTGGAGCCCCGCTCCGAGTACGGCGGGACGTGGACCGCGCGGCGGTGCCCACGTTGGAGCCAGGGCTGCTGGGAAGAGGGAGGCCCGGATTCGGCGGGTCTGGTAACCACGCTGGTTGCTGCCCACCGCAGCCAGCCGCCTGTTGTGCTTTTTGCTGTGGCAGTAACTGCGGGGGCGGCAGGATAGAAGGCTTAGGCACAGTCTGGAGTGGGCCCATTCCAACTCAGGCCCAAGCCTGGCGGCCATGAATTCAAGTGGTGGCGCAAGCGGCCCCCCCGCCTTCTTCAGCCCCCCGCCTTCTCTGGCCCCCCCGCCTTCTCCATCCCTCCCGCCTAGCCCCCAACGCTTCCGTTTCCTCCTCTTCTATCCTCCTCCCCTTCCCCCCGCACCTCCCTCCCCCCTCTCCCCCGAGATTCCAGAACCAATCCGGGACAGGTCTGTGATCTGCTGGCGGGAGAGGCGAAAGCAGAGAAGTCACTAGGGGAAGTGAAGACCGCCTAGCTGATCCCAAAATGGCGAGGACACGAGCCCAAAGCATCATTTTTGACATCCACAAGATTAATTTCTTTTCACTTGGGTAAGTTCGCGTAGAAGAAGATGCTTGGACAATGAAAATTTAAAACATATTTCATTAATGTATCTTGAAGAATTCCCATTAATAGGCGCATAACATTCAGAATATACACTAGTGTAGTGAATGTGCCTTTAATAATTTGTCATTCCAACTGACTACTTACAGACTTTACAGCAGCCAAGACCACACTTGAGCATTTCAGTGATTTGTTTAACTAGCTTCATTAGCATAATTCTCTAAGTCTCCTTTTTCCTGATATCAAAAAAGTATATAAAGTCAACACTCTTTCATCCATTATATATTTTGTCAGCTTTTTGAGATAAATATGATGGAAAGAATTTTCCAGGATTATGTATGCAGCTATTAGACATCCTTCATTCCAAACCCTTTATTCTAGGAAGAGATAATTGAGTCCTATAGAGGTATGTTACTTACTCAAAGTCATGCAGGTAGAGAATATCAGATTTAGGTCAATATTCAAATCCAGACTTTCTGACTCAAATTGTAGCTCTCTCCATACAACTTTACTTTATAGTACCCCTGGGCAACCATATACAAATCTCAAATGGCTTGATTAATGCATCCTTGATAATATATATGGAATTTTCTGTGGAAGAAAATATCACTAGACACATTTATGTTCCAAAGCAAAATTAAGTTTTGCCTACAAATCTAAAGAATGAAAAGTCACATATTTTCCAGATTTGTCCTTTACTATTAGCAAGGTTTCACTGGTTTGTGTGGCATATAGGTATTAGCACTTCACAGTCCCAAGAAATGAAATAGAGCAAATGCTGTACAAAAAGATGACCATCATGTTCTGAAATTTATTCCAGTACTACAATCCTATGATTTAAATTGGATTTTTATTTACAGTAAAAGTCATAGCAACAGCAGGAAAAGAGATAGCTTAATGTTACTGCTGTAGTGCTAAGTGGAAAGTAGATAAGAACTTCAATTGAAAGATTTAAATTACTTGAGATGCACTTTGCATTATAATTGCCAGTATAGGTGGCAAGCCAGAATGTTTTTTTCTTTTCTCACAGAAAAAAAGTGAGATTTGGAAGCGTCTGCAAGGTTCTGTTAGTCACAAAAAGAGTCAATATTTTATATTACATATTTATATATATTACATCCCCCAGTGAATGAAAATTAGAGATCATCTATTGCCCAGCAATTTACAAATGTAGAATCTGAGTCTCTGAAGTACCTTTATCTTTGTAATCACTGACCCATTTGCTTTCCTCCCAGCACTGCTGAAACAATAAATATTTTTGAAATTGTATTAATCATTTGTTTCAATCACCAAAAAGATAAAAGGAGGTATGAATGGATAGGTGCTTTAAGAACTCAAAAAGGAAGTAGATTCATCAGGTTGTAAGCAAACGAAAGCTATAGTTGAGAATTATCACAATATCACAAAATCAAGCTCCGGGGTCCAGTAGTCAAGCTACAATGGAACTCACTTTCAATACAAAGTACCCCATGAGAAATTGATGCTTTCAGTGTCTGTAATGAGAATTTATCTATCTATCTATCTATCTATCATCCATCCATCTATCTTTTTTTTTCATTTTAGCACTCAGTGAAGTCCCAGGATAAAATCCTTCTGGCTTAATGTACATCTATACTTTCTTCTTAATCCCATTAGAGATCAAATTTGAATAAACAAGATGATCTTTCCAAATGCTGCCCCTTCCCTAAGAGACATGGAGTCAGAAGACATAATAGAGCAGCTCGGTGCACAGCGGTTGGAGTGCTGGACATAGAGTCTGGAAGAATTATCTTTGTGAGCTCAAATTTGGCTTCAGGCACTTACTAGCTGGGTGACCCTGGGCAAGTCACTTAACTCTGTTTACCTCAGTTCCTTATCTGTAAAATCTCCTGGAGAAAGAAATGGTAAACCACTCCAGTATCTTTGCCAAGAAAACTCCAAATGGTGTCATGAAGAGTTGGGCAGGACTGAAACATGACCAAACAACAACAGTCAGCAAAGGATATAAAGTTTCAAATTAAGAATTGTATGTATTACCAATGACCATTTTTTTAAGATGCTCCAAAGAGATCTGACTCAGTCCCTTCTTTCAACAGTATTTGAGCAGAACAGAACCTGGATCCCACTAAAACATCTCACTGCTGACTTTACCTTTTAACTCGTTCTGAAGTGGTCCTTTTACCTGCCTCCCTATAGTACCAGATTGTTCCTTCAGCACAAACCTCTGTCTCCAGCACCATAAGTCCCACTCCACCTTTCTTTCAGATTCTGAGCCTGAAGTCCTTGTCAACTGACTATCCAACCTCTATTTCTGATCTTTCTGCTCCTACCTGCCCCTGGGTTTTTTTCTTGTGGAGTTAGATGTCTTCATAACCTGTGTATGGAAAATGAGTAAATGATTGTAGAAATTCTCCATGGCTTCCCTACACTGCAAATATTGATGAAGTAAATAAGGCTTATCCAGGGTTACATAGGTTGAACTAGAACTCAGAACTTCTGCCTGAATCAAAACTAGTACTCATCCCACTATACTATTCTTTCAAGAGTGTATGCATGTGAGAGTCTGGGTCAGGGAAGATATATTTTCGAGTGTGTGTGTGTGTGTGTGTGTGTGTGTGCCAGACCATAGTGTTATTCTCTCTATTCAAATATTTTAGTCTATCCTGCAGTGTCTGGGGGAAATGGTATGAACCCCCATCAAGACTAATTCATAGGTTCTGTATCTATAGATGGCTGAGAAGTGAACAGCTCTGTAATTTTAAGTGAGTAACATATATGAATATGTATACACATATATGCCTGTGTGTATATACATACCCTTACAAATATACACATACATCTCTGAAAGCATGATTAGAAAGTCCTAAAGAACAGGGACAGTTTCACTTTTTGTTTTATCTCCAGTATCTAATATAGTTCCTAGCACATTGTATATATTAAATAAGCCCTTGTTGATTAATTATAAAACTAAACATTTGCCATTCTTCATCCTCATGGAACTTTCCTGTCCTGAAGATATTCTAAAGTTCACTAACAATAGCTAAGCATATTATTATAATCCCATCCATTCAAAGCTGTGGCTTGATCCTATATTTAATCTTTCTCTGAAACATAGGTCAAAAACAAAACTCTTTTGTTGTTATTCTTTTCTTTAGCATTTCTCCTCAATCTCCATTCATTTAGAGTTTTAATAGTCTGGAAAACATCCCCATGCTACATTACCACATCTTTGCATTCATTCCATAAGTTGTTTTTGTTTTCATCTTCTGCACATCTTTTTAAACCTTCCCTACATGTTCACATCTATTTCTTTATATTCTTTATGTCATCATAAGAATTTTCAGTACTTCAGTGTCTTGTCATTGTTGTCGTTGTTGCTTTTTAGTATTGTAATGAAAGGTCTCATGAGCAGAGTTAAAATGCTTGTGCCTCACTCCAAAATACCAATTTGTCCATTCCTCAATTGATGGACATCCACTCAATTTCCAATTTTTACCACCTCAAAAGGAGCTGCTAAAATTATTTCGTTGTATATAGAAGTCCATTTCTTTCCTTGTTTTTCCTTTTTTTTTTTCTTTTTTTAATCTCTTTGGGATACAGACCTAGTTGTGGTATTGCTGGATCATAGAGTATGCCCTTTGGACATAGTTCCAAATTGCTCTTCAGAATATTGGATCAGTTCACAACTCCCCCATCAGTGCATTGTATCCCAGTTTTCCCACATCCCCTCCAATGCTTGTCATTTCCCTTTTCTGTCATATTAGCCAATTTTATAGGTGTGAGGTCATACCTCAGAGTTCTTTTAATTTACATTTCTCTAATCAGCAGTGATTTGAAGTATTTTTTTAATAGTACTATAGATAGCCTTGATATCTTCTTCTGAAAACAGCCTATTCATACCCTTTGACCATTCTTTAATTGGGGAATGATTTATATTATTACAAATTTGACTTGGTTTTCTGCATATTTGAAAAATGAGGCTTTTATCAGAGAAACTTAATGTAAATTTTACCCAGTTTTTCTCTTTCCTTCTAATACTGACTGCCTTAATTTTGTTTGTGCAAAAACATTTTAATTTAAGGTAATCAAAATAATCCATATTATATCTCATAATGCTTTCTATCTCTTGTTTGGACATAGAAGCTTCTTTTATCCATAGATCTGACAGGTAAACTATTCCATACTGCCACTAATTTGCTTACGATATCTTTTATGTCTAAATTATATGCCCATTTTTGCTTTATCGTTGTATATGATATAAGATGTTGGTCTATACCTGGTTTCTGCCCAACTGCTTTCCAGTTTTCCCAACATTTTTTTTTCCAAATAATGAGTTCTTGTTCCAAAAGCTTGGATTGTTGAGTTTTTCAAACGCTAGATTACGGTGGTCATTTAATACTTTGTATTTTGTGCTTAAGCTATTCTAGTTTTTTACCACTATCTTTCTTAGCTAGATTGTTTTGATGGTTACTGCTGTGTAATTCAGTTTGAGATCTGGCAAGGTGAGGCTACCTTCCTTCATATATGTGTGTGTGTGTTTGTGTATGTATATGTATATTATTTTCTTGACCTTTTGATGACTTTGTTATTTTTTTCTAGTGCTCTAAAATCATTTATGGTATTTTGATTGGTATGGTGCTGAATAAATAAATTAATTTAGATATAATTGTCATTTTAATTACACTGACTTGGTCTCTCCATGAGCAATTAATATTTTTCAAATTGTTTAGATCTGACTTTGTGTGAAAAGTATTTTGTAATTGTCTTCATATGGCTCCTGGATTTGTCTTTGCAGGTAGACTCCCAAATATTTTATTTTGTCTATGGTTATTTTAAATGGAATTTCTTTTTCTATCTCTTGCTGCTAGACTTTGTTGGTAATATATACAAATGCTGATGATATATGTGAGTTTATTTTATTACCTGCAGCTTTGCTGAAGTTGTTAATTATTTCAACTAGGATTTTTTTTCAAGTTGATTCTTTAGGATTCTGCAAATGTGCCATTATGTCATACACAAAGAGTGATAGTTTTGTTTCCTCTTTACCAATTCTAATTCCTTCAATTTCTTTTTCTTCTCTTATTGCTATAGCTACCATTTCTAGTACAGTATTGAAAAATGATGGTGATAATGGGGATCCTTGCTTCTCCCCTGATCTTAGTGGGAAGACTTCTAGCTTTACTCCAATTGGATAATGATTGCTGATGATTTTAGCACGATACTACTTATCATTTTAGGGAAAGCTCCATTTATTCCTATGATTTCTAGTGTTTTAATAGGAATGAGTGTTGTATTTTTTCAAAAGCTTCTTCTGTATCTATTGAGACAATCATATGATTCTTGTGCTTGTTTTTGGTCCATTATGGTTTATGATTTATGGTCAGTTATACTGATAGTCTTCCCAATATTGAATCAGCCCTGCATTCCTGAAATGAATCCCACCTGGTCATAGTGTATGATCTTTGTGATATGTTGCTGTTATCTCCTTGTTACTATTTTATTTAAACATTTTGCATCAATATTTGTTAGGGAGAGAGGTGGAGACAAGATGGCAGAGAAAAGGCAGCTACTCCCTGAGCTCTCTGCAAAACCCCTCTGAACACCTTTAAATACTGCTATTTAAAAAATCCTGGAGTGGCAGAACCCACAAAAGGATGGGGTGTAATAGTTTTCCAACCAAAGACAACTTAGAAGGTTGGCAAGAAAGTTCTGTCACAGCTGGGTAAGAATGGAGTACAGTCCAGCACAAGTTGTGGCAGTACAGTCACAACCCCAGCAAACCAGAAGCAGGCCTTAGAAGCCACTGAATCTGCAGCAGTGGTGGCTGCTTCTGGAGCTCTTAGCCCACAGATGGTAAGGGGGTCAAACAACTGATCAGAAAAAGATTACAGGGGTCTCTTTGCTGGCAGTCCTGGTACAGGACTCTGTTGCTTCACCCATACTCAGATCTGGATGACAGTCCCAGGGCAAGGAAGAGCACTAGCACACTAGAGCTTGCAGCCACAGTGGAACAGGGACACTCCTCAGAGTTCCAGAGCAGAAAAGGGTGGTGGTGGTTGCTCATAGGCCAGGAAAAGAGTAAACACCTCTCCTTTGATCATACCAGTTTGGAAGAACTTAAAACTTACAGGTCCCTAAAAGTGTCTCTGAAAACAGCTGCATAAAATGCGTGAAGCTTGGGACGGTGTACCCTGCATTATGAAAGAAGAGCCGCGCTCTGAAAAAGAGCTAAAAGTCAAGAAATAGACTGGAAAATTGAGTAAACAATAGAAAGGAAGATCAAAACACAAACTCAGAAGAAGGCAACGGAGTCAAAGCTCCTCCAAAGCCTCCAAGAAAAATGTGAATTGGTCTCAGGCCATGGAAGTGCTCAAAAAGGATTTTGAAAATCAAGAGAGGTAGAGGAAAAATTGGGAAGAGAAATAAGAGTGATGCAAGAAAATCATGAGAAAAAAGTCAGTTACTTGATAAAGAGATGCATAAAAAAAATACTGAAGTAAATATCACCTTAAAAAACAGACTACACCAAATGGTAAAAGAGATACAAAAAGCCAATGAGGAGAAAAATGCTTTGAAAAGCAAAATTGACCAAATGGAAAAAGAGGCACAAAAATTCGCCGAAGAACACAACAACAACAACAACAACAAAAATTCTTAAAAAATAAAATTGGCCAAATAGAAAAGGAGGTACAAAAGCTCACTGAAGGAAATAATTCCTTAATTAGAATTGAGGAAATGGAAGTTAATGACTTTGTGAGAAATCAAGAAACAAACAAAACCGAAAGAATGAAAAAAAAAATAGGAGACAATGTGAAATATCTCATCTGAAAAATAACTGACTTGGAAAATAGATACAGGGGAGATAATTTGAAAATTATTGGACTACCTAAAAACCATGATAAAAAAAAAATCCTAGACATCATCTTTCAAATAATTATCAAAGAACTCTCCTGATATTCTAGAACCAAATGGTAAAATAGAAATGAAAGAATCCATTGACCACCTACTGAAAGAAATCCCAAAACAAAAATTCTCAGGAATGTTATAGCAAAATTCCAGAACTCCTGGGTGAAAGAGAAAGTATTTCAGGTATCCAAAAAGAAACAATTCAATTATCACAGAGCCACACTCAGGATAACACAAGATTTAGTGGCTTCTACATTAAAGGATCAGAAGGCTTGGAATATGATATTGTTGAGGGCAAAGGAGCTAGGATTTCAACCTAAAATCACCTACCCAGGAAAACTGATTATAATCCTTCAGTGGGGGAAAAAAAAAGACATTCAATAAAATAGAGGACTTTCAGGTATTCTTGATGAAAGACTAGAGCTGAATAGAAAATTTGACTTTCAAAGGAAGACTCAAGAGAAGCATAGAAAGGTAAACAGGAAAGGGAAGTCATAAGGGTCTTAATAAAGTTAAACTTTTTACATTCTTACATGGGAAGATGATATGTGTGAATTTTAAGAACTTTCTCATTATTAGGGCAGTTAGAATGAGTGTATATAGACAGAGGGCACAGGTGTGAGTTGAATATAAAGGAATGATATCTAAAAAATAAAATCAAGGAGTGAGAGGGGAATGTATTGGGAGAAAGAGAAATGGAAAGGTAGAATAGGGTAAATCCTCTCACATAAAAGATGCAAGAAAAAGCTTTTACAGGTGAGGGAATCATGGGGGAGTTGAGAGGGTATGAGTAAACCTTACTATCATAGGAACTGGTTCAAAGAGAGAATAACATGCACACTCAGTCAGGTATAGAAATCTGTCTTACTCTACAGAAAAGTAGGAGGGGAAGAAAAGAGGGGGTGGTGATAAAAGGGAGGGAAGATTAGGGGAGAGGATAGTCAAAAGCAAAACCCTTCTCAGGAGGGACAGGATGAAAAAAGAGAGAAAATAGAATAAACGGGGAAATAGTATGGAGGGGAAATATAGTTAGCAATGATAACTGAAAAAAAATGAAGCAAATTTCTTTGATAAAGACCTAATTTCTTAAAATATATAGACTGAGTCAAATTTATAAAAATAAGAGCCATTCCCTAATTGATAAATGATCAAAAGATATGAACAATTTTAAGATGAAGTATCAAAGCTATCTAAAGCCATATGAAAAGATGCTCTAACTTACTATTGATTGGAGAAATGCAAATTAAAGCAATTCTGAGTACTACCTATTAGATTGGCTAATAGGACAGAAAAGGAAAATGACAAATATTGGAGGGGATGTGGGAAAAATGAGACATTGATGCACTGTTGGTGGAGTTGGTGGAATGTTGGATTCAACCATTCTGTAGAACAATTTGGAATTATGCCCAAAGGGCTATAAAACCAATGCATACCCTTTGACCTAACAATATCACTACTAGGTCTGTATCCCCAAAGAGTTAAAAAAGGAAAAGGAAAAGGACCAGTATGTATAAAAAGTATTTATAGCAGCTCTTTTCCAGTGGCAAAGGATTGGAAATGGAGGGGATGCATTAATTGAGGAATGGCTGAACAAATTATGGTATGTGATTGTGATGGAATATTATTATGCTATAAGAAATGATGAGCAGAAAACAATCTCAGAAAAACCTGGAAAGACATATAGAATCTAATGCAAAGTGACGTGCACTGTGTACAAAGTAACAACAAACTTGTAAGATGATCATCTATGAATAACTTAGCTGTTATTAGCAGTACAGTGATCCAAGACAACTCTAAAGGTCTTATGATGAAAACTGCTATCCATCCCCAGAGAAAGAACTGATGGTTTCTGAATACAGATTGAAGCATACTTTTTTTTTTTACTTTTATTTGGGGGGGGGTCTGTTTTCTTTCACTACATGACCAATATGGGGGAAAAAATATTGTTAGGGAAATTGATCTATAGTTTTCTCTTTATGTTTTTTATTTTCCTGGTTTTGGTATAGTATTTGTGTCATAAATCTGGACAAACTCCTTTTTTGCCTATTTTGCCAAATAGTTTATGCAGTATTGTAGTTTATTGTTCTTTAAATGTTTGGTAGAATTCACTTGTGAATCCATATGGTCCTGCTGTTTTTTTTTTTTCTTTTCTTTTTTAATTAATAATCACATGGCATTTATATCTCCCTCCAAAGTTTGCAAAACACTTCATATAATATTAGTAAATATTTATTGATTTATTAATCATCTAGAAAGGTAAAAGGAAGGTGCTAGAATTATTACAAGCCCCCACTCATAGATGTGGAAGCTAGGTGACACCACAGTGGATAAAGTGCTGGGCCTAGGGTTAGGAAGACTCATCTTCCTGAGTTCAAATCTTGCCTTAGACATTTATTGGCTGTGACTTGGTCAAGTCACTTCATCCTGTTTGCTTCAGTTTCTTCATATGTAAAATGAGCCAGAGAAGGAAATGTCAAACCGCTCAGGTATCTTTGCGAAGAAAACCCCTAATGAGGTTGCAAAGGGTCAGCCACAACTGAACAGCAACACCAGAATTTTCAGATGAGGAAACTGGACCTGGGCTAAGGTGACTTACCCATGTGCAGATAGACAGACAGACAGGCAAAGATAGATAGATACATATATGGGTGGATGGGTAGATAGACAATTTATTAATTGCTTGCTATGTGGCAGGCAATGTGCTTAGTTCTGGGGATAAGAATTCAAACAGAAAAGGAGAGTCCTTGCCCTCAAGAAACTTACTCAAATGAGGGAAGCCAATAAATAAAAGGGAGTTAAAAAGGGGGTGGGAGGTAGGAGGCAAGGTCCAGAAAGTATAGAAGTAGTCGTGGGTTAAACAATTTGCACCTAAATCTTATTCCAAAAGATTGTATCTATTCCACTGATCTGTGTCTTAATTGTGCATCTGGGAGGTGTATTATTTATCTGTACACCATCCTTTGGCGTCTTATTTTCTTTTTTTCTTTTTGAGGCAATTGGGTTTAAGTGACTTGCTCAGGGTCACACAATCATCTAGTATCTGAGACTGGATTTGAACTCAGGTGCTCCTTACTCCAGGGCCCCCGTGCTATCCACTGTGCCTCCTAGCTACTCCAGTGTTTTATTTTCATTCATTCTTTTCTTTTTTTTTAAAAATTTATTTATTTTTAGTTTTCAACATTTACTTCTACAAGATTTTGAGTTGTAAATTTTGTCCCCCTCCCTCTTCTCCCCTTCCCCAAGATGACTTGCAATCTGATAGAGGCTATACATGTACAATCATATTAAACATATTTCCACATTAGTAATGTTGTAAAGAAGAAATAGAACCAAAGAGAAAAACTGTGAGAAAGAAGAAATAAAAAAGAAAGAAGATAGTATGCTTCGATCTGCATTCAGATTCCATAGTTCTTTCTCTGGATGTGGATAGCATTTTCCGTCATGAGTCTTTTGGAATTGTCTTAGATCCTTGTATTGCTGAGGATAAACTTTTTTTTTTTAGGCAATTGGGGTTAAGTGACTTGCCCAGGGTCACACAGCTAGTAAGTGTCAAGTGTTTGGTCTGAGGCCGGATTTGAACTCAGGTCCTCCTGACTTCAGGGCCAGTGCTCTATCTGTTGCGCCACCTAGTTGCTCTTCTCATATTGCTGAGAAGAGATAAGTCTATCAAAGTTGGTCATCACACAATGTTGCTGTTACTGTGTATAATGTTCTCCTGCTTCTGCTCACTTCACTCAGCATCAGTTCATGTAAGTGTTTCCAGGTTTTTATGAATTTTGCTGGCTCATCATTTGTTATGGAACAGTAGTATTCCATTACATTCATATACCACAACTTGTTCAGCCATTCCCTGATTGATGGACATCCCCTCAATTTTCAATTTTTGATCACCACAAAAAGAGTTACTATAAATGTTTTTGTACATGTACTTTTCCTATTTTATGATCTCTTTAGGATACAGACCTAGAGGTGACATATTGTAGGGTCAAAGGGTATACACAGTTTTATAGGGGCATAGCTCTAAATTGTTTTCCAGAATGGTTGGATCAGTTCACAACTCCAACAAAAATGCCGTAGTGTTCCAGTTTTCCCACATCTTTTCCAAAATTTATCATTTTCCTGTTTTGTCATGTTAGCCAACCTGCTGTTTTTTTTTGTTTTTTTGTTTTTTTGTTTTTTAAGGAAGTTCATTGATGGATTGTTCAGTTTTTTTTTCTAAGAAAGAGTTATGGGGCAGCTAGGTGGTGCCATGGATAGAGCTCTGGCCTTGGAGTCAGGAGGACCTGAGTCAAAATCTGTCCTCAGACACTTGACACTTAGTAGCTGTGTGACCCTGGGCAAGTCACTTAACCCCCTTGCCTAGCTAAAAAGAAAGAATTACTTAAATGTTCTTTTTCCTCTTCTATTAATCTGAGTGATTTACATTTTTGTAAATCTTTATCCATCTCACTTAGATTGGCATATTTACTGGCATATAATTGGGCAAAATAACTCTAAATAATTGCTTTAATTTTATTTTTATGATGAATTCATGCTTTTTATTTTAGATACTTTTCATTTGGTTTTATTTTTTCTTTTTTTAATCAAATTAACCAAGTATTTATCTATTTTTTCCCTAAAATAGCTTCTAGTTTTTATTTATCAGTTTAATGGTTTTCTTACTTTCAGTTTTATCGTCTTTCCTTTGATTTTTAGGATTTCTAATTTCCTTTTTAATTGGAAATTTTTAATTTGTCATTTTTCTAGTTTTTTTCTAAGTTGCATGCCAAATTTATTCATCTTCTCTTTTTCTATTTGATTGATGTAAAAATTTAGAGATATAAATTTTCTTCTAAGTATTTCTTTAGCTGCAACCCACAAATTTTGATATGCTGTCTCATTGTTATCATTCTCTTTAATGAAATTATTTATTATTTCTAATTTATTCTTTGACCCATATGTTCTTTAGGATTAGATTATTTAGTTTCTAATTTTAATCTATGTTTCTGGAGCCCTTTATTTAATGTGATTTTTATTACACTGTGATCTGAAAATGATACATTTAATATTTCTTCTTTTCTGTATTGGGTTGTGAGATTTTTAATACCCCAATACATGGTCAGTATTTCTCTCTTATTGAACTATTGAATAACCTATGAAGGTCTCCTTTTCTTCCAGAATTGAATCTAAAATATTAAGAGACTGGCTTGATTCAGCCCCATCCCAGCACAAATGCCTAATTGATAGATTTCTTCCATTTTTTCTCAAATATCTTCCTTTTAAAAAAAAATATTCCTTTTGAACTTAAATGCAATACAAGAAAAGAAAAGAAAAAGAATATTTCCGTGTTCACAGTGCAATATGAGGGAGGATTCAATATAAAATTCCATTTCATGAAATCCTATGTAATAAATCCTACACATTGTTTTCAAAGCAGCCCTACTTTTCTGTGTTTCCTACTATGTTTTCTTTTGTTCTCTGTTGGGCACTTTTTATTTTATTTCATTTTTTTTTGTCCCTCCCTTCCTCCCCTCCTCCCCCAAACCCTAGGGAAGGCTGCAATTAAGCAGGCTTATATATACATAGACATATATATCTGTAAACACACATGATACATGTAAGAGCATACCATGCATATTTCTGTTTGCCAGTTCTTTCTCTGGAGGTGGTTAGCATTTTCCTTCCTAGATCCAACTCTTTCCTTGGTTTTCTAAATCAACCAGCTTATCATTTCATATATCACAGCAGTATTCTATCATAATCATATACTACAACATGTTTAGCCACTCCCCAATTGAAGAACATCTATCATTTTATCTAATATGATAGATGTAAGATGATATCTCAAAATTATTTTAATTTACATTTCTTCAATCATAGTGATTTAGAGCACGTTCTCATATGATTATATATTGTCTTGATTTCTTCATTGAAAAACTGCCTGTTCATATCCTTTGGCTATTCAATTGGGGTATGACTTATTTTATACTATCTAGTTATTTTAAATGGTCTAAAACAATGAATAATATTGGTGACACATAAATGCAATTTCCCTAATTTTTTTTGAAAAATTAAATCTTTTTTAGCTTTAACTTTATCTGAGACCATGACTACCATCTCTGCTTTTTTTACATGATAAATTCTATTCTAGCTCTTTATTTTCTCTGTGTGTGTAGCTTTCATTTTTATATTCATGAGTTTCCTGAAAGCACAGTATTGTTGAATTCAAATTTTTAATCCATTCTACTATCTGTTTCCATTTTATGGGTAAATTCATCCCATTCACATTCTAAGTTATAATTATTATTTTTTTATTTCCTTCCATCCTATTTTTCCAAATGGCTCCAGAGGAAAGAGTGAGGCTCTTGACTTTGCAGAGCCCTGCCTCACTTAAATCTAATTCACTTGCAGGTCATGACATCACCTTCCAGATATCTTGGTCCTAGGTGAGAAGGAAGGACAAACTACAATCAACAACAATCAAGCTATTAGTAGCTGCCCCACTGGGGACCCAACTGGCCAGTTCCAGTTGGACAGTGTGGCTCCTTCTGATGAGGTATGGGCTCTGGACCCCTCCCCATTTGAACTTTTCCGGAACCCAGCCCCTGAACTCAAATCCCTGGTGTTTGCCTGAGGCATCAGTGAATAATTCTTTCAATAATTCAATTCAAATAATGTCCTTTCATCTTGGCTCTGACCTTCAGTTCTCTGTTACCTATGACCCAGCTCAGTCCTCATTGTCTGCACCTGACCACACCCTAGACCACCACTCCTTGATTCCATCTAGACACACTCCTTGACAACTGTATATAAGTGTCCATCTTGCCCCCATTAAATTGTTCAGATTATTAAAGTCTGGCCTATGGCACAGATTCTTAAAATTTCATCCAACTCAACAGGTGTTTCAATAAACCATGTCTCTGACTGAAAGAAGACTTGAGTCAAATTCTTTCAAGGTAGAACCCATGTCTTCTGCCCTTGAATTTTGGGGTTCCCAGCACCCCTAGACTGCAATCTTTCCTTCCTTCATTCTTTTGTTCGTTCCTTCCTTCCTTGTTTCATTTTTCCCTCTTTCTCTCCCTCCCTCTGTCCTCTATCCACATAGGGAATCATGCTCTTACCTGTGAATGCTTTGCCTGAAGGAATATACATTTTGATCACTGAAACATCAAAAGATATCTTGGGGTTTATGGGCTAGATTTCTTTTCTAAGGACCATGCTTTAAACCCAAAGCACTCTGAATCTTATTGATTAGCCAGTAATAGGTCCCAGCCCAACCCTCATTTTGTCATTGTTTCGGTTCTGATGGTTCAGAGTGAGTATGAATAGCAGTTGTTTCTGTTTTGGGCAGAAACCCTGATGGTCTTCCCCTCAGATTGTTTTTTTTTTTCTTTTTTTGATTAGGTAAAAGAGGCCATTCTTTGCCTCATTTCTTTTTTTAGCCTTGGTCACTGAATAGGGTTGCCTCAGACAAACGGAGACCTGAGAAAGGCAACTTTAAAAAGCCAAGTTATCCTACTGCATCTTGGGCCATCTCCAGTTCTGATCCATATCTTGCCATTGTACCCAGGTGTCCTTGGAAGAGAGAGTGAGGCTTGTGACTTTGCATAGCCCTGGCTGGCTTAAAACCAATTCACTTGAAAGTTATGACATAACCTTCCCAATGTCATGGTCCTCTTTGAGAAAGAAGGACAAACAACAATAACAATAATTCTTCCTCACTATTCTTCTCAACCTATTTACCCTATCCTTCCCCTCTAGTCTAATTTACTTCTACCAGCTACCTTGCCTTCCTGTTATTTTATCAAACCCACCCCTCTTAGAGTGCCTCCGCTGTCTTCTCCCTCACCCTACACTTTAAGCTGCCAGTTTCTTCCTTATCTCTTTCCACCTCCTAATTCTTAATGTACACACCCTTCTAAATGTTCCTCTCTCATTGTATTCCCTAAACCATTACAAATGAGAGGAAAGTTCCAATACTACTAGCCCTCCACCCCTACTTGCTTCTTCTGTATCAATTCTTCCTTTTATACCTCATTTGTTTGAGATAATTACTCCTTTTAATCTCTCCCAGCAGTTTTATTTTTTAGAATTACCCTAACATGCACAGCTCAGCCCAAGCCTTTCTTTCAAACTACCCAAATAATGATGACATTCATAAGAATACTGATAGCATTTTCACATGTAAGAAGTAAGCAGTTTTGACCTCATTGAGTCCCTTATAATTGGTCTTTAATGTTTACCTTATATTTCTCCTGGATCTTCTTATATGTCAAATTTTCCAGTAAGTTCCACTCTTTTTGTCACAACTATCTGAAATACTTTCAATTTAATTTTTTTCCCCCATTCAGGATTATATTTAACTTTGCTGGATAAATTACCCTTTGTTGTAACTAACCCTAGCTCTTTTGGTCTAAGTATATAGTATTCTAAGACCTATGATTCTTCAATGTAGAAGCTGCTAGGTCTTATGTAATCCTGATTGTAGTTTCTTGATATTTAAGTTGTTTTTGTTTTTGTTTTTTCTTGTTGCTTGCAATATTTTCTCTTTAACCTGGGAGCTTTTGAAACTTAGCTATAATATTCTTCTAAGTTTTCTTCCTGTGATCTCCTTCAGTTAGTGATCACTGTTTTGTTTTGTTTTGTTTTTTGTTTTGTTTTTGTTTTGTTTTTTCATTTCTGTTTTGCCTTCTTGTTCTAGAATTTTAGGGCAATTTTTCCTTAATGATTTCATGGAGTATTATACCAAGATTCTTTTTTAACTCATATTTTTTAGTTAGTCCAACAATTCTTATAGTGTCTTTCCTTGCTCTGTTCTCTAGATATTTTTCTGATGAGATATTTCACATTCTCTTCTATTTTTTCATTATTTTGATTTTGTCATTATTTCTTGGTGTCTTATAATGTCCTTAACTTCCTATTGCTCAAGTCTAGTTTTCAAGGAATTATTTTCTTCCTTAAGTTTTGATTCTCTTTTTTCCAGTTGGTTGATTTTCTTTTCATAATTTTCTTGGATTACTCTTTTTTTTCCCCCTAATTTTTTCTCAGTCTCTCTTATTTGATTTTTTATACTGGCTGCACGCCGACCTTCTGCCGGCCGTACGCCGGTACCCGCTCCTCCTATAAGAAGCACACTACCAGAGTCTTACTCACACTCGAGTCTTCGGTACTCTGCCGGATAACCACACAGAGACGAGCCATCGGGAGGCACCAACACCAGAGCTTTATTCAGAGGCCATCACAGCAAGCCATCATAGCAAGCCCAAGCAGCAAGGCCAGAGCAACAGGGCAGGAGCCAGGAGAGAGCGCGTGTGTGATCTGACCACGCTTGTTCCTAAAAACCTACCTAGCCCCTCCTCCTCAGCCCGCTTACTAGCCAATGATTGTAGGGTCAGATACCGGAATGGGCTGTCTGAGTTTAGCACACCAAGGGGAAGGGAGTGACGTAGGAGGCTAGGACCGGATACAGGGAGGAGGCATCTGGGAATGATGCATAGACAAGAGTACGTGACCTAGGAAGTCAGACTCAGGAGGGGTCTGGGGTCAGTGCTGCACAAAGGGACCCAGGAAGTCAGGAAGGTTACAAGAGGCGTCTGGGGATGACGTTGCATATAGGGAGGGGACTAAGCAAAGGGAACTCAGTCCTCTGCCGTCCCACTCCCACGTGGCACCGCCCCTTGCCTCAGGAGCTCAAGCTGTGGCTACTTCCTTGCACCCAGCTTATCTCACAAAGCACTGCCAATTGCCTCAGGGCTTCTCCGTATCCAGCCCATCCCAGTTCACCACGACTCTGCCTACCACAGCCCCTGCCTCGACTTCCAAAATACCCAGATCCTACCCTGCCCTTGCCACAGCGCCCAACCTGGTAGCTGCCAACATCAGACAGTCCGTCACAATTTTTAAAATCCTTTTTAAGTTCATCCAAAAACTCTTTCTGGGCTTGTGACCACGTGGCATTTCTCATTTGAAATAGGAATTTCTTTTTTAGCTCCTTTATCTTTCTCTGAATATAGACCCAGATCTTTTCTATCCCCATAGTAACTATCTATAGTTGGGTTATTTCTCCTTTGCTTATTCATTTTTATTTTTATCTTGTTTTGTTTTTAGAGCTTATTATTATGATTCTAGTCCCCCGGTGTGGAGAATGATGCCCCAGGACTCAGGTCATTCTTACTCCTATTGTCTGAGATCTGTCCCAGGGCCCAACCTTGTACACTCCTCTCTAAGACTAGCCAGGTCAAGGGCCCCCAGTCACGCTGTCCCAGAAATGCTCTTGGTCTCTGTGGTCCCCCTTGTGGCTGCAAACTACAGCTGTCCTCTATGCCTAGAATGAAATCAGGGACTCTTTTCCCCTGCAAGTGCCCAAAGACAGAAGGGTCCCTGCCCCTCTGCTATGGCCTTCACCAGGTGTGTACTAGTTCCTTCTCTCCCACAGCTGCAGCTAGGAACCCTGTCTGGTCAGCACAGCAGTGTTTGGTGTCCCTCAGATGGTGGAAGGTCTTCAATCTTCTCCTACTCAGCTGGCTGTGCAATCCCCACACTGTCAGTGAGGTGAAAATTCCTGAGGTTTGGCTGCCTCTCAACCCAGCTTTGCCCAGAACTGGTTAGTTGTTGATTACCTAGAGTCAGGGTGGAGGTATTTGCACTTCACTCAGGCCAAATCTTTGCCCCTGGAGGTCAAGTCTTTCCTGGAGTCTTCTCAAGTTGTCTTAGGAGGACAACCAGTTTATCTCAACTTTTGTTTATTTCCGCTGCTTTATGTTCATTTTGAGGCCAGGTTCCGTTTTTGTTTTTGTTTTGTTTTTTGTTTTGTTTTTGTTTTGTGTTTTTGTTTTTGTTTTGTTTTGGTTTTTTGTGGAGGAAATTTGGAGAGTCTAAAGTTTTCTGACCTACACCACAGTCTTCTACCTCAAATGTCTTCTTAGGCTTGATATGTCTATTCACAATTGTTCTCTTTTCCTTCCTTCTCTTCTCCCACTCATTGAAAAGGCAAGAAAAACAAAACCTATTTCAAATATGTAGAGTCATATAAAACAAATTCCTGATTTAGCCATGCCCAAGAAAAAAAAAAGGAAAGAAGGAGAAGAAAACCACCATTTATTAAATAACTACTATGTTCCAGGCACTGTGCTAAGTACTTTATAATTTTTATTTCACTTTGTCCTCAGAATAA
Organism: Vombatus ursinus; assembly: GCF_900497805.2. Lineage (NCBI taxonomy): Eukaryota > Metazoa > Chordata > Mammalia > Diprotodontia > Vombatidae > Vombatus > Vombatus ursinus. Next base: position 7,370,268 of record NW_020954598.1, read on the forward strand.
CCCTAGGAGTAAATGCTACTGATAGGGTGCTAATGATGGACCCCTAAAATGCCCTGGACTTTCCCACATGGCCCAGGTCCCTGGTGTTCACCTAGGGCATACAACCCTTCCCAGTTCCTTGTTTTGTGACTTTGACCCTGCTTCCAATCTCCAATTCTCTGTTACCTCTAACCTAGCCCAGTACTTCATTGTCTGTTACCTCTAGATCACCCCGGCCACTTCCCACCTTTAATTCCATCTAGACCGCTTCCAGTGGCCCAGCTCCCTGGAGTTCGCCTGGGGCATCCAGCCCTTCTGGATCCTCTTCTGTTACCTCCCAATCACCCCAAGCTATTGGCTACACCATAAAAAGCTCAGTCTAGTCTACCAAATTGCTCAGATTCCTTAAGAGTCTGGCCTGCTTGTCAATACAAGTGTCACAAGGGCTCAGATTCCTTAAGAGTCTGGCAGCTTGTGTTTTCATTACAGAGGCTCAGATTCTTCAAATCTAGCCAACAGGGTGGATTTTTAAAATCTTGCCCTCCTCAATCAAAGTTTTAATAAATCTGGTCTCTGTCTGAAAGAAGGCTTGAGTCAAATTCATTCAAAGCAGAATCTGCTTGTTCTATCCTTGAATTTTGGGGTTCCCAGCACCCTTAGACCTCAATGCTACTTTTATTCCCATTGAATCAGAGAGAGACCAAGTGATTTGCTTCAGGTTCATATAGCTAGAAATAGTCAGAGGCCAGATTTGAAATTAGGTCTTCCTGACTCCAGGCCTGGTGTTATATTCACTAGATGCCTTCTAAGGTCATTTTGGTGTGAATTTACCATCTCTTTACTTCTTTTTATATCAAATTCTTATAATTTTTTTTGTTCTGCCTCTTACATTGAAAAGATAAGTCTTCATGCCTGGGAACCAAAATTAGAGTTGATACCTCAGCAATCTCTCTGTTGGTTATCATTGTCGCATCTAAATATTTTTTTATGACACTATCACGTCTACTTCTCCCCTAGTTAATTCATGTCCAGTGAAAAAAGAAAGGGGAGAAATAAGTGGAGTGATTAAAAAGTTGTCAGTGCTGATTATAAAGAGAATTCTGATAATGGGATATTCTCATTCTAGTCCATGGGAATTTGTATAGAAAACTGCCATTAAAATTAGTAGGAGCTAAGCAACTTGAGTATTCAAGTGAAACTCTATCCCAATGTGTTTGAGAATGAATAGGAAATTATTGGAAAGTGTATTACGTTCATCTTTTAAGAAGAATGATTACAATTCTCAGCTCTCTAGATGACTGCATATTATGATTTTAAGTTATTCTTAAAGTCATTCCTACTTTGTTGTGTGTTTAGTACACTGATAAGAGTATTAGCTATGGAGATAGAGGATCTTGGTTCAAATTCTACCTCTTATGCTTATTACTTGTGTGACCTTGGGCATGTTAATTGCCTCCTTAAGTCTCAGTTTTCTTATCTATAAAATTAAGGGTTTTGAAGTAGATGGCCTCTGATGTGCCTTCCTGCTTTAGATACACTAATACTAATACACTAGAAACTTTTACCTGAATATTTATTATAATTTCTGATAGAAATCCAGTTGAGTACCTCTGGGTTGTTATTGCCTTTTTGAAGGCAACTATATATAAAACTAGGCATTTTGAGTTTGAGATTTTTTTTTAAATGAGTCAGGAATAATTTTTCACTAATAAGAGGTGTTCTAGTTTAAGGCATCACAATCATCAAAGGCATTTATTGAGTTAATACTGGAGTATGGTAAAGAATAGTTTCTGCCCCAGAGAAGTTCATAATCTAAAACCAAAAGATTATGAACACATATCTTGAAGATATGAAGATATTTGAAAAACAATGGAAGAAATCTATCAAATATTGTTCTGCGATTGTATTAATTCAGTCCAAGTCCCTTGGTAGTTTATATTCATTATTGGAACACAATGAGGTACTCATAGGCCACTTAATAGTTAACAAAAGATTTGCATAGCTTCCACAGAAGAAGAATATTCACTGAGGGTAGGTACTGAGGAAAATTCAAGTTGATTAAACAAAGCAAAGCTCCTTGAACTTGGTTACCAATCATACTCCACCAGACCAGTATCAGAAAAATCCTGTTGCCTTTATGACTACTTCATACTCAGGGCCTTTATGCAGAAAACCTTCCCTCAACTCTCTTGATTGCATTTCCTTATCTTTGTTAATTATTTCCTATTTGACATGTGTATATAGATTGCTTTGTATGTATTATTTTGTATACCATCTCCCTGTTAGATTGTAAGTCCCTTAAGGATAAGGACTGTCTATTGCCTCCTTTTGTATCCCCAGTGCTTAGCACAGTGCCTGGCACATAATAGGTGCTTAATAAATGGTTATTAGTGATGATGGTGCCTGAGCCAACCAAATCTCAATTTCTTATAAGGAAAAACATATTCCACTCAGCATGGAAGGAGAGTGGAGGTTGGGGTTATAAATATGCTAGGATATTGTTTCTACCACATTCTATCTCCTTGGTGCTATGGTCCTTAAGGTTTTTAATGGTACTTTCTGCACTAATATGATTTTAAGTCTGTTACCTATAAACTCTAATCTCTTCTATTCAAGAAGTCTGATTCAATAAGCAGTCAAGGAGGAAGAAAAAATAATAATATAACAAACAATGTAATAGATCTTTGAAGGAGTTACTGCTTCTAAGAATATCCTAGGAAGATCAAGTTCTGGGTTAAAAGAATCAGGTAAATGCGGTGGTGAAGAAGTTTTGAGGTTTTGGGGTGCTCAGACCCCAAGATCACGACCCCGGGCCCTGCCTGAATGAATTCAACTCAAATCTTCTTCCAGCCAGAGAAGAAGTTTATTAGAGATAAATCACATCTGGGCATGAGAGATTCTCAGTGTTTGAATGGGGGCAGGGCGGATCTTATATACACTAAAGTAACTTTGGGTGGCCAGAGGAAGGGGGTGGTGGTTGGGAAAAGGGTCTAGGTGAGAATTCCGTTTGGAAGGTCTGAGAGATTGAATAAATAATGGGATTAAATAAAGAAGGGAACTGGAAGGAGGAAGTTTGAAAGGCATCTGAATAAGATCAAAGGGTAGGGCCAGGGCTTTCTAAGGGAGATAAGGGGAGTCAATAAGGAACCTAAAAATTTAAGGCCTAGGGCTAGGGACCTAAGGCACATCTGAATAAGATCAAAAGGTAAGGCTAAGGCTTTCAAAGGGAGATAAGGGGAGTCTATAAGGAATCTAAAAGTTTAAGGGTCTTCTGTCACACCTTGCATCTTATCTCATATCTCACATCCTGCATCCTGCTTGCTCCATCTGCCTAGTTAAGCAGCCACCATTATGAAGGGCCTCGTGATAAGTGCCATCAGGTCTTGAAGGCCAATCTGAGCTCACCTTCCTTTGCCTAACTCAAATCATTCACCTTGTAGTTTTGGTTCAATATTAGTACAAAATAAGCCATTCATAGTTCATTCAAAAGTTAAGTGGAAGAGATTAATTTAGCCATAGCAGAGGAAAGATATTCAAAAAGGAGAAACATTGAGAATGTCTTGAGCTGATTCAACTATGTAAATTTCCCTTTTCAGAGTGATCTAAGAGCCAAGAATCATAGAGTTCCACTTGATCTTTGTGGTTCCTTTTTACACAATCAATGAACAAATAATATCAATAATCTGAACCATTAGTCCCCTAGGCTTACCGAGTTTTAAAGAATGTTTCGATACATTTTAAGAGGAAAAAACCAAAAAAACAAATACCTAACCTAATGTGCATGGGATAGATCTGCTTCTTGGAGCTTATCAGCTCCTTGAGGATAAGGATCTTTTTCCATTTTCTCCTACTGCTAACACCTAACAATGTCTTTTGTATATAGTCAGTGTGTACATATAGTCAGTGTGTACATATAGGTGTACATAGCATTGTATAGGTTTGGTATCACCCACCATATTTACCTAATTGTTTTAACCCAGAACTTGATCTTCCTGGGACTTTACTACATGTAATAACTCCTTTGGGGAACTATTACTTTGTTTTGTTACGCTTCTCTTTTAGTTTTTTTTTTTTCTTCCTCCTTTTGCATTTAATAAATTCTTGCTGGTTTGGATGAAATGGAAGCAATTACAATTGGTTAAATGCAAAATTATGATGCAGTTAAAGTGGATGTTCATGATGGTGCAATTAAAAGAAAATATATTCTACTTGGAGTTGAGGACTTGGATTCAAGCCCCACATCAAATTCTTACTATCATAAATTGTTCACCTATCCATAAGTCTGATAAATAGTATATTCCATATTCTTCTAGTTTTCTTGGAATATCTCTCTTTATATCTAGGTCATATATTCATTTTGACCTTATTTTGATAAGTGGTGTAAGGTAATGCTGTATGTCCAATTTCTGCCATACTACTTTCTCGTTTTCCCAACTTTTTTTTAGCCAAATAATAAATTCTTATCCCAAAATCTTAAGTCTTGACCCTTGTCAAATACAAGGTTACAATATTAAGAGATAGAGAGCAGAGTGAGGTATAAAATGGTTAATTCCAATTACATTAAATTATAAAGGTCTCATACAAATAAAATAAATGTAGCCAAGATCAGAAGAAAAGCAGAAAATTGGGGGGAAATTTTATGATTTCTCAGATAAAGGTCTCATCTCAGGAATATGAGTCCTTCTCCAATTAATAAATGGTCAAAGGATACAAATAATTAGTTTTCTGATGAAGAAATCAAAACAATTTATAGATGTGAAAAATGCTCTAAATCATTATTGATTAGAGAAATACAAATTAAAACACATTGAAAAAATATCATTTTACACCTATCAGATTGGCTAGAATGATTGAAGGGGAAATGCCAAATGTTGGAGGGGATGTTGAAAAATTAGAATTCCAGTTCATTGTTGATGGAATTGTAAACTGATCCAACCATTTCAGATAACAATCTGGAATTATACCCCAAGAGTTATTAAAGTGCCTCTATCCTTTGACCCAACAGTATTATTACTAGTTCTGTTTCCGAAGATGATTAGGGAAAAGGAAAAAGAACTCATATTTCAAAAATATTTATAGCATCTCTCTTTGTGGTGGCAAAGAACTAGAAACTGCAGGGATGCCCATCAATTGGGGACTGGTGGAACAAATTGTGGTATATGATTATGATGGAATACTACTGGGCTATAAGAAATGAGCCCAATGATCTTAGAAAAACATGGATAGACTTGCACAAAATAATAATGAGTAAAATGAGCAGAACCAGAAGAACATTGTATACAGTAGTAGCAATATTGTTTTAAGAACAACTTTAAGCAAATAAATCATTTTGACTATTATAAATACCAAAATTAACCATAAAGGACCTATGAAGAAAAATGCTATCTGCATCCAGAGAAAGAACTGATAAATAGAAATATTTATAAAATGATTTTACAGATACATACATATTTGTGTCTAATGGTAGCTATCTCTAGGGAGGGGGAGGGAAGGAAGAAAAACAAAATAGAACAAGAAACTTACAAGATAACTTTATTATATATTTAAAAGGGATAGCAAGTTGTAAATAATAGATTTGCAGTTTCATGTGCAGTCATTTTTTTCAAATTATACTTTGTTATGGAAATGTTTATTTTATTCCAAAAATTAAATAAAAATTAAAAAAAAATTACAACCAGTATCACCAGGGGCAGTTCTCTTAAGTTTGACTTACTAAGGATTCTGTTTGCATTTTATGCCTCTCAAGTCTGTTATGAAGATCTCAGTAAATAAGATATGTGAAAGTCCTTTGTAAAATCAAAATGAATGTATGATATGATAGCCTGATGGACAGGCAAATTATCTCTTGGTTCAGAATTTTATGATGCAGACCTTAACTCAAATCCTAACATGCAGAAAATGATTATGTGAGAAAGGCTTAACACTTACAGGGTTCAATCAGTCAAGAAATGTTTAAGTGCCTCCTATGTGTAAGGCACTGTACTAATCACTGGGTATATAGAAAGAGGCAAAAGACAGACTGTGCTTTCATGGAGCTTATAATCTAATGGGGGAAGACAACATGCAAACAGATATATACAAAGCAACCTAAATATAGGAAAAATGGGAGACCATTAACATAGGTAACATACTGGAATTAAGAGGGATTGGGGAAGGCTTCCTATAGAAGGTAGGATTTTAGTTGGAATTTAAAGGAAGCCTTTGGGAAGTAAGTAGTTGGAATGAAGGAGACAAAGTGTTCTAATCATGGGGGAGAGCTCAAGAAAATGCCCAGAGTCAAAAGATGGTGTGTCTTATTTTTGAAACAACCAGGAGGCCAATGGTATTGGAAAAAAAAAAGAGTATATGTTGGGGAGTAAGGTGTAAGAATAGTGGAAAGATAGTAGGGGCCTAGATTATGAAAGATTTTGAATACCAAACTCATCATTTGACATTTGCTCCTGTAGACAATGGGAAGCCACTGGGTTTCATGGAATTGGAGAGTAATATCATCAGACCTGAGCATTTGGAAGATCATCTTAGTAACTGAATGGAGGATTGGTTGGCATGGGGAGAAACTTGAGGCAGGCAAACCCATCAGCAAGTTATTGCAATAATAGAGGCCTGATGTGATGAGGGCCTATGCTAGAGTGGTGGTAATATGTCAGAGGATAGAAGGGGACATATTTGAGAGAAGTTGCAAAGGTGAAGTCTAAAGGCTTTGGCAACAGCTTGCATATGAGAGAGAGAGTGAGAAATCCAAGGTGACTCCTAGAGAGCAAACCTGAAGGAGTGGAAAGATTGTATTGCCCTCTGAAATAATAGGAAAGTAAGGAGAAGAGTAATGTTTATAAGGAAAGATAATGAGTTCTGTTTTGGCCATATTGAGTTTAAGATGCCTGCTAGATATCTAGTTCAAGAGACTGAAAGGCAGTTGTTGATGCAAGAATGGAGGTCAGTAGACAGACTGGGACAGGAAAGGTAAATTTGAGAAGCATCAGCATAGACTAGTAATTAAATCCATGGGAGCTGATGAGATTACCAAGTGAAGTAGTAGAGAGGGAGAAAAGAAGAGGGCATAGGATAGAACCCTGAGGGACATCTGTGGTTAGATGGTATGAACTGGAGAAAGATCCAGCAAAGGAGACAGAGAAGGAGAGGTCAGAATGGTAGGATTCAAACCAGGAGAAAATGGTGTCCCCAAAACACATAGAAGAGATTATCAAGGAAGAGAAAATGATCAGCAGTGTCAAAGGCTGCAAAGAGGTCAAGGAAAATGAATATTGAGAAAAGACCATTGGACTTGGTAACTAAGTAATCAGTGACTTTGGAGAGAGCAATTTTGGTGAAATGATAGGATCACATGTAGATTATAAGGGATTAAGAAGAGAGTGAGAGGAGAGAAAGTTGAATCAGGTATCCAACTCATTGAGGAAGCAAGGTGAGTGATGTGGGCATCTATAGGCAATAGCTACCAGGATTTTGATTAGGTGGCAGATATAAATAGGAAGAGAGGTTACCTAATGATAGAGAAAGGGAGAAAATCTGGAAGGTGCAGTGAGGAACAATGAGTACTCTAATTCCCACAGCTTGACCAATGAGCTGGGTTGTGTGAAGGTTGCATCAGTAAAGACCACGAAGAGGTAAGAATCAGCTTTTCTGATACGGACAGCTTCATCAATCAAGTAGTTTTTCCTAGGACCCAGATTTCTGATTCTGAAGTTGCTTGATCCAAGAATATAAGGCCATATCTAGAATGTCACCCCTTAGCTGGATAAGTTCATACCATCCGGGGGAAGAATGGATTCTATCTTCCTTAAGAACTAGAAGGAAAACTATTGATACAGCTGTTTTTGCTCCCTTGGACCAATTCCTACTGGGTGAAAGTAGAGTTGAATCTATGACCTGCCGAGATAATTTAGCATAATTTCAGGTTGACCTTAAAGAATGTACAGTTAAGGGTGTTTATATATCAGGGAAGGGAATATCAAGAACTCAGATCAGGCCAATTCGTGGGAAATAAGAACAAAAGTAGAAAAGCAAAGCTCAATCCATGAGCATTTGAACTTCAAAAGAGCATCCATTAAAATGATACAGAATGTTGGTGATCTACAGATTGGTTATTTAACTTATTTTCCACTACAGTACTACTGTAAGGTGGCATGATCTTAAGATCATGATTAATATCATAACTCCCTTTGCCCTTTTGGCTACATATCCACCCTCATTTCATTTCTTCCATTTCCCCAGGTATCTATTGGCCTCATTGGCTCATCCAGCCAGGACCCCTAAATTCAGTGGTTCCTTGGGCTGCACTGCACCCAATTGATAGTGGAAAACATAGTATGGAGAATAAGGCAACAAATTTTCTAATACTGTCTTTGCTACTGACAGTGAGGAAATCCCTTCTATCCTTTGGGACTCAGTTTTCTTTTTAAAAATGGGGAGTTTGCAACAGATATGCTCAGACTAGTATTTAATGATTCAATCATTCTTTGATCTTGCTGTCCTTATAATTAAAATATCCCTATCCTGTGACAAATTATCGGAGGGATATACCTTCACCTGTGATGCTGATAAAAATAATTCAGCCTAAAATATCCGACTAGGTGGCACAGTGAATACAGTGCTGGACTCAGAATCAGGAAGACATGTTTAAATCTGGCCTTACATACTTACTAGCTCTGTGATCCTGGGCAGGGCACTTAACCACTCTCTGCCTCATTTTCCACATCTGTACAATGAGGATAATAATAACTTATACCTCTCAGGGTTGTTATGTGGCTATGCACTTCTCTTTTTTTTCCCCTTTTATTTATTTTTTTCCCTCAATGAGTGAAGGAAAGGAGAAGAACGTATGCCAGTTTATTTTTTAGTTTCTGGATCAGAACTGCATAGTCACTAATTATTATTGCATATAGTCATGAACAAATTAATAATTATGTATGTATATGTGTGAATGTGTATATAAGTATGTATATATGTATAGGGAGAGACAGAGACAGAGTATATACATACACATACATACACATACGTCTATGTATATGTATGTGTGTTTATTTAGGGTCCTTCTCCCAGTGTCATTTTTGCTCTTGTGAATCATCAGGAGTTGATAATTGCCATCTGGTTTGTTGAGCCTTCAGAAGTTCTCTCTTATGTCTTGGATTCATGTTCTGGGAAGTCAACAGACACCCTGCTCAGCTACTGCTATTGCTTTTCTCTTCTTCTTTTGACCTTTAATGGGTTATCTTGCACCTGATAATTTTTATGACCCTATTAGAACTGTCTTGGGAGGAAAAGTAACTTCTACTCAAAGCATCCAGATCTGTTCTCTTAAGGAAAATTTTCAGATGTGTAATGGTACACCCCCTTTTCTTGTCTTTCTCCTATGTGATAGTCTTCTACTTTCCAACATTCTTACAAGGGTCCACTCTTCCTTCCTCCATTTCTCTCTCTCTCTCCCTCCCTCCCTCTCTCATATCACTATATTGTCATTAACAACCAAGGGGATTAGAATAGCAAGTAGTAGTGGGAATTGAGTGAATCACATGACTCCATCTTGTGACTTAGTTCTGGAGCTAGTTCAGTTCACTTTCTGTTCAATTATGGATCTAGTCCAATTTGTGTTTTGTGAGCAAAAAAAAATTATTAAATTGTAGGATTTATGTGAAAACCTTATTGCATTGTTTAAAATTAACCTTGTGTGGCTGGGAAACTGAACCACCTCTACCTGCTACTTAGAGACATTTAACTAAGGACCTAGTTGATGCTGACCAGAAATTCAGTCTGATCCAGAGTATGATGCAAGGAGTTTTCTCACAATTATCCATGTCAAGCAACTCATATGTCATTTCTGAAAACTGACTCCATACTGATCAATCAATTATTGTTTCCATGTTTCTTTGATCGTTTACAGATACTTGTGGGGAGTGGCATACCTCTTTTACTGATTTCAGGGAATTGTACTTGTTCTCTCTCCTTTCCCAACTTGGAAAGTCCCTAATCTTTCCTCCAATTAGAAATCATATCACATAATTGTATATCCTGGTTAATTGTTTTCTTTTAATTAATTGACCTTATTTGGTTGTTTTTAATGTATAAAAATCTGTCTCCACCTATATATGGAGTCCAGTACTAAAACTGAGGAATGTTAGTGGTCTTGATTTGTTGGACAGTTGGCATGCATTACTTAATAAATCAACATGCTTGGAAGCTCAAACCTTATTTCCTCAATCATTTCATCTTTTACCAGCCATACAACCTAGCATATACCTAGCATATGGAGAAGACTTCAAACCCCAGCACTTTCTCCCCCAGGAGGGAAGTCAGCCTATACATAGAATTAAGGTTATAGTCACTTGATTATGACAGAAATACAAGTATCACACAATCAATGTAAATCATTGAAAAATTTTCCTCTTCTAATGGTTAAGATTTTCACTCTTAAAAAAAAGCAACAATTAACAAAAAAAAAATACTACTTGTGCTTTTTTATAGCTCAACTGTAAACAGATAGTTAAAAACTTTTTTAGGGGACAGAGCAAATTCTGTTGTAGCAGAACCTACAAAAGGATAGGATGAAACAATTTTCTAGGCCAAGGCAACTTAGAAGGTCAGCAGTGTTAACTAGAAATCACAACTTCATGAAACATACATTGAAACTGGATTTATTGCAAGAAAAATGCATATTCTTGTGGACTATACCAAGTACAGATGAGTTAACAATCCAAGCAGAGGCTTTAATATTTATGAGTTGGTATGGGGGGAGGGGGGATCAGTGGAAGGCAATGTCCTCCCAAATGGGAGTGGCATGGAAGGAGGAAGGGAGCAATAAAGGTGTGGAAAGGATTAATCCCCTCTTGAAGAGAAGGAGAAAAGCAAAAGAAAGGAAGGGGGAATTTGAGTAAGTAGGATGGCAAAAGCAGCATTTTTCCCCCAGGGAACTGTTAGACTGTGTAGATACTATGATTTGCTTATCTGCAAGGGTTCCAGCTGCACAAACAGGTTCTGAGTGTGGTGCTGACTAACTGGCACCTGTCTTGTAGCTGGTTCAACTGTCAAGGACACACAGGGAGTCCAGCTAGGGGTGCAAACAATAAATTATGTCAGATCAGGGGGACATCATCCTTGACATATTCAGGGCCTCCTACATACTCTGAGTTTAGTGGTTCTAGAAAATATGGCTATTTAAAAAGACAGGTTAAGTTGGTTTCAGGGCAACATCTCCCTCTTGAGGTCAAGGCAGCATCTGGGCACACTGGTAACTTTGCACTGATTTGAGAATAGATCACAGTCCAGTCCAGGTTGTTCCACTGTAGACAGTGGCCCAGCAAATTAGCAGGAACAACTTAATCAGTGGAGGCAGCAGTGATTTCCAGAGCTTTTAACTCACAGAGAATAAAGAGGTCAGACAAATGGTCAGGAGAAGGTTACGGAGTTTCCTTTGTTGGCACTGGATGCAGGACTTTGTTGTATTGCCCATACTTAGATCCAGGTTGCAGTTCCAGGGTGAGGAGGAACACTAGCACATCAGAGCCCCATTGCAGAGCAGAAATGCTGGTCACAATTACAGGGCAGAAAAGAGTACTTGTGGTCACTCACAGACCAGAGTACAGGCCAGGAAAGCAGTGACCACACCTCTCCTTAGATCATGATACCTTGGAATAATTAGAAACTTAAAGACCCCCAAATTAGCTGTGAAAACAGTTGCACAAAGACCCTGAAGCTTGGGAGAGTTACCCCTCAACTCTGGAGCAAAGCCCAACTTTAACATATAAAGTTAAAAGTAAAGAAATAGCCTAGAAAAATTAGCCAACAATAAAAGAAGAACTTGATTATAGATAGTTATTATGGTGATAGGGAAGAGCAAAACACAAATTCAGAAGAATATAACAAAGTCAAAACAGATATATCCAGAAGATCAAAGGAAAATGTGAATTAGTCTCAGAACCCCAAAAAATTCCTGAAAGAGGTCAAAAAGGATTTTTAAAAAACAAATAAGAGGGGCAGCTAGGTGGCACAGTAGATGCAGCTCTGGCCTTGGAGTCAGGAGAACATGAGTTCAAATCTAGCCTCAGACACTTGATACTTACTAGCTGTGTGACTCTGAGCAAGTCACTTAACCCCGATTGCCTCACAAAAATAAGTAAATAAATAAATGAATGAATGAATGAATGAATAAGACAGGTAGAGGAAAATCTGGGGGAAAAGAAATGACAGTGATGCAAGAAAATAATGAGAAAATGTCAACAGTTTGGCAAAGGAGGCACAAAAAATACAGAAGAATATAACACCTTATAAAACAGAATAGACCAAATGGTAAAAGAGGCACAAAAATCCACTGAAGGAAAAAAAAAGAAGAAAAAAGAAAACTCCTTAAAAGCAGAATTCGCCTAATGGAAAAAGATATACAAAAGTTCACTGAGGAGAATAGTTCCTTAAAAAGCAGAACTGGCCACGTAGGAAAAGATGTTTGAAAATTCACTGAAGAGAAGAACTGCTTAAACAGTAGAAATGGTCAAATTGAAGAACATAATTCCTTAAAAACTGGAATTGGGAAAGGGGAAGCTGATGATTCCATGAGACATGAAGAAACAATAAAAGAAAATCAAAATAATGAAATAAAAAAAATAGAAGAAAATGTGAAATATCTCATTGGAAAAACAACTGACCTGAAAAATAGGGAAGATAGGAGAGATAATTTGAGAATTACTGGGCTACCTGAAAGTCATGATAAGGAGAGGAATCTAGACATCATCTTTCAAGAAACTATCAAGGAAAACTGCCTTGATATTCTAGAACCAGAGGGTAAAATACAAATTGAAAGAATCTACCAATCACCTCCTGAAAGAAATCCCAAAATGCAGACTCACAGGAATATTACAGCCAAACTCCAGTGCTCTCAGGTCAAGGTGAAAATATTGCAAGCAACCAAAAAAGAAACAATTCAAATATCATGACACCACAGTACATAATTCAGAATTTAGCAACTTTTATATTAAAGGATCAGAGGGCTTGGAATATGATATTCTGGAGGGTAAAGGGGGAAGGATTACAACCAAGAATCACCTACCCAGCAAAAGTGATTATTATAATCAAGATGACAAAAAAAAGAGAGGAGTATTCAATGAAATAGATGACTTTTACACATTCCTTATGAAAAAACTAGAGCTGAATAGAAAATCTGATTGTCAAATACAATACTCAAAAAAAAGCATAAAAAGGTAAACAGGAAAGATGAACCATAAGGGATTCAGTATGGTTAAAGTTTACATTCCATCATAGGGAGATGACATTTGTCACTTCTAAAAACTTTATCATTTCTAGGATAATTAGAAGGAGTATACAAAGACAGAGGGCATGGGTGTGAGTTAAATATAATAGATGGTATCTTAAAAAGTCAAATTAAGTGGTGAGAAAAATGCATTAGGAGGAGAAGAAAGGAAAAGGTAGAATGAGGTAAGTTATGTCAGTGGAGGGGAACATGGAGGAGGTAGAATCTTACTCTGGAATTAGCTCAAAGAGGTCATAACATACTCTGGTATAGAAATCTGTCTTGTGCTATAGGGAAGGGGGTAAGAAAAGGAGGGGCTGATAGAAGGGAGCACAAATTGGGGGAAGCAATGGTCAGAGGCAAAACTCTGGAGAATGGACAATGTGAAAGGAGAAAGAAAGTAGGATAAACAAGGGTAAAATAAGATGGAGTGAAATGCATAGTAATCATAACTGTGAAAAAAATAGAATTTCTCTGATAAAGGTCTCATTTCTCAAATATATAGATAACTAGGTCAAATTTATAAAGAATAAGATCCATTTTATTGATAAATTGTCAAAGGATATTAGTAACCAGTTTTGAGATGGAGTACGCAAAGCTATCTACAGTACTATGAAAAATGCTCTAAATCACTGTTGATTTGAAAAATGCAAATTAAAACAACTCAGAGATACTATCAACATCTATCAAATTGGCTAATATGACCAAAAAGGAAAATAACAAATGTTGGGGGTCATATGGGAAAATTGAGACACTGATTCACTATTGATGGAGTTGTGAATTGATTCAATCATTCTGGAGAGCAATTTGGATCTATACCCAAAGGCCTATAAAACCTTGCATGCCTTTGATCCAGCAATACCACTAATAGGTCTGTATCCAAAAGAGATTAAAAAAAAAGGAAGATGACCTATTTGTATAAAAATATTTATAGCAGCTCTTCTAGTGGTGGCAAAGAATTGGAAATTGAGAGGATGCCCATCAACTGGGGAATGGCTGAACAAGTTGTGAAATACACACACGCGCACACACACACACACACACACATACATATATATACATACATACACGCATATATATTTAACAACAGTTTGATTTTTCCCTAATACATAAAAAAACAATTTGTGACATTCTTTTTTTTTAATTTTGAATCCCAAATTCTATCCCTCCCTCCCTCTGTCTTTTTCCCCCTCCCTGAAATGGTGAACAATCTGATATAGGTTATACTTGTCCACTAATGTAAAACAATCTGTATTAGTTATCTTGTGGAAGAAAACTCTAACTAAAAAAGAAAGAACAAAGAACAAATAAAAGAACTAAAGAAGAAAGAAAAGAAAGAAAAAAGTGAAAAATGGTATGTTTTGGTCTGTATTCAGTTGCCATCAGTTCTTTTTCTGGACACAGCATTTTTCATCATGAGTTCTTTGGGATTGTCTTTGATTATGGTATTACTGAAAATAGCTAGTTGTTCACAGTTGTTCATCATACATACAGTTCATGCAAGTCTTTCCAGTTTTCCCTGAAATCATCCTGCTTTTCATTTCTTACTGTACAGTAATTTTCCATTACAGTCATATACCACAACTTGTTCAGCCATTCACCAGGTTACGGACATTCTCTCATTTTCTAATTGTTATCCATGCATATATAATTAAGTTGGAATCTCGTTGTACTGTAAAAAATTACGAGCAGGGTCCTCTCAGAAAAACCTGGAAAGATTCCATGGAATGATGCCAAGTGAAATGAGCAGAACCAGGAGAACATTGTACACAGTGACAGTAGTAAGTATACAATGATCAGCTGTAAATGACTGTTGTTCTCAGCAATACAATACAAGACAATTTTGAAGGATTTATGATAAAAAATGCTATCTCCAGAGAAAGAACCGATGGAGTCTGAATGCAAATCAAAGCATACTTTTTGAAAAAAACAACAACTTTATTTTGCTTTTTTTGTTTGTTTTGTGTTTTCTTTTATCACATAACTAATACGGAAATATGTTTTGTATGACAACACATGTGTAACCTATGTCAAATTACTTGCTTTCCAAGGAAGGAGGAGAGGACAGAAGGTGGAAGAGTATTTAGAACTCATAATTTTAAAAAATGTTAAAATTGTGAATGCAATTTGAGAAAATTAAAAATAAATAAAAAAACTTTTGCAATCAGTTATTACCTCTTAATATTTTGACAACCCATTCAACTCCTTTCTTTTGTTTTCACAATTCCATAGTAATACTAACCTCTTTTTTTGTACTTGCACCAACTTCCTATTCTTAACCAATTTGTACCTTTCACCTATCCATTCTATCAATTAGTTTTACCCTCTGATTGTTACACCTCCCCTTTTTTTTAGCTTATTTTGCTTTGTCTTGCCAGCTATTATATCCTTATTCTTAAAACCACGTCTCAAAGTTCTGTTCCATTCAAATTTTACTCTTTAATTCTACTTACTCTACCTTAATCCTTTTATATCCTCCTTAATTGATTTTGTCCTGCAAATATAGTCTGCAACAATTCGAATCCGAAGATTATTATCCTTCAAATTTTCTTTAATTTCTCTCAAATTTTGTCAAATATTTCTACCAACCTCTCACCTACTTAACGTGTCCAGACATCTTCAACTTACCTTCCTGATTTCCTTCCCATTATTTGACTGAAATAATTTTCTCTTCTCCCATTCCGTGTCTTAAAACTTTCACTCCCAAGAGCTGGATATAGAAGCCAAATTTTAGGTACCTGTGGATGATGATGAAGTGGCTAAAATTGAGTTGTATTCTCAAAGTACTTTTCCTGAAGAAAGAGAAATTTATAAAAGGAGAGGATAACACATAACAGGTAAAAGCCTGTTAATGCACTTTAGTGCCTAATATGCCAAGGGGTGGACTTCTATCCTAATGATTTCTTGCCAAACGGTTTTAAATATGCTTTATATCAGTGATTCTTCCTTCACCCTATACTCCTTTCTTCCTCTGCCTTTCCTGATTATAGATAAGAGAGGTGATAGACTATTAGAGGTGGATATCTAGATCTAGAGACTGGCAGCTTTTTATTTTTCTCTGATTACATGTAAAGACAATTTTTAACATTCATTTTTTTAAACAATTATTAGTTCCAAGTTTTCTCCCTCCTTCCCTCACCATCCCCCACCCTGCGACAGTAAGTAAGTTTGATTTAGGTTATATATGTGTAATCATGTAAAACATATTTCCATATTAATTATGTTGTGAAAGGAGAAACAGACTTTAAAAAATACCAAAACATGAGAAAAATAAAGAAAATGAAAAATAGTATGCTTCAATCTGCAGTCAGACTCCATTAGTTCTTTCCTTGAATATGGATAATATATTTCAATGTAAGTCCTTTGGAATTGTCTTGCATCATTGTATTGCTGACACTAGTCATTCACAGTTGATCATTGTACAACATTGCTATTATTGCTTACAATGTTCTCCTATTTTGGCTCACTTCACTTTGCATTGAAACTGATAGCCTTAATTAACAGGAATGGAAATTGAGGGTCCAAGAGCTTGAATGACATTTCCAGGGTCATATCATTAATTAATGGCAGAACTGGGGTTCAAATTAAAGTCTCCTTACTCCTAATGCATTGTTATACCCCTCCCCCCAACACACATACATTGTAAAGTTTCTATTACAGAAGCCAATGAAAAACTGAAGTTTCTATTACATAAATTTCCTTTTCAGTCAGATTTATTAGAAGTCATCTATTTGTTAAAGCACAGAAGAAATGTTTATACACGTGTAAAATATGCTTTCACTTAATTTGTGTGCAATGCCACATTATTTTGACTAGCTGTGCAGTTTGCAATTGAGTAAGAGAGTGCTTGAGCAAAATTTGTATTCGCATTGTCCTTAACTTAATTTCCTGGGGTCTTCAGAAATATCAAAATGGCCTGTGGAGTTGGTGCTATGTAAGTGGTTTACTATGTATTCAGGATTGAATTCTTGCTTATGTTGAACTTTTCTGTGGTCTCTCAAAATTTATCAGGAATGGGTTTGCTGTAGTTGCAAGAATGCTGAACAACAACTAAAAGGAGAATCTATGTCACATTAAAAAAGATAACAAACATTTTGATACCTCTATTTTTACTTTTATAAAGTCCTCCTATAATGACAAGGATTTTCATTTCAATTTGAAAGGATATGTGAATCCCCTTTCACAAAATCATCTGTTAGCAATATTATGTAAAAGACACATTAAAATTAGTGCATAAAAATGAGTCAGTATCTGTGTAAATAGATCTGTAATAAATCTGTAAATAGAGGTACACATTGAACTGAACGATACCTTCAGATTGATCAAATCGTCCACATACCAGATACTTTCTATTTTTCACTTCACAGAAATCAGATGATGATCAATCTTGAGGGAGAAGCCAGTTGGAAATTAAAAAAATAAAACTGATATTTAATGTATCCTTATTATTAATATTACTGATAGGGCCACAGGAGTTGAATCTGAAAGAGATCTGAAAATCACCCAGACTAATTCCCTAATTTTAAAGATGAGGAAACTAAGGCCTATAGAGTTGAAATCAGTAAATCATACGTGTTATATGTAGAAGAGCTAGGATTTGCATTCAAATACTTTCATTCTGAACCCAGGATTGTTTCTAATATTATTAAAGGAAGGTCAAGATTCAAATTTTCAGTGTTATGTGAATTTAAAAATTTTGTCATGGTTAAGGTGACTGCATTGCTGTTGCCCTTTCAAAGACAAAGATACTATTGTTACATGTGAAACCAGATGAAAAATTAAAATAATGTTGAAACACATTCAATGAATTTACTATCAACCATATCTATTTCAATTTGTGCATTAAAGTTAAGAATGGTTTTTAGCTTATCTGAAGAGGGTCCAGATGTACAATAAGCTTTGTATGACTGCTTAATCAAGATCCTTCTTACACACTAATATCTCAATTATATGGGGCTAAATGATCTACTTAATAGCTCTATCCCCAGTTTCTTCTTCTTCTTCCTTTTGTCTGCTTTTGGCCAGGTAGCTGTTCATTAACACTTTTAGGGAGAGGGGTCGAATGGAGAAGAGAGGGATTGAAAAATCAGTCCATTTCCATCAGTTCATTAGCCACTCTAATTAAGGTTGGATGAGGGTAGAAGTTAAAAGCTACAACTAAAATGAGATTGAGGATTATCAGTGTTTCATTTATCTTCAGACAATAACTGTCAGAGAAATGCCATTTTCCTATAAGGCAAAGGTATGAAACTTGCAGAAGATCAAACTTCATGAGAACCACAAATGTCAGAAATAGGCCAGGCAAGAAAGCAATGAATGACTAAGAATTTATTATATGCAAACTATGAATCAGACATTGTCTAAGCACTAGACATACAAAGACAGCAGTGAAACAGTCTTTGTCCTTAACGAGCTAATATTCTAATGAACAGACAACATGTATATTAATGAATATATGCAGGATATATGCAAAATAAATACTATGTTATTTTGAGAGGGAGAACAAAAGCATCTGGGAAGATGAAGAAAGGCTTCATGTAAGATGTAGCTTTTGAGAAAAGTTTTGAAAGAAATACAAGCTTCCATGGTACAGAAATGAAGGGAAAGATCTTCCCATGCAAGATGGGACAGTCTATGAAAAGGCATGGAAACAGGTGACAGAGACTGGTCTGTAAGGAAGAGCGAGTAAATAAACTAGCTTATACCTCCATGGAAGAAAGTAATAAGACTCTCATTGCAGTCTGTCCTATAAACAGACTACTTCTAATTTGCTTTCATAACCATGCATTTTAGCAAACACTTTCATTCATTTTCTGCCACAGTAAGGAAAACTATACCAGAGGAAACAAAATTTATTTAGGCAAAGACAAAAAAAAAATAAGTGAGGATACAACTAGAATGAGAGAAGTTATAGTATCGTAAGGAATGGAAGGCAAAACCTGTGAAGTCAATTAAAAAGAGAATGGAAAAAGGATAATAGAAACCAGGGAATATATAAATATTAATCTTAATTTTTGGTGTAATAATATTGACAGCTATACAGGATATTGTCATGGAAAGAGCACTGGATTTGGAACATGAGACTCTAGATACAGATGTTCCTTGCATTTTAACTACCACTTGCCTGAGTTTGGTGAAATCACTTAGCTTCCATAGGCCTTAATTTCTTCATCTGTAAAATGAGGCTATTTATAAACTACGTAAGCCCAAAGTTCCATTCCAAGCCTAGATCTTAGTGTTATTGAAGAAGGTTCTCAGTAAACATAAATAATTTTTAGAAGACTAAATTTCTAATTAATTATGATACTTTTGAGGCTTCAAAGATGTCCCTTTGGGTAGATCTATTTGTAAAGATTTGTAGAAGGACATGTTCAGGAATCATATAGGATAAAAAGATATGGTTATATTAGAATCCGTACTGATGGAAGAAGTATGAGATGTATGATCTACACTTATAGCCTTGGTCTTAATATATGATGGGATAAAGTTAGGTAATTTTTCACTCTATACAATTGAAACTAAAAAAAAGTTCTGAAGGTGGTAGAAATAATATAGTCGTTACTGAACAGAGATCTGACTGTTGGTTAAATTTAAATGGCACTTTGTGGGCTTGAAGAGTTAATAAAGCTTCCAAGATTTTTCGACTTCTAACTCACTAACATCTTAACGCTATAAGAAATGAGGAGTTTGATGATCTTAGAAAAACATGGATAAGCTTGCACAAAATGATGAAGAGCAAAATTAGCAGAATCAAGAGAATGTTGTGTACAGTAACAGCATTATTGTTTTAATAACAACTTTGAGTGACTAAGTCATTTTGACTATTGTAAATACCCCAAGTGACACATACAGGCACATATTTATGTCCAATGGTAGCAAAAAAAAAAAGAAAATTACATGATAATTTTATTATATATTTAAAAGGAATAGCAAGTTGTACATAATAGATTTGCAGTTTCATATGTAGTCCTTTTTTTTCTATTCTACTACGTTATGGAAATACTTGTTTTATTTCTTAAGTTCAGAATAAAATAAAGTAAAAAAAAATACCCTGGAACAAGTGGCTCAAAAGGTTTTTTTTAATAATGTTTCCCTGAATTCTAACTTGAGTTGTCTAAAAGTAAATATCAGACATTGGGAAGTAGTGTTTTGTTTTTGTTTTTGTTGTTTGTGTGTGAAACTTGGGTTTCCTATGCATATATTTGGAGAATAGGGGAAATCTTGTTTATAGTTGAGTCAGAAAGAATCTTTTCACACTACTTATCAAAAAAAAAGAACTACTTTTAACCACACAATAATTTAAAAAAGGAATGTAAACCAACTTTCTTTTTTCCCCTCCAAATCCTAAATAGACTGGTATTTTCTTAAATGAGTAATAAAGGACAAAAATGTTATGTTTCCAATATTGAGTTTGGCTCCCAGCCTTTGGAGGGAAAGCACACACACGCGCGCGCACACACACACACACACACACACACACACACACACACGTATCACCACAGGGAGCAAGCATCTGCTCTTTTTTTGTCTGATAAAATGAATGGAACCAAATCTATTGAAGATTTGTTCCAGGCACAGGATCAAGATGCTATATGTACTGGGGAGAGTTAGAACTATAGATTGTCTCTACATACTATACCGTTAGAATACAGGGAAGTGATGAAGGTAGATTTGTGCTAAAGGACTTATCAAGAACCTCTCATACTTTAATGTAAATGCTGTATAATTTTTTTTTCCTGGTAGCAGGTTGATTGTTACCTGTATCAGGTGGGAAAGCAAACCCTGAAGGCAAGGGATAGTAGAGCAAAAACTACTATTTTAGGGGCAGTTAGGTGGCACAGTGGCTAGAGTACTGGACCTGGATTCAGGAAAACTCATCTTCCTGAGTTCCTTTCTATCCTCATACACTTAGTAGCAATGTGACCCTGTGCAAGTCACTCAACCTTTTTTGCCTCAGTTCCTTATCTGTAAAATGAGCTGCAGAAGAAAATGGCAAACTATTCCAGTGTCTTTACCAAGAAAACCCTAAATTGTGTCACTAAGACTCAGACAGGACTGAAAATAACTTAACAATAATTATTGATGTGGGGCAGATGATGTGCATTCATGTGACTGCATTGGCTTAACTTCTTTCTGGGTATAAAGCACCCTCTAACAATATCAATTCTTCTGCAATTTATCTTCTCAATTGCCTAGGACACTAAGAGGTTAAATGACTTGCCATATATCACAGGACCAGGAAATGTTGGAAACTAGATTTATTACAGGGCTATTTGCTTCTAAGACAGGCCTTCTATCCACTAAGCCACAACCTCTTCATGCATAACATAGGAAATAAAGAATAAATTCCTTGAAATCTATCCTAGGGTCAATGGACTAGGATATTTGGTATTTAGTCTATAAAAGAACACTTGACATTGCAACACACAGCTAGGTGGCACAGTGGAGAGAGCACTTGAACCATAGACAGAAAGATGTGAGTTCAATCCATACTTAAACACTGACTAGCTGTGTGATCCTGAACAAGTTACTTAACTTCTGTTTGCTCCAGTCTTCTCAACTGTAAAATGGGGATAATAACAGCACCTATCTTGCAGAGCTGTGAGGATCAGATGAAATATTTATAAAAAGTACTTAGTTCATGGTAGGTGCCGTATACATACTTATTTACCCACTTTAATATTTTAGCATTTGGAAGGCAGCACACTATAGTGGAAAGTATGCTGGATTTGAATTCCGAGTACTTACCTTCAAGTCTCAGCTTTGTTTCTTAGTGCCAATGTGACCCTGGGGAAATTATGTAATTTCTCTCTGCATGTGTAAAATGAAGGGCTTTGATTACATGGCATCTAAGATTTCATTTTTGCTTGGCCAACTTACTAATTAGTTGAGTGGATGATTCAATTCAGTTCAGCAAACTTTTATCAAGTGTCTTTGTTGTTCAGTCATTTTCAGTTGCGTCAGATTCTTCGACCCCATTTGGGATTTTCTTGGCAAAGATACTGGAATAGTTTGCCATTCCTTCTCCAGCTCATTTGACAGATGAGGAAACTGAAGTAGGGGATTTCGTAACTTGTCAAGGGTCACACCAATATGAAGTGTCTGAAGCAAGATTTGAACTCAGGAAAATGAATCTTCCTACCTCCAGGTCCAACATTCTATTGACTTGTGCCGCCTACCTGCCCTACTGCTAGGTATTGAGCTCTGAGAATAAAAAGATACAAACACATATGTTTTACATACATACTCTTACATGTATACACACATGCATGTGTGTGTTACAAAGGCCCTTGAATATTGTTTCCAGTTTAATGGGGCTAAAGGGAAATCGAATATATAGCTGTATTAGGTGGGAAAAATGAGTTACATGTAAAGGAGACAAAATGATATGAGGCATTATCTTAAATCACATTAGCTTTTTTGACTACTATAAAATATTGCTTGCTTATATTGAGCTTACAGTTCACGAAAATCCCATAATCTCTATATGGCAAACTGCTATTTAATCATTCTCCCCCATCCTGTATGTGAGACATTGATTTGTTAACCTAATTTTAAAACTTTTCATTTATTCCTATTGAATTTTATTTTATTAGACTGAGTAGAACGCTCTAGGTTGGTGCCAAATTAAAATGTAAACGTGGGCTACTAACACATTCAAAAGTATCTCCATAGGATGCATATTGACTTAGTTTTAAAATTAATATTATTTAATACTATTAATTTTTAAAATTTTGTTAATTTTTTCCCATTTACATTTGAATCTGGTTCAGATGCTACATGTGGTCTGAAGGCCATGTGTTCAACATAAGTGCTCTAGTCCACAGAGATCTTTCTGAACCCTGACTTTGCCTTACATCTTTGTGCCATCTGCAGTTTTGAAGAGAATGTTCTCTATTCTATCAAAATCATTGACACATTTTTGATTCTCATCTGCTTGAATTACCATACCCAATAAGTGCTAATAAATGGACTAACATCACCTAGGTATTATGCATAAACACTCTGTTCTTAGATTTTTCTTGTTCAATAATTTTTAAAAATGGCTTGAATGAATATACAAAAAGGATATTTGTCAATATTATAAATGATAAAGCTGAGAGTAATACCCAATAAAACAGAAGAAAGAACCAAAATTTCTGAATGATCTCAACAAATTGGGAAGCTGACCCTCAACCAATATGATAAATTGTATTGGGGATAAATGTCAAGTACTACCTTTATGTTAAAAAAATCAGTTGCATGAATATAGTAGAGATAACCTGAATTGAGCTCTTTTCATATAAAAATATATTAGATATTGCAGTTGCTCATAATTTTAACATGAATAAATAAACAATGCTCCTGAAATGTAAGTTACACTAAATTAATGGAAGCATGTTGCATAGATTTCACTAAGGAATGCTTATATTGTGTTCTGAGCAACACATTTTAAGAGGAATATTAAACTTAGGAGAATTCAGAGAAGCCCAACCAGAACAATGTTGACTTTGGACAACATATCGTGAAAAGTGGTTAAAGGAATTAAGATGACCACTCTGGAGAAAAGTAGAAGAGAAACATGATGGTTAATTTCACATATTTAAAGAACTGTCATTTTGAAGAAGGAATATATAGACTCTTCATTATACAATGAGAGTAAGAGAAACAAAGTCGAAGGGGAAAAATTCATCTTTGGTGTGTGGCTAGAGTATGACAATGAGAATTATCTAATTTTTTTTAATGATTTCTAAGCCCATATCACAAGGGAGGGACTGAATGATGCCTTGGAAAAATTAGCATAATTTCCCCCCTTTGATCTTTTGTTCTAGTTTTTCAAACCTACTCCTCTAAACTCCTCAGTGCTACCTAATCAAAGAATAGCCTACACCTCCTCCTACTCCCCTCCTCCCCATTATGCCCAGGAATGAGCACTTCCTATTCGTGGCTCTACCCTTATAAATTGGGGCAATTGATAGTCCCCTGAAGATTTCTTACGAGTATCGTGTCAAATGTCAAAGAGGAAAGCCCTTAAACAGGAGACAGCTAATGCCACCATTTCCCTGTGAGCCTCTTATTTCTTACATTTCTTAACTTTTCAGTCAGTTCCACTCATTTTTCAGGTCTAAATGTCAGGTATCAAAATTCAAAGTGAAACTCTTTCCCTTACTTAAGAGCATAGTTGTTCCCAAGAGTCCTGAACCTAAATTTCAGATTCTATTTTTACAGTTCTGGCAGTACAGAGTGATGTGAATTGTATTGACTGTTGCCAGTTGGTGTTCAGAGATTTCTTTTTCCAAAAGAATTAAACAGGTTGAAAGAGGATAGAATAGGTCAGCCACTGAGCTTTAGTACTCAAGAACACAGAAATTGCCAGAGAGTATACAATTATTAGTTATAGCCTGGTGTTCTACCAAGATTCAACACTTGGCATGAGAAGTTAAATATATACAGAGATTTATGATGTGGGCTACAGACATCCCAGAGCCAACATATCTTGTTATTTAAAATTTACTAACATTTCTTTGTTAGCAGTAACCTTGTTACATTTTTAATTATAGTGACAGTAGTTATATATGTGTATATACATGTACTTTATAGATTTATGTGAGAAATGTATGTATACATATATACATATATATGTATATATATATATTTTTTCTTTTGTTTGTTTTTTTAATGATTAGGTTTCTCCCAGGATGAAAATGGAAATATAAGGTCTGCTTTCAGGGGCCCATCAGTAATCGTGGTCAGTGATAATGATCAGTGCTTCTGCCAAAGATCCTGGCCTGAATCTTTTCTGACCTCGGTTAGTTTACCTCTCCTTAAACAACCTCATATCCTTCTGCTCCTGGTGACTCACCACAGTAATGTAGAGTGTAGTGATCTACTATCCACAGCCTCCTGAGTAACAGAGTTAACAAGGCATGAGCCAGCATGCTGCATATGACTGTAGTATTTGACTTACCAGGTACTCAGATAAAGAAGTATTTGTTAAATTAACATCACCCAGTCATTGCCTATGCTTATGCGTCAAGCTGTACTGAGATCAGAAGACCAGTAGGTACAGCTTTTCACATTTAAAGTAGATATAGCTAGCTACACTTCCATTTGCCCCCGTTTTCCACAATAATAATACAGTAAGGCACTTAGCCAAATGAAGTTTCCCTTATCAGTCTTTCATGTCTAATAATTTATATTTTGCTACAAAATTCCAATAATCCATCCCTGAGCATTATCAGAAAGATTTACAAGAAAACAGCTGCAAATCAGGAGACAAAGTAACTCAAACCCAAGAAACCCTAACTTCCCAATAAGGGAGGAAAATTTTCTTTGCTCCTTCAAGATTACTTACCATAATGAATTATCCAAATAAATGTCCTCTCCATCATCCTAAATAATGAAGAATTGATAGCATTATTGCTTTTGTATTATGCTATAACTGTTTTTTTATCACGAATTCCATTTCAGTGAATTTGTTTGACAGTGAATAACATATGTTGACTTTATAAAGAATGCAGTCATAAGTCCTGTCATTTTAAATATTTTTCATTATTAATTCACATTGTGTGTTATACTCCTATAGAACTGGACAAAAACAATACAATTGTGTTTTTAATTAAAATTAATTAAACCATTAAATTAAATTAAACCAATTATCTTTTTTGGTAACATTTCAGCACCTCACATTATGTTATTTTTTTCTACCCATTTAAATAATCTGGGCATTTCTTAGTCACTCCTTCATATAAACTCTTTGATTTTTAATCTAATGACATTTTATATGTCTTTATTTGGACATTTCAATTTTGCCAGGTATTTTTCGCATATTTCTGAGAACTAGGAATGCAACAATCTGGAAGGACAATTTCAAATAGGATGGACTGATTAATTCTACTCTGTGTAATTCAACAATTATTTAAACTGGACATTTGCATTTAAACCTGCCTAAATCTGCTGTAAGCTGCCATATTTATTCTTTATAATGGCATTGTGTTCATTCTACATTTAAATTTCATAGCTTTGGTATCATTTCACCAAAAACTGGAAGATAACCTCAGCTTAAAAAAAAATAAGACTACTTGATGAACATTTTATTACAATGTGTGCCTGAAACTGATCTTAAAATCTTGGAAAAGGATATTTATTAACATTTGGAAAATAATTATGTCAATTTGATCACATGTTCAAATAGATTTAGGGTTTGTCAGGATTTTTGGAGTAACCATTGAGCACACTTTCCCCCATGGGATAGTTTAGAAAAATTAATCTTGAGATTTCACTACTACAAATCTTTACTACTGTTTTAAAATATTCGACCTTGAAAAAACATAGATTTTCTTTTTTCTTTTAGAGATATGTCTATTTAGAGGACAAAATTTTCTATGCCTGAATTATACCTATAGAATTAATTTTAGAGGTCTTACTTGTCTAAAGGCTACACTTTAGCATCCATCCCTTCTATTTTTCAATAGTAATTCATTATTTTTACATACTAATTTTACTTTCTCCATAACTTAACTCTATTCATCTCATTTCATCCTTATATTAATGCTATGGTTTAATAATGGTATCATTTGAATCCTAACTTTGCAAGTGGAAATATTTTAGGAAGGTTGAATCTTTTCCCCAAGGTTACAGAACTAGTCAAAAAAGACTTCCATAAGTTGATCTGTGAGCCTTTTTAAATAATATGCCTGTCCTCGCTTCTGTTGGTAGATATGCCTAGGAAAGGGCCTCTTAGTCGTATAGTCTCAGATTCATTGAATAATAGAATCTCTGAATTAGAAATATTTGCAGGAGTCACAAAGGCCTTCTTTCACATAGAAGGAAGCCCTTCTACTGCAGTTCTGACAAGTAGGATGGTAAGGGAAGGAGCAGGAAGGGAGGGGAGAGAAGAGTCATAAAGAGAAGGAGCATTTATTAGGAGTTTAGTGCATGCCAAATATTGTGCTAAATTTGTTACAAATATTCTCACATTTGATCCTCACAGCAACACTGTGAGGTGTCATTAAGGTCTCCATTTTTTATTTGAGGAAACTATAATTCACTGAGGTTAAGTGCCTCGTCCAAGATAACGTAGCTAGGGAGTGTCTGAGTCTGACTTTGAACTCAGGTTTTCCTGACTCCAGTCCCAGCATTCTATCCATCACCAAGCTCAACCTCCACTTGAAGACTCCCAAAGAGGTGAAACACATTTCTTCTCAAAGCAGCCTATTCATTTTTGTATAGTTTTAATTATTAGACCATTTGCTTACATCAAGTCAAACTCTGCCTCTCTCAAATTTCTCATCATTGTTCCTCATTTTGCTTTCTGGAGTCAAGGAAAACATGTTTAAACCTTTTCCCATATGATGGAGCTCTAATTAGAAGTGATTTGATATGGGAGATAGCAGAAATAGAAAAGTCAGAAATTACTCCAAAGTTATAATCCTGGTAATGGGGGTAATTTGATGCCATCAACAGAAATAGGAAAGATAGAAAGAGAATCAGATGTTTGTTTTTTTTTGTTATTGTTATTGGGTTTTTTTGGGGTGGATGGGGCTAGGGAAAAGGGCACACATGATTCTTCATCTTATACTATGGGGTTTTAACATTTTTTTTTTTAGTAAGGAACTTTTAGGAAAACTTTGTG
The DNA here is from genome assembly GCF_900497805.2 of Vombatus ursinus. NCBI lineage: Eukaryota > Metazoa > Chordata > Mammalia > Diprotodontia > Vombatidae > Vombatus > Vombatus ursinus. Next base: position 7,398,113 of record NW_020954598.1, read on the forward strand.
AAACCCATGGACCCATTTTCAGAATATTTTAAAATGCATAGTATTACAAAGGAAGCCAATTATATTGAAATATAGTTATCACATCATATAAAACAAACAGATTGAGTGATCCCCAAGTGAAGGAACACATATCATTTTGTCTTATTTAATACATTGTTAATGTGTGTATATCTAGCTTTCCAGTTAGATGACAGACTTTGGAAGGACAGGGTTTATATTTTCCCCAGCACACATAGCAAATTGTTATGCAAGGAGTAGAAATTCAAAACTCTCTGGTAACTTTCCACCAACTTTGTGGACCTTATTGCCACTTTATTAAATAGGGGACTTTGTCTAATTTTCAGTGATGCTGATTTTCAGTTACACCTTTTTTCTATTAGACAGAACTACCTTAAAGTTCTAATTTATAGCTAGTTGTAAATGTTCCTGAAGTCATTTGAATGTGGATCACACTCCTAATGTTTACTTTAATTTATAACTTGGCTTGGGAAAATTTCAGAAATGGTAATTGGGATGCTCTGAGGTCCGGAGACAACTCTTTATTTCCAGATGTCAGCTATGGCTTGAAGGTGTATTTTTTGATCATGATGTAGTAGGGAAAAAAATTCTCTTTCAAACCCAGACTTCCTGCGTCTTTGAAACCTCCAAATTGGACCACCCTTTGAGACAATTCTAAATCTTCAAGGCATACAGAATGAGAGAACAGTCAGAATACAGCCGTTTATGCTGGTAGATGTGGAACCTGCAGGAAGTACAGTGAGTTATATTCACTTTCATAGGGCCATATTTTTTTTCAGTGTTTTGGAATCACAGTTTTGGAATAATAACAGACTTTAATATCATTTAATCAAAATGCTTGGTTTTAAAGGGAAGAAATTCAAGCTAAGAGAGGGAAGCCTCTTGACCTACCAAGATCACACAATTAATTATTGGCAGAAGACTAGGTACCAGATTACTGTTCCCATATTTTGTTTTTGCTTTACCATTGTTCCTAATTGCTTTTAGTTTTTAAAATTCTACCTCTTTATTTCTTGAACTATACTCAACCTGCAAGTAGCCTAGCATTGTCAGAGCAAGATTCATCACATATGTTGTATCTCACATTGATCCTACTTATTTGAATTCATCCTAGGGGAAAAAATGAAAACAAACAAACAAAAAAAAACCCATGGAAGAAATTTTGGTGAGGAGGAATAATTGTAATGCTATAGAACCTTTGGGAATATGTTTAAGTTTTGAACATTTTTGGAAAATGTGTTTAATGAAACTACTATCCAAGATATCAGCTCATCATCACATTGTGATTAAATGCAGAGGTGTCTCTTAGAACAAGATGTCCACAAGCTAAGTTTTCAAATCAGCAATCTTGCACTTGGTCATAACATAAAAGGGATTAAGAGTTTAAATTTGGCCCCTAGTACCTGAATTAAATTGATCCCAACTTTGCTACTTAGTATCTGTGATGTTGGGTAAGTCACATGGCCTCTCTATATATCTGTTTCTTCATTAGAAAACTATAAGGTCAGGAGGACTAGAGAGCCTCCATAATCCTTTTTTGCCCTAGATTTAATATCCAATTTTCATGCTTCTGATTACACATTCCCATTTCAGATATAGGGATATGATATCCTTGTGACCACTTTATTCTCTCCATGAAATTATATTGGATGGGGAGTCAGAGATAATATTGACAAGTTGATAAAAGCCTGAGAGCAAGTGAACACAAATTGTTAAGACTATGAAATGTTCTCTTAAAGTGATCGTCCAATAGAACACAACTTGGAGCACAGATAGTTGAACACAGGGGAGTATGCGTGTATGTTCACACATGTCTGTGTATTTTTGTGTGTATGTCTGCAGGGGGTGGTAGTGTGTTTTTATTTATTTTTGTTTTGTTTTTATCCTTGGCAAGTGCCATTGATTCAAGGGAAAAGTAGTGTTCTTAGAAATATATAAATATGTGGTTTTCCTGCCTTTGAAGCTACTTTGTGACTTGGAACTTTTAATCTGTATTCAATAAATACAATAAAAATTTAAAAGTCTACATCAGAGAAAGATAGAATATGAGGAAAAACATACACATACATGATGATGTCACATACTAGGACCTATAGCAAGCCTTGCTGTAGCCACCTTTTAATCCTACCATGTGGGAATTTTATGGTTTTTTTTGGTGCTTTTGTTAGGTTTTTGTTCGTTTGTTTGTTTGTTTGTTTGCTTTTGTTCCTCTTGTACCACCAGCAAGTTTGGAAGCTCAGCAAACAAGAGGGTCTTATTTATCTCTACTACCACTACTTACTCTTTTTGAATTGAGTTCCCCTAATACTTTACTTCTCTGGAAGGAGTCTGTCCTTGCTGCCAGAAAACAAGGTAGCACCTTTCTAAGGTATTTCAAGAAGGGATTACAACAAATAGCTATAAGAAAATATACCATGGAGCAAAATTTAAAGTAATAGGGGGAAAAGTATAGCATGACAAGGGATATTGAGTATATTGCAGACTGTCATAGGACATTAAAGATTCCCTCTCCTCTCTATAAATGATTGTTCTACTTGTCCTATTAGAGTTTGTCTCCTAGTCAATTGCCAGATGATATCACAGCTCTTAGCCTTGGGCCAAATTAATTGTATTTTTGACAACTCTAGGTACCTGAAATGTACCCTAGGGGTCATTAAGTTCAAAACCTTCTCTTTTTCATATAGTACAAACAGTTGAGAGAAGTGAAGCCAAGAATCACAAGTTGCACAGTTATAAAATACCCAAATAAGATTTAGAACACATCTCGCGATCTTTAAGTTCTGTGTTTCAGGCTTATTAGAATTCACATTGCAACCCTTTGCTCTGGATTGTTAATCCTTTCAGTCTGGACAGATGCCTCTTGTTCTTATAATTCAGTTCACACTAGACACAGACCCTGGTGACTTAATCTAGCTTTACACCTTGAATTAATGAAAAGAATCTAAGAGAAGTGAAAGAAAATGAAAAGAGAAAAGAAAGAAAAGAAGAGAGAAAAATATTCTCTCTCAGGATGCAAAGTTTGCATAGGCTAGGCCTACATGCCTCCCCTCTATTAAAATTGTTGGCAAAATAATATGCATCTATTTGGTGTTTAAGGTTTAAACAGTTTTTTCCCCCTCAAAGTGACCATTTGCCACCAATTTATTATTGTCTTTTTTTTTTGGAAATTGGGAATGAGGAAACATGGGGTTTATAAATGATTTGCTATTGAATCGGCTAGATGCCCCCCTGTTTGGTTGTCCTAAGATCCTAGTAGGTAGAGAATTAGCTGGAATTCACTTCACCTCCCAAGGAGAATTGATTTAATGAACTTTGTGGTTCTTTGGCTTAAAGAATACTGCTAGCCCAATAGCATAATACTTTTGCAACACTCTTAAAAGTGATTATTGGTCAGTTGTTCATCATTGTGACAGTAGACGCTATAGACAGTAGTTTTGTCGTATTATTTAATTAAATGGTTATGTTTAAGGTCAACTGGAACCATTATTTATAATAGCTTCTTTTGTGAAAATGGAATCAAATTGGTGGGTACTCAATGTCTATAACTGTATGGGAAGTATATTGCCTGAGAATGGGATTAACCCGTATGACCCTGAGAGAGACTGGGAGTAGCCCTGTGTTGATGGCAGTCAGGGCTGCCGGGAGCAGGGCAGATTAGTATAAGTGAGCCAGCCTAGAGAATGGGTAGTTGAACCATTCCCCAATGTAAGATATTACATTGTTAGGGCTCATTCAAAGGTACCCCATGTATGTGTTACACTATATATGGTATCAACATATCCAATTTCCTTAAAATAAGGTAGGGACATATTTCTGTCCACTCCTATACACAGGATATTTATGAAGAAAAATGTATAAATGAAAAAAGTCAAAATAGAAGCATAAAAGAGCACTCAAAATTTTTGCATGCCTTTCAGTCCAGAGCACAGACTATGAATCAGAAGACCTTTATTCAAGTCTGTTTGGCAATTTAATAGCTAGTCTACTTGATTTCCTCAGGTTTAGTTTCTTCACCCAAAAAATAAGAGAATTGGGTTAGATGAACTCCACTATCCCTTTCAATTCTAACAGTACCTAAATCTTTAAATTCTCCTGACCCCTCTCAGTTGGTCTTTGAATGTTAAACTGATCACATATTATTAATTCCTTTTGTAGTATTCAATAATAAGTCATCAAAATTTAAATTGATCCTTATTAAACCTTTATACCTGGGAATCAACCTAGTATTGATGAACTTTTAAAAAAATGTTTTGATAACTGTATAGTAATAAAATTATTTTCCTTTGTGTATTGTATATTTTATTTTATGCATTTATGAACATTATTCTGAAAAGAGATCCATAGGCTTCATCAGACTGCCAAAGGGAGCCATCTCTCTCTCTCTCTGTCACACATACACACACATGCTAAGAACACTTCTTTTAGATGTTTTACTCTAAACTATAGTTTCTGTGAAAGACAGCTACATGGTGCTATGGATATAGTGCTGAGCCTGAAGTCAGGAAAACTCATCTTCATAAGTTCAAATGTGGACTCAGACTTTTACTAGCTGTGTGACCTTGGGTAAGTCACTTAACCCTGCTTGCCTCAGTTTTCCTCATCTGTAGAATGAACTGGAGAAGGAAATGACAAACCACCAAATATCTATGTCAAGAAAGTCCCAAAATGGGGTCAGGAAGAATCGGATATGACTGAAACAACTGAACAACAACAACATGATTTCTGCAGCCCAGGATGAGGAAAAGAAAAAGCCTCTGAAATACTTCTAAGATGATATATCTCTGAGTTTTAGTCCATCACTGCAGGAAGACAATCCTTTGTAAGATGAGTACTTTAGCTCCCCTCTTTCAGGGGTAGGCTTCTACATGAACCCTCAGGATTCTAGGGTACTCTGAGGGGTTTGTAGTTTTTTTTTTCTTTTCTTTTCTAGTGCTATCAATTTTAGACCTCACTGACTGTTACTCCCATATGCTCAGGGACCAACAACTATCCCCTCCCATTCCTCTTTTCTATTTTTTTTAACTTAACACCAAATGGCTTTTACAATGAGATTATACTTCACAGATATAGCAAGAACAAATGCCATGTGGGCACGTGTGCACACACACAGACACACACACATATTTCTCTAACCTGGAAGGGATAATACCCACTGTTAACACCCCAGTATCTATGAGTGCAGAAGAATTGGGCTGAGAATTTAGCTCAGTTTCTATATAACATTCCATCCACCAAATTCATTTCCAAAAGTAGCATGGCCAATGTTTGAGACTTCATTTCAGCTTTTGCTGGTTTGAGTCCAAAAGTCATTCATGGAGATTGTTCTCCACTCTTCAGAGCATCAGTACTTGCTGGCAGTCAGACTTGGCCTTGATTCCAATTGTTGGGTTCTGGTGGCCTGTTCTCCCAACCTTTGAATCTTCTTCCACCTAGAATGGAAAAGAATGAATGAAAAGGTCAAACAGGCTTCATTGCCCAGTGTCATATGGCATCATGGGGTAAAGCCATGTGGAGCTCTCCATTAAACTGTGGTGTTTCAACCACAAACTATCTGAGTTGTGGCTACAGAAATTAAGAAGAAGAAAGGGCCTAAGCTGACTCACAACTTTTTGAATATATTTCCAACTCTACCGCCAATAGAAAAAAGCTCCTCCTAACCATGGTGTCAGCCAACCAGGAACCAGTTATAGAATATCTATACATGTTCCAATCTCTTTACAGCACTTCCTTTGCATTTCATCATGATTCTGTCAGAGACAACTCCCCATCTCTCTGCACAGAGAGATAGATACCATTCCAGGTGGTCTGAGCATGCTCCTGACATCTATTATATTTCTGTTCCTTAATCAATTCTCTTTCCTTTTCTCCACAGGTATTGCTCCAAAAATTCTTGGTTTTTCAAGCCTTTGGTGGTCTAACTTCTGTCCAATCTCTCAGCTGAGGGCTTCATCTTAAAATTTATTTGAGAAAAAAATGAAATCTTTGCTAAAAGCTCAATATTCTGGCTTTTTTTTTATTTTCTTATCTCATATTTCTTTGACATATTTCTTCCTTGACTTAAGTGAAAGTAAAGCCAATCCCTGTATATATACCCTTGATCTCATTCATTCTTAGAATCTCCAACAGATTACCCCTATTATTATCCTCTAATCTCTAATCTTTTCTTTTCTTTTTTTTTCAGCCAAAGATAATGTTTATTAGAACATCGTCGTATTGGGCAGACTCTTAAGGAGTCGAAACATGAGTAGCAGTGGCTGGATTCTAAGAATCTAAGCCTAATCTTTTCTTATCTATTGACTCCTTCCCTGCTACCTCTAAAAGTCTTCATGGCTCTCTTAACTTTGAAAAATCCTCACTTGACCCTTCTTTCCCCAGTAGCTATCAGTCTAGATCTCTCTATACTTTTTTCAGCTAAACAGGTTCTCTTCATTCACATAGCTACTATCTTAGTTTAATAACACTTCACCTCCTTCCTGGAATATACATATGCCTTGAAATATAAAGACTTTCTCAATCTGGTTCTAATCTACTTTTCCTGTCTTCTTATGCTTCATTCCCTTCCCTGTAGTTCATAATTCAGTCATATTCTGTCCTCCATCTCAGGTCCCAAAGCTTTAGCACTTACTTACTCTTCCTTATGCCTGAAATGCATTCCTTTACTTCTTAGAATTCATGGTTCCCTTCAAAACTCACCTCAAATTTTACCTTCTACAGATGGCCTCACCTGATCTGACCTACTCTTGAAAGGACAATTCTTTGCTTTGGCTTTTCACCCTCATTAATGAAGAAAAAACTCAGGACAAATAGAATTGAAAGGTATTTATCATAAGTATACCTTGTTAGCAAATGCTGAAGAACTAATCATTGAAGATCAGCAATGGCTTCAAGGTAGGGCCAACTTTTATTGAAATTTTAAAGACAATTTGGATAGGTCCACTTCAGGAAAATAGGTTGGACCCTTGCATCTCAGTTCCCATCCAAGGTAGCAAGAATGTGGCAATTGCAGTTCGGGATACATATGTCACAGATAAGGATGTGTGATAAAGAGCAGGTAATACAAAAAGCTACAGACATGGTGTTCCTTCCCTAACACTAATTGACAAGCAGGGTTGGGAACAATGGGTCATTGAGTTAACATAACTTTCAATACCTGTCTTAGTGGAAAGGGCTTAGTACTGTGCCTGGCACATACACATAAACGCTTTATACATCCTGCTACTTGCCTAGCTAATTGAGTTTGTGGCCTCCCTCAGGGATTATCTCCCTTTCACCTTGCAGATATTTTGTATGTAAAGTTGTTTACATGTTGTCTCTCTTAATAGAATGTAAGCTTTTTGACTGCTAACTATTTTCCTTTCTATCTCTACTATTTAGCACAATGTGTGGAACATAACACATAAGAAATGTTTTGATTGATACATATATGCAGCATGATGTAATGAAAAGAGCACAAACTAGCAGTAAGGACATAGGAATTTTACTCCCAGTTAGAACCTGGGTGGGTAGATGGGAGCTTTGTTCCAGAGTGCCAACTTGGGCTTGGAGAAGGGGTAGTTCCTCTAGGTGTATATGCAGGCATCTTGTATGTGTTAAAAAAGAGAAACTTTTGGCTGTTCCTTTATAATGAAGTTTGAAATACATTTATCAGTTAAGGTTAATATTTACCTTAGCTCCAAGGACAGTCTTTGTTCTTCAGGCAGAGGGTGGAGTGGCAAGGAGAGTTAACAACTATTATTTTTCCACCCCCCACTCATCAAAAAGAAACAAATATAAATCTCAAAATAGCTTCAAAGAGGATTCTTTGGAGACCTTGCTTCCTTAGCCAGAGCACCACAGGTCTCCTCAGCAGAAGCCAGAAACTTTGGGAGTCTGGTTCCTAACTGGAAATGTCAGGAACCTGTCACCTCTGAGGGAGAGAGAAGGCTATAGCAATTTGGGGGTAGGGCAAAGAGTCTTGGAGTACAGAGGGGTTGCTGAGTTTCCCCTCTAGAGGGGGGAACAGAAAGGGTTGGGGAATTGGGGTACCCTTTGACAATGGTAACGTGGCATGGCTTTCCTTCCAATAGTATTTGCACTACCAATGACTTGTATAGATGACTCTTGAATAATATGGAAAGAGTCCTTGATGGGCTAGTCAAGGCCACCAATATTTATATTTGTGTTTTGGGTCCCCAACCTGGATTACATGAATCATTGCTTCAATTATAGACTTTCTCCATTCCTTTAAAAGTCCTTTGACTACCACTCCTTACCTTATAGTCACTATTTTAATCCTCTACTGGGGGCTACTTCCCACACTGAAGACATGTTCTTCTGGCATCTCAGTTTCTAGGGATTCTGTCATTTCTGAGTCTTCTACAACCATGTGTCTCCCTCCATATGCTGGTTCTCTATTCAATACATCTTTGGAATTGAGGAGCTCACAGTTAAATGTAAGGTTGTGTCACTCCCAGCTTTAATATTCTTTGTTAAATTCTGAGTTGTTTCCTTGTTCTGTTTTTGAGTTACTCTATTTATTAATCAAAGGAATCTTGATATAGGTATTGTTTGAATGAAAAGATAATGATTTAATTTCATTGTGCACTACCTAAGACATGAGATTTTCAATGAATTATTCTAAGAAATCAAGAATTTATTTCTTGAATTGAGTAATGTGTGTGTATATATATGTATATATATATATTTAGATATGTAGCTTGATAGATGATTCATATATGTTGAAACTCATGCGATATCCAATGATTTCCAATATCTAATGTGTAATTTAATTATCTCCATTCCTAATGGTCAGTATTCATCTTTGAGATTTTAACCACTATCTACCAATGTTGACCTATGAACAAGGAATGAAGGGAACATCCTCAATGGGTTCTGCATTTGTGGATAATGTTTTTGTTGTTATTGTTTCTTTAATGAAATAGATCTTTCATTTTAAAATGAAAGCCTGGTTAAAAGGCTGTATTAGATGACATGTTAAATAAAAGACACAGTAGGAACCTTTAACATACCACCAGGGGATCTAAACTGTCTCAAATCATCTTAATGTATTTTTAATCCCCAATCCTTATGCCAACTGCTTAAATAATTAACTCTTTAATTGATGATAGTCTTAAAGAGATTCCCCAGATAATAACAACAGCATTCTGTAATTGTGTGGATATTTTTAAAAGGTGATGTTAAAAAGATGATTTTTAAAAGTGATTTCATAGGCATGAGACTATAAGATTCAGATAGCACCCTTACATTTTCTCATCTATACCAAAAGATTTAGATTTTTCTGTGACAATATGAAGCATAGTATAGTGGGGAAAACGTCTATATATGAAGTTAGAAGACTCAGATTCAAATTTGAGTTCTGCCATGTACTACCTATATGACCTTGGAAAAGATTTATTAACCTACTGGGCCCAAGTTTTCTCATACGTAAAATGAGAATATTAGTCTAGGTAAATTTGTAGGTGCCACACCTTGATAAATCTATGGTCTTATTAAATATATAGTATATCCAAGATTACCTACATACCATTGGGAAGTCTCTTAACCTCTTTGATCCTTGACCAAAAAAATGGAAATAATTAATAGCCACAGATGTATATGTGTATATATATATGTGTGTATATATGTATATATATATTATATTGTTTTTCAAACTGTAAAGTTCTATTTAAATGAGAACCTGTCTTGTTGTTTTTGTTGCTGCCATTGCTGCTGTTGTGGCTGCTGCTGCAATTAATCTAAAATTAAGTTTTAAAGGAAAAAAATAAACAGGAAGAGTATTTATTTTATAATGTTCAATATAATTTTTAGTGGGTATTGATATTTGGCAACCTTTTTGATGGTTTAATACTATGGTTTTCCTATCATTCACATATGTATGTGGAAAGGGGATAATTATTCCATTAGAGTACGTTTGGAGTTTAATTTGGCATTCTGGGTCATTTCTAATGGGATATGTAGGCAGTGGCTAAGGGCTGAAGTTCTCCGCTGGTTACTAAGCCTGGAACAGCCTCCAACTGTGTAGACTTTAAAAGGAGAGGCAATTCTCCCCTTGCTCCTTCCTCTTTCTTTGTCTTAGAACTATGTCTGGGACTTCTTGAGGAGGATGTACTTCCCCTACTCCCACTTAGGACAGCTCTTCACAAAGGTCAACTAGAATATTTGGGAGTATCCTGCCTAGCAAAATTTATATAAGATGAGAAATCATGGATAGATCACAGTCTGCATTGATGAGGGGAATACCCATAGTGATTAGATCATAGGACCATAGAAGTAGTAAATTAATATTCTTCCTATAATTTCATCTCTATACCATCAGAAACCTGAAATCTTCCTTTGTTTTTCACTTCTCAGAGAAGTGAGCTTTGGCCTTTTCTTTTCTGGGACCATGCCTCAAAGTCTTCTAGGCCTTTTTGCTATACCATGCCACCACACACTCTTACCCTACTTCTTTATGTAAGTGCTGTATAACTTCTCTCTCTATTGTTTTCTGTCTCTAGATAGGTGGCACAGTTGATAGAGCTCTGAACTTGAATGGAAAGATGGAAAGACAAAAAGAGACTATATATATCTCTGCTCAAAACCTGGCCCATCTGAGTTCAGAAAGGCTCATCATCACCAGCAGATTGGCCAGCCAGCAGATAAGTGTTTTGGTTGCTATTTAATGAAATTATTTTGAAAAGCAATGCAGATGCAGAGCTGAAAAGTTGTAGAATGGACAAGGCTTTTTTTTTTTCCTCTGTAATCACATAGTGCCGATTACATTGTGTTTTTACAAACACACTCATATGCTTTAGTCACTCAAGTGCTAATATTCTTCATCTGACTCACCAATAATCTCTGTACCAAATTAAACATTCTAAAAATTCTCCATCAAGAATGTATTTTTAAGGGGCAACTAGGTGGTGCAGTGGTTAGAGCTCCTGCCTTCGAGTCAGGAGGACCTGAGTTTAAATCCAGCCTCAGACACTTGACACTTAGTACCTGTGTGACCCTGGGCAAGTCACTTAACCTGATTGCCTCACCAAAAAGAAAAAAAAAAGACTATTTTCTGCATACTTCAATATCTACTCTTGATTCCTTCTAATGCAAACGCTCAAGAGTAGGATCCCCTATAGCTGTCAAAAAATTCATCATTCAAACTTCACTTCAATATTTCAATTAAAAATTAAAAAAACAACTTTTCCTATCCCTGAATCATTCTCGACCACTCAAACCCATTCAGGAATTCCAGCAGGGACCTTGTCCCCTTCTTGATGTTCAGTATTCTCACAGTAGAATCGAGCATCCTATGAAGATTTTTAAACATATCCAAATATTTATGTGAATACCTTTTCAAATTCTTCAAATATATGTGTGTATATATATATATATATATCTATGATATAAACCATCTCAGGCCTGCTTGGTCACAATTCTGGCTGAAGTCCAGATAGTTGAGTCTTCAAAATGCCAGAGCCTTCACCCAGATTTTTTGAATCATAGATAAGAACTTGAAACTTACTGGTCCCTGTAGGACTATGGTAAATGGGAAAATAGGCAACATGACAGATATTCTGTTGTCTCATTGCTACAAGATTTTAGCTACTATCATTTATTTATTTTCCTAAATTTACCATGACCCTTATCAGACCTATCCTCTGAGGTAATTAAAGATTGAGGATGAGTACAGGGAAACCCAGTCCATAGAGAGCTTGTTGGCACTGTATTGACTTAGATGTGCCAATTCATTTGCTGCTACAATTTTCTTCTTCCCTTTACTCTCACCACTAATCCCTATATCAAGGGTTTCCAAAATTTTTGTACCTCTTAGTTTTAACTAACTTTTCTATAACCCCTATTCAATATGAAAGGAAATTAATTCTAGAGATTACCATATATATGCATGTAAAAATAAAACAAAATAGATTATTCATTTTTCATAAATAAAACTTTATTTGGTTCATAATTTTTTACTATTACTACTACTTTTGAATATTTTAACAGGGTAATATATTTGGCCACCAATTATTCCACGTACTTCTTTATCACATTTCCCGTATCCCCAAAGAATATGTTTATACAGGTTGGGAACTTGGAATGATGCCAAGTATCCCTCCGACCATAATATGTAGTTTATGTTTCCTATATTCTATATGTGCCATGTTTGGCACTTTGTCCCAAATGCCCGTGTGCTCCATCTCCTATACCATGACAAAATTAATCATTTGCATGACAGAAAGTGATAAAAGAACTGGCTCTGGACACAGAGGACATGGCTTCAAGTTCCATCCCTATTGCTTGATATCTCTGGGATTTTTCATAAGTCAGTTGTCCTCCCAGGGCCTTAATTTCCTCAACTTATAACAAAGAGTTTGGACTAACTGAAATCAAAGGTCTCTTTAAAGCTCCAGATCTATGATTGTATGTGCCAGCACCAAAAGAAGTCTTGATTCTCTTTTACACACTAGGAAGTAATGAATAATTATGGGTGACTTCAAACTCCTTTCATGAATAGCTATCAGATTTTGAAGTCAGAAGTCCTCACATTTTCATGTGAACAATGACTAGGCTGATGCTATTATTTCTGCTTTATAAAGAAGTTGTTTAAGGAAATTCTATACTTTTCTTTTTTTTTTTTTTTTTGAGGTAAAGGAAACCTTCCTGCTATATCTCTATTTTCTTTTATCCAGTTCTAAAAGGTTCCCCTGTCTGTTTGATTTCATTGTCTCCCCCCATCCATAAGTGGAAGACGGATGATCCATCTGGCCAATATAAAAGTATCAAAGTCTCAGGGAGAAAGACTGGGCCAGCCAAACCATCATTTTACTTAAACCCTTAGTAGCATGACTCTCCTTATTCATTCTTCACTCTTCCGTGGTTTTAAAACCTCTCTATCGCTATCTTGTCCTTTGGTGAAGCCATCAAACTGTTTTTCCTGACCTGATTCTGCCTCTGTTTTATACTATTACTTGGACTCTTTACTTGGACTCCATTTCTCTTTCCTCAGGAGGAAGCATTCACTCAGATACATTGACTGTCCTAATCACTTAACAACTATTGGCATCCAACAGGGGATCCAACAAGGCTGACCCAATTAAAAAAAATTAATTGTTGTTAAATAGGCTAAGTTTGCCTTCACTGCTAATAAAATTCCCTTTCTATTGCTTTCCTTTACCTCTTTAGATTCTCTGTGCATATCAAAATAAAATGATCTTATACACTCTTTCACAAGAAGGTACAGGTAACTGATAAAGTTTAATTTATTGACTTTGCTAGGGATAGACTTCTTTTAATAAAGTGCAAATGAATTAATTTGTCACTGTAGAAATGTAAATAATGTCACTATAATGAATCAGGCAAGCAGGTAATTTATCTATGGTACAAAGTAGGATGCCTTCCCCATGGCCTTGAAATAATATCACCTAGGTAATTTTTAACTTGTTAATAGACTGTGGGAGGAGCATATATTAAATACACCATCCTCTTCCAGATTCTTCTCAAGAAATACTTAATAATGACTCTAAATCATGAAGTTCTACCTTTTATTCCTGTGACCACAGATCACTACAACTCCTTAGATGAACTGTCTTTTCAATATTGTAGCCACTATTTAAGCTTCATAAAATACAAACATAGAACGCTTCTTTAAAAATCAGGTATCCCACACCTTTATTTTATAGATAATAAAGTCAAGGAACCATGGTAATTTGGCTGATATTATCTTCTACTTCCTTTCTGTCCCCACCACCATTTGAAAATGTGAAGGACCATTTTTCGTAAATATTGATTTCCAGAAAAAGTAAGTCAATATTATTTAGAATTCAGGTTTTGAAGGGCAGCTAGGTGGTGCAGTGGATAGAGCTCCAGCCCTGGAGTCAGGAGGACCTGAGATCAAATCTGGCCTCAGACACTTGATACTTACTAGCCATGTGACCCTGGACAAGTCACTTAACTGTATTGCCTAGCCAAAAAAAAAAAAAAAGAATTCAAGTTTTGTATAATGTGCAATATGTCTGAGCTGTGTGTGAGAGAGAGATTATAAATTAAATTATCTTTTGTGTGGAATGATCTGTGTCAATTCCCTACCAACTTTATTCCCCACTTCTCTTTTCTTTCCCTCTAAAGCCTATATTAAATGTTTAAATTAAGAAATGGCTTTCAATTCTATATTGAAAGTCCATTACGTAGGTGCACTTTATATATCAAGGTCTCAAAGTCCTTTAATCTATATTACAGTGCCCTCTTATTATAGTAACCACTCAATGATTTTCTTCTTCCATAATCACAAGGATAATGGAAAGGAGAAATTAAAAATAAAGGCAGAATCATAGAATGTTTCACTGGCCAAGACAACTCCTCACGGCTTAAAGAAACTTCTAGTCATTCCTTTAGTTTAAAAATGACTGAATTACAAGGCCATCTCTTCATAGTTATACTATTTCCTTCTCTGTCTTGAAGCATTTTTACTGAACTTAAAAATAAGTCTTCTTCGATGTAGAAAACTGTTGTAGTTTTTTTTTTTTAATTTTTAGTATTTGAACTATGGAGTTGACTGAGCATATTCATTCTTTTGTAATGGATTTGCTATTGTTGGGCATGAGTTAATAGATAAGGATGTTTCCACCTTCTGTTATGCATTTATATGTTCATAGTTATAACAAATTCCCAATGAAATCCTCTTTTCCACTATTTAATTTTATTTTTTTTAATTTATTTATTTTTAGTTTTCAACATTTACTTCCACAAGATTTTGAGTTCCAAATTTTCTCCCCATCTCATCCCTCCCCCCACCCCAAAATGGCATGCATTCTTAATACCCCTTCCCCTAATCTGTCTTCCCTTCTATCTCTCCCCCCACTTCTCTTATCCCTTTCCCCTTCTATTTTCCTGTAGGGCAGAATAGATTTCTGTACCCATTGCCTGTATATCTTATTTCCCAGTTGCATGTGAAAACAATTTTTTAACATTTGTTTTTAAAACTTTGGGTTCCAAATTTTTTCCCTTCTTCCCTCCCCACCCACCCTCATTTAAAAGGCAAGCAACTTGATACAGGTTATACATGTGTAGTCATGTAAAACACTTCCATAGTAGTCATGTTGTGAAAAACTAAGTATATTTCCCTTCATCCTATCCTGCCCCCCATTTATTCTATTCTCTCTTTTGACCCTGTCCCTCCTCAGAAGTGTTTGCTTCTGATTATCCCCTCCCTCAATCTGCCCTTCCCTCTATCAACCCCATGCTCTCTTGTTTCCTTCCTCCCCTATTTTCCTGTAGGGTAAGACAGATTTCCATGCCCAATTGAGTGTGTATAACATATATTTTTAAAAAGCTAGTTTCTCTCTCACCTCAGTCACATTTTTCCCACTGACTTTCTAAGTTGTGTTTGGCGTTTTTGAGTTGAGAAGTCTGGAAACCGCCACAGCTGCCGGTGATTCAGTCCTCTGAGGCCTGCTGCAGGCTCTGAGGCCTGTTTTGCCTCCATGCCCACACCAAATAGTGCTCCTCTTCCTGCCCGGCGTGATACACTTTTCCAATCAACCATCCAGGTTGTCTTGGGATGGAAATTTGTTCCACTCTGTCTTTTTGTGGGTTCTGCTGCTTTAGAATTTGTTTAGAGTCATTTTTTACAGGTATTTGGAGGAGTTTGGGGGAGAGTTCAAGCAAGTCACTGCTTTTACTCTGCCATCTTGGCTCCACCCTCCTTTTCCACTATTTTAAAGTATAATTTGGTGCCATAGTTTTCACAGCAAACTAGTAGTTGCCAAAACTGTGTCATTCACAGAGTACCAAGTTGAAAATAAATCTTAAAATTGGCCCATTACTTTTCCAAACCAAAATGTGCTCACTTGGTTGTTTCTCCTAAATTTCATGGTATTGTGAATCTCCTTCTAGACAAGTGTGTACCCTCCTAGGTGTCTTTCCCTGTCCAGTTGAGTGCCCAGAAAATCTAAAGCTTTAATATTTAAAGCCACCAAAACAGATCTTTTTGTTTTGTTTTTAAAATGTCCTGCTAGGTATGAAGACCAACCTTGAACAACTCTGTGAGGCAATAATTTCCTATGACAACTGTGATTTTGCTTAATTTATTCTCTAATTTAGAGATTTTTTCTTGTATTTAACTTACATATTCTCTACTCTACTGTAAGTCCATTATCTCGTTTTCTCCCATTACCTAATAAGAATAATTACCATCTTTTTTCAGTCCTAGACATTAATGGTAGACTTGGGAAACTTTATCATAATAGAAAGTGTATGTCGCAGTCCAGTACCAAGGTAATTACTCAGGTTTTCCTTTCAGTCTTGAAATATGGTAATATAGTTTATCCCCTACTATTTTATACAAAGCTTGAAAAGACAGTCTCTTTTAAATGATTTATACAGATTAATATTACAATTTCCTCCTGATCCTCTTGATGTAATTTATAATGTCTGATTGAAGGGCACCTTTAACTAATTTTATCTCAGAGAGAAAATGTTTAAGGCATTTATTTGATGCTGTGCTAACTTTTCTGTGATTTCAATGGTTGCCTTGCTCTAACCCGATTGCCATTTATCCATTCTTAAAGCCTGCCCTTCATATACATATTCCCACTCACCCATCCATCTATTGATCTCTCCATCCATCCATCAATCCATGCATTCAACCATCCCACTCAATAGCAATATCATCACTATGGTATTCCTTGAACACAACAGGCTTTTATTCTTTTATCACCTATTTTTCTGTGGTTCTAGTTATCCTGTCAAGAGACCTATAATACAATAAAATTGGAGTTCATATTTATATAGCACTCTCAGGTCAACAAAATCTTTCTTCTCTCACAAGAAGCTGGTTGTTGAAGCATAGCATGTTATATTATTCCAATTTTGCAGGTGAGGAAATTGAAGCTCATGAAGCCAAAGTGGCTTATCAATGTTACAACAAACAAACAAACAACAACAAAAAAAAACAACTAGTAAATAGCAAGCTTAGAATTCAAAGTAAAGTCCTCAGTCTTTAGATAAAGAGTACCCTGTACTGCACTACTTTACATGAAAACAAAATAGATGTAAGAAGAATGTTTTATTCCACTTTAAGTATCTTTTATGAACTCAATGACTTATCACCATAAAAGCTATATAATGCATTGGATTTCATAAATACCTTAAGAATATTTTTATTAACGATTCTGAAAATTTGAATTTCTCATTTCTTAAATAAGAATAACAAAATGACAAAATAGTTACTTTTTAGCTAGAATGATATTTAATTTTGGGAATTATACCAACTTATACATGTGTGTTTGGGTTATGTTGTATCATGTGTATGTTATATGCATACACATATATTATATACATAAATATGTATATATGTATACATACTTGAACTGATAATTAGTAATGTAAACAAAGCCAAGAAGACAGTATGCACAATGATTGCAACAATGTAAATGAATGGAACAAAAATTGAAAATGAAAATTGTAACCATATAAAGAACAATCCTTTATAGAGGCAGGGGGCCAAGAATATCAAACATTGCATATAATAAATTGCAGATAGTTTTCAATATGTTGAATGGTTTTGATGATTCTTTTCTCTCTCTTTTATTTTAATTCTTTCTTATAAAGGATTGCTCATGGAAACACATAGTATAAATCCAGAGCTTGTTGCCAACCAGGATGAGTTTATTTTCCTTCCAAAGGAGTCTAGGCTAACACTTCAAAGTAGATTTAGGTGATGCAGTGGATAGACCACTTGACCTGTAGTCATGAAGAACTAAGTGGAAATCTAGCATCAGATATATATAAGCTGTGAGACCCTAGGCAAATCACCTAAATTCTTCTTCAGTTTCCTCATCTGTAAAATGAGGATATTAATAGTACCTATCTCTCAAAGTTGTCTTGAGGATTAAACAAGATAATATTTGTAAAATCCTTTGCAAAACATTGTGAATTCTCCTCCTCCTCCTTCTTCTTCTTCTTATTGTCTTAGGTGGCTAAATGTGATTGACTAAAATGTCAAGTGATTACCCTCCTAGAAATCTCATCCAAGTTTATTTCCCTTCTGAAGGGAGTCCATACCACAAAGTGATGCTATGATTTTGGAGGATTGAGCAACCTTTTGGAAAAGATAGAACTTACTAAAGAAAGCAGGGAAATAGCATTGACTTTAAATGGACAACCATGAATCCTTTATTTATTTTCAATATATTTTATGTGGGCTTTAGATGTCCTGTACCTGATATGGGGGTCATCACCAGTCATCCTGACCTATGTCTTGCCACTGAAGTCTAATGACTGGAGGAGAGAGTGAGGCTGATGATTTTGCACAGCTCTGCCTCACTTAAATCCAATTCATTTGCAATTCAGGATACCTACCTCCTGATATCATTGTTCCCCTATGAGAATGAAGGACTAGCAACAACCTTTGGTTATTTACCTTTGGTATTTGTATGTGACTTGAGGATCGTTCTACCCTAGATATGAGATAGAATGAAGATATTTATTATACACAATTTCCTAGAAACTATCCTCAATAGAGATGGATGATTCAAGAAGAGATTTTGTGAGCTTTCTCCAAGATTAGACACACTCGAAGTATGACCAAAACTGGGTGTTGCAACAAGGTTATATTGGATAAAACTATTGAGGGAAGGATAAACATAGAGTCTGATTTATCTATAGGTCAACATAATCCCATGATTCTCTCTCTCTCTGAGTCTCAGTCTCTCTCTCTCTCTCTCTCTCTCTCTCTCTCTCTCTC
>NW_020954598.1:7416951-7498851 GCF_900497805.2 Vombatus ursinus
CTCTCTCTCTCTCTCTCTCTCTCTCTCTTTCTCTCTCTCTCTCAATCCCCAGTACTTAACAGTGTTATCATAAAGTAAGTAATATTTTTTTTTTGCATTTGGTAAATAATTGTTCAGTACTTCAATAAATCTACAGTCTCATAGATTTAGATTCTCTTTCCAATAGTGAAAATTGCAACCCAAGTGTGCTTTGTTATCCTTTCCTCTTGTCCATATCTTTTGGTAACTACTGCATTGATGGCCTACTCCAAACCCCAGACACCTTTCTCCAGCTTTTTCAATATTTTTTGGATGGCACAGAAATTCTTATGCTGTTGATCTGTTATCCTCTGCTCTTACTCCATGACTGGTCTTCCTATTTTTTGAGTTTATGTGAAATAAATTCATAAAGATAGAATATGATAACATGTACCAACATCTTCTACTCTTCCATAACTTTGTACTTAAAATGACCATTAGTCTTTTTAAAATTAATTTTATTTATTTTATTCTGAACTTAAGAAATAAAATGAATATTTATTTAACAGTAGAATAGAAAAAATGATTGTACATGAAACTGCAAATCTATTATGTGTAACTTGTTATTCCTTTTAAATATATAATAAATTTCTCATGTAACTTTTTTCCTTCTTTTTCTTCCCTCCTGCCCACCCTAGAGATAGCTATCATTAGACACAATATGTATACACACACACACACACACGAATATGCATACACACACATATATATATACATTTATATATATATATATAAACCATTCTATATATACTTCTACTTATCAGTTGTTTCTCTGAATGCAAATAATGTCTTCTTCCATATGTCCTTTGTTGTTAATTTGGGTATTTATAATCAAAATGACTTAGTCACTCAAAGTTGTTCTTAAAACAATATTCCTGTTAGTGTATACTATATTCTTTCAGTTCTTAGAAATAAGTGGACAAATCATAAAGAAAACCCTGGGCACACTATCTCTTTGAAGTTCATTGATCTAGTTGACCTACAGTTATAAGTGGAATATACTTGTCAAGCTAGATTTTCTTAGATATCATTTTAAATGAGCCCTTTCAGGAAAGTTGAGTTTGAATTTATTTTGCTGTTGTAAAAATATTTATTGCCTTTCTTCAACTCTTGTGTACAGTGTAGTTTTTTGTCCAGAAAAGAAAATATATATTGCTTAGTGTAGGAATTTGTAAAATATTTTTCCATTCATTATAAATTAAACAATACACAGAACTCTAGAAAATTGGGTTCGGTCATTTAATACATATGTGGTCTAGTCCAAGTCACTCACTTTTTTGGGGTCTTAGTTTCCACGTCTATATAATGAGTTAAATGATCTAATATGGTCCCTTCCAGTTCTAACTTTTTTTGTCTTATAAATTTTAAAATAATAATAAATAATATTTGTCTAGTAGCTTTACATAGTAGAAAGTTTTCTTGAATCTCTTAACTTATTTGTTCCCCAAAACAGTTCTGAGATTTAGTTGGTATATTTCATTATTTCCTATTTTCAAGATAAAGAAATTGAAGATTTGTCAGATTAAGTAACTTGTCTAAGATCAAACAGCTAATAAAAGGAGAAGCCAAAATCCATTCTAAACTTCAAATTCTACCATTTTTTCTACCATTATTTCCAAAATGTGAAGATTAAGTTTACTTTAGGATCTAGCTTGGAGGTAGCTATCATGAAGATTGAGATAATATATCTAAAGTATTTTGCAAATTTCAAAGCATAATATAAATGTTAGTTATTATTAGTTTTTGTTGTTACATATTAAAAAAATTACTTTCCTTCCTTAATAATTGAATGCAGTTTACCTGTTTTTATTTTTCAATGTTCCAGAGCAAATAATGGAAATAAAATTATCATAAATTTTGGAACGTGAAAAATGCAAACTTTCCAAACTCAGCAAAGTATGAGAGGCATAGGGCAATACATTTGTACTAAGTGGATGGAAAAAAACAAAACAAAATCAACAAAGTGAGCATCACATTGCAAAGTCCTACTGTGATTTTTTTTTCATTTTTGAATAATATGTGTATAATCATTCTCCCTAGAACTATCACAGCTTGATTTGAAATAATTGCTCTAATTTATATGGCAAAAAAATCCCCCTCATTTGTGCTGATAAAATGCAGTTCATGACAACTCCAATCCTGTGGTTTTAATGCAACTCAAAAAGCTGTCTGCAATAAAGGAATGTATTAGGGACACTAAAAGCCGAAGGCATTACATTTTGATTAAGTCTTTGAACTATTTAGCTGATGTGGAAAATATGTACTGGATTTTCTGATTCAATTCAACAAACATTTATTATGTCTACTCTAAGCCAAGAATTGCTTGGGTGCTTGGGATACAAAGAGACATCATAGATATATGAGAAAATTTTCTCTCAATGATATGAATTATCCAGGTCCAATAACTTCTATTTTGTAGAAAGATAAGTCATAATGCATAGAATGTAAAATTGTTTGACTATAGGGAATATGTAGACATTTCATAACTGGAAAGAGAGAGATAGAGAGAGACAGATGAGAACAAGACAGAGGTAGAGATAGAGAAAATGAAGATACATACATACACATGTTCAGTCATTCAGTCATGTCCAATGTTTTATGTCCCTGTTTCTTGGTAAAGATGCTGGAGTAATTTGCTGATTCCTTCTCCATTTCATTTTACAACTGTAGAAACTGAGGCAAACGGGATTAAGTGACTTGCCTAGGTCACACACCTAGGAAGTATCTGAGACTAGATTTGAACTTATCTTCCTCACTCTAAGCTTGACATTCCATCTACTTCAAATGATACCTTCCTAAATGGTTATAGGAACTGTTTGTGCTGGGCCTGTGGTAGAGCCTTCAGATCTTGAATTGGTCTGATCAGCCACAGTCAGACACAATGCACATTGGCCCTGACATAGTGATGTCATTTAAGTCCTCTTTGAGTACAAAGGAACAATTAACCATCATTACTTTCTCAAAAATGGGGTACTCCAGCCTCTTCCATGTGGGGAGTATGACAGATAAATACATTGTACCTATTTACTAGCACCTGTTGCACAGAAATGAGAAAGAAGATACTAAATGTAAGAAATTGGGTGGTATCAGATTTATTTTTTTTAACTGCAGAGGAATAGTTTAGAATATTTAGTGATACTTAAAGGATTGGATGAATAGTTAGTTCAGTGAAAAATCTAGATGTCTCACTCACATGATAACAAAAGTCTAGAGAAAATATATCAACAACTAAGATTTTGTTATCACTGGTAACTTTTCCACAGCATTTTGGTATTTATCAGTTCACCTGATCTCAATGACAAGACTTAAATTTGGTAAATGAGCCACCATTACTCACACTTTACTATTAGATATGAATTCCTAATTCTCCTTTCTTCACCTTTTGGAATAATCTCCTTAATTTCTTTTCAAGTTCATATCTGTTGTCACTTCCTCCAGAAGACTGTTGTTGAGACATCCTTTTTGCTAGTGTTCTTGATCCTCAAATTATCCTATATTTACCTTTTGTTTAAATGTTATCTTTACCTACTACTCCTCTCCTTGACACAGCAGAAAAAATGTTTCTTGCGGGCAGGGAAATTTTTTATTTAGTTTTTAAAGTTGTGTAAACTAAATGTTTAAAAGAATGGCTTGTAACTTCTAAGTGTTTAAATGCTTGTTGAATTGAATTTTCTTGAATTTCTACCAAGTTTTTGGCAGCATTAACCAACAACACTCTTTCCCAAAGAGATACTTCAAGATAGCCAAGATTTTTAAAGCTTCTTTTCATTTGGGGGGTTGATATCACTTACATCCATTTTTTAATTTAATATTTCTTTATTTTTAGCATTCTTTTAAAAAATTTTGAGTTCCAAATTCTTTTTCTCCCTCCAGTCCCTTCCCCACTCTCTGAGAAGGCAAATAAAATTATATTAATTATACATGTGAAATCCTACAAAACATATTTTTATATTAACCATATCAAAAAAAGAGCAAGAAAAATAAAATGAGAAAAATATACTTAAATATGCAATCAGAGTTCATAAGTTCTTTCTCTAGAAATGTATAGTATTTTTCATCATTATACTCTTGGAATTGTCTTGGATCATTGTATTCAGAGTGGCTAAGTCTTTCACAGTTGATCGTTATTACCATATCGCTGTTACCACGTACAATCATCTTCTAGTTCCACTCTCTTCACTTTGCATCATTTTATGTTGGTTTTCCTATGTTTTTTACAAGCTATCCTCCTTTATCATTTCTGATAGCACAATAGTATTCCATCACAATTATGTCCCACAACTTGTTCAGCCATTTTCCTATTGATGAACATCCATTCAGTGTCCAGTTTTTTGCCATCACAAAAAAGAGAGTTGTTTTATACATATAGATATCTTTCTTTTATCCTGATCTCTGGGATACAGACCTAGTAGTGGTTTTGCTGATTAAAAAGTATGAATAGCTTTGTAGCTCTTTGAGCATAGTTTCAAATTGTTCTCCAAAACGACTGGACCACTACTCTACAAACAGGGAATTAGTATAACTATTTCCCTCATCCCTGCCAGCATCTGTCATTTCCAACAGGTGTGAGGCGGTGCCTCAGAGTTGCTTTAATTTGCCTTTCTCTAAACAATAAGGATTTAGAGCACTTTTTTTAAATACGACTCTAAATAGCTTTGATTTCTTCTTCTGAAAACTGCTTGTTCGTATCTCTTGACAACTGATCAATTGGGGAATGAGTCTTAAATTTATAAATTTGAATCAGTTCCCTATATATTTGATAAATGAGGCCTTTATCAGACAAACTTGCTGTAAAAGTTTTTGATATTACTTTATTGTCAATGGCCTCTTTTAGCACAATGTAGGTTCCCTGATTATCTCTTTTAACTAGTCCCATTTTTGCTTTTGCTTTGCCGAGATCATGGTCGCTACCTCTGCCCTTTTTTCACTTCAGCTAAAACATAACAGATTTTGCTCCATTTCCTTATTTTGACTGTGTATGTGCCTTTTTGTTTTGTGTGTGTCTTATAAACAACACATTGTGGGAAGTCCAGTTTCTAACCTGTTCTGCTTTTTGCTTCCATTTTACAGGTTGGCTCATCCCATTCACATTCACAGTTATCATTACTAACTGAACATCCTCTATTTTGTTCTACCTATTTTCCTTTCTCTCTTTTTATTCTGTCCCTCCTCAAAAGTCTGTTTTGCTTCTCATCACTGCTTCCCTTAATCTGCCCTCCCTTTTATCATACCCCCTCCTTTCTCTTACCCTCTTTCCCTCTTGTTTTCCCATTGGGTGAGATAGATTTCTATACCTGACTCTGAGTGTGTTTGTGTGTATGTGTATGTATGTGTGTATACGTATATGTATATGCATATGCATATCTCTATCTATACATGTTTCTCTCTTTGAACCAATTTTGCTCCCATCTTCTCTCCCACCACTCCCATCTTCCTTTCCACTCTAAAAGCTCTTACTTGCATTTCTCTTTTATGTGAGATAATTTTTCCCATTCTCCTCTTCCTTTCCTCTTCTCCCAAGTTATCCCTCTTTCTCACCCCTTCATTTTTATTTTGAGATCATCCTAGCATAGTCTACTCACACCCATGCCTTCTATGTAAGTAGACTACTACATATAAATGCCTTTTTTTTTTTTAGGAATTACATGTATCATCCTCCCATATAAGAATTTAAATAGTTTACCTTTATTGAGTCCCTTATGATTTTTCTTCCATGTTTACCTTTTTATGCTTCTTTTGAAATTTTATTTGAATGTTGAATTTTCTATTCAGCTATGATATGTTTTATCAGGAATGCTTGAAAGTATTTCATTAAATATCCACTTTTGTGTCTGAAGGATTATATTCAGTTTTATTAGGCAGGTTATTCTTGGGTGTAATAACTAGCTTTTTTGCCATTCAGAATATCATGTTCTAAGCTCTCTATTACTTTAATGTGAAAGCTCCAAAATCTTGTATGATCCTGACTGTGGCCCCATGATATTTGAATCATTTTTTTTTTTATGACTGCTTGCAATGTTTTCTTGACATGGGACCTCTGGAATTTGGTTGTAACATTCCTGGTAGTTTTCACTTGGGGATCACTTTCAGGAGATGATTAGTGTATTATTTCAATTTCTCTATTACCTTCTAGATCTAAGATACTGGTGCAGCTTTCCTTGAGAACTTCCTGAAAAAAGATGTCTAGTTTCTTTTTTTGTTTATGGATTTCAGGTGCTCTGATATTTCATAAGGGCACCTAGGTGGAGCAGTAGACATAGTGTTGAGCTGGAAGTTAGGAAGACTCATCTTCCTGATTTGAAATCTGGCTTCAGACATTTACTAGTTGTGTGACCCTGGCAAGTCACATAATGCTGTTTGCCTCAGTTTCCTTATCTGTAAAATGAACTGGCTGAAGGAAATGTAAACCACTCCAGTATCTTTGCCAAGAGAACACCAAATAGAATCAAGAGTTGTACACAACTGCAACAATTCAACGACAAAACACCAAATAATAATAATAATAACAATTATTATTACTATTTTTATTATACTTCTACTACTACTACTACTACTATATTATCTCTTCTATATCTATTTTCTATGTCAGTAACTTTTCCAATGAGATATTTTACATTTTCTTCCATTTTTTTTCATTCTTTTGACTTTGTTTTACTGTTTCTTGTTGTCTCATATAGTCATTAACTTTCTAATTTTTAAGAAATTATTTTCTTCAGTGAACTTTTGTTCCTCCTATTGCATTTGGACTATCCTGTTTTTTATGGAGTTCTTTTATTTTCAGTGAATTTTTGTGTCTCCTTTATCATTAGACCAAGTCTATTTTTAAAGTTATTTCTTCAATATTTTTGTGCCTTTTTTTTACCAAAGTGTTAATTCCCTTTTCATAATTTTCTTATATCAGCCTCATTTCTTTTCCCACCTTTTCCTCCACCACTCATCTCTCTTAAAAAAAAAACAAAACACTCTTGTTGGAGTTGGGTCCAATTAGCATTTTTATTTGAGACTTTGCTTATAGCTGTTTTCACATTGTTGTCTTCTTCTGAGTTTATCTTGGTCTTCCTTTCCACTGTAGTAGCTTTCTGTGGTCAAGTTTTTTTTTGTTTTTTTTTTTTTGTTTGTTTGTTTGTTTTGTCTTGTTATTGTTGCTTGCTCATTTTTCTAGCCTTTTTCTTAACTTTACACTTTATGTTAAAGTTGGGCTCTGTTCACCTAGCAGTGGGGAGACACTGTACCAAGTTTTAGGCTTTTTCATGCTCTTATTTTTAGATCTAGCTCAGGGGTCTGAAAGTTTTTGGTGATTCCAAGGTGGTATGATTCATAGAGAGGTGTGGTCATAGCTCTCCCGGTCTGTGTTTGGATCTTTCTGTAGGAAGAACCCCTGTTCTTCTGTAACCATAAATGCTAGTGTTCCTCTTGGCCCTGGAACTATGACCAGGTCCCCTGCTTTCCTTCAGCCACCTGCTTTAGTGTTCTTCTCTGCAAACAGGGCCCCTTCTCCCTTGTGACTGAACACACATGTTCCTTTCTTTCCCTGGAACTAGGACCCAGAACCATGTATGGGCAATACATTTGCCAATCAGTACAAGCTACACCCACTATCAATAAACAGTTCCATATAATTTCTTTCTGTCTGAATCACTTACCATCTCTCGACTGAGAGCTGCTGAAGCTGCTGGCATTACTACTGCAACTGTTGTAGCAGTCTGTCTGTAAAGTCTGCTGCTAGTGTTGCCACTGTAAGCTCTGGGCCAGCTCCAACCCAGTCACTTGCTAACCTCCTAAGTTTTTTTTAGGCTGGAAAAATGTCTCACTCTGACCTTTTGTTGGCTCTGCCACTCCAAAATTTGGTTTGAGGTGTTATTTTAAAGTTGTTTGGGGGGGAGTGTTGGGAAAGTTTGTCTGGATTGCTGCTTCTAATATACCACCTTGGCTGTGCCTCTCACAAACAGCTTTCATAGAATTTGTTTTGTAGTAGTGTGCTGTAACGCTTGTACAATAAATGCTTGTACAACCATGAATATTACCAAAATGTTTAAGTATTTGTGGGTGTGCCTTTGTCTTTCTACTTCTGATCAAAGTTGGAATAATCATGAAATCAAAAATGAGTCTCTGCACCCACATACTCACAGACATCTTCTATTTCTTCTTCTTCTTCTCCTCCTCCCCTTCCTCCAATTTCCACCAATTTAAGATGCAAAATGTCTATAATAAGAAGTTTTCTGCCTTTATCCACCCCTTCCCCCAAAAAAGGTTCTAAGGACAACTCTAGCAAAATAAACCTGAAATTAATTTAAAAATTTATGTATCCAAAAAAGTTTTCCCCTGTATCTGCATGGAATTGAGTGTGTGTATGTGTGTGTATGAACATATGATTACTTAGGGGGACAATTTTTTTAAATAAGGGTAGCTAGGTTACACAGTGGATAGAGCATGAGGACTTACAGCATTCAAATGTAGCCTTAGATATTTACTAGCTATGTTACCCTGGGCAAGTCACTTAACCTTGTTTGCCTCAGTTTCTCATCTGTAAAATGAGATGGAGAAGGAAATGGTAAACCCCTCCAGTATCTTTTCCAAGAAAACCCTAACTGGGGTCACAAAGCATCAGACATGACTGAAACAACTGAACAGCAGCAACCATTCTTAAACAGTTGAGAAACTTGCTCAATTTTCCATTTCATTTCACTAGATAGACCTTGTCAAATGGTATAAATCAAGGTCATATTGTTAACCTATAAAAACAACAAGACCAGAAAGAGATATTTGAAAGTAACTCCTTTAAGTATATACTGATATATGAAGTAGAGATTTTAAAATGAAAATAATATATTCTTTCTAAAAAAAAGAAAATCATTAACAGAAAATTTTTGGTTTAAACTTTGTTACAAAATGAGCAAACTTCTTTTTCTCCTTTTTTTAAACTAGATTCTTGTACTCTATTACATCATTTCCACTTCATGCCACTTTACATGATTAGTGTCTATTTATTTACAGAATATGGAAAAGGTTAAGGTTAAAAAAGAAACTGATTTAAAATAATTTCACATTTCATTACTGAGAAAATTCATTTTAAGTACTTCTCCTGCTGAGGAAGAATAACTCAAAATGGGGAAATTTTCCATGGAAGCTATATACATACTTCTTGGGTTAATTTCTAGCTGGGTTTCTAACAAAAGTCAGAAAACTATTCCTTGATAACTTTAAAGAGACATTAAATACTTAATGTCATTCTTGTTTAATAATAATTTTACTGTGAGATGGGAATACATTGTTAACCCTTAATACTTGCTGCGTTCCCATTTCAGTGACAAATGTCTGTAGCTTATGAAGTTTCCATTTTGATTATGGATTATTTAAAATACAATAAAACTAGAGTTAATGTATATATTACTAATTAGAAATTTGTGTTAATTTTGCAGCATGCTGAAAATTAACTCTGCTTTGGAGAAAGTCTGTTAAATAAATTAATTATAAAGCTAGAATAAAAAAAGCAAAATTGAAATGGAAGAACAAAAATCCAGGAATTTGCTTGAGTTTTCTTTTTCAGTCATTTAGCTAGGCCTTCTCACCATCTACCTGCCTCAACTGACCTGTTCTTCTCAAACTGGACTTATTTACACTACACCAGAGACATTCATAACCTGAGCAAATGTGTTTCAAACCCCAGGTCCTGCACAATCTAATACACCCATTTTGGAGTTGCAGCCTTAGGCCACTTAATTGGTGGTTGAGCCCTGTATCTTCTCTGACTAGCATTACAGTCCAGGCCATCTTTTAGCTCCACATCCCATTAAGACAGTAATCATATTTAACTTTCTACCTGCTGGGTGTGGCTCCCTTCCCTAGTTACCTCTCGCCACATAAGTTGTGTTCTATTTAAATGTAACCTTCTCTAGGCAAGGGGCTGTCTCTTTAATATCGTTTTACCCTCAGGGCTTAACACAGTTTCAAAGTTCCTCGTACATAGTAAGCACATAAGATAATGTTATATTTTTAACCCATCTATTCGTTCAATAAGTTCAATCAAAATAATGAAAAATGGTACTACAGTACATGGACTTGGCATTGACAGATTTCAAATTAAACTATAGATCAATAATCACCAAAACATTGAATTAAGCCACAAATACAAAGGAAGAAGTCAGAGACTAGAGCTGACTAGTACAGCTGATCTAGTCCTAGCAACTCCATCTAAAACTATAGTAATAAGTGCATCCATACTATAAAAGGGGACAAGACTAAAGAGTCTTTGCACACTCAATCCTGCAATGCAGGAAGGGACGAAGCTAGGCCACAGTACCATGTCCCAATGCAGTACAACTGAGAATAAATCCAAAGTAAACAAAAAAAAATTTAGAATGCAGTGAAGAAATGGATGGGTTAATAGAACCCAAGAAAAAAAAAAAAACAACATGTGAAAAGCTTTAGAGAAACAAATTGCTTTGCCACAAGGGCTCTAGGAGTCGCTGGGGGAAAAGAAATAGGTGATAAAGATGAAACTAAAGCTCTTAAGGAAAAAAAATCAGAAAAGGGAAAAAAATAACTTAAAATAGAAAGTAGAAAACCTTGCAGAAAAGGTGAATTCACTACAAAATTAGAATGAAGCAAAGAAAAATCAATGTTTCCTTGAGACAGGAAATACTTAGAACAAATAAAAAAAATTAAAATTAGAAATTTCAAAATACATAATATTAAAACATAAATTACCTAGAAAGTGGACCTAGGAGAGATAACTTAAGAATCAGCAGGCCTTGTGGCAGCTGAGAGTTTCATTGGAGAGAGTTGTGAACCAGGAGTCAGAAAGAACTGAATTCAAATCCAGTCTCAGACACTAACTGTGTCTTTATTTAAGTTTCCTCAATTGTAAAACAAGGATAATAATAGTACCTACCTCACAAGTCTATTGTGATAATGAATTTAAATAATATTTATTTGTATAAATAAATAATACGTGCCTGGCACACAGGTGCTTAATAAATCCTTATTCCTTTCTCTTTGCCTTCTGAAAAACCATAAGCAAACAAAAACCTGAACATTGTATTTCAAGAAATCATAAAAAAAAACAATCCAAATATATTACAACCAGAGGTTAAATGAAAATAGAATAATTTACCAATCATCTAGAAGAAACTAGAATTTGAAAAAGTCTAGGTTTGATAAGTATAATCAGTACAATGATTAATTATATTCCAGAACACTGAAAATAAAGCATTTTCTCCACCTCTTGGCAAAGGGAATAAAGAAGAGTGGAGAATGAGGCCTATATTTTTGCACATAAGCAAAGCATAGATTTGTTTTAAATAGATATTTTTTTTTCCTGTGGGAGAAGGAATAGGTGAATGGAGGACTAACATCAATATCAACAAAGGAAGTAAAGAAAATTACATCATTAAAAACCAAACAAGTAATCAGAGGAAAGTCTGGTGGGGGGGAGCAGAGAAAAGCATAACAGTATTCAAATAAAGATGTTAAATTTGCGATATCCAACAAACAAATAAACTTTGCATGGTGGAAAAAAAAAGACTGTGCAAAACAAAAGTTGACAGTTTCGTATGCAATCTCTTTATGTCTGTTACTTTGCTATACATTCTGTAATGTTTGTGTTTGCCGGTTTGTTATGGTAATAAAAATATAAAATTGATTAACTTTTTTAAATCTCACAATTTTAGATACAATATCTAGAATATCCAAGTCAAGGACAAAAACAGTATACACAAATATATTAAAAATCACACGTATCTCTCAATCTCTCTCTGTCTCTCTCTCTCTTTCTCATTCTCTCTCTCCTTCTCCTTCTCCCTCTGTCTCTCTTTCTCTTAGCTAGGTGGCATAGTGAATAAAGTTCTGGGCCTCGACTCAGGAAGACCTGAGTTGAAATCCAGCCTCAGACACTTACTAGCTGTGTAACTCCATGAAAATCAATTAACTCTGTTTGCCTCAGTTTCCTTATCTGTAAAATGACCTGGAGAAGGAAATGACAAATCACTCCAGTACTTTTGCCAAGAAAACTCCAAATGGAGTCAAAAAGAGTCAGACATGACTGAAACAGTTGAACAAATTGAAATATATAAAGTTAAGGTTCAAATAATTGAAATAAATAGTGGATGTAGAATGTATTATATTTCATGTCAATTCAGTAATTTAGGAAGTAGTTATCATGATTTTAGAAAAGGAAACAGTAAAAATAGGAACAGATAGTTTAGCTAAGCAGTAAAATTACATTATGCATCAAAGCACCATTAATTAATAGTAATATATTTAATATTAATATAATACCTATTATTAATTCTTAATACATATACTAGAAATAGCATAACATCTAAATTCTGAAAGGAAATCTAATGGAATTACAAGAGGAAATAAACAATGAAATAATAATAGTTCAAGATCTGTGTCCCTTATTTATATATATAGAAAAATCAAACAGAAAGATGTTAAGTATGTAAAAGGATTTATGGAATAATCCTTTAAACAGTCAAGAAGTACTTAATAAACATTATGTGCCAGGTTGTCCACAAAGTTCTGGTCATACAAAGAAAGATTAAGACTGTCTCTATCTTCAGGGATCTCACATTCTAACAGAGAAGATAAACTATCAATAACCATCTACATATAAGATATGTACATACAGATTAGATGGAATGTAATATCCAAAGGAAGGCCCAGGTTTGGGGGTGGGGAGAGACCACAAAAGAGGCACCAGAAGAGGTCTACTGGAAAAGGCATGATTTTTAAAAATTTATTTATTTTTAGTTTTTAACATTCACTTCCATAAGATTTTGATTTTTCAATTTTCTCCCCTTCTCTCACCTACCCCTCCTCCAGATACAGACTCTACATATACATTTGTATTAAACATATTTTCACATCAGTCATGTTGTAAAGAAGTACTAGAAACAATAGGAGGAACCATAAGAAAGAAGAAACAAAACAAAACAACAACAACAAAAAAGAACAAATATTATGCTTTGATCTGCATTCAGACTCCATAGTTCTTTCTCTCGATGTGGATAGCATTTTCCATCGTGAGTCTTTTGGAATTGTCTTAGATCCTTGCATTGCTGAGAAGAGTCAAGTCGGTGAAAGTCAATCATCGCACAGTGTGGTTGTTACTGTGTACAATGTTCTCCTCCGTCGGCTCACTTCACTCAGTATCAGTTCATTTAAGTCCTTCCAGGTTTTTCTGAAGTATGCCTGCTTATCATTTCCTGGAGCACAATAGTATTCACAACTTGTTCAGCCATTCTCCAATTATTGGGCGTCCTCTCAATTTCCAGTTCTTTGCCACCACAAAAAAAGCTGCTATGAATATTTTTGTACATGTGGGTCCTTTTCCCATTTGTATGATCTCTGTGGGATACAGCCCTAGAA
Organism: Vombatus ursinus; assembly: GCF_900497805.2. Taxonomy (NCBI): domain Eukaryota; kingdom Metazoa; phylum Chordata; class Mammalia; order Diprotodontia; family Vombatidae; genus Vombatus; species Vombatus ursinus. Next base: position 7,430,341 of record NW_020954598.1, read on the forward strand.
GTGCTATTGGTGGGTCAAAGGATATGCACAATTTTATAGCCCTTTGGGCATAGTTCCAAAATGTACTCCAGAATTGTTGGATCATTTCACAACTCTACCAACAATGCAATAGTGTCCCAATTTTCCAACATCTCTATCATTTATCATTTTCTTGTTTTGTCACATTAGTCAATGTGAGAGGTGTGATGTGATACCTCAGATCTGTTTTGATTTGCATTTCTCTAATCAATAGTGATTTAGAACATTTAAAAAAATGGCTATAGATAGCTTTAATTTCTTCATCAGAAAACTGCCTGTTCGTGTCTTTTGACCATTTGTCATTTGGAGAATGACTTGTATTCTTATAAATTTGACTTAGTTCTCTATATATTTTAGAAATGAGGCCTTTATCAGAGATACTAGCTCTAAAAATTGTTTCCCAGTTTTCTGCTTCCCTTCTAACCTTGGTTGCATTGGCTTTGTACAAAAGCTTTTCAATTTATTTACAACCAGTGTCTCTGATAAGGGCCTCATTTCTAAAATATAGAGAGAATTAGGTTAAGTTTATAAGAATACAAGTCATTCCCCAGTTTATAAATGGTCAAAGGACATGAACAGGCAGTTCTCAGATGAAGAAATTAAAGCCATTTACAGTCATATGAAAAAATGCTCTAAATCACTATTGAGTAAAGAAATGCAAATCAAAACAACTCTGAAGTACCACATCACACCTATCAGATTAGCCAACATGACAAAACAGGAAAATGATAAATGTTGGAGAAGATGTGGGAAAATTGGAACATTAATGCATTGTGGTAGAATTGTGAAATGATCTAATCATTTTGGAGAGCAATTTGGAACTATGCCCAAAGGGCTATCAAAATGTGCATACCCTTTGACCCAGCAATAGCACTTCTAGGGCTGTATCCCACAGAGATCATACAAATGGGAAAAGGACCCCCATGTACAAAAATCTTTATAGCAGCTCTTTTTGTGGTGACAAAGAATTGGAGATTGAGAGGATGCCCATCAATTGGGGAATGGCTGAACAAGTTGTGGAATATGAATGTAATGGAATACTATTGTGGTATAAGAAATGATGAGTAGGCAGACTTCAGAAAAACCTGGAAAGACTTGTATGGACTGATACTGAGTGAAGTGAGCAGAGCCAGGAGAACATTATGTATAGTAACATCCATGTTGTGCAGTGACTAACGTTGATACACTTAGCCCTTCTCAGCAATACAAGGATCTAAGACATCTGTAAAGGTCTCATGGTGGAAAATGCTATCCACATCCAAAGAAAGAACTATGGAGTTTGAACTCAGATCGAAGCATACTATTTGCTATTTTTTTTTCTTCTGTTGAGTTTTGTTTCCTCTTTCTGGTGGTTCCTCCTATTGGTTCTAATTCTTCCTCACAACATCATTAATGTGAAAATATGTTTAACAGGAATGCATATGCATAGCCTATGTCAGATTGCAAGCTGTCTTGGGGAGGGACAAGGAGAGGGAGGGGGAGAAACATTTAAAATTCAAACACTTACGGAAGTGATTGTCGATAAATCAAAATAAATTAATAAAAAAACTTTTCAATTTAATGTAATTAAAATCATCCATTTTGCATTTCATAATAGCTTCTATCTCTTGCTTGGTCATAAATTCTTCCCTTCTCCAGAGATCTCACAGGTAAAACTATTTCTTGTTCTCCTAGTTTGCTTATAGTATCAGCCTTTATATCTAAATCCTGAACCAATTTTGACTTTATCTTGGTATAGAGTGGTAATAATGTAGGTCTATGTCCAGTTTCTGTCAAGCTATTTTCCAGTTTTTCCAGCAGTTTTTGTTAAATAGTGAGTTGTTATCCTAGGAGCTGGAGTCTTTTGATTTATCAAACAGTAGATTACCATAATCATAGACTATTGTATCTTGCATATCTAACCTATTCCACTGATCCACCATGCTGTTTTTTTGTTTTGTTTTGTTTTGGTTTGGTTTGGTTTGGTTTGGTTTGGTTTTGGTTTTTTTTTGAGTGTTTTTTTTTTGTTTTTTTGAGGAAATTTGGGTTAAGTGACTTGCCCAGAGTCACACAGCTAGTGAGCGTTATGTGTTTGAGATCAGATTTGAACTCAAGTCCTGCTGATTCCGGGGTCAGTGCTCTATACACTGCACCACCTAGCTGCCCCCACCACATGGTTTCTTAGCCAGTACCAAGTAGTTTTTATGATTGCTGTTTTATAGTACAATTTAAGATCTGGTATGACTAGACCCCCTTCCGTTGGATTTCTTTTCATTAATTCCCTTGATATTCTGGACCTTTTGTTCTTCCAGATGAATTGTGTTATGATTTTTTTCTAGCTCTATAAAATATTTTTTTGGTAGTTTGGTATGACACTGAATAAGTAAATTAATTTAGGTAGAATTGTCATTTTCATTATATTAACTCAGCCTATCCATGAGCAACTGATATTTTTCCAGTTATTTAGATCTGACTTTATTTTTGTGAACAATGTTTTGTAATTTTGTTCATATAGTTCCTGGGTTTGTTTTGGCAAGTAGACTCCTAAATATTTTATAATGTTTACAGTAACTTTAAATGGAATTTCTCTATCTCTTGCTATTGAGCTTTGTTAATAATATATAGAAATACCTATGATTTGTGTGGATTTATTTTATACCCTGCAAATTTGCTAAATTTGTTTTTTATTTCAAATAGTTTTTTACTTGATTCTCCAGGATTCTCTAAATATATCATCATATCATCAGCAAAGAGTGATAGCTTTGTTTCTTCTTTGCCTATTCTAATTCCTTCAATTTCTTTTTCTTCACTTATTGCTAAAGCTAACATTTCTAGTACGATATTGAATAACAGTAGTGATAATGGACATCCTTGTTTCACCCCCAATGTTACTGGAAATGCTTCTAGCTTATTCCCATTACATATAATACTTGTTGATGGTTTTAGATAGATGCTACCTATCATTTTAAGGAAGACTCTATTTACTCCTATGCTCTCTAGGTTTTTTTTTCTTCCTTTTTTTTAATTAGGAATGTGTGTTGTATTTTGTCAAAAGCTTTTTCTGCATCTATTGAAATAAATATATGATTTCTGTTAGTTTTGTTGTTGATATTGTCAGTTATGCTGATATTCTTATATTTACTAATATTGAACCAGCATACATTCCTGGTATAAATCCTACCTGGTCATAGTGTATTATCCTTGAGATAAGTTGCTGTAATCTCTTTACTAATTTTATTTTTTATTTTTTATTTTGTTTTTGTTTTTTTGGTGAGGCAATTGGGGTTAAGTGACTTGCCCAGAGTCACACAGCTAGTGAGTGTTATGTGTCTGAGACCAGATTTGAACTCAGGTCCTACTGATTTCAGGGCTGGTGCTCTATCCACTGTGCCACCTAGCTGCCCCCTAGTTTTATTTTATTTAAAATTTTTGCATCTATATTCATTAGTGAAATTGGTCTATAATTTTCTTTCTCTGTTTTGACTCTTCATGGTTTAGGTACCAGCACAATATTTGTATCATAAAAATTATTTGGTAAGACTCTTTTGCCTATTTTCCCAAATAGTTTATATAGTATTGGAATTAATTATTCTTTAAATGTTTGATAGAATTCACCTGTAAATCCATATGACCCTGGAGATTTTTTCTCAGGGAGTTCATTGAGGGCTTGTTTAATTTTTTTTTCTTGAAATGAGGTTATTTATGTATTTTATTTCCTCTTCGGTTAATCTGGGCAATTTATATTTTTGTAAATATTCATCCATTTCACTAAAATTGTCAAATTTATTGGCATACATTTGGGCAAAATAGCTCCTTATTATTGTTTTAATTTCCTCTTCATTAGTAGTGAATTCACCATTTTCATTTTTGATACTGGTAATTTGATTTTCTTCTTTCTTTTTTTAAAATCAAATTAGCCAAAGGTTTATCTGTTTTGTTGGTTTTCTCATAAAACCACCTCTTAGTTTTATTTGTTAGTTCTATAGTTTTCTTAACTTCAATTTTATTCATCTCTCTTTTGTTTTTCAGAATTGCTAATTTGGTATTTAGTTGGGAATTTTTAATTTGTCCTTTTTCTAGCTTTTTTAGTTGCATGTCCAATTTGTTGATCTCCTCTTTCTCTATTTTATTCATGTAAGCATTGAGAAATATAAAACTTCCCCTAAGAACCGTTTTCCTGCATCCCATAAATTTTGGTGTTGTCTCATTATCGTCGTTCTCGTGGATGAAGTTATTGATTGTTTCTGTGATTTGTTGTATGACCCACTAATTCTTTAGGATTAGATTATTTAATTTCCAATTAATTTTTAGTCTTATCTTTCTGTGGCCCATTATTACAAGTCATTTTTATTGCATCATGATCCGAAAAGGATACATTTAATATTTCTGCCTTTCTGCTTTGAATTGTGAGGGTTTTATGCTCAAATATGTGGTCGGTTTTTGTGTAGGTGCCATGTACATCTGAGAAAAAGGCATATTCCTTTCTATCCCCATTCATTATTTTCCAGAGGTCTACCACATCTAACTTTTCTAAAGTTCTATTCATCTCTTTAACTTCTTTCTTGTTTATTTTGTGGTTTGATATATCTAGTTCTGAGAAGGGAAGGTTGAGGTCCCCCATTAGTATGGTTTTGTTGTCTATTTCTTCCTGTAACTCCATTAACTTCTCTAAGAATTTGGATGGTTTACTACTTTGTGCATATATGTTTAGTAATGATATTACTTCATTGTGTATGGTACCTTTTAACAGGATGTAGTTTCCTTCTTTATCTCTTTTAATTAGATCTATATTTGCTTTTGTTTTGTCTGAAATGAAGATTCCTAGCTCTGCTTTTTTTTTAATTCAACTGAAGCATAATATATTCTGATCCAGACCTTCTACCTTTACTCTGTATGCATCCTTCTGCTTCAAATGTGTTTCTTGTAAACAACATGTGGTAGGGTTATGTTCTTTAATCCATTCTGCTATCCACTTCTGTTTTATGGGAGAGTTCATCCCATTCACATTCACAGTTATGATTGCTATCTGTGTCTTTCTCTCCATCCTATTTCTCCCCCCCGTTTATGTTTTTCTCTCTCCTTTCTCCATTTCCCTCCTCACTAGAGTTTCTCTTTCAACCACTTCCTCCCTCTCTTCTATCCACCCCCTCCCTTCTCTTCCACTTTTCCCTTGCTACTTCTTTCTTCCCTTCTAACCATCCCTTCCCTTTTCTTTCCCTTTTACCCTCCTATTTCCTGTAGGGTAAGCTAGACTTCTATACCTAACTGATTATGCTATTCTCTCTTTGAGCCAAATCTGATGAGAGTAAGGTTCAAACAATGCTCATCTCCTTCTCTTCTTTCCCTCTACTGTAATAGATCCTTGTGCCTGTTCATGTGATGTAATTTACCCTTTTCTGCCTCCTCCTTTCCTCTTCTTCCAGTACAATCCTTTCTACCACTTTATTAGATTTTTTATCATCACATCAAAGTCAATTTATACCCATGCCCTCTATGTGTACTCCTTTTAAATGTTGTAATAAAGATATAGTTCTTAAGAGTTGCAAGTATCATATTCCCTTGTAGGTATATAAACGTTTTGCCCTTATTGGATAACATGTTGTCATTTTTTCTTTTCTATTTACCTTTTATGCCTCTCTTGAGTCTTGTATTTGAAGATCAAATTTTCTGCTGAGCTCTGGTTTTTTCATCAGGAAGGTTTGGAAGCCCCTTATTTCATTGAATGCCCATGTCTTCCCCTGTAAGATTATGCTTAGTTTCTCTGGGTAGTTGATCCTTGGTTGTAATCCCAGCTCCTTTGCCCCATGGAATATCATATTCCAAGCACTAAAAAATATTATTTGAGATAAATTTTGAAGAAAGCCAAGATAACTAAGAAGTGTAGTTAAGAAATGAGAATATTCTTGCATCTCATGCTATTATTAAATTAGAATTTAAAGAAATAGAAATATTTTTGTCTGTATGACCCCTTGAAAATATACTGAGACATGAAAATACATACTCTATCATGGCTGCAAAAGAATAAAATTATAATCATTAACATTTGAATAAAGGATTCAAACCCAAATAGAAACTAAATGATAAAATTCTGAAGAACATGTGGGTCAGAGGATTAATCATTGAAACAAAATATAATTTCATCTAAGAAAATGACAACACTGAGAGTACATACCAAATCACTCGGGATGCGGCTATAACAAGCATTAGCAAAACATGTCTACATTGCCATATTTTCATCAACATAATGGAGAAAGAACAGATCAATGAAGAAGACATATGGCAATATAAGATATAATGAAAAGCAATAAATCTCAAAGTAATGTTGGGGTACCACTCTCACCTATCAATTTGGTTAAAAATAGCATATATAAACATAAATTTTGCAGGAATTATGGGCAGACAGACATACCAATAAGTAGAATTTGTGGAGTTGTGACTATTTGACCATTCAAAAATAATTTGGAAGTTTATTTAAAAAGTTAATATTCTTCCCATAGTTTTTGTTGCAGCAATCCCAATATTAATTACATGACTAAAAGAAAGATCTTCTATATACTGAAATACCTATGATAGCACTTTAGAAGTATTTTTAATAGCCTAACAACAACAACACCACCAATACCTGAAAACAGAATACAGAGTAGGTTTCCAATATTTGGGAAATGGCAGAACTAATTTTGGTAAATCTGGGTTCTCTTTGTTTTTAAAGAAGGGAGAAGGGTAGGAGTTTAACCAGACCTGTGATTTCATCAATGAAAGGAACTCTTGAGTGAAGAACTTCTACCAATGCAATTCAGTATCTTTTCTACAATTTTAGTCTCTAAATAACATTGTAAAAATGAAATTTATTATATTTTAATGGACATGAAAATGTCATTATAGATATGGGAATTATCCCTGAATTAGCTTTCTCTGTACAGTCCAACCATTGACTTTTCAGATCTTGATAGCGATCACCACTGTAAGGAAGAAGATCCCATACATAGTCCAAGTTAACAAGGAATTTTCTGTGAACTGTGAGGTTTAACTGTGAGGTTAATCTTATTTGTTGATGAAATTATGCTGATTGTATCAATCTCCAGAATGCTCCACATCTTCCTGGAGGAGCTATACTAACTCTCAAAGGAATTTGGCCTTTCTATCCCTGCATAAGAGATCAAATGTATGAAAAAAAATTCTGTTTCCCTACTATAACTTGTCTATTAGTATGTTTTTCTGGGAGAGGCACATATGAACAATGAGTTCATTCCAAAGTTGCATAAGAAGAGAGGAAGCTGGGTTACCTTTAAGATATTTCCAAACTCCTTTAATGATCCCAATCTTCTCATGATATCAAAGGCCTATCTTTCTATAGCAAACATTAAACCACTGTTGATATATGGAAGGAAAAGAAAAAAATAAAAGTTTCTGAAGAATGAAAAATCCATATTAGACCAGCCAGTAGAGGGCTCATGATGGCTATGAGCATTCCGTAACACATGATCACTGAGGGACTTTACAGAACAGGAGTAAAAAATGTTATCCAGGACTTGTATGTGAAGAAGAAAAGGCAGGTTATTCACATGGCAAGGACAAAGCATATTAGGTAAACAGCCAATGTTCAATTTTACTCTCCAAAATCTCAGGAGAAAGCATAGAAGGCTTTCAGAATATTATTGGAAAACTAATGGAAGGAAATGGATGAGTCACACTGGTTGGGAAGACATCAGTGTCACTTGAGGAAACTTTGGAATCAATTGGATCCTGTATCCATTTAAAAAAGTCTTCTGAGGCATTGACACCTTAGAGGACCGTTTATTATATACAATAGTTTGTTGGACTGGAGAGTCATGACAACATGTTGAAATTTGACATTTAATACTAGCTACATAATAATAGTAGGCACAAATGTAGAACTTTAAAGTTTAAAAAGCACTACATATTTATGATATTTTTATATGTGACTATGTGTGTGCATGTGTGTATGTGTGTGTATGCACACACACATACACAAATACAGTATTTTAATCTGCATCACTCTAAATCCAGCCATTATATACTGTCTACCTCTAAGGCACAAAACTCTCAAAATAGTTTTGATGAAATGATATGATAGGTAGGTTGATAGATAGATGGACACATATATGAGAATATATAAATCATCTAAATAATGACATCTATGAATGAGAGTATGTTGATGAAGAGAGAGAGAGAGAAAGAGAGCTCCCCTAATTTTATCCTCACAAAAATCCCTACCTCCCAGGCTTGTTATTAGTTTCAAATGATACAATAATTGTAAAACTCTTAGCACAGTGCATGGCACATAGAAAGTGCTATATAAATGTTAGTTTTTACTACTACTACTACTATCACTATCATTTATACCCATTATAAATATGGTCTTTCATAGGATCAAATAAATCAATTATATGTCTTTTATGTCTGTGTCACCCATGCACATAGAAGCTGTGAATGTGCTACATGCCTTTATCATAGTGAGTTAAAATAAAATATGCTTTATAACCAATAAGCTACCTTTTCTGACTTGCTTATATTCTAATCTTCTTTGTGTGCTTCAGTCTAAAGAAATTACATGTATTAAAATGCTTAGAGGAATGTCCTTTATAAAATATTAACATTTTCCTTGTCTGCTTTGTCACAGAAATTTTGTTTTCTTTATAATTCATAATTATATTTTATGTATATGTGGAAATAGGATAAGCAAAAAGAAAGTCACGGATAGCTATGTGAGTAAACATAGTCTATTTGGTTTTTCTTATTGAGTAAAAGTAAGTAGAGTAGAGGAAGAGAGTAGAATGACTTGTACAAATCCAAGATTCTTTGATTCCAATTGAGCTTCCTGTAGGGAATATTTTCTGGCATTCATTCCCCAGAATCTTACCTCTATGCTGGTGCCTCAGTAGAAACAGGGCCGTGATATTTCTTACACTACTTCAACAGCAGTCCAAGAAAATTGGGTAAGGGGAGTGAGGTATTAGCTGACAAAGATCAGACTTTCTCTGATGGGTCTAGACAGGATTTTGGAGAGGAGGATACCAAAAATAAATGAGAACATTATACCTCTTTCCTTTACACTTTTGGGTACTTTCCTTACAACAACCCTTTTGGATAGGCCATGCTAAAATTATGACCACATTCTACAGAAAGAGAGGGTGAGAGTATGGGAAGCTATATTGTTTGGCAATGGTCACACAATTCTAGGGGATATGTAGTATAGACATTATCCAGTTTTAGAGGGGGAGATAGCCCTGGAATCACTATATGACTTATGCAAAGTCACAAAGCTCCTGCTAGATCTAGGAACTAGATCCACTTTGATTGACTCTAGGCATGGTTTTCTTTTTACTCTACCACACTGTCTTTTGACTGTCATTTGGGTCTTTGAAATAGGAAAAATTGTATGACAGTATAAAATTAGAATGAGAAGGGGGGAAGGGTAATACTTTGTGGTAGATTATAAAATAGTGACACTTCAGAAGACTTTAGGGATAATTTAATTCTAACTTCTCCATATATACATAACAAAATTGACTTTAATAAAGATGGCTTTTTCAAGGTTATATTGAAAAACTAGAACCTAGGTCTTCTGACAACCATTTTAGAGCTCTTTTCACCATATTGAGCCTCTCTGAATTTGAAGAAAGCAAATAAGCTCTCCTGAAGAATTGCTTGCCTTCCTTGTCCTGAACCTGTCCCTTTTCTTTTCATGCCTCACTCCACTTTTAATGTCTATGTAACCTTACATAAGCCATAGAAAGGTCAAGGACTTTTTATACCTTTTTTATTACTTGGTCTTTAAATAATTATCTTATCTCTCAGGGCTGTTTTGATTATCAAGAATTATGCTATATGAAGTCTGCTTTGCAAATCATGAGGTAACACATAAATATGAGCTAACAATAGCTCATCATTGTCATCACCACCACACAGTTAGCATGACATTGTGTTTCAACTAGTAAACTATAATTCAGGAAGACCTGGGTTCAAATCCTACCTCAGACTTACTACCTTTGAGACTATGGTCAAATCATTTGAACTCCATGCCTCATTTTCCTCAACTGTAAGATGAAGTAGTTGGTCTAGAGAATTTCTGAGTAATCATCCAACTCTAAATCTATGATCATTCTTATCACTGTCATCTTGTTCTGATGTTAATAATAATTATTATCATGATCATAATAAGGTAAGAGTTTAAATTGGGTCAACTAATGATTTTTAAACAGATCTTTCTCATTTTTATCCTAAATAATATGGAAATACTAATATTCATTAAAGACATTAATCATTTGTAAAACACATGATTTTAGTAAGCCTTGCTTATTGAGGGGCATGTGATTTTAATTATTTTACTACGTATCAGTTATAAATTCTATTATCTAAAGGATACACTTCAGATACAAAAATAATCTTAATTGTTGATGATGTGGTTGACAACATATGCTTATTTATATCGTTATATCAAATCATATATAGTGATGTATACCTTTTGCTGCCATTGCATTTTGTAGGTTATTAATTCTACTCCTTGTTACTTAGCTTCTCTGCTGACATAGTAGTGCTTTTGTGTGATATCCATAAAACATGATGACTTTTTCTTGTTACAACTTTCTCCTCATTAGCTCTAAGGCAATCTTGATTAAATGGGGAATTTAATTTCCTTATCACTTTCTGGTATCATTTAAACTTTATATTATATTTTAGTTCATATTTTCAAAGAAATTCTCACTCAAGGGTACATTCTTCTTGTTATACTGACTAAATGGTGCGTCATTTTTTTCTTTTTTTGCTTTTATAAAGGGACATTTACTTTGATGATATAGCCAGAACAAAGGTACAAAGCTACAGACAATTCCTTCCAATGCTCTGAAACACATTACTACCTCAGTCCTTGGGGAAATTGGGCTTAGATTTAACACAATTTCTATATAGCACTCATCCCATCAAGTTCATATCCAAATTCAGCATAGCTACTGAATGAGTCCATGTCTCAGTTACCACTTCTGGGTCCCAAAAGTCAATCCGCAGGCCCAAAGTGTTAGATTGCCTTATCATAAATCCTGGTATAGAACCGATCTTGACTTTCTTCGTGGCTGATTCTCTTGACCTTTTGAAGCTCATAAGGTCATAGCCATATTTAATCTCTCTCTTTTTTTTTTAACATATCATTGTTAATTTATTTATTTTTAGTTTTCAACATTCTCTTCCACAAGATTTGGAGTTCCAAATTTTCTCCCCATCTCACTTCCTCCCCCAATCCCAAGATGGCGAGCATTCTGAATGCCCCTTCCCTATCTGCCCTGCCTTCTATCTCTCCCCACCCCCCACTTATTCCCTTCCCTTTCTATTTTCCTGTAGGGCAGGATAGATTTCTATACCCTATGGCCTGTATATCTTATTTCCCAGTTACATGAGAAAACAATTTTTAACATTTGTTTTTTAAACTTTGGGTTCAAATTTTCTCCCTTCTTCCTAGGAGTGTTCCTTTGGAGATCTCTTTCAGGAGGTGATTGGTGGATTTTTTCCATTTCTATTTTACCCTCTGGTTCTACAATATCAGAGCATTTTTCCTTGATAATTTCTTGAAAGATGATATCTAAGCTCTTTTTTTATCATGGCTTTCAGATAGTCCAATTATTTCAAAATCATCTCTCCTGAATCTATTTTCCAGGTCAGTTGTTTTTCCAATGAGATATTTCACATTGGCTTCTATTTTTTTCATTCTTTTGGATAGGTTTTATGATGTCTTGATTTCTCATAAAGTCACTAGCTTTCATTTCTTCCATTCTAATTTTTTATTAATAAATTTATTAATTTTTAGTTTTCAACATTTACTTCCACAAGATTTTGAGTTCGAAATTGTCACCCCATCTCACCCCTCCCCCCACCCCAAGATGGCATGCATTCTGAATACCCCTTCCCCTAGTCTGCTTTCCCTTCTATCTCTCCCCCCCTTCTCTTATCCCCTGCCCCTTCTGTTTTCCTGTAGAGCATGATAGATTTCTGTACCCCATTTCCTTTATTTCTTATTTCCCAGGTGCATGTGAAAAAAAATTTTTTTAAACATGTGTTTTTAAAACTTTGGGTTCCAAATTTTCTCCCTTCCTCCCTCCCCACCCACCCTCATTGAAAAGGCAAACAACTCAATATAGGATATACATGTGCAGTTATGCAAAACACTTTCATAGTAGACATGCTGTGAAAAACTAACTCTATTTCCCTTAATCCTATCCTGCACCCCCCCCATGTATTCTATTCTTTCTTTTGACCCTGTCCCTCCTCAGAAGTATTTGCTTCTAATTACCCCCTTTCCCAATCTGCCCTCCTATCATCCCCCTACTCTCCCCCCCCCCATTTTCCTGTAGGGTAAGACAGATTTCCATACCCAATTGAGTGTATATGTTATTCCCTCCTTAAGTCAAATCCTATGAGAATAAGATTCACTCATTCCCTCTCACCTTCCCCCATCTCCCCTCCACTGTAAGAGCCTTTTCTTTTCTGTTTTTTTTTTGTGAGATAATTTACCCTGTTCTACCTCTCCCTATCTCCTTCTCCTAGTATAATCCTCTCTCACAGCTTAATTTTATTCTCCAGATATCACCCCTTCATCTTCAGCTCACACTGTACCCTCTATCTATCTATCTATCTATCTATCTATCTATCTATCTATCTATCTATCTATATCTATATATATATACATACATATAATTTTTTTCCTCCAACTACCCTAATACTGACAAAGGTCTCATGAGTTACAAATATCATCTTTCCATGCAGGAATGTAAACAGTTCAATCCTAATAAGTCTCTTATGATTTCTCTTTCCTGTTTATCTCTTCATGTTGCACTTGTCTTGTATTTGAAAGTCAAGTTTTCTATTCAGTTCTGGTCTTTTCATCAAGAATGCTTGAAAGTCCTCTATTTCACTGAATAACTATTTTTTCCCTTGAAGGATTACACTCAGTTTTGCTGGGTAGGTGATTCTTGGTTGTAATCCTATCTCCTTTGCCCTCCGGAATACTATATTCCATGACCTCCAGGCCCTTAATGTAGAAGCTGCTAAATCTTGTGTTATCCTGATTGTGTTTCTACAATATTTGAATTGTTTCTTTCTGGCTACTTGCAGTATTTTCTCCTTGACCTGGGAACTCTGGAATTTGGCTACAGTATTCCTAAGAGTTGTCCTTTGGAGATCTCTTTCAGGAGGAGATCGGTGGATTCTTTCAATTTCTCTTTTGCTCTCTGGTTCTAAAATATCAGGGCAGTTTTCCTTGATAATTTCTTGAAAGATGATGTCTAGGCTCTTTTTTTGGTCATGGCTTTCAGATAGTCCAATAATTTTTAAATTCTCTCTCCTGAATCTATTTTCCAGGTCAGTTGTTTTTCCAATGAGATATTTCACATTGTTTTCTAATTTTTCATTCTTTTGGATTTGTTTTACAGTGTCTTGATTTCTCATAAAATCATTAGCTTCCAATTGCTCTATTCTAATTTTTCAGGAAGTATTTTCTTCAGTAAGCTTTTGGACTTCCTTTTCCATTTGGCCAATTTTGCTTTTTAGGGCATTCTTCTCCTCATTGGTTTTTGGATCTCTTTTGCCATTTGGGTTAGGCTATTTTTTAAGGTGTTATTTTCTTCAGTATTTTTTTGAGTCTCCTTTCAAGCTGTTGACTTGTTTTTCATGATTTTCTTGCATCACTCTCATTTCTCTTCCCAGTTTTTCCTGTACTTCCCTTACTTGCTTCTCAAAATCCCTTTTGAGTTCTTCCAAGGCCTGAGAGTGATTCATATTCTTCTTGGAGGCTTTGGATGTCGGAGCTTTGGCTTTGCTCTTCTTCTGGTTGTATGTATTGATCTTCTTTGTCACCAAAGTAAGATAATATAGTCTGACTCTTTTTGCATGGCTTACTCATGATCCAGGCCAATTACTTGAGTTTTAAACTCTTTATTAAGGTAAGAGTCTGTTCCAATGTGAAGAATGTACTGTCCCAAGCTTTGGGGGTTTGTACAGCTGTTTTCAGAGATACTTCTTGGGACGTGTAAATTTTCAGTTCTTTCAAGGTGGTTTGATAAGGGGTGAGGTGTTTCCTTTCCACTGCCATAACAAGTTCCACCATGCCAGCGCTCCTCCTCACCCCCGGACTGCCCATCAGAACTGTGACCCAGATTCAAGCATGGGCAAAGCAAGAGATTCCTGCCTCAGCACTGGAAAAGAGATCCTACAATCCCCCTCTGATCAGCTATTCGATTCCCCCTCAGTCTGTGGGCCAGAAGCTCAGGAGGCAGCCACAGCCCTGGGCCACACTCGGGGCTTGAGGCTGAGACCTAGCTTTTTTCTATTACCGCAGTCACAGACTTTTCCCACTAACCTTCTAAGTTGTCTTTGGCATTCATGGGTTGACAATTCTGGAAACCACCACAGCTGCCCACGATTCAGTCCTCTGAGGCCTGCTCCAAGGTCACTGTGGCCTGCACACCCACGCCAAACTATGCTTCTCTCCCCGCCTGGCACGATATACTTTTTTGATCAACCATCCAGGTTGTCTTGGGCTGGAAATTTGTTTCACTCTGTCTTTTTGTGGGTTCTGCTGCTTTAGAATTTGTTTAGAGCCATTTTTTTACAGGTATTTGGAGGGGTTTGGGGGACAGTTCAAGACAGTCACTGCTTTCACTCTGCCATCTTGGCTCTGCTCCCTCCATTCTAATTTTTAAGGAAGTATTTTCTTCACTGAGCTTTTGGTCTTTCTTTTCCATTTGGCCAATTCTGCTTTTGAAGGCATTCTTCTCATTGGCTTTTTAGACCTCTTTTGCCATTTGGGTTAGGCTATATTTTTAAGGTGTTATTAAGTATTTTTTGGGTCTCCTTTAGCAAACTGTTGACTTATTTTTTAGGATTTTCTGCCATCACTTTCATTTCTCTTCCCAGTTTTTCCTCTACTTCTCTTACTTGCTTCTCAAAATCCTTTTTGAGCTCTTCCATGGCCTGGGAGTGATTCATATTTTTGTTGGAGGCTTTGGATATAGGAGCTTTGGCTTTGTTGTCTTCTTCTGGTCATGTGTTTTTATCTTTGTCACCAAAGAAAGATTCCGTGGTCTGACTTTTTTGTGCTGTTTGTTCATGTTTCCAGTCAATTACTTGAGTTTTAAACTCTTTGTTAAGGTAGGGGTCTGCTTACAGTGTGGAGAATGTACTGTCCCAAACTTCAGGGGTTTGTACAGCTATTTTCAGAGATACTTCTCAGGACCTGTAAATTTTCCAATTATAATCAAAGGAGAGGTG
Source organism: Vombatus ursinus (assembly GCF_900497805.2). Taxonomy (NCBI): domain Eukaryota; kingdom Metazoa; phylum Chordata; class Mammalia; order Diprotodontia; family Vombatidae; genus Vombatus; species Vombatus ursinus. Next base: position 7,445,614 of record NW_020954598.1, read on the forward strand.
TTTACTCCTTTCCTGTCCTAGGCTCTGGTCTATAAGTGACCATTAGCACTCATTTCTGCCTTGGAACTGTGAGGAGGATTCCCTCTCCACTGCCACGACAAGTTCTACCATGCCAGTGCTCCTCCTCACCCCAGGACTGCCACCCAGAACTGTGACCCAGATCTAAACACAGGCAAAGCATGAGAATCCTGCCTCAGCACCAGCAAAGAGATCCCTGCAATTTCCCTCTGATTAGCTACTCAATTTCTCCTCTATCAGTGGGCTTAGAGCTCCAGGAAACATCCGCTGCCTGGGGCTGTACCAGGACTGGGGCAGGGCCCCAGCTTTTCTCCCACTGCAGTCTGACAGACTTTTCCTACTGACCTTCTAAGTTGTCATTGGTGTTTGTGGGTTGAGAAGTCTGGAAACCACCACAGCTGTCCTTGATTCAATCCCCTGAGGACTGCTCCAGGTTGGCTGATGCCCTGTTTTTGCCTGCATGGCTCACACTGAACTGTACTCCTCTCCCAGACCGGTGCAACAGATCTTTCTAATCAACCATCCAGGTTTACTTGGGATGGAAATTTGTATTACTCTGTCTTTTTGTGGGTTCTGCTACTCTAGAATTTGTTTAGAGCCATTTTTTACAGGTATTTGGAGGGGTTTGGGGGATAGCTCAAGCGAGTCACTGCTTTTAATCCACTATCTTGGCTCCACTCCCATTTTTGTCCATCTTGAGAAGTTGTTTTTAGTTTTTAATCAGTTCATGCAGATTTAATCCAGTTATTATGAAAGTGTAATGAATTCCATGGTCACCATCACTGTTTTAAACACAATTATGAAAAATCCAGAGGCATGTTCTTTATTATTACAAAATCGTAATAAAGATGAGGATTTTAGCTTAGAGCAAATAGAGACATGACTAAGAATTAAACATTTTATAACTGCTTTTGACATTCTATAAATCATTAATGGAAGAAAAGGTTGACAAATATCAACACCAGTAGGATATTGATCTTTCCAAATGCATTGCTGCCTCTCTTTAAGTAGTTTTTCTTAAGTATACAAATTAAATGGATTAGAAGGGAAAATCAGAGTTGTTGGCAGTATTAAATAGGATTGAAAGTTGCCATATAATTATTTATTTTTCCTATCCTTTAACAAATTCCAGAAGGATTCATCTGAAATGGCAAAGACAGGTTAAATCTGTTGTATGGTTCAGATTCAAGGGTGCACATTTGTGAATTTTCTGAGCATTCAGTTGTTTTTCTATTAAAATATTCTCTCAATTGGTCTTCTTCCATTTAGGTCAATATGTTCAGAAAATGCCCTCAGAGTTTAGTACTTTAATAAAATTAAATCAACAAATTCAATTAAATATAACCAATAATGAAAGTGTGAAAATTAAAGGTACTATGCATTTATCTGGCATAATTAATTTTGATTTTTGTTATTGTTGTTGTTGTTAAACTATGCAGTACTTTATGGGATAAAGATATTAGTAATACACATGAATCAGTACTTCCTTTTCATCTGAGAATAAAAATGTAGAGAGGAGGCAATTGGAAAGATTATGTCTATGATCCTTCCCCTAAGAGTGCCCATGTATCCCTCAAATCACAAAGTGGTAAAAGTGTTTGTGAAAATGAATGAAAACAGGACAAATATATAAAAGAAAGGAAAGTGCAAAAAAAAGAGTCATTTTTCTTACATGAAAATTGAATGAGCAAGTGAGATTCAAGTCGTAGAAAACATCATCCAAAGAGTGATGCTGACAGTGATGATCTCTATGAGGAAAATAATACACGTTTGTATAGCATTTCATAATTAAAAAAAAATCCTCACACATAAAAAAGCTTAGTTAATATTCTCAATAGTCCTAACAGGTAGTCAATGGAGCATCTTCATCCGTATGTGTGTATATATATATATATATATATATATATATATATATATATATATATATATATATTTGTTTTGCTTTTTGGTAAGGCAGTCAAGGTTAAGTGACTTTCCCACAGTCACATAGCTAGTAAGTGTCAAGTGGTCAAGTATCTCAGGCTAGATTTGAAGTCAGGTCTTCCTGACTCCAAGGCCAGAGCTCTATACACTGTGCTACTCACCTGCCCCCATCATTCATCTTTTTAATTTTTTTTTATACTTGATTCACTTTCTGATTATTTGTGTTGTCTTTTGTTCTAATTATATGCCTCCCTAAACCCATTCGAACTATATATTCTGATATGCCTAGCATCAGAGTGATAGACCAGGTCAGATGCCAGGCCATCTGCAGAAGTTATCAGCTTAAAATAACTCATTGAAACTAAATTTATACAGTTAAATCAATCGATCAATAAATTGCAAAGTCATAAATAAATCACTTCTTTTGGGAAAAAAAATAGCTTCAAGATCATGTGCTCTACTACAGAGAGGCCATAGAATAATATATATATATATTTTAATGCAAGACATTGTTCATATTACATTGTGTGAGAACTAATCTGTTGTCTTCATGATGTCAGAACAGAGATGGAAAACTTCAGACAATTGTTTGGAGATTTTGTTTTCCTGGTACCAAACATAGTTTAAAAAAAATCTCAGTTCATTATCCAGATGTTCCCAAGTGTCTGGATGTTTGGCACTATGTTGATGAAGCATCATGAAACCTGATGGAATTTTTGTTGTCTTATACACATAGCCTATGTTTACATAACAACAATGGCCCTATACTAAACATAGTATAATTGGTCATTTGTGCCCCTAAATAATCCATCCAGATCACTGAACAATTCAATTTAACTGCAGCATATCTAGATTAATATAATAGACTAACTGTAGCAAACTGAATTCCACAGTGGCTCTAAAGCACCCGCATCATTTCTGCTATGTAGGCATAGCCAAAGTGAATGAAGCCAATGAGTATCATCCATAGAATTAGCTCTAAACAGATTGTCAAAGCTGGATAATTCCTATCCCAAAGTGCCTTTCGTTGTTTTTTGGCTCAAACTTTCTACTTTGGTTGTTGAGATTGATCAAATGATCTAAAGACGTGCCAAATCTCCACTTCATTTTACTGTGCACTATGTTCTTCTAAAATTCAATTTGGTATTAATTCTATTATATACATGAAGTTATTTCCATTTATTGTCTACATTGATCAACTTCATGGAGTGACAGCAAAAATTTCCATTTTGTTTACCTGTCTACCTGTGTAGACACTAACTTACTGAAAAAAAAACCTCATGAAATTATTTAGTGTATGGGAGTCAGTAGGATAAAAAAGCTGTAGTCATCAGGGCATCCAGAGGTTTGCACATGTGTGGTATGTCAGCTGAGTGATGATAACAAATATAACACTGCTAATCTAATGTAAACCTAACTAATGACACAAGAAAAAAATGACTTACAAATGAGATATCCTAAAAAGTCAGAGTTTTGAGATTCAGATCATTTGTAGAAGATGATGTAAAGATGTGGAGTGAAGAGATGAAGATCCATTCGTCAGAGAAGAGAGAACAACAAATTTACTTGTCAAGCAACTTTGCCTTTTGTTATATATTTTCATGGCTCAAGGATGGTGAAAATAAATGCAGGGGTAAAGTGAGTAGAAATGCACTATATAAAAAAACTGAATGCGATCAGAAAAGAATGTACTACCAAAATCATATAAAATGTCCCTAAATCAAACATGTATACCAGAAGCAAAAAATATTAATATTCATATAAGGAACAGTATAAATGTGGAAGAAATATATTTAAAAGGAATTTTTCTCCAAAAGCATCTGTCATACAAATGCTTAGGTCGTACATGTGAATATGTATTATTGGATCAAAGGACCATCTCTCTAGACTCATGAGAGCTTTTTTTTTTCCCAATTTCAAGAATCCTCAGGGGGAAGCATTGGCAGCCCACTGTAATGTATGCCAGACCTAGATGTCAGGAAATTCTTACTCAAGGTTCATTTAAATAAGTTGATTTGTGGTTTTGATATCAATTATATACCTAAACATACAAACATACAAACAGCATATGTATGTGTGTGTGTGTGTGTGTGTATAAAATTTGAAGGGATTGTTTCATACTATCTTTCATATATTAAAAAAAACATTAAGAGACATAAAGTAATGAAAATTAGTGTCTCCACTCTTTTGGGGAGGGGCAAGTAGGTGATACGGTAAATAAAGCACTTGGTATGGAGTCAGAAAAACCTGAATTAAAATGTGGCCTCAGGCATTTAGTAGCTGTGTGACACTAGGCATGTCACAACCCTTGCTTGCCTCAGTTTCTCCATCTGTAAAATTAAAATAATAATAGCACTTATCTCCCAGGGTTGTTGTGAGGATCAAATCAGATAATAATTGTAAAGTGTTTAGCACAGTTCCTGACCCCTAATAAATTCTAAATAAATGTTCGTTATTAACGATTAGTATTACCCTACTTAGACAAACTATAGGTGACTGGCCATCTTTCGGTGGGGTATGACCATGTTCATAGCCTCAAATGGCTTGACATTTGTAATCAGAAAACAGGATATAGGCTAGTATGACATGAGTCAAAAGCATGTATTCTAAACCTGATTGCCACATATAGCACTTGAAGCATAGTCTCATAGATCCTTGATGGCAAAGATTGGATAAGAATACAAATTCTAACCTCTTTGAAAATGGGGTCCATGTCTTACACATATTGGTGTTCCTCACAATAGGGGATTTAAGTAAGGGAAAGGAATTGAATTTGTGATTTAGTTGATATTGGGAACCTATGGATAAGAAAACTTTCCTCTTCTCAGAAATTTATATTCTGTATTTCAATGTAATTTCAAGGGCTTTATCCAAAAGCATAGTAGGTGTCAGAGGCTGAATATTTGGAACTTGAAATATTTGCCTAGTGGATGAGCCAGACCTATGTATGTTGAAAAGAGTAAGACATTTCTGTAAACTTGTGTCTATGTAAAAGGCTGAAAGTATGTTTCTGCGAAGAGAGAGACTCAAGAACCTCTTGACTGACATTTGAAAGAAATAGGGCTTCTGGTCCAGAGAAATAAACTCATTTGAAAGGACCTCAGAGGTCATATAGTCTAATTCGTTGTTGTTCAGTTGTTTCAGGTGTGGTAGACTCTTTTTGACTCTATTTGGGGTTTTCTTGGCAAAGATCCTGGAGTGGTTTGCCATTTCCTTCTCCAGCTCATTTTATGGATGAGAAAACTGAGGCAGTTAGTGACTTGCCCAGAATCACACATCTAGTAAGTATCTGTGGCCAGATTTGAACTCCAACCCATAGCTGAGCAAAAATGTTCTGTACAACATATCTGAAAATTGGTCATTTAACCTTTGCTGACCTCCAAAAACATAAACTCAGTATTCGCTATCAGTTTTTGTTCCAGTCAGGGATTTACACACCTATAATTTCATTCCTTACTCCAATACTCATCTCTGGAGCTGGCACAGATAGAAGCACCATCATCCTTTTCGTGTGTGCAGGCACATATGAATAGACCAAGTCTCTGGAGTACATTCCATTGTAATATCACAGAATTGAAGGTCAAAAAACAAGAACGGCACTTCTGAGCCAGGTAGTCTGTCAAATATTATGGAAAGAGCAATAAGTTTGGGATCTGAGGATCTGGGTTCAAGTTCTGCCTTTATCACTTTTTGCTTGTGTGACATTGGATGAACATCAAAGCTTTCTGCCCCTTAGATTTTTTATGTATAAAAGGTTGGACTTAGATGGCCCGTAAAGTCCCTTTATACCTCTCATTCTATAATCTTACATCTGTGATCCATTACTTAGGGTGAATACACCAGGGGTATTTAGAAAACTGGTTTTCAGTGGCTATCACCTCCCCACCAAACCCTTAACCTCTACTCCTCCTTCTTTTTCCACCCTTACTCACACATGCAATCCTATACTTGATGAAAGTGCAAATGCGGATTCAAAATCTTGGAACACCAGAAATGGAAGGGGTTATAGGGGTTGATCTTGTCCATTTGATAGGTAGGAAAACTGCAGCCCTCAGGGTTTAAGTAACTTTCTAATAATCACATAGCTAGCAAATGACATCCTCAAAGAAAAACTGATTTGTCTTCATGAATATCCTCCTTTGTTGGCAAGTGAAGTTGAAGGGAAGAAAGAATTATAGTCATGAAGACACTAAGACATTCCTGTAATGTAGCTTCCTGTTTCATCCTCTTTCAGTGTTTCTGATAGTGCCAACAGTGGATTCTTTCAGCTTCTGCAAGGCTTGTAGATCTGGGGCAATTTCATCTTCTATACTTAATCTGGAATTAGTACTTGTTGATAGAAGGATTAGGAGTTACAAAAAAAAGTCAAAGTATCTTTGTCAAAGAGAAATTTTCAGCTATAGGCAAGAGGAAGACAAGTGTATAATAGTGATCTAAAATTTAAAATTTGTAAAAAAAAATAGGACACTATGTTTTAAGTGGTCGCAGTGGAACTTATAGGATGATAGGAAGGAAAGATTCATTGATCACATGATATGGACAAGTGATAACAAATAGATGTTCAAAGTGCTTAAGTGGTTCATTCATAAAGATAAGAGAAAGTGAGGAAGACTTCCAGTAATTTAGTTGCACCATATGAGTTAAACTTATGTGAGAAAATAGATAAGTCACAAGAAGTAGGTAGGAATGGAGAAGTTGTGATGCATTTGATGAGACTGCAGAGCAATTTGAGTAAATGAGTATAATAGAGCTGTATCATAGCTGGACTTTTGGGGAGATGAATCTTACTTGCCAATGTTTTAAATATTTCATTAAGAGAGAGACAGAGACAGAGAGAGAAAATAGACAAATAAATAAATTAAGATACAACCAGACTAATTTCAGGAGTCTTAAATTTGCAGAACACTCTTGGGATAGATCAGTTAACCAATCAATCAAATAAAGAAACACCAGACACTAGTGATACAAGTACAGCGAATAAAACAATACCTACTCAGAAGTAGTTGATGTAGGGATATAAATGGTGTACATGTAGACATAGCCATCATCTAACTACCTACCTAAATGTAAATTGAATGAATACAAGCATATCCATTTTTAAGTGTAAGAGAGTTTAAGAGGGAGTAGCAGTTGAGGGGATCAGGAAAGATTTTCCATGAAAGATGGTGCTTGATCAGCATTGTTGAAACAAAGAGGGTTCCAGGAGCCAAGATGGTAGAGTAAGCAGTAAAATGCCATAACTCTCATATCATAAAATAGCACCCCAAAACACATCTTGGAACAGCTGAACCAGCAAAAGATGGAGACAAACAATACTTGAACCCAAGAAACTTGGAAGATTGACAGGGAAGGTCTGTTTCACTCAGGTAAAAGGAGAGTGCACTTCAGGAAGGAAGCATTCCAGAAAGTTAGCATCAAGTCCCACCTCAGTGAACAAGAGGTAGATCCTAAGCCCCAATGTGATGGAGCAGGTACACACCAATACTCTGACTCCCCTCATTTCTCAGCATTGCCAGGGGATGGGGCAGACTCCAGCTCAGAGAACCATCACATACTTAGCACAGCCCCTACCAAACAGGCAATCTCCAGAGGCCAGATATCCACTTCCTTCAGTGTCAACCCAGGCAAACATGTAGATGCCAACCCTATGGATGCCTAAGCAAACAGGCAGTGGCCAGCACCCACCCTGCCACTTGCTTAGCATAGCCCTGGGCAAGCATACCACCCCCAGAGCCAGACCACAAAGTGCTTTTGTGTATCCCCAAGGAAATGCAGAAACACCCCAATGACCTGAGCACAACTCAGACACCAGAATTAGGAGTATGGCTAAGCACCAGGTAAACTGCCAGACCCCTATGACCTCCAGCAGCACCAGCCACCACCCCCCACCCCATACCATCAATACAGCACCAAATATGAGGGTCCCCTGTGGTCCTTAGAGCAACATCAGTGCAATATCAGGTAAACAGCCAGGGCCTGTAGCCCTGAAACAAAAAGCCCAAGACAGTGCCCCTTCTACTCAGGGAGTAGGAATCAAATTTAGAAGAAAGGAAAAAGGCCAAAAAAAAAAAGAGCAAACAACAGCAACAGAAAAATAATCTGACCTTGCAAAGTTATTATGGTGATAGGGAAGACCAAGATATAAATTCAGAAGAGGACAGCATTGTCATAACACCTATGGGAAGTGGTCTTAAGCCCAGAAAGAACTCATGGAAGAACTCAAAAAGGATATTAAAATTCATGTAAGAAAGGTAAAAGAAAAATTGAGAAAAGAAATGAGAGTGATACAAGAGAATTATGAAAAAAGAGTCAACAGCTTAGAAAAATAAAATAGCTGCTTAAAAAGTAGAATTGACCAAATGGAAAAGGAGATACAAAAATCCACTGACAAAAACAACTCTTTAAAAAGTACAATTAGCCAAATAGAAAAGAAAATACAAGAGCCAATTGAGGAAGCAACTCCTCAAAAGTTAGAATTGGGCAAGTGGAAGCTAATGACCCTATGAGACATCAAGAATCAATCAAACAAATTTTTTAAAAAATGAAAAAAAATGGAAGAAAATGAAAAATACCTCATGAGAAAAACAAGTGACCTAGAAAATTGATCCAGGAGAGACAATATCAGAAACACTGGAATACCTGAAAGCCATAATTAGAAGGATGACCTGGACAGCATCTTTGAGGAAATTATCAAGGAAAACTGCCTTGATATCCTGGAACCAGAGGGCAAAATAGGCTTTGAAAAAATTCACCAATCATTTAAGGAAAGAGATTCCAAAATAAAAGCTGCAAGGAACATTATAGTAAAATTTCATAACTATTAGGTCAAAGGAAAAATACTGCAAGTGGCCAGAAAGAAATAAGTCAAACATCGGGGAACCACAATCAGGATTACAAAGGATTTAGATCTGAGTTCATGGAACATGATATTCTGGAAGTCAAAGGAGCTAGGAGTACAACCAAGAATCTCTTACCCGGCAAAATTAATAAGCATAATACATCAAGGGAAAAATAGTCATTCAATGAAATAGGAAAAATAAGGAGAAGACCAGAATTAAACCAAAAATGTGATCTTCACTGTGAAGACCCAAGAGAAGCATAAACAGGTGAAAAGGAAAAGAAAACATAAAGGATTCAATAGAATTAAACTATTTATATCCCTACATGGGAAGATGATACTAGTAATTTTTAAAAATCGTATCACTAATAGTATAACTAGACGGAATATACATAGATAGAGGGTACAGGTATGAAGTGAATTTGAGGAAATGACAAAAATAGGGATTAGAAAGAGGAGTACAGTGGGTGCACAAGGAAGAGAGAGGTAGAATGGGGTAAATTATTTCACATGAAGAGGTGCAAAAGACCTACTACAATGGAGAGGAAAATGGGAGAGTGAGCAATGGGCATCATTTGAACCTTACTTTCATCAGTATTGGCTCAAAAAGGGAATTAATATTCACAATCAATTGAATGTAGAAATTTATCTTACCTGATGGGAAAGTAGGAGGGGAGAAAATTAAGCAAAAGGTGTGTGTGGGGGGACTAATAGAAGGGAGGGGAGATCCGGGGAGGCAGTAGACAAAAGCAAAACACTGGTGAGGAGGGAAGGGGTGAAAGGAGAGAGAGGACAAATAGGAGGAAAAATAGGATGGAGGGAAATATATAGTTAGTCATCATAACTGTGAATGTGAATGGGATGAACTCTCCTATAAAACGAAGTGGATAGCAGAGTGGATCCAAAAGGAGAATCCTACAACATGTTGTTTACAAAAAACACACTTGGAGCAGAGAGACAGACACAGAGTAAAGGTAAGGGCTGGAGCAGAATCTGTTATGCTTCAGCAGAAGTTAAGAAAAAAAAAAACAGGGGTATCAGTCCTGATCTCAGACAAAGTAAAAGCAAAAATAGACCAAATTAAAAGAGATAAGGAGGGAAACTACATCTTGCAAAATGGTACCATAGATAATGAAGCAATATCAATACTAAGTAGATATTCATCAAGTGTTATCCAGATTCTTAAAAGAGAAGTCAAATGAGTTACAGGCTTTATGAAATGTAAAATAGATAATTTTGATTCTATTAAAATAAAAGATTTTTGTACAAATAAAATCAATGTGACTAAGATTAGAAGGAAAGCAGAAAGATGGGAAAGAAATCTTTACAGCAAGTGTCTCTAACAAAGGCCTCATTTTTCAAATATATAGAGAACTGAACCAGTTTCATAAGAATACAAGATATTCCTCAAATGATAAATGGACAAATAGATGAATAGGCAGTTTTCAGATGAATAAATCAAAGCTATCTATAGGCATATAAAGAAGTGCTTTAAGGGGCAGCTAGGCGGCACAATGGATAGAGCACCGGCCCTGGATTCAGGAGGACCTGAGTTCAAATCTGGTCTCAGACACATAACACTTACTAGCTGTGTGACCTGGGCAAGTCACTTAACCCCATTGCCTAACCAAAAACAAAAAAAATGCTTTACATCACTTTTGATTAGAAAAATGCAAATTAAAACAGTTCTGAGGTACCACTTCACAACAAGCAGATTGGCTAATATGACAAAAAAGGAAAATGGTAAATGTTGGAGAGGATGTGGGAAAATTGAAACACTAATGCATTGTTGGTGGAGTTGTGAACTGATCCAACCATTCTGGAAAGGAATTTTGAACTATGCCCAAAGGGCAACCAAACTTAGCATATTCTCTGATTCAGCAATATCACTACTAGGTCTGTATCCCAAAGAGTTCATTAAAAAGGGGAGAAGGACCTACATGTGCAAAAATATTTATAGCAGCCCTTTTGCAGTGGCAAAATATTGAAAATTGCGGGGATGCCCATCTATTGGGGAATGACTGAAAAAGTTGTGATATATAAATGTAATGGAATACTATTGTGCAATAAGAAATGATGAACAAGCAGATTTCGGAAAAACCCGGAAAGACTAATGCTAAGTGAAATGAGCAAAACCAGGAAAACATTATATATAGGCTTAGCAACATTGTTATGAACAGCTGTGAATGACTCAGCTCTTCTCAGCAGCGCAATGATCCAAGACAAGTACAAAGGACTCATGAAAGAAAATGTTATCCATATCCTGATAAAGAACTGATGGACTCTGAATGCAGACCTTTTTTTCACTTACTTTTTTTTCTTTTTTGTGTCTTTTTTTCTTTTGATCTGTTTCTTCTACTACTGTGACCAATATGGAAATATGTTTTATATGATAGCATATGTATAACCTATATCAAATTGCCTATCATTTTCAGAAGAGGGGAGGAGAGTGAGGGAGAGAGAAAAATTTGGAACTCAAAATCTTGTAAAAACGAATGCTAAAAATTGACTTAAGATGTAATTGGGAAAAATAAAATACTATTTTAAAAAAAGAGAGAGAGGGAATGTATGAGGCAGAGTTAAGGAAGAAGGCCATGTCAGTCATATTCAGAAGCACAAAAACAGTTGATAATTGATAGTGAGGGAGGAACAGAGAGCAGGTCAGTCTGACTGGATCATACATAATTAAGATCATTGTACTTGTAGGTGGTTTAATAAGTATATTGCTGGATTTGAAATCTGAAGGCTTAAGTTAAAAGTCTGTCTAAGATACTTGCTAGCTATGTGGTCTGAAACAAGTCTTTTCAACTCACTGAGTTTTAATTTTTTCATCTCTGAAAATTGGATAGTAACAACACTTACCACATAGAGGATTATTGTGAAATTTTGCTTCATAAACCCCAAAGTGCTATTTAAATGCTAGCTTTCATCATCATCACCACCATAATCATCATCCAAAAGATTTTTTAAACATCCTCAGTGAATGTCACCTTGGAAATTATTTCACTTCTATTATATATTTCACTTATATTATGCAATATGGTTAAATTTTGCTTTCACCTCTAATTTACCAGTACTTTTCACTTTGCGCACATTTTGGTTGCTTGGAAGTCTGCAGTTGTTGCTAATTCTCCTTCTACGTCTGTATCTTGTCTTCTTTGCTTATTTTAGTGAATCCAGGATGACCTCTGAGTGTTCCTACTGCCTGTGAGAAAAGTGTCTACATTTCTCATGGGCTGTATTCTGAATAAATTTTCTATTTTTATTAATATTTGCTTTCTAAAATTCAGCCAGATTCTTAAAATACTTTTTTGTAATTATATAGTATATTATATATGATGTAAATTATACATAATAATAAAATAATAATTATGATAAAATGTACTCAGGTACATGTGTTAAATTTAAGCACACCAAATACTTTTAAAAAAAGTATTATAAGCAAAGGAAAATTTATTTTATACCATAAAGCTCTGGGACAAATAAAATGGTAATGTGGTGTATTGTGAGAAAAACAAACTTGACTATGTCTGAATTAATTATCCATTTATTTATTGTGTGTGTGTGTGTATAATTGTGTGTATGTGTTGTTTCCTTGTGTAAACTCCTTGATGACAGGAACTGTTTTATTTCGGTTTTTATATCTCTTTTACCTAGCACAGTGCCTGCCATATGAAATGTTATTTTGTTTGATTTCACTGAAATACTGTAGTGTGGTGAAAAAAAAATGGATTTGGAATCATATGAAAATAATATCTTTTACTTTCTATCTATATGTTGATAGACTGATGTAATCTAACTAGATCATTTTACAGAGGAGTAAATTCAGCCCCACAGAGGTTGATTTGTCTAAGATCACAGTTAACAGCTATCAAAGCCAGGATTTGAACCCAGATCCTTTCATCCAAACGCAAAACCTATCTCTCTCACCCTTGGGCATGTAACTTTGGGTATTTGAGGCTTAGTCCTACTTGTGCAAAATGGGATACCAACATTTACACCACCTATTTTACAATATTGTTTTGAGGATTAAGTTTGATAATGTACACAAAGTACTTTGTAACCAAACAATTCTCCACGTGTGAATTATTATTAATTCTGCCAATCAGCCATAAATGTGTATGTGGGGGAAATGAGGTAGTTGGTGTCAGTAAGATAAAATATTGATATGATTTTTCCCCATTTCATCTATATGTATGGTAGACTTGGCCTTTGAAAAATGACTATTATTAAGAAAAAACAAAAGGACTTATACATACGTAGCCCCAATTCAAGATTCTAGAAAATTAAATGTGCCTCCTAAAATATGGTGTGATATAATACAAAAATAAATGTAGAACATGAAATAGGAGAGAGGAGGAAAAATAGAGAAAGGACCATATGAGAGAGATGAAGGAGAGATGTAAAGGTAAAAAATAACAGTATTTGACCATTAATTGGATCATGTGGTGTAAGTGAAAATGAGTAAATGAAGATAATTCCAAAGTTGTGAGCCTGAATAACTGAGAGAATGGTTGTGCCCTTGATAGTAGTAGGGAAATTAGGGAGAAAGGAGGGGAGAAGACAAAAGATGATTAATTCAGTTTTGGACCTGCTAACTTGATAAAAAGAAAAAAAATAAAGTACAAAACTAGAGAAAGGGTTAAAAGTGGGAGTTAGGACTTGAGGATAGAAGGAAGAGAAACCGTGGTGAGAGAGATTCCTTAAACTCTAGGTGAAAGTATAACTGAATACAAATAACTGAAGAGAAAGTATAGTCTTTACAGAGGAAAAAATAAAAAGAAATTTTTGCTCAGAAAAATATAGACAAATGAAGGAAAATATAAACGTAACTCATAATTTTAAATGGGAATGAATTAAACAACCCAATAAAATGAAAGATTGTATAAAAGTGACAGATTGTGTGAGATATCAAAAACACCACAATCTGTTGCTTACAAGAAGCACACCTAAAAAGCAAAGACATACACAGCACTAAAATGAAGAGTGAAACCAATTTTGTTATGCATCAGGTGAATCCAAAAAGCAGGAATTGAGAGTCATGCTATCAGACAAGGCAACTGTATAGCAGATGAGTCATTATCAATGTGTGTTTTTTTGTTAGTCTGTGAGATTACATTTTAGCTTTAAAATGAATCAAATGTCATAACAAACAAGGAGTCAAAAAATTAATCTTATTAACAAATAAGGTGCATTCTCTCACAGCTTGCCAAATCATCAACCTAAAAGGCACATGCAAAGAACATGCATGCTTAGGTACAACACATATAGGACATACATATGGGCTTCACATGTGTCTAGGGAACATGTGTGAAGATACATTTTCCAAGAACCTTTATGCCCAGGGAACATGGATAGGACAGCTCATACTCATAGTGATTCGGTCGTTGTTTCCTCCCTTTCCCTTTCTTTCCCTTCCCTTCTCTTAGTTTTTTGAAAGTTGGTTTGCACATTAGCACGTTTACTGTTTCACACTCCCTCCTCTCTCTCTCTCTCTTTCTCTCTGTCTCTGTCTGTCTGTCTGTCTGTCTCTCTTTCTGATTGCTGGCATGTAACAAAGCTCAGCACACAGTAAGCACTAAATAAATTCTTGTTTTTTGACTGGTTTATAGACTGTCCCAAACAACATGGTGTTAGAAATTCCTTGCAAATTAATTTGTTTATACTCTTATAGGATTCTGAAGTTTCAAACCTATTTTTAGGCACTTGTGTCAAAGAAACCCCACAAAGGATGTGCAGAAGATAAGCTATGAAGCCTACCTTTATACCTTAATTTTGTCTACTTGGAACTAATTTTAAGACAGAGCAAAAGGTAAATACAGGGGATGAAATCAGTGTCCCTTGTCTTCACTTTCAATCCTGCCTTTCTCTTGTGCATCCATCAACAGAAAAAAAATGCAACAAAATACATTTTTTTTTAAAAGTATAAAACTTGCTTATTACATTCTATCTAACAAAACTAATCTTTCTGTCTCCAAAAAGAGGGAACTAGATTACTCAGTGAATTAATCACTTGGCCTGGAATCAGAAAGACATGAATTCAAATGTGAACTCAGACATTTACTAATTGTGTGATTCTGGGTAAGTCAAGTAACCTCTGCTTCAGTTTGGCAATTATAAAATGGAGAAAATAATACCACCTAACCCTGGCCTGGTTTTTGTGAGGATCAAATGTGATGATATTTATAAAGCATTTAGTATAGTACCTGTCACATAGTAAGTGCTTAATAGATGCTTGATTCCTTCTTTTCAAACATATCTCACTCATTGAACTCTCACTTTCTATTTTGTATAATTATTATTTGCACACATGTCCTATACATCTCTTACATGTAGCCTTTCCTGATCCCCCCAATAATTTATGAAGTAAGAAAATTATTTATACACACATATACATATACACATGTGTATATATATATATATATATTCATGTACATATATATGCATGTACATTATTTTAATGTGTGTGTATGTATATATAGAAAGTTACTTTGCATTTAATATGTGTAAGTACATATATGTATTATCTATGTCTGGCATAATATAAGGTCTTTGAGACAGGAATTCATTTATTTTTTTTTTCATTCATATCTCCAGTGCCTTAGCTTAACATCTTACACAGATTAAGTATTGCTGAATGTTTCTTGAAATAAATGGAAATGTATATCATCTACCACATTCACAACTATCACCATGAGTTCAGGAGCTACCAAGCACAGCAGTAGGCACTCAATAAGTAGTGTGGAAATCAAATTGCTCTCAAGACAGTAGTGTAATATTATGTGCTTCACAGGTCAAAGATTTCTTCTCAGAAACCATATAGTTAGTCTGAATAAGCAATTCCTCTCTTGTGTATCTACATTATTATCCAGTTTTACACAATAAAGCAAATTCAGTGACAGAATCAAGTCATCCTATACTTTTCTGAAATTCCAGGGAAAACAGTTTGATCCCAAGGCCTTAATATTTATTAAGATTATTGTTATAATGGGCTATTTTATAGTATCAAGTTTTCCTATCAGAAAGACCTTTTCAAGAATGGATTTCTACTGCCATGATTAAATCTAAAATTGTATTTAGCACTATATCATATGCAAAATGCTACCCCATTCATTCCAAGATATTAAAGCTATTTCTTAAGAAGAATAAGAAGGAATGAAACATGTCAGAGGAGCCCACACTGCTGACACATGATATAAAGAAAGCCATTTCCTTTTGGTTGTTTGAGAGTTCTAATTGCAAACATTCCCTGCTTCAGTGCCAGCCATATGCCACTTTTCTACCCATGCCAAACGTTTATGCACTGAACTTCCAATAAAAAGCACATCCTAACTCCAAAGTAATAAATAAATGTGTGATATAAGACAAATACCAGCTGACAACATACTTAAAGGAAAAAAAAAACTGTGACTCTATGAATCAGAATTTCCTGAAGCAACACTAGTGCAAAATGTTTTAGCACTAACAGTGGGAAGTCTGTCTTGTAGCTTCAAAGGGTTGATTACAGGGAAAGAAGAGTAGCAAGAATTTATGCCAATTTGGAGAACCACTAACAGGGTTTAAGAACTCATAATAAATATATTGTTCTCTTGTAATAAACATGTCCCTGTGTATAGACCTATTATAAGAAGGAAGAAATAATAGGCAGGCATATACAAATAATTCTATGATATAGAGTCCTAAAATTGCCAAAATGTTTTTTTTCTTTAAAGAAAATAATTTATTATAAATCATTCCTTAATTTTGTATAACAAATTCTGGAATAATACTATTAAAAGTGGAGTTATGTTTGGTGTTTTTCCTTTATTCCTTCAACCATCAGAAGTCATCCTTTTTGATTTTATCTGCAGGTTCAACATATGTACATGCGGTTATTGAAGGATGTTAAATTTAAATTGCACTTTTCTCTGGGTAAACTGTGATTCTTTCTGCAATAAATCAAAAGCACAGCACAGACCTCATTTCCTCTCCTAGTTTTTCCTAATGAGAAAAAATGGGAGACTAAGGAGGAAAGGATTGAGTTTTCTCTGCACTATAACAGATGGATGCCCATTTGCAAAACAATGATGCATTCAGAAGAGACAGAAGAAAACTACAGTGAATGCAAAGAAGACTGTTGTAACTCTTCTGGAATTTTTTCAAAATAATAAGTGACAAGGCGAATTTGTCTAGGCCACATACAAACGAGGCTGAAGACTCAATTTTCACTTTGGAGTAAATGCTTGATAGGGATTTCTTGGCAAAATTTTAGAGTCAAGTAACTCAAAAATTTTACAAACAGGATAGCCTAACATTCTTTTTCTATTTCAGAATCTCAATAATTCTCAGGGAAATCACAGCAGTCTCATGCTGTCTCTGAAAGATTTAATGGTCACATATTCTGGCGGAGTTCACATTATGAGGGCTTCATTTCTGACAAAAATGTAGTATGGAACATTCCTTACATTGCTTTGAAATATTATCATAAATAATTAAAATGCGACTGACCTTGTCAAAATAAAATGTCTGAAGTACCTTACATAATTCAGGATAACTAATATTTCTTTTCATGAAATGTGCAATAGCTTTCCTGTCTTTAAGTGCAGAATGTGAAAGCTTTTTTTTTTTACTGCCACAGAATGAAATATATATTTAGCATAAATAGTGATTCTTCAATTCTATATTAAAGTATTATAATATTGAGACCAACATTTTTATATACCATTACACAACAAGGTTCTGAATGAATTCGTTTTTGTTACCTAATTAAATTTCATTATATAATAGAATAATACTAACATCAATGTGTGAGAACCCTTTGAAAGTCTATGAAACCTACATCCAAGAATGTAAGGCTTAAAGACCAGATTCTTCTGCATACAAAATTAGATGTAAAACCAATGAAATGTCCAAAGACACCATGGGCATCAATAAATAAGTCAGTTATTTGATCAAGAACCAAATATTTACCAGACACTCTGTTACAATAAAGAATGGTATAATCTGTCTTTACAATGAGCTTATCTCATAATGGGGGAGGGAAGATACATAGGCAGATAGACAGACAGACAGATAGATAGATAGATAGATAGATAGATAGATAGATAGATAGAGTGTATATATATATAGATGTATCATAAATACTAAATTAATACTTATAAATATGTATGTATATATATGTAGGAAGGAGACAGAGACTTTGAGAATGAGAGACTGGTAATTGATGGGGCTATACTAACTGGCAGAAATCTATACTAATTCTGAGGAAGATCTCATAGTCTTATTCCCTTCTGACAACTCAGGATGTTTGGAAGCAGGGTAAGCCTAAGTCTAAATTATGATTAAAAAAATTGTTCTGTTCCCCTTTCTGGAGATTCCATGCTCATTCTATGATAAAACATGAGAACAGGATGGAAGGAAGGCTAGATCACAGTATGTCAATCCTCCTGACTGCTGACATATTAAAATAAAGTTGAGAGAAGTTGGGCGATTTTTCTAAGAGAGAATATAGAATGTTTTAAACTTGATAATGAGAGTCACAGTGTGTTGCAGTGAAGATAGCAGTGGGTTGAGGACCTTGAAGACTCTTTGTACAAGCTATTAAAATACATAGGCAAGTAATTCAATTTGCTAAGCATTTATTGAATGTCTATATGTTTAAGACTGTGTGCTGGGTGATAAAGACTATAAACATTCATCAGGTTCTGTGCTGTTCATCAAGTAATTTAAAATCTAGTAGGTATAGTAAATATTCAGCATTTGAAAGTCAATGTGCTAGTCATTGTGGATACAAATGTAACTCTCAAATTGGAGGCTTTATCCTGACACAAGGTCCTATGACATAATTTGGGTGAAATATCACTAATCTTGATAACTGTCTCCACTCAAATGAAAACATCAGTATCCCACAAACTACAGGGGTGGCCATCAGCAATCTCTATAAGCACTTATGTTCACAATGCTGCTGAACATACAATTCATTTATTTAAATAATAAAGTACACCGAAAAGACTCTAAAAATTCTTCACTCCTAATAGTTCAGTTTCTTCATGATTTAAAAGTTTAATTTCCTTTTCACCAACAGTTTTACACAGGGGGACAGCTCCCCACTAGTATTGATCCTTTATTGGCAATTTTTTTTAAATTTTGTTCCCATTTCTATACAAATGCTATCAACCAAATTTCTCTTTTACTGAATTCTGACCTATTGGTGTTCCACCATTCTCTCAATGCTGTCTCCATTCTCTGAAGTGGTTCCTTACTGCTAGATTGTCTGTCACTCTCAGGAGGCATTGCTTGCCACATTTACCATCTTCTGCGCTGATTTTTTTGCTCCTGAATATTCAGTTCATCCCCCAAAAAAGTGGTGCAATTTTTTGGCATTTGGACTGTGAAAGTGTTATAATGCAACTTTACATTATAACTCTTTCCTGTTTCTTGGCCCAGAATGCTATTTAAACTGTTTATTGTTTCCTACCTTATTCCCATAGACCTGTTTCCACAGAAATTACCTTTTTTTTCAACTTATTTATTTATTTTTAGTTTTCAAATTCATTTCCACAAGATTTTGAGTTCCAAATTTTCTCCCCATCACTCCCCCCACAGAAGGCATTCATTCTGATTACCCCTTCCCCCAATCTGTCCTCCTTTCTATCATCCCCCTGTTCTCTTATCCCCTTCCCCTTCTATTTTCCTGTAGGGTTAAATAGCTTTCTATAGCCCATTGCCCGTGTATATTGTTTTCCAGTTGCATATGAAAAAAATTTTTAACATTTGTTTTTAATACTTTGAGTTCCAAATTTTCTCCCTTCCTCCAAGCAATTTGATATGTTATACATGTGTACTCATGCAAAATACTTCCATAATAGCCCTGTTGTGAAACACCAAATATGTTCCCCTCCTTCCTATCCCATCCCCCATTTATTCTCTCCTTTGATCATGTCCCTCCTCAAAGTGTCTGCTTCTGATTACCCCCTCCCACAAACTGCCCTCCCTTCTATTATCCCTCCATCTCGCATTCCCCTCCACTTTACTTTCCTGTAGGGTAAGATAGATTTCCATACCCAATTGAATGTGTATGTTATTCCATCCTTAAGTCAAATCTCATGAGAGTTTCCCTCATTCCCTCACACCTCCTCCCTCTTCACCTCCACTGTAAATGTTTTTTCTTGCTTCTTTTATGTAAGATAATTTACCCCATTCTACCTCTCCCTTTCTCCTTCTCCCAGTACATTCCTCTCTCACCCCTTGATTTTATTTTTTTAGATATCATCTCTTCGTATTCAACTTACCCTGTGCCCTCTGTCTATATATGTTCCCTCCAACTACCCTAATAATGAGAAAGGTCTCATGAGTTACAAATATCATCTTTCCATGTAGGAATGTAAACAGTTCAACTTTAATAAGTCCCTTATGATTTCTCTTTCCTATTTACCTTTTTATGCTTCTCCTGAGTCTTGTATTTGAAAGTCAAATTTTCTATCTAGCTCTGGCTTCTCAAGAATGTGTTAAATTCCTCTATCTCATTGAATGACAATTTTTTCCCCTCATAGATTATATTCAGTTTTGCTGGGTAGGTGATTATTAGCAGCTTTGACCTCTGAAATATCATATTCCAAGCCCTCTGCCCTTAATATAGAAGATGGTAAATCTTGTGTTATCCTGATTCTGTTTCCACAATATTTGAATTGTTTCTTTCTGGCTGCTTGCAATATTTTCTCTTTGACCTGGGAGCTCTGAAATTTCACTATAATATTCCTGGGAGGTTTTCTTTTGAGATCTGTTTCAGGAGGTGATTAGTAGATTCTTTCCATTTCTATTTTACTTTCTGGTTCTAGAATATCAGGGCAGTTTTCCTTCATAGTTTCTTGAAAGATGATATCAAGGCTCTTTTTTTGATCATGGCTTTCAGGTAGTCCAATACTTTTTAATTTATCTCTCCTGGATCTATTTTCCAGGTCAGTTGCTTTTCCAATGAGATATTTCACATCGTCTTCAAATTTTTTTTTCATTTTTGAGTTTTGTTTTATAATTTCTTGATTTCTCATAGAGTCACTAGCTTCCATTTGCTCCATTCTAATTTTTAAGGAATAATTTTCTTAATGAGCTTTTGGACCTCCTTTTCCATGTGGCCGATTCTACTTTTTAAGGCATTCTTCTCCTCATTGACTTTTTGGACCTCTTTTGCCATTTTGTCTAGTCTATTTTTAAGGTGTTACTTTCTTCAGTATTTTTTGCTGGGGTCTCCTTTAGCAAGTTGTCGACTTTTTTTTCATGATTTTCTTTCATCACTCTCATTTATCTTCCCAATTTTTCCTCTACTTCTCATACTTGATTTTCAGAATCTTTTTTTGAGCTCTTCCATGGCCTAAGACCAATTCATTTTTTTTTTCTTGGAGGCTTTGGATGTAGGAGCTTTGTCTTTGTTATCTTGTTCTGATTGTATGTTTTGATCTTCCTTGTCAACAAAATAAGATTCTATAGTCTGAGTTGTTGTTGTTTTTTTCCTTCTGTTTGCTCCTCTTCCCAGATAATTACTTAACTTCTTAACTCTTTGTTAAGGTAGGCTCTGCTTCCAGTGTAAAGGCGTACCGTTCCAACCTTTAAGGGTTCTGTACAGCTGTTTTCAGAGATACTTCTAGGGAATCTGTAAGTTTTCAGTTCTTCCAAGGTGGTATGATCTAAGGAGAGGCATTTACTCCTCTCCTGGCTTGTGCTCTGGTCTTTGAGTGACCACAAGTACTCTTTTCTACCCTCAAACTGTGAGGACGGTTCCCTTTGCACTGCTTCCACAAGCTCTGCTATGCCAGTGCTCCTCCTAGCCCCAGGACTACCACCCAGGACTGTGACCCAGATCCAAGTATGGGTAAAGCAACAAGGTTCCCCCTCAGTGCTAGCAAAGAGATCCCTGTAATCTGCTTCTGATCAGTTGTTGGATCCCCTGACCATCTGTGGTCTGAGAGCTTTGGAAGTAGCTGCTGTTGCTGCTCCCTCCACTGCTCCTAGGACTGCACTGCTCTCCTCTCTCACCCAGATTAGATAGACCTTTCCCACTGACCTTCTAAGTTGTCTTTGGCATTTGTGGGTTGGGAAGTCTGGCAACTGCCACATTTGCCTGTGATTCAATCCCCTGAGGCCTGTGTTTGCCAGCAAGGCTCACACTAAACTATGCTCCTCTCCCAGCCTGGTGCAACAGACTTTTCCCATGGAACATCCATGTTGTCTTGGGCTGGAAATTTGTTTCATTCTTTCTCTTTGTGGGTCCTGCTACTCTAGAATTTGTTTAGAATAGTTTTTACAGGTATTTGGATAGCTTTGGGGGAGAACTCAAGCAAGTTCTTGCTTTTACTCCACTATCTTGGCTCCACTCCAGAAAGGATCTTTTAAAGTGTGAGTAAATTCTCTTTCATAGATGACTTTAAATAATCTCTCATTTTTACTCCAGTTCAATTCATGGTGAGTCCATCCTGTTCCCTTTTTCTTTCCCCAGTGTCTAGAAACTGTGAGTCCCACTCATTAAACATAGCCAACTGATATTTTGGGGGGGTTATCTATTCTGTCCTTTCATTTGACTTTCTACCTCTTATATCCTTCTCATACAATTGGCCAGGGTTAACCAAAGGACCATGAGCTTCTTCTCAAATCTTTCCAAAGGGAAGAAGGAAGGGATAGAGACCACCTCTTCTTGGTACACATTTCCTCAGGGATAATGGTTTGCACAAAGAGAAAGTCATGCTTCATTTTTGTTATTAGTTCTCATAATAAATAGATAAAATAAAATACCATAGTTCCTGACCACAAGTAAGTGATACTTTCATGAGGGAAACAAAATAGTATCTCTAGGTGCATTTGTTTGGAATGTGGAGTGTGAGAAATGTCTGCCTAGATTCATTCCTCAGTGGTTAGCATACTCTTATGCCCTCATATTCTTTTAATCCTATTATGAGCCCACAGCTGCTGAAGTACACATTTCATTTTCTTTTTTTAAATGCAAACTCCCCGACTTGACTCTCCCATAATCTTGTGCCTCCTACAAATGTCCCCAGTCCAGATCTGCCCAGTCTTTCCACTGTGCTCTGCAAAATGCCTGTTCAATAGTTAACAAAGTTATTTTCATCTTAATTGTTTTCATTTCTCAGTCCTTTCATCTTATGCCAGTGACAGAGATCTGGCTCCCTCCTGTTGACACTAAAAATCCAGCTATCCTTTCTAATACTAGTTGTACATTCACTACTTCTCTCTGAATCGGTGGTCATAGTGGGGGATTTAAATATACCTTTGCTCCCTATTATGACTTCAACACACTCCGTGTACCATTACTAAGCAAACTATCCTCCTTTGAGGTTAAAAAAAATCAAAATTTTCAATCAAGCTAGATCCTGGGGGCTATAATTTTTATATCCCCAGGATATTCCCTTTTTTTTTTTTTCAGTGACTCAGTACCTGGCTCAAAGTCTTTCTCTGTTTCCCAGCTTTAGTCCTCATAGTGTGCAAATATCATAAATTTCCATTTCTTCATTCTACTCATTTTTCAAGACCTATTCCTCCATTTGACTTCATCTGCAAAGAGATATTCCCCTGACTTTGGCCTCACCCACAAGTGAACCACTTTCATGGTCATGAATTATTCAGTTCCTTTATCTGATCAGAGCCTTCTATTATTCCACCTTTATTTCTGTCTTATCACCCATAACCCTGGTCATCCTCACCATTTCCTCCAATCCTTCTATCACCCTTGCCCTGAGAGTACACTCCTCTTTCCCCTATCTCAATGCATTTGTGAATAAATTCCATTTTGCTCTATTCTCTATACTCAATTCTCTTGCCCCATTAAGCTTGTCACTGATCCTACTTTGCCAAAATTCCAATTTTCACATAGTCTCACCAAACATCAGTACTGTTTCTATTTACATCCTGCTTCAGCAGCTAGAGAAAGTAGCAATGCCATGCTGACTGGGTCTATTACCAGTTCATGTTACATAATGTCAATAATTGGGCCTATACTACACCAAAACAATCTTTTTACATATCCCTCATTGATTCACCATTTAATTCAGCAGAGAGTTTATTTTAAACTTTTCCATCTCTTCTTAAGCCTTACATTGTACCATTTTTCCTCACTTCAGTTGAGGATTTTATCTCTTATTTTAAAAAAGAGGACTTCACCATGAACTTTTCTCACCCTCTCATCTCACTTTACTCAGATGATACCCCTCATTTTCTTGTTCACCTCTGTTTCACGTTAAAAGGTGGCCTTTTTCCTTGCTAAAGCAAACCCCTCAATATGCATGCATGATTTTGTCTTATATTCTCCAACAGATTGATCTCAATATTATTTCCATCCTACTATTTTTTAAAAAAAATTTTCCCTTGTATACTGGCTTCTCTCTTGCTATCTATGAACACAGGCATATCGTCCCCATCATGTAAACAAAAACCAAAAACTCACTTGATTTAATTATCCCTATTTGCCATTACCTTCTATCTCTCCCCCCTTTAGGGGCTAAACTGCTCTTCTAAATTGTCTGAAATCTGGCTTCTGATCTCATCATTGTCAATGTAGTTCATCTGGAACTGCTTGCTCAAAAGTTACTTATGATCCCTTAATTGGCAAATAATCCCTTTTAGAATTCTCATTTTTTTTAACTTCTCTGCAACTTTTGACTACATTGGAAACTCTTTCTATTTTCTCTTGTCTGTCTGCTTCTTCTTAGTCTGCTTTGATGGATCTTCATTTACAGCATGGCAATAACTGTGGGTGTCCTCCAGAAACCTGTTATGGGCCTTTCCCCCACCTCCTTCTATACTTTCTCACAAGGTTATCTTCACTCACACAGGTTCAATTATCAGTTCTGTACAAAAAATTCCAACATAGAATCAACCCTATTCTTTCTTTTTTTCATAGTATTTTTTTCTCTGCTAAATATCCAGAAAAAATTTTAGCATCCATTTTTACATTTTGTTCCAATTTTTTTTGTTCCAAGAGTTCCAAATTTTTCTCCTTCCCTCCCTCACCTCCGTTCTTCTGAAAATGGTAGGCAGCTTGATATAATTTATAAGTGTGCTATCAAAAATATTTCTATATTAGTCACAGTTGTGAAAAAAGAAACAGATCAAAAGGAAAACAAAGCATGAGAAAAAATAAAGTAAGTGAAAAAAAATCCTTTGATTTGCATTGAGTCTACCAGTTCTTTATCTGATTATGGATAGCATTTTTCTTTGTTAGCCCTTTGTACTTGTCTTGGATCATTGTGTTGCTGAGAAGAGCTGAGTCATTCATAGTTAATCATCACACAATGTTGCTGATACTGTATTCGATGTTTTCCTGGTTCTGCTCATTTCACTTTACACCAGTTCCTACAAGTTTTTCCAGGTTTGTTTGTTTTTTTTTTTTCTGAAATCTGCCTATTCTTCGTTTTTACTGCACAATAGTATTCCATTATATTCATATACCACAGCTTTTTCAGCCATTTCTCAATTGATGGACATCCCCTCGATTTCCAATTCTTGACCACCACAAAAAGAGCTGCTGTAAATATTTCTGACCATGTAGAAACTTTTCCCTTTTTTAATGATCTCTTTGGAATACAGGCCTAGTAGTGGTATTGCTGGGTTAAAGGGTATGCAGTTTGGTTGCCTCTAAATTCCTTTCCAGAATGGTTGCATCAGTTTACTTGACCAACAGTGCATTAGCATCTCAATTTTCCCATACCCTCTCCAACCTTTATCATTTTCCTTTTCTGTCATATTATCCAATCTGATTGGTGTGAGGTAGTACCTTAGAGTTGTTAAATTTGCACTTCTTCACCTGCCTATAGATAGCTTTAATTTTTTTATCTGAAAATTGCCTGTTCATGTTCTTTGACTATTTATCAATTTGGGAATGGCTTACGTTATTGTAAATTTGACCCAGTTCTCTATATATTTGAGAAACGAAGCCTTTATCAGAGACACTTCCTGTAAAGATTTTCCCTCAATCTTTCTGCTTTCCTTCTAATCTTGGTTGGATTTGATTTTGTTTGCACACACACACAAAAAAACTTCTTAGTTTAATATAATCAAAATTATCTATTTTATATTTTGTAACACTCTCTATCTCTTGTTTGGTCATGAATTTTTCCCCTCCCCATAGATCTAACAGGTAGACTATTCCTTGCTCTTCTAATTTGCTTATGGTGTCAACCTTTATGTCTAAATCACACCAAAAGTCTGTCATATCTAACTTTTCTAATATTCTATTTACCTCTTTAGTTTCTTTCTTGTTTATTTTTTTTGTTTGCATATATAAAGTTCTAAGAGTGAGCAACTGAGGTCCCCCACTAGTGTAGTTTAACCCTATTACTTCATTTGACCTCCAGTCTCACATCATCAAATGGCTTTCATATGCATCAAATTAAATGTCTTGTAGATATCTCAAACTCAACATATCATTGTTCCCCCCCCAAAGCCCTCTACTCTTCCCAAATTTTCCTCCTAGTAGCCCAGATTCCCAACTCCAATGTTATCTAAGACTTATTACCCTCACTTTCTAAGGATATCCAATCTGAAGGCATCATTTCTGACTTAACAGCATCCTTTGTTTACATCCTCTTCTCTTTACTCATACAGCCACCCCCCGATTCAGAATCTTGTCGATTCCACTTCTAGGAGCCAAGATAGCGGAGTAAAAAGGTAGTCACTCTCACCCTCCCCTATCAACCTCTGAAAACCCAGAAAATATCACCCCAGAAAAAACCCTGGAACAGCTGAACCAGAAGAAAGATGGGGTGCAACAGTGCAGTAGCCCAGGTAGCTAGAGGGATTAACGGGAAAGGCTCCTCTTACCCTGGGGGAAGAGGAGCAGTACGAAACAGGAGTTGCCCAGCCAGCTTTCCACTAGCTGGACTAACTGTCCACATTAGCACACCATGAGGAAATTCTGGTGCCTCGGCATTCTACAGCAAATGGGTCTCCCAGTGCCTTAGCAAAAATAAGGGAAGCAGCACTACAAAGGGCCCCAGGCAGATAAGCACCCAGCAGCATTCCTCTGAAAGGAGCTGAAGAAAGCAACCTAGAGGTGCCAAAAAGTTCCAGCCCTGTTGATTCCAGCCCAACACCAGGTAAGCTGTCAGAACCCTACAGTCTCCAACTGCCAACCAGGAGGAAATCGTGAAGCCCAGGTGGTTGAGCAGGCAAACACCAACAGCTGTACCTCTGAGTGCCTCAGTGAGGGTGGGGTAACTGGTGGAAACCAGCTCAGAAAACCACCAGGTGCCTTGGCATTCTACAGCAAAGAAGTCTCCCAGTACCTCAACAGAAATAAGGGAGGCAGCACTGCAAGGGGCCTCAGGCAGATAAACACCTGGCAGCACTTATGTAAAAGGAGCTAAACAAAGCTAAAGGAAAGGAAAAGCAGGCAACCTAGATTAACCTGAAAATCCTAGCCTTGCTGATTCCAGCCCAACACCAGATAAGCTGCCAGAATCCTACAGCCTCCAATTGCCAACATAAGAGGCCCCAGCTCCCAAAGCCAGTGACCAAGACCTAGGCTCCCAACACAAGAAGCTTGGGTCAGTGCCCTCTGCTCCCCAGCAGGAGAGCTTAATCTCTGTAAAGGCCAGGGAATAAAGACCCACCATGAGTAAAAAGAAATGTACGATAGCTTCTTATTATGAGAAGAGTGAAGATCAAGACAGAAATTCTGAAGAGGACAACACTGTCATCAAACCCACATCTGCAACATCAAAAGGGAATATGAACTAGTCTGAAGCCAAAAAAGCCTTCTTAGAAGAACTCAAGAAGGATTTTAAAAGTCAAATGAGAGAGGTAGAGGAGTCCTTTAAAAGTACAATTGGCCAATTGGAAAAAAAAGTACACTGAAGAAAACAAGTCCCTAAAACACACAATTGGCCAACTGGAAAAAAAGTACAATGAAGAAAATAAATCCCTTAAAAATACAATTGACCAATTGGAGAAGAAAGTACAAAATCTAACAGAAAAAAACAATATGTTAAAAATTAGAATTGAACAAATGGAAACTATTGACTATACTATGAGAGAGCAAGAATCAGTCAAACAGAAACAAAAAAATGAAAAAATAGATGAAAGTGTAAAATACCTCATGGGTAAAACAGCTGACCTGGAAAATCGATCCAGGAAAGACAATTTAAAAATTATAGGCCAACCTGAAAGTCATGATGAAAAAAAGAACCTGGACAATATACTTCAAGAAATGATAAAGGAAAACTGCCATGAAGTCCTAGAACCTGAAGGTAAAATCACTATAGAAAGAATCCATCTCTCCCCACCTGAAAGAGATCCCAAATTGAAAATGCCAAGGAATATAATAGCTAAATTCCAAAATTACCAGATTAAAGAAAAATTACTGCAAGCAGCCAGAAAGAAACAATTTAAATATCATGGAACTATAGTCAGAATTACACAGGACCTTTCAGCCTCTACATTAAAAGACCATAGGGCATGGAACATGATATTCCATAAGGCAAAGGAGCTTCGAATGCAGCCAAGGATTAACCAGCCAGTGAAAATGAGTATGATTTTTCAGGGAAGGAGATGGACATTCAACGAAATAAGGGACTTCAAAATGTTCCTGATAAAAAGACCAGAGCTCAACAAAAAATTTGATCTTCAAGTACAAGATTCGAGAGAGAGATAAAAAGGTAAATGGGACAGAAAGATACAATATGTTGTTAATAAGGGCAAAATGTTTACATCCCTACAAGGGAAGATGACACTTGCAACTCTTGAGAACTGTATTGTTATTATACCATGTTAAAGGAGTATACATAAAGGGGGTGGATATAAGTTGACTTTGATGTAATGATAAAAAAAAAAATTAATCAAGTGGATTAAATGGATCCAAGTAAGTGCATTAGTCTGAGCTAAGAAAATGTACTGAGAAAGGAGGAGGCAGACAAGGGTAAATTACATTACAGGAAAAGACACAAAAACCTATTAGAGCAGAGGTAAAGAAGGGAGGGGGATGAGCATTGTTTGAACCTTACTCTCATCAGATTCGGCTCAAGAAGGGAATAACGTAATCAGTTAGGTATAGAAATCTAACTTGCACTATAGGCAGTAGGAGGCAAAAGGGGAAAGAAAAGGGAGGGTGATAGAAGGGAGGGAAGAAGCAATAAGGGTTAAGGGGAAGAAAAGGGAAACGGATAATAGAAGGGAGGTGGGGCCGTGGGAGGTGCTGGTCAAAAACAAAACACTAGTGGGAGGGGAGGAGAAAGGAGAAAGAAAAGTATAAACAGGGGAAAAAAGGATGGAGAAAAAGCCACAAATAGTAATCATAACTGTAAATGTGAATGGGATGAACTCTCCCATAAAACGGAAGCGTACAGCAGATTGGATTAAAAACCATAATCCTACAATATGTTGTTTACAGGAAACACATTTGAAAAAGAGTGATACATACAGGGTAAAGGTAAAAGGCTGGAGCAAAATATATTGTGCTTCAGCTGAAGTATAAAAAGCAGGGGTAGCAATCCTGATCTCAGACAAAGCAAAAGCAAAAATAGATCTCAAAAGAGATAAGGAAGGAAACTACATCCTGCTAAAAGGCACCATAGACAATGAAGTAATATCATTACTAAACATATATGCACCAAATGGGATAGCATACAGATTCTTAGAGGAGAAATTCAGGGAGTTACAGGAAGAAATAGACAGCAAAACTATTCTAGTGGGGGACCTCAATCTCCCCCTCTCTGAACTAGATAAATCTAACCACAAAATAAACAAGAAAGAAGTTATGGAGGTGAATAGAACATTAGAAAAGTTAGGTATGATAGACCTGTGGAGAAAACTGAATGGGGATAGAAAGGAATATACTTTTCTCTCAGTGGTACATGTCACATACACAAAAATTGACCATGTACTAGGGCATAAAAACCTCACAATCCAATGCAGAAAGGCAGAAATAGTAAATGCATCCTTTTCAGATCATGATGTAATAAAAATTATATGTAATAAAGGGCCATGGAAAGACAGATTAAAAAATAATTGGGAACTAAATAATCTAATCCTAAAAAATGATTGGGTCAAACAACAAATCATAGAAACAATCAATAATTTCATTCAAGAGAATGACAATAATGAGACAACATACCAAAACTTATGGGATGAAGCAAAAGCAGTTCTTAGGGGAAGTTTTATATCTCTAAATGCTTACATAAATAAAATAGAAAAAAGAGGAGATCAATGAATTGGGCATACAACTAAAAAAACTAGAAGAAGAACAAATTAAAAATCCTCAGGTAAACACCAAATTAGAAATATTGAAAACTGAAGGAAAATCAATAAAATTGAAATTAAGAAAACTATTGAACTAATAAATAAAACTAAGAGCTGGTTTTATGAAAAAACCATTAAAATAGATAAACCTTTGGTTAATCTAATCAAAAAAAAAAGAAAGAAGAAACCCAAATTACTAGTATCAAGAATGAAAAGGGTGAAACTACCACCAAGGAAGAGGAAATTAAAACAACAATTAGGAATTATTTTGCCCAACTATATGCCAACAAATTTGACAATCTTAGTGAAATGGATATATATGTACAAAAATATAAATTGCCCAGATTAATAGAAGAGGAAGTAAAATACTTAAATAACCCCATCTCAGAAAAAGAAATTGAACAAGTCATTGATGAACTCCCTAGGAAAAAGTCTCCAGGGCCAGATGCATTTACATGCGAATTCTATCAAACATTTAAAGAACAATTAATTCCAATACTATATAAACAATTTGGTAAAATAGGTAAAGAAGGAATCTTACCAAATTCTTTTTATGATACAAATATGGTGCTGATACCTAAACTAGGAAGAGTCAAAACAGAGAAAGAAAATTATAGACCAATTTCTCTAATGAATATAGATGCAAAAATTTTAAACAAAATATTAGCAAATAGATTACAGCAACTTATCACATGAATAATACACTATGACCAGGTAAGATTTATACCAGGAATGCAGGATTGGTTAAATATTAGGAAAACTATCAGCACAATTGATCATATCAACAATAACAGTAACAGAAACCACATGATCATCTCAATAGATGTGAAAAAGGCTTTTGACAAAATACAACACCCATTCGTATTAAAAACACTAGAGAGCATAGGTATAAGTGGCGTCTTCCTTAAAATAATAAATAGCATCTATCTAAAACCTTCAGCAAGCATAATATATAATGGGGACAAGCTAGAAGCTTTTCCAATAAGATTGGGGGTGAAACAACGATGTTCATTATCACTACTGTTATTCAACATCACACTGGAAACATTAGCTTTAGCAATAAGAGAAAAAAAAGACATTGAAGGCATTAGAATAGGCAAAGAAGAAACAAAGCTATAACTCTTTGCAGATGACATGATGATATACTTAGAGAATCCCAGAGAATCAAGTAAAAAACTACTTGAAATAATAAACAACTTCAGCAAAGTTGCAGGCTATAAAATAAACCCACATAAATCACTGGCATTTCTATATATTACCGACAAAGCCCAACAGCAAGAGATAGAAAGAGAAATTCCATTTAAACTTACTGTAGACATTATAAAATATTTAGGAGTCCACCTCCCAAAACAAACCCAGGAACTCTATGAACACAATTACAAAACACTTTTCACACAAATAAAATCAGATCTAAATAATTGGAAAAACATCAGTTGCTCATGGGTAGGGCAAGCTAATGACAATTCTACCTAAGTTAATTTACTTATTCAGTGCCATACATGGGTAATTGCATTAAATATATGGTTTTTTTTCCTCCCTGCTTCAATTTTCTTCTCACTCTAGGACATCCTCATTTATGCTGACAAAGTGGTTTTCCAAAGAAAAGTTTTGATCATAGTGATCTCCTACTCACCAAACTCTAGTGACCACTTATTACATACACTATTACATATAATATACTCTGCCACATAAAACCCTTTTATAATCTTGACCCTTCATTTCCTTCTAGTTTTCTTACAATTTACTCCTTTCCAAATATTTTGTGATCTACTAACACCTTCTTGCTTTTCTCACACATGTCACTCCATCTGTCTAAGCTCTGTATTTTTACTTGCTGTTCCCAATCTCTGCAGTGTTCTTCTTCATCACTGCCTCTTGACTTCTTCAATACTCAATACCTCAATACTAAAATTAAATTTGACCCTCTGTGCATTGTCTTTCCTCATCTATTCTACTACTAGTGCTTACTTCCAAGATTACCTTCCACTTAGTCTGTATGTAATGCATGTACAAAGTCATTTGCATGCTGTTTCCTCTCTATTAGAATGTGAGTTTCTTGTGGGTGAATAATGTTTTACTTTTTCTTCGTATCCCCAGAATTTAGCACAGTGTCTGGCAAAGCGTAAATGCTTAATTAATGTTTATTGACTGACTAACTATAAAAGAGAAGATTAATGCTAAATTAAACTAGGAAGTTAGGATAGAGACAGAGTGTGAAGGGTGCTAAATGTTAGGGGAAAGAAAGAGTTTATTTAGTTTTTCCTCATGCAAATAATAAACCACTGAAAGTTTTCAAGCCATGAAAGTAAAAGATTGGATTATCAATGCATTAATAATACTTTTTTTTAATAGTTGTGTGAATATGAGAGATGCTAGAGTCAAGGATAATTGATAGGGAGCTGTTTTAATATTCCCAGTAAGTGGTAATGAGTGCACTACCAGGGAAGTGGAAACGAACATAGAAAGAGATAGAATGGAAATAGATTTTATAGATCTGGACAACTGATTAAATATTAGGAGTTAAGGAGATGAAGGAAAAAAAGCTGACTGAAGTTTTGAGTTTGATTGACTAAGACAACATTGAGAAAAGCAGGGAAGTTTGGTATGGGGAAGATTGTGAATTAGTCATGGGCATATTGTCTTTTAGGTGTACTGAGTGAAGCCATGTAACAGTGATGTTTAACAGGCAGTTGGAAATAAGGGTGATGTTGATATTATTTTGTTAAGAATAAGAACAATTCACTTTAGGTCTAAAAAGAGTTTTAAATATATTCTTCCATTTCATAAGCACAACTCTGAAAGCCAGCTGCTATTGTTACTTACATTTTAGAGACAGGAAAACTATGGCTAACAGGGGTTATTTAACTTGCCCAGCATCATACACTAAGTATCTGAGACAGGATTCAAACTCAGTTCTTTCTGACTTGAAAATCAATGTTCTAGCCTGTATACTTCCCACCTTATGGTAGAAGGTCACAATACACACCGCTTGCTACCCCAGACAGATGTAAAATACTCATTAATTATTCTGTACTAATATAAATACATAAATCTTTTTAGATAATGATTTTCAAAATACTCATATAGCTTTCAGATTCTAAAGTGGATTATGTTCAGATGATGTACATGATAAATTATATGTAGTAGTGCCTTGACATAGGTTGGATTTCATTATTTTAATCCAGCTGAATAGCATAATAAGGGACAAGCAGAAGACTCTGAATGAAGACCTCTACTACTCCTAGCAAAATTCCAGCACTTGGAAGCACTTGGCATAGTGGCCCCAAAATAAAAGGTCATCACAAAATGTTACTGATAACAACTCCTTCATGGCACCATCTCCCTGAAGCTTTCCTTAATAATAACATCCTGATAAAAAATAACTTTTCCACCTTTGGCCCTTACATCTCTATCCTTTTTACAATTTTTATGAATATATGTATCAGTTTCCTAAGAAAGTTTAAGCATGAATGTTTTCTTTTTTCTTTTTTTTTTTTTTTACATCATAGAAAGCTTTATTAGACCACAACTCTTGCAGAAGAAAACACAGCAAATCTTTTATTTCAATATGGTGTCACCTCGGGCTTCTCCCAATTTCTGCTGAGCCTTCTTTATTTCTTCCTCATTCTTTTTTTGCTCTGCTGCTAGCTTCCCTTCTTTTTCTGCCCATGGCTTTAGATAAGCATAGCGCTTCGAACCGTAGACTATACCCTAGAGCAGGGCCTAATACTGTCCCGCCTTGATGAGCGGGGAGACATTCATGGGTGGCACCAATTTTTTTGCTGACCCTCGACCCAGAAGCCTGACCCTCGACCCAGAAACCAATGTTTTCTGTTACTTACAGGTTGTGAGTCCCAGTGAAACAAGGAAAGATTATAAATTTTTTATGTCATCCAGTGTCATGAACAGCTCACTTTTTAAGGGTGGTGGGGAAACTCTAAATGTCATTTCATTGAAAAAGGGAACTTCCAGAGTTCCACTTCCAGGGGTCAAGATGGTGGAGTAAGAAGTAAGTCGCTCTCACCCTCCCTTATTAACCTCTGAAAGCCCAGAAAATATTGCCCCAGGAAAAACCCTGGAACAGCTGAACCAGCAGAAAGATGGGATGCAGCAGTCCGGTAGCCCAGGTAGCTTGAGGGATTAATGGGAAAGGCCCTTTTTGCCCTGGGGGAAGGGGAGCGGTACAGAATGTGAGATGTCCCAGAAAGCTAGTGGAAAGCCCCACCTCAGCATACCAGGGGAAGATCCTGAACCCCAAGTGGTGGAGCAGGGAAACACCAAAACCAGGACCTCTTGGGCTGTGAACCAAAATATAAACCAGTGGAAACCAGCTCAGAAAATCCCCATGTGCCTCAGTGTTCTACAGCAGTCGAGTCTCCTAGTGCCTTAGCAAAATTCTGGGAAGTGCTGTAACATCTCACAGCCCTAAAAATCCATCTGAAAGGAACCAATGAAAGCAAAAGGAGGGAGAGGAAAGGCCTGGGTGAGCTGGCAACCTCCAGGGCCCAGACTACCCAATCCTGCCCCTAGAGTTCCAGCGTTGCTGATTCCAGCCCAACACCAGGTCACCTGCCAGAACCCTAGAACCTCCAACTGCTAGCATTGAAGGCCTAAGCACATAAAGCCAGTGAATAGGCCCAGGGCTTCCAGCACAAGAAACTTGGGCCAGTGCCTCCTGCTCCCCAGCAGGAGAGCTCAGTTTTTTTTAAAGGCCAGGAAATAAGCAAACACCTGAGCAAAAAGAAATGTATGGTAAATTTTTATTATGGGAACAGTGAAGATCAAGGCAGAAATTCTGAAGAAGACAACAGTATCAACAAAACCACATCTGGAACCTCAAAAGGGAATACAAACTGGTCTGAAGCTCAAAAAGCCTTCTTGGAAGAGCTCAAGAAGGATTGTAAAAGTCAAATAAGAGAGGTAGAAGAACAATTGGGGAAAGAAATGAGAGGTATGCAAGAGAGAGTCAATAGCTTGGAAAAGGAAGGACAAAAATTAACTGTGGAAAACAAGTCCTTAAGAAATACAGTCGGTCAAATGGGGGGAAAAAAAGTACACTGAAGAAAACAACTCCTTAAAAAGCAGAATTGGCCAAATGAAAAAAGATACACAAAAACTCACTGAGGAGAACTCCTTAAAAAAAATAAAATAGGCCAAATAGAAAAGGAGGTATAAAATCTAATAGAAGAAAATAATTTGTTAAAAGTTAGAATTGGGCAAATGGAAGCTAATGACTCTATGAGAGAGCAAGAATCAGTCAAACAGAAACAAAAGAATGAAAAACATAAAATACCTCATTGGTAAAACAACTGAACTGGAAAATTGATCCAGGAGAGACAGCTTAAAAATTATTGGTCTACCTGAAAATCATGATGAAAAAAAGAACCTGGACAATATCTTTCAGGAAATCATCAAGGAAGACTGCCCGGAAGTCCTAGAACTGGAGGATAAAGTAGCCATAGAAGGAATCTACCAATAACTTCCTGAAAGAGATCCCAAATTGAAAACACCAAGGAATATAGTAGCCAAGTTCCCAAATTACCATGTCAAAGAGAAATACTGCAAGCAGCCAGAAAGAAACAATTTAAATATTATGGAACCATAGACAGGATTACACAGGACCTTGCAGCTTCTACATTAAAAGATTGTGGGATGTGGAATATGATATTCCGTAAGGTATAGGAGCTTGGATTACAACCAAGGATCAATTACCCAGAAAAAAATGAGCATAATCTTTCAAGGAAGGAGATGGACATTCAACTAAATAAGGGACTTCCAAACCTTCCTGATAAAAAGACCAGAGCTCAACAGAAAATTTGATCTTCAAATGCAAGACTCAAGAGAGACAGAAAAAGGTAAACAGGACAGAAAAAAAAAACATGTTATTAATAAGGGCAAACTTTTTACATCCCTACAATCAAAGATGACACTTGTAACTCTTGAGAACTGTATTGTTATTACAACATTTTAAAGGGGTATACATAGAAGGGGTGGGTATAAGTTGACTTTGATGTAATGATAAAAAAAAATCTGATCAAGTGGGTTAAATGGACCTAAGTGGATTAATCTGATATAACTAAGAAAATATACTGAGAGAAAAGGAAAGGAGGAGGCAGACAAGGGTAAATTACTTTACAGGAAAAGGCACAAAAATCTATTACAGGAGAGGGAAAGAAGGGAGGGAGATGAGCATTGTCTGAACCTTACTCTCTTCAGGTTTGGCTCAAGGAGGGAATAACATAATCAGGTAAAGAAATCTAACTTGTCCTTTAGGCAGTAGGAGGGAAAAGGGAAAAGAAAAGGGAGTGGGGATAGAAGGGAGGGAAGAAGTAGTAAGGGTAAAGAGGAAGAAAAGGGAGGGGGCTAATAAAAGGGAGGAGGGACTGAGGGAGATGGTGGTCAAAAGCAAAACACAAATGAGGAGGGAAAGGGAGAAAGGAGAAAGAAAAGCATAAACAGGGAGGAAATAGGATAGAGAGAAAAACACAGATAGTAATCTTAACTGTGAATGTGAATGGGATGAACTCTTATAAAATGGAAGTGGATAGTAGAATGGATTAAAAACCATAATTTTACAATGTGTTGTTTATGGGAAATGCTATCCATATCCAAAGAAAGACCTATGGAGTTTGAATGCATATTGACACATACTATTTGCCATTTTTTCTTTTGTTTTGTTTTCTCTTTCTTGTGGTTCCTTCTATTGGTTCTAATTCTTCCTTACAACATCACTAATGTGAAAATATGTTTAATAGGAATGTATATGTATAGCCTATATCAGACTGTATACTGTCTTGGGGAGGGAGGGGAAGAAAAATTTAAAACTCAAAAGCTTATGGAAGTGATTGTTGATAAATCAAGATAAGTTAATTAAAAGAAAAAGGGAACTTCCAAGAGGATTCTGGGAAGATGGTGGAGTAGGTCAGAAAATTTCATGTCAAAATTTTTCTCCACAAAAGAGATAAAATAGAGCCTCTGGGTGAACATAGAGCTGTGAAAACAAATAAGAATAGGGGTAAGAAGTGGGGTCCTCCTGGCACATTTGGAGAAGATCTGAAGAAAAACCCTGGACAAGATTTCTTCCCTGTGAAGAGTAAACACCTCCAGGCTGGGGTCCCCTCGAACAACAAGCAGCAAGCTGCTTACAAAACAAGGGGCAAGTCCTGGGGTTAGCTAGTTTGGGAGGATGCCTCAGCCCATTCACAGGAACTTTTACCCCCAGGACAGTAAGAGGAATTAGGCATCTGACCTGGAGTAGATAGAGGGAACCTCTTCTGACAAGAAATGCCAGACTCAGCTGTGCTGCCGAGATGTAGTGGGGGCAAGAAGGAACCAACACACACCCAGTGAGTGCAGAAGCAGTGGGGTGGGGATGCTTCTGTTGTGGGCATTTACAGGACAATGTAGGTCTTGGTTTGAGTTTGAGGTCAGAAGGGTGAATTGAAGAGAATTAGAGGCATCATCCCCCAAACTCTAAGACTAAGGGTGATTACACAAACTAAATTATAACCAAAAAATGCACAGGCTAAGGAGAAAGAATTCAATCATAGAGAGCTATTATGGGATAGAGAAGATGGAGTTCATTTTCAGAGGAGGATCCTGAAACAAAGAAACCCTCTTCTACTCCAAATAGTAATGTCAAATGGTCACCTGCCCAAAAAGAACTTATTGAAGAACTTAAAAAAAAAAAACTTTAAAAATCAAATGAGAGAGACTGAGGAAAAAGTAAAAAGAAAAATAAAAATAATCCAAAAAAAATAAGATTATGAAAAGAAAGTTAACCAAGTAGAAAAGGAGATCCAGAATCTTAAGAAGATTAAGAAAATGACTCCTTGAAAATCAAAATTGGGCAAGGAGAAGCCAGTGAAGTTATAAGAGATGAAGAAATAATAAAAAATATATAAAGAATAAAAAATAGAAGAAAATGTTAAACATTTTATAAGAAAAAACAATGGATCTAGAGAACAGATCAAAAAGAGAAAACATAAGAATAATTGGAGTACATGAAAGTTCTTATTAAAAAAAAGAATCTTGATACAATAATACAAGAAATGATTAAAGAAAAGTGTCCTGAAACATTAGAACAAGAGGGGAAAGTAGAAATAGAAAAAAATCCACCAATCATCACCTGAAAGAGATCCTATGAGGAAAACTCACAGGAATATTGAGACAAATTTTGAAACCCCCAGATCAAGGAGAAAATATTATGAGCAACAAGAAAAAAACAATTTACATACGGTGGTATCACAATTAGAATCCCCAGAAGACCTAGCAGTGGTGACACTAAAAGATCTCAGGTCTTGGAACACTGTATATCGAAGAGCAAATGAACTGGGCTTCTGGCTCAAAATATCATACCCAACAAAGCTAAGCATAATTCTGAATGAAAAAAAAATGGACATTTGATCAATTGTCAGATTTTCAGGTCTTGTTAAAAAACAAACAAACAAACAAAAAAAACCCTCTGAACTCAATAGAAGATTTAACATACAAGAGCCTAGAGAAATATAAGGTACATACCAATGACCAATTACAAGTGACTAAATAAGTATAGAATGTTTACCTTTTATGTGTGAAAAATGTAAAACCTATGACTAAGATTGTTAATAGTAATTACGTAACTTGTAAGGAAGATTGGGGTAGACCTGAGTATTATATGACTTCAAAAAGTAAACCCATTCAAGTACAGCCAAAATAATAGTAATTATCTTTTACAAACAAGGTGCAGGAGGAAGAATCAATGAAGAGGGATTAGATGGGGTTACTGTTAGTTCTAGAAACCTACTCTCACTGGGAATGGGTTTAAGAGGGGAAAATACATATACATTTAGAAGAGTATACAAGTCTTCCAAATTTAAAAAGAAATAAAACTCTAAGGGGATAGGGAGAGGGGAGAGGATAAAGGAGGGATCTTTAGAGAGGAGGGTGTGGGGAAAAGTTAAAAGAGGGAAAAAGGGGGTTTAGATTTAGAGGAATGGGAGGATAAGGGAGGGATTGCTAGACTGGGGGTAGGTTAAGTGTTAGGAGGGTAAGAGCAGGTAGAAGTAAATTAGAGGAGTTAGGAGAGATAGGAAAAATAAAGAGATATGCACAAATGTAAAAAAAAAGATTAGGAGTAGAATCTGTTAGGGAAAGTATAGAATATATGCATTATGTGTGTATATGTATATGTGTATAAGTATGTATCAATAGCTATATTAAATATATCTAATGCTCAACTGTAACTTTGGGGTGGTGGGTAGGGGCGAGGGAGAAGGAAAAAAGAACAAAGTAAAAAGTGGACAGCAGATAACAAAAGAAAACTTACAAGGAAGCAAAAAAAGATGCACAACTTTCAACATAATGAACAGTATTTAATATATAGGCTTTCTTGAAATGAAAAATTATTGCTATATAATTTGAATCCTCTCTTATGTTCTGCTGTGCATGACTTTTTTTGTTTTTTTCTTATTTTATATTTAAGTTTATAATGTTTCTTTTCCTTCTTTTATTATGTATTTAAGGTTTAGCATTTGTCTAAAATTAAAAAAAAAAGAAAAAGGGAACTTCCAACGAAGAAATTCCCTCTACCAATGAAGATCTGCAACTGCTCTGTAATTTGTAATCTTAGAGATTTGTCCAAGGAGTGAGGCAGTTATATTTGACCAGAGTTACACTGCCAGTTAGAGGTGGAACTTTACTAAGATGATTTCTAATTCTAAGGCTCCCTCTTATTCACTACAGTCACTTTTTTGTCATATAAGAAATATTTATTGAATTTAATGGGAGAACTTCTTTTCCATCTTTTGAATCTTCAATCTTTCCTTCCTCTGTCTTTGTTTTCCTTTTTGGTGTTACTTCCATTTTTTTTTGTGTGTGAGACAATTGGGGTTAAGTGACTTGCTCAGTCACACAACTAGTGAGTGTTATGTGTCTGAGGTCAGATTTGAA
Organism: Vombatus ursinus; assembly: GCF_900497805.2. Taxonomy (NCBI): domain Eukaryota; kingdom Metazoa; phylum Chordata; class Mammalia; order Diprotodontia; family Vombatidae; genus Vombatus; species Vombatus ursinus. The sequence goes on from NW_020954598.1 coordinate 7,485,539, forward strand.
CTCAGATCCTCCTGACTCCAGGGCTGGTGGTCCATCCACTGCGCCACCTAGATGTCCCTGTCTTACTTCCATCTTAAGGGAACTGTTGTACCCCTTGTCTTAGTGTACTTTCCTATCCTCAGTTAAATATTTCCCTTATGACATAATCTTCTATTATCATGAATATTTTTTTTTTATATTTTAGCATGAATTGCAGCAAATACGTTCCATCTTCTCCAAGCCTTATTTCTAATTCTGGATAGACTTCCCCCCCCCCCCGGGTTAAATGAATTTTAGTTGACACATATAGATGAGGCAGATATTTGAGGAGACCTTTCAGATAATGATGATGATGTTGATGATGACAGTAATATAATAACAAAAAAACTTCATATTTCCATAGACATTCAATGTTTACAAAGTACTTTTCCCACAACAACCCTGTGAAGTGGATATTCTAAGATATCTGAGGGTAATAGTTAAATAATGTGATCAGGATCTGATAACTACCTTTTAAATGTTAGATCCAGGAATCAACCCCAGGTGCACTATATCTTACTGTCTGCATACCATTTTTAAAATCATAAAATGTAAGTGACATCAATCACAAGAGCTTTTGAACTTTCACTGCAGTTTATGGATGAGAAGATGGAAAAGGCCCCTGGACCTAAATCTAATGAGGACATTCAGTGAGTGGGAGGTAGGAATCCTAGTAGGGGTTGTAAAGGTTGTTTCATAACCCACAACCCCAAACCGTCATCATCCAAGTGCTACAGGGTAGTGATTCTGCTATTTAGAACAAGTTTTCCTATTCAGGGGAGCAAGGCCAAGATCCAAATCAATTCATTAAATTATCCTCTGGTTTTGTAACCGTAATTGTCATTTTAGTTTTTTGTTGTTTGTTTGTTTTCCACCATGCTTTCCTCACAACAGCCCTATGTGGTAGGTATTACAAATAGTAGCATCCATATTTTATAGAGAAGGGAAATGAGGTTAAAAATCAAATAAGCAGGAGAACAAGGACTAGAACCCAAGTATCTTGGTGCAAATCTAGTGGTGTTTCCATTACATTATCATAACTGCATAGTCCATACAGGTCATGATAGTTTCTAAAATTGTACCATTTTTCATAAAATCTCAATTTTACAGCAGGCCTCAGAGATCATCTTGTTCTACCCAGAATTTTGATGTTATTATTTCTTTACTTTAAGCAAAGATTAGCTGAGGAAATTGCAGAGTTTAAATCTTTTTGTCATCTTTTGACTCAAAAAAAAAGAAAGAAAAATGTAAATATATTGGTCTTACCAACATTTAATGGCTGTGAAGTAGCATTATGAAGAGGGCAATGGAGCAATTGATGACACGTTCCCTTCCCTCCCTAGCTCCAAGCCATTCAGTAAATAAGATCAGAATTTGATAAGGGATAAAAAGGAATTAGCAAAGGAGAAATTAAATCTAAGAAAGTGCCCCTTGGCCTTAACACCCCCAACAAATAACCACAAAACAAAAACAGTCTTGACTTCCCATTCAATTACTTTTTTTATGCTAAGTAAATAAGCATTTATTGAGTTCTTACTACTTGCTAAGTACTGAGGATACAAATACAACAAAAATAAATAGTTCCTATCCTCAAGAAGCTTGTATTCTAATGGGAAAAGACAGGTGAAAAAGCAGCTGAAAATTAGGGAGAGGGAAAGATAAAGGTACTTGGAACATTTTAGAGAAAATCTGGGAGAGTAAGGAGTGCAGCTTGGTCAGGAATGTAAACATGACTGCCCTGAACCTCCTTCTTAAAACAGAGGTTCTTGGAGAAGTCAGACAATCAAAAGGTGAAAACAAAAGGACTAGAAGATAACTTTCATTGTGTAAAGCCCAGGGAACGAGTGAGCTTAAGAGTGAAGTAGTTTCTGGGGACGTTGTAGAGAGTATCTAGGAGAGTGAGATATGAAACCTAGATAGGAGTTTACAGTATGTCATGCTGCTTCCTTCAATTCAATTTAACTCACTTCATGAAACAGTGACTTAGTATGTTACTCTTATCCAAGTTCAAGGTAATGAAGAAGATGCGGTTTGATATAAGCCCCCTGTCCTCCAAAAGGTGAGTCTAGCAATAGGAGGGGAGAAGTCATTGAAACTCGAGCCAATGTTTTCTCTGAGTATGAGCCAATGTTCACATCTGCCCTTGTTTTTTTTTTTTTTCCTAATGTGTTATTCACTGGTCTACCTCATTTTCGTCATTAGATCATTATCAGGCCCTAGGTACTGCCAAAAGAGCTTGAGATCTCCTGCAAGTGGAAAAGTGATTCTTTAGTTGATTATTTTCTGGCAATGTATTGAACTGAAAGAAAACATTATCTTAGTCATTTTCTAGTCCAACTGAACATCTACATTTTAATATGTACTTCCCATATTAAAGTGAAATAGCTAATTATGCAGTATCTGTATTTCTTGTGCTAATCTATATTTAGAGAGAAATTTAAAGGTTTCAGAGTTTAAGTTAAAATGTCCAAAACACTGAAAATAAATTGATATCTAATAGCCAGACTTGAGTTTGTTCAAGCTCAAAAGTGCCCCAAGATACAGCATGTTCTAACAAAAGGGTGAAGGAGAAAAATACAACTCTGCTCTCTGAAGCAGAATATTCATAGGACAAATCAATGTAGAACTAACTCAAATCAGTCTATCTTCACAAGACCCATAATAAGTGGAATGAAAATGGAGGAATGCTATCAAATATCTAGATGTTTGGGATTAATTAGACAAAATGAAAATTTAAATGATATTTTTCTAGTTTTTATGCAGTAATCATGAATATAATGTCCGCTGTTATTAGCCACTCTATTATAAATTCTCCCAATCCCCATCATTCTAAAGTCTCCTGGAATAAAACAAATGATAGGAATAAAATGGGGTTTAGCAATGGAGAACCATTTCTACATGGCACATTCACTGAATACATACTATGTCCAAGATACTGTACTTGGTCTGGAGCAGAATATTAAGAGGGATAAAATATATTCACTGCCCTCACAGAGTTTGTAGTCTACTGGAAGAAATGAAACAACAGAATAAATAGCCATCAAGAAATTTAGAGACAGGGGCAGCTAGGTGGCATGGTGGATAGAACACCATCCCTGGAGTCACAAGGACCTGAGTTCAAATCCGGCCTCAGACACATAACACTTACTAGCTGTGTGACTCTGGGCAAGTCACTTAACCCCAAATGCCTCACCAAAAAAAAAAAAAAAATTAGAGGCAAATGTTAAAAGTGCAATATCAAAATTATTATTTGTGCAGGGTTGGATGGTGGTGGAGATGTGAAAATCTATCTTGATTGAAATAATCAGAAACATGAGAAAAGCCTGATATATGTTCTGATAGATGTAAAACCACTGACCTAATTTGGAATTGAGTATTCGAATATATCAGCTTGTGTTGGAAGCATCCAGTCAAGGAGCTAAGAAAAAATCACTTTGGATGTTGGGGATGGGAGAGTTGCAGTTGTTTTCTGGGGATCCAGCCTGACAGCAAAAATAGAGGTCAGGAGAGACCCCAGAATTTGTTCTTTATGTGATTTTAGATGATGAAACTATGAAAGGCTAATGAAATTCTACAGGCTGTAGAACATTCATTACCATTAATTTACTAGAGACATTGGGTTTAGAGTCAGAAGACTTGGGCTAGAATATTAGTTTTGCCATTTAATAAAGTTATAACCTTGTGCAACGCAATTTACCTCTATAGGATATATTTATTTTTATCAGGAAAATGGGGAGTAAGAGTAAATAATCACTAAGTACAAAGTAAGAGCAAATAAATAATCACTACCCATCCAATATTAAATATATGTGATTATAAATAGATTAAATGTTCGTATCTTATATGGCTTTTAAGTGAAATGGCTATTTATATTTTATATTCCAACTATGATCATTAATTTTATCCACATAATTAATCACTTAGGGCACTATTAGTTTCTGGGCATAAATAAATGAATAGTAACATATTCCCTGTCTCCATGGAGTTTACAATCTATCTGATGGATGTGAAATATTATATTACAGAGGGGATTAATTTCCATGCAAAGTAGTTTGTTTTGTTTTGTAGCTCACAGGAAGTCATTAAAGTTTTTAGGAGGGGGTGATGTAATCATACACATTAGAAAGAATACTTCGGTGACAATATAATAATAATAGCTAACATTTGTATAGTGCTTACTGTGAGTCAGGCGTGGTATGAAATGCTTTAAATTTATTATCTCATTTGATCATCACAATGCTGGGGGGTAGATGGTATTATATTACAACTTTATAGGTGAGTAAACTGAGATTAAGTGACTTACCTAAGATCCCAGAGCTAGTAAGTGTCTGTGGTTGGATTTGAACTTAGGTTTTCCTGACTCCAGGACTAGTGCTCTATACCACTATACCACTTAGTTGCCTGATAAGTATGAAATAAGGAAAGAATGAAGTCTGTCTAGAAGGCTTTCATAGTAGTCAAGTTGAAATTGCTAGAAAGGACCTTGGGAATTGTCTGTTTCAAATTATTCATTGCATAGCTGAGGAAACTGAGGCCCAAAGATGTTGCTTGAGGCTACAAAAATAGAAAGCAGCAATCAGTAATCTGAATGAATTTTAAGTTCACTCTTACCCATTTTTTTTTTTTTGGTGAGGCAATTGGGGTTAAGTGACTTACCCAGAGTCACACAGCTAGTGAATGTTATGTGTCTGAGGCCAGATTTGAACCCAGGTTCTCCTCTGCAGGACTGGTGCTCTATCCTAGTTTCATTCTTAAAGATAGACTAACTGCTCTGGCAGTCATTGAATAAGGAACTACAGGTTGATTGGAGAGTACAATATTTGTTGCATGCATGTATAATCCATTATTAAATGGTCTCTAGGGGTGATTGGTAACATTAGTTAGATGCATTTTTAATATACTATCAAGTTTCATTTAGCTATTAAGAATTGTTTAGTCATATCTATTAGAAAAGAGCTAAACTGTTTGCATTTCTGTAATTGTTGAATTTAGCTATTGGAGTAATTTGGAATCTTGAAATAAAGTTTATGGAATTGATTCAATTTGGTGTGGTATATATATATTTAATTAGAGTAAAAACCCATTGGGCTGCCACAAAGAGGTTTTCTAGCTTCTAAGTATAAGTAGAAAAGATAAAGCATATGTTTTGGAGTCTCAAATTTTACATAAAGATGTGAAAGATAGATTTTCATGAAAATACTAGAATTTGAAGAGAACTTAACCCAATTCCCTGATTGTATAGATGGACAAAACCTAGAGAGGTTGAATGATTTGTCCGAATTCTGACCACCAACATCATTTGTGATATGTACGATGGATATTGTGTGTGTATGTGTTTGGCTTTTCAGTTAATTCCTCTTATTAGACAGTTAAATAGATGGTCAGATAGCCATCTAGATAGACATATGAATGGATGGATGAATAGATAGGAGGTAGATAGATAGATAGATAGATAAACAGACAGACAAATCATTTATTGAGAGCTTACTAAATGCCAGGCATTATGTTAAATGCTTGGAATACAAATACAAGCTAAAAATACTTTTTTTTTAACTTTCAGGGAGCATACATTCTAATGGGAAAGATAATATAACACATGAAAGGTAGCTGGAAAACAGTGTGGGAGGGGGAAGGAAGGCTAACTTAAAAAAAAAGTAGAAAATATCTGAGTTAAGAATTGATCTGGAATAGAAATATACATAGATGGCCTTGGCATTCATGAAATAGGGTTTCCAACCAAAGACTCATCATCAATTGAGGAGAGACCTGCAGAAGCATCAGCACCTACAGGGTTAAAAGGCTACTAGAAAGGATGCAGAAAACACTGGACAAGGGTGTCAAGGGTGGAGTTGGGAAAGAAGTGTAATCAATATAAGTTTTGAAGCATATCTATGGGAATATCTTGTTTTGTTCCAAGAGAAACGAAACTTTCTGCCCTCAAGGAGTTTATAGTCTACTAGAAGAAAGTAGACAATTGAACAAGTAATCATAATAAAATTTAGATGCAAATACTAAAAGTGAAGGGTTAAAATTGTTATATATGCAGGGTTGGAAGAGTGAAGAAATCACCCTACCTCACTTAGTCCTGTCAAATTTATCAAATTGGCACCCATCTTGGTTGAAATGATCAGAGGAGTAATTGATCCAAAGATCTCACTGAGAAGAATATAGATAAACATGCATAATATAATATATAATATAGCACATGTACATAAACATGTACACATGTGCATATATATATGTGTGTGTAAATGAATTGTACATACGTATGTTGCCTTAGAGTGGACTTTTTTATATTCCAAGTAATTAAAAATGGGAGGAAATATCCCTGTACACCTCAAAATATTCATAGAAGTATTTTTGTAGTAGTAAAACATTAGAAAAAATAGTTGTGTGAGTTAAAAAAATAAAACCATATATGTACGTGTATATGTAACATTACATATGTACATATACAAACATATACACATGTGTATATAAAAACACATTTGAAACCTAAAGGTTCACAAAGATTTAAAATGATGGGCAGGCAATAAGGTATGAAAGAAGGATGGCTACTGTCATCAATCTTATTCAATGTAGTATTAGAAACCCTAGCAATAGCAATGAGAAGAAAAAGAAATAGAAGGAATCAGAATAGGGAATGAAGTAATAAAATATCTCTCTTTGCAGACAATATGATGATATACTTGGATAACCCCAAAGACTTAAGTAAAAACTAACTTGAAACAATAAGTTTAGCAAAGTATCAGCATATGAAATAAATCCGCATAAATCATCAGCATTCCTATATGTCACAAACAAAGGTCTGCGAGAAGAGATAGTAAAAAATATCTCATTTAAAATAGTACTAGACAGTATAAAATACATGGGAGTACATCTACTGAAACAAAACTAGGAACTACATAAACTAAACAAAATTATAAAAATATTTTTATATAGATAATACCAGATTTAAATACTTGGAGAAATATTAATTGTTCAAGGGTAGGCAGGGCCAATATAATAAAAATGACAATTTTAAACATTTTATATATCAATACTATCCCAATTAAATTACCGTTTTTTTTACTGAATTAGATAATAATAACAAAATTCATTTGAGGAAAAAAAAGTAAAGAATATTAAAAAAATATAAAGGAAGGAAGTTTAGCAGTAGCTCTTAAGCTGCAGGCAGTGATTATCAAAGATATCTGGTACTGGCTAAGAAATAGAAAGGTAAATCAATTGAATAGAGTAGACATACAATCTACAGCAGCAAATGAATATAATAACCTTATATATGGCAAGTGTAAAAACTTAAGATTTTGGGATAAGATTTCATTATTAAGTAAAAATTGCTAAGAATATTGGAAAGCAGTATGGCAGAAACTGGGCATAGACCAATACCTTAAAGCATTTACCAAAGTAAGGTCCAAATGAATACATGACCTAGACAACAAGAGATTTTACAAGAAAATTAGAAAAACAAAGAACATATTACTTATTAGACTTATGGATAGGTGAACAATTTATGAATAAATAAAAGATAGGGAACAAAGTTAGCTGTAAAATACATAATTTCAATTAAATTAAAAAGAAGTTTTGTACAAATAAAACAAGTGTAATCAAGATCCGAAGGAAGGCAGAGAATTGGGAGAAAATCTGTAGAGTTCGTCAGATAAAGGTCTCATATCTAAAATATAAAATCTGTAAGAATACAAGTCATTCCCCAATTGATAAATGATCCAAGGATATGAAAAGGCCTTTTTCCAATGAAGAAATCAAAACAATTTATAGTCATATAAAATGTCCTAAATTATTATTACTGATTAGAGGAATGCAAATTATCATAACCTCAAGATATCATTTTATACCTACCAGATTGGCTGAAACAATACAAAAGGGAAAATGACAAATGTTGGAGAGGATGTGGAAAAATTCGGACACCAATTCATTGTTGATAGAATTGTGAATTTATCTAACCATTTTGGAGACAGTCTGGAATTATGCCCAAAGAGTTATTAAACCACCTATATCCTTTGATCCAGTAATAATACTACTTGATCTATTTCCAAAGATAATTAGGAAAAAAGGAAAAGAACCTATATGTTTTAAAAAGTTTATAGCAGCTCTCTTTGTAGTGGCAAAGAAATGGAAATTGCAGGGTTGCCAATCAATTGGGAAATAGCTGAACAAGTTGTGATATATGATTGTATTGTGTTAGAAGAAATAATGAGTTCAATGATTTTAGAAAAAAACACATGAAAAGACTTGTACGAAATAATGAAGAACAAAATGAACAGAACCAAGAGAACATTATTTATAGTAACAACACATTGTTTTTAGAATGACTGAACAAATAAGTTATTTTGACTATTATAAATATTCAAATTAACTATGAAGTACATATGAAGACAGTTATTATCTGCATCCAGAGAAAGAATTGACAAACAAAAGTATGTATAGAATAATTTTACACACACACATATACATATATACAAATACACATACATATATATACATATATAATATATACATATATACATACCTATTTGTGTCTAATAGTAGTTATTTTCTCTCCCTCCCTCCCTCCCTCCTTTTCTCCCCCCTTCTCTTAATTCCTATGCTGAGGCAGGGAGAGAAAAGAAAAAATAAATTTACATTATATTTTTGTTGTATATTTGAAAGGGATAGCAAGTTGTGCATAGCAGATTTGCAGTTTCATGTGCAATCATTTTTTTTTATTGTACTGTTACTGAAATGCTCGATCATTAAAAATAAATTTAATAATGAATAAATGAAGGGCTTAAAGCTTCTTTACATATATATTATATGCATGTGTGCTATATATGTATAGTGTAATGTATATGCAAACACACTATAGATGATATATATTCATTATCTCTGTTAGTTTGTTGCTTTTAAACATAATGCAGCCCTACTGATCTCTTTTTACCATGTTTACATTTACTCTAGCAATAATTGAAATAATGATTGCTACACCTGATATTCTGAGTTCATCTGAAGCATAGTAGATTTTGTTGAAGCCCCTCATTTTAGGTTTTTATGAATCTTTATGTTTCAAATGCATATCAAATAAATTGAATATGTTATATTTTTTTCTCTAATCCTATCTGCTATGCTATTCACTTCTGTTTTATGGGTGAATTCATCATATTCATACTCATAATTATAAATGTTAATCCTTCCATCCTAGCTTCTTGTACTTTTTCTTCTCTTTGCCCCTCCTCTTCTCTTCACAAGTAAGAAGGTAGCAAAAAATAAGTTTGCCTAAAGCTCATAATCTAAAATTTGTGCAAATGTCACTCTTCTCTTCCCTTTGTTCTGCTTCTCATCATGAAGTTTGACTTTCTTAATTTCTTTTATTTCCCCTCATCCATTCTGTACTTTAACATGGAATTTGTTTTATTCATGCCTATTTACTTACTTATTCTGCCTGCATCCTCTTACATCCACTCTCCTTTCTACCTGAACCCATTTCTTTTTCTTTTGAAATTAATATAATGTTGTAAATGCTGTATATATGTATATATATCATGTAAAATAATTCAACATTAATTTATCCAGTTCAGATGACAGTAAAATTCATATCTCCACACCATCCTCATCCCCTTCCTCTGTTTGAACATCTCATTACATGAGATAGCTAGTTCCCTCCCTTTCCACCTACTTACCTTTTTGATATATTTCCTTATCCCTCCCATTTTTGTTTCTCCTACAACCATGTGCAATAATAAAACCAACCACAGATCATCTGTCTGTCTTATTTAACTTACTCTGAGTAAGTTATATTTACCTTGAAAACATCAGGGTTTTGAGAAGATACTTTATTTCCCCCCTTCTTCTTGAATTAGCTTTTGCCTTGTATCCTTTGCAGTACCATATTTTCAGTTCTTCCCTTTGTTACAATGATTATCAAGTGTTGCATAATGCAGACTGTGGATTCTTGGCACTTGAAAGTATTATTTTTGACAGCTTAAGTGTTTTGGTATTTTTTATTTATTCTGTATACTCATTGAAACCAGAGCATTTTTATCCCTAAGACCTACTAGTACTTGTTGTGGGGCTATTCTATTTTAAAAATATGTCTTGGACACTCTAAGGTATTTTGTATTGTGTTTGGCAATATTTTCTATTTACTCATATCTCTAGCCTCTTTACTCAGCTCTCTCTGGAGTGGGAAGTTTTGCTTATGTCAAATTCTACTGCTATACTCTGGAGTGTATAAATGTGCCCTTCTTCTTCCTTAGTGCAGTTTCTAAGATTAGCCTTCAGATTCTTTAAGAATTGTCTGCCTTTCAATTCCAAAAGACAAATGATATAAAATGCTATGTACCTCCAGAGACAGAATTGATAAATTCTGAATGAAGATTGAAGCATATTTTTAAAACTTTATTTTTATTGTTCTTTTTTTCTTTCTGTTTTATTTCGCAACATGGTTAATATGGAAATATTTTGCATGACTTCATATTATAATCAATATGAAGTTGTTTGCCTTTCAAAGAAGAGAGGAGACAGAAGAGACAGGGAGGAATTTGGAGCTCAAAATAAAAAAAAAAAGATCATTTTTTTGCATGAAATTGGAAATGATTTGATGAAATAAATAAGAATAATAATCATAAAAGTGATTGCCTGGCTTTGACTCCTTCTGGTTCACATTCAGGTTATATGGGTGCAGTTTGGGATAAGGGTTGTCTAGCTGCATGTTTGGTTTAGGACAGCCTGAGTTTCAGGTCCATTAGAAGATGCCTATATCCTACCCTGGACCTGTTATTTTTTGTTTTTTGGTTTTTTTTTTGTTTTTCTTGATTACTGACAGTGTCAGAGTTTTCAAGGAGGTCAAGAAAGATAAGCATTGCGAAAAGACCAAACAACTAGGAGATCATTAATAACACAGACGGGAACAGTTCTGTTTGAATGATAAAGTCAAGATACAGACTGAAAGGAGTTTAGAAGAGAAGGTGAAGAAAGGAATTGGAAACACCTACTGTAGATGGCCTATTCAAAAACTTTAGTCACAAATAGCAGGAAAGATAGAGGATGAAGGATTGGGGGAGGTGGAGCCAAGATGGCAGAGTAAAGGCAGTGACTTGCTTAAGCTCTCCTTTACACCCCTCCAAATACCTGTAAAAAATGGGTCTAAATAAATTCTAGAACAGCAGAACCCACAAAAAGACAGAGTGAAACAAATTTCCAGCCCAAGACAACCTGGATGGTTGATTGGAAAGGTCTATTGTGCCAGACTGGGAAAAGAGCGAAGTTCAGCTTGGGCATGCAGGCAAAGACCAGTCCTTAGCGAACCTGAAACACGCCTCAGGGGACTGAATCACTGGCAGCTGTGGTGGTTTCCAGACTTCTCAACTCACAAATGCCAAAAACAACTTAGAAGGTCAGTAGGAAAGGTCTGTGACCACAGTGAGAGAGAATCTCAGTCCCAGTCCCAGTGCAGCCCCAGGGCAGCTGCTGCTTCTGGAGCTCTTGTCCCACAGACTGAGGGGGAATCCAGTGGCTGATCAGAGGAGGATTGCAGGGATCTCTTTGCTGGTGCTGAGGCAAGATTCTCTTGCTTTGCCTGTGCTTGGATCTGGGTCACAGTTCTGGGTGGAGGTCCTGGGGCGAGGAGGTGCGCTAGCATGGTGCAGCTTGTAGTGGCAGTGGAGAGGGAATCCTCCTCACAGTTCCAAGGCAGAAAAGAGTGCTTATGGTCACTCATAGACCAGAGTACAGGCCAGGAAAGAAGTAAACACCTTGCCCTTATCATACCACCTTGGAAGATCGGAAAATTTACAAGTCCCTAGAAGTATCTCTGAAAACAGCTGTACAAAACCCCTGAAGGTTGGGACAGTACATTCTCCACACTGGAAGCAGACCTCTACCTTAACAAAGAGTTTAAAACTCCAGTAATTGTCTGGGAACATGAGCAAACTGCACAAAAAGAGTCAGACCACAGGATCTTTCTTTGGTGACAAAGAAGATAAAAACATACAACCATAAGAAGACAACCAAGTCAAAGCTCCTACATCCAAAGCCTCCAAGAAAAATATGAATCAGTCCCAGGCCATGGAAGTGCTCACAAAGGATTTTGAAAAGCAAGTAAGTGAAGTAGAGGAAAAACTGGGAAGAGAAATGAGAGTGATTCAAGAAAATCATGAAAAACAAGTCAACAGCTTGCTAAAGGAGAGCCAAAAAGATACTGAAGAAAATAACATCTTAAAAAAATAGACTAAACCAAATGGCAAAAGAGGTCCAAAAAGCCACTGAGGGGAAGAATGCCTTCAAAAGCAGAATTGGCCAAATAGGAAAGGAAGTCCAAAAGCTCACTGAAGAAAATACTTCCTCAAAAATTAGAACAGAGCAAATGGAAGCTAGTGACTTTATGAGAAATCAAGACATTGTAAAACAAAACAAAAGAAGGGAAAAAATAGAAGACAATGTAAAATATCTCATTGGAAAATCAACTGACCTGGAAAATAAATCCAGGGAGATAATTTAAAAATTATTCGACTGTCTGAAAGCCATGATCAAAAAAGAAGAAAAAAACACCCTAGACATCATCTTTCAAGAAATTATCAAGGAAACCTGCCCTGATATTCTAGAACCAGAGGGCAAAGTAGAAATCAAAAGAATCCAGCAATCACCTCCTGAAAGAGATCCCCAGAGGAAAGCTCCTAGGAATATTGTAGTCACATTCTAGAGTTCCCAAGTCAAAAAGAAAATATTGCAAGCAACCAGAAAGAAACAGTTCAAGTATTGTGGAAATACCATAAGGATAACACAAGATTTAGCAGCTTCTGCATTAAGGGACCACAGGGCTTGGAATGTAATATTCCAGAGGGCAAAGGAGATAGGATTACAACTAAGAATCACCTACCCAACAAAACTGAGTATAATCCTTCAGGGTGAAAAATTGACATTAAGTGAAATAGAGAACTTTCAAGAATTCTTGATGAAAAGACCAGAGCTGAATAGAAAATTCAACTTTTTAAATATAAGACTCAAGAGAAGCATGATGAGGTAAACAGGAAAGAGAAATCATAATGAAGTTATTAAAGTTGAACTGTTTGCATTCCTACATGGAAAGATGGTATTTGAAATTCTTGAGACCTTTTTCAGTATTAGGGTAGTTGGAGGGAAAAAGTATGTGTACATGTATATTTATCTATCTATCTATCTATCTGTCTATCTCTATCGATATAGATATAGATATAGAAACAGATGTAGATATAGATAGATAGACAGATAGATGATAGATAGATAGATAGATAGATAGATAGATAGATAGATAGATAGAT
>NW_020954598.1:7498861-7631802 GCF_900497805.2 Vombatus ursinus
GATAGATAGATAGATAGATAGATAGATAGATAGATAGATAGATAGATAGATAGATGGCAGAGGGTGAGTTGAAGATGAAGGGATGATATCTGGAGAATACAATTAAGGGGTGAGAGAGGATTGTCCTGGGAGAAGGACAAAGGGAAAGGTAGAATGGGGTAAATTATCTCATATAAAACAGACAAGAAAAGGCTTTTATAGTGGAGGGGAAGTAGGGGAAGGTGAGAGGTAATGAGTGAATCTTATTCTCATCAGATTTGGCTTAAGGAGGGAATAACATGCACACTCAATTGGGTATGTAAATCTTTCTTACCCTACAGAAAAATAAGGGGTAGGGGATAAGAGAGGGTGGGAATGATAGAAGGGAGGGAAGATTGGGGAAGGGAGTAATCAGAAGCAAACATTTCTGAGGAGTCAAAAGAGAGAATAGAATAAATGGGTGGCTGGATAGGATGAAGGGAAATATAAGTAGTTTTTCACAACATGACTACTAGGGAAGTGTTTTACATGACTTCACATGTATAACCTATGTCGAATTGCTTGCCTTCTCAATGAAGGTGGGTGGGGAGGGAAGAAGGGAGAAAATTTGGACCCGTTGTTTTCACATGCAACTGGGAAATAATATATACAGGAAATGGGGTATAGAAATTTATCCTGTCCTACAGGAAAATAGAAGGGGAAGAAGCAAGAGAAGGGGGGCAAGATAGAAGGCAGGATAGATTAATCAAAATGCATGCCATCTTGGGGTGAGGGGTGGGAAGGAATGGGGAGAAAATTTGGAACTCAAAATCTTGTGGAAGTGAATGTTGAATACTAAAAATAAACAAATTAATAAAAAATGTTAGGGGATGAAGGCTAGCACAGATAGATGGATGAAGTCAATATTTTGGTTTTTGGTTTTTTTTTTTTTAGTTTGAGGGAGACATTGTCAGCTTTCTAAGCAGTAGGGAAATAACTGAGAGACAAGGAAAGATTAGAGAAAACTGAGTGGGTGGGGTTAGTAGAGAAGGAAATATCCTAGACATGATCAGATGAAGTATGATCACTTGTGCTTGAAGAGCAGTTTGTGTTGAGAGTGACAGAAGATATCTGGAACATCTGAATTAAAGAATATCTGAGAAGAGGAAGCTCTTGTTGAATGATCTCACTTTTTTTGCAGTGAAATATGAGTTAAAGTTCTTAGTAGCATGTGGGATTAAGCTATATTCTTCCGTCCATCTACCAGAGCCTCTCCATTCAGGACTTGTATATGACTTTGACAGTCATGTGTATTCCTGGACTTAATTCAGTTATTTATAAATGATTATTACTTTTAATCATTGTCTGCTTTGACAGATTAAAAATATTTCGGTTTTTTTTTCCGAGGATCTTAGTTCTGAGAGTCACAAACATAACTTTCCTATAATGCTGCTCAACTGTGAATTCTAGGAGACTCCATCAACGGATAACAAGTTCTCATTTATCTTGTCAATTTGGCAAAATTGTGAATCTGAACTTGATGAAAGATTATATGTCTGCTGTCTGAGAAGCGAGCCCAAATGAGTTTGGGAAGGCACAGAACCAAATTAAGTGCTCAGTTCTGGGGCAAAAATTAGCTTTACAACTTTCTATTATCCTTTACTATGATTTTATACCATTTATATGTGTATGTGGTGTACCCAGACTAAAAATTCATAAAATAAAAATAAAAAAAAATACAAGGATTAAATGGGAGAAGACAAATACCTTACTCAAAATAACACAATTATAAGATGCATTAAAATAATAGACTGTACTTCTGAACATCTCCAGTTATTGCATTTTCCTAAGTTGTTTTCAGCAATTGAGAATAGCATACTCATCAAGAGATTCCCAGTTTAGAAACTGACAATATTTTACCTGTCTCTTAAAACTGATTTTAAAATGATCAAAAGTTCCATCACAATTAAATCAACTGGATAGTTATATAGAAGATATATTGACTCTGGGTATCTGAATTGTGTGTTTATAAAATGGAATAACTTTAATAGAACAGCAGTAATGAAATATTTTATAAAGTGCCATTTTCTCACTTTCATGCAATTATAAGGGATAACCAAGGATATTTACAGAGATGTGAGAGGAGAGACTAACAGTTCAGCATAACAGGCAGTAGGATCCCAGCTATTCTGACCCAGCAAGAAAGGTGAGTCACAAAATCTGAATTTGAAGAGGGCTTCTTCCTTATTTAAACAAGAATAAGTCCTATATCAATCCTAGGAAAAGTTTCATCCAATCTCTGCTGGAAGTCTTTCAGTGAGGGGAATATATGTTATATTCTTAAACACAACATTTCACTTGGGGGAAGATTTTATCCTTAGGAATGGATTCCTTTAATCAAGTCATAATATATTTCTTTGGAACTTTCAAATACTTTTCCTAGTTCTTAGCAAAAACAAATAAAAGTGAAACAAAACCGAAGCAAAACCCTGATGCCTCTTTTGACCCTAGAAATACTTTTCTCTTGCCCACATTTACTCTCCAAATCAGCTTACCCCCTCAAAAATAGTCTTCTCTTTTCAATACTGAAAGTTCCCAATCCCTTTATTTCATTTTTATTTAGTATGGTTTTTACTGATTCACCATCTTTGTATCTCAGTTTTGGGTCAATCTGTCAGTCAATAAACATTTATTAACCACCTACCATGTGTCGGGCACTCTGCTAAACACTAAGGATTCCATACCCAAAGAAAGAAATACAGAGTCTGAATGCAGATGGACACATGCTATTTGTTCTCCTTTTCCTTTGTTGTTTTGTTTTATTGCTTCACTCTCATGGTTCCTCCCATTAGTTCTAATTGTTCTTTGCATCATGACTAATAGGCAAATATGCTTAACATGAATGTATATGTACATCCTGTATCAGATTGTATGCCATCTTGGGGCTGGGGGGAAGAAATGGGAGTGGGAGAAAATTTAAAACTCAAAATCTTATGTTGAAAACTAAAAATAAATGAATTTAAATAAAAAAAAAACACTAAGGATATAAAAGAGACAAAAGATAGTCCCTACCCTCAAGGAGCTTACAATTTAATGATGGAACATCGTTTAGTTTATTGGTGTCCTTCCTAAAATGTGACAACCAGAAATGAATATATTATAGCAGATAATGACTGAACAAAAAGATCAGTAATATCTTTCCTCATTCTTAATATGAAATCTTCTACTTATTTTTTACCTGTCTTCAATGTCATTCTGTTGATATATTTTAAGCTATAAGCTTTTTACAAGAAAAAAAAATCATTCTTTGTACTTAAGTCCCTAGTATGTAGAACAGTGCCAGGCACAAGAGAGGCACATAACAAATACTTGTTTATATCTTTTTCTCATGAATTGTTGTCTAGCCTTATCTCCTCTTTACCATGACTATGTTTTAGAATGAAGTTGGTTTGATAACCAAATTAAAATAGTAATAATAATTATAACATCTGGTACTTTATTGTTTGCTATGATATTGCATATATTATCAATTGATCAATTATTAAGTGTCTACATGGCAGGCACTTAAGGCAAAGTTTAAAGGAAATAAGGGATTCTTAGATAGAAAGGTGAGGAAGAAATATATTCCAGCCATTGGGGACAGCCTGAGTAAAGACATAGAGACAGGAAATCTAGTGATCTGAAGAACAGCAAGAAAGTCAATTTGAATGGTTGTATAAGCCAAAAGGTAATTTCCATGAGAAGCAAGGCAACATGACCTAGTAGATAGAGAGTTGTTCCCTGAGTTGGTAAAATCAAGTGCTAGAATCAAGTGCTGTTATGCTACATTGTAACTGCAATCTTGTGCAAGTCAGTGGTGCAACTCAATGTTCCAAGGACGTCTTTCAAATTGAAAGTTGCAGGACAGTTGCTCATTTGCATTGGTAAAAGGGGGTGGTTTATGATGGAATCCTAGCTGCTGCCCCCAGCCCCAATATCCTAACTTCCTCATTTACCCTACTAGAGCAGCGTTTTAGACATATCATAGGAGCCAGCCAATAAGAAAGGAGCACCAATAAGATACTGACTTTTTCTAGAATAGTGCCTATGCAATATCCATTTGGCTCACCTTAATATGACCATGATTTGGACCAGACCCACGATATTTGGTAGTATTTTCTGCTCTATGTAAACCTCATTCTTCATTCCAGAGGTGTACATATCTCCCATAAGGAATAGGGCCCACCTGGTGCATCACCTTGAATAAATGCTCTTGCTTTATTTGGAGACAGTCTGAGAATGAATTCTTTCAAGCCAACACTACAACACATGTCTATCACCTCAACATTTCGCTTTACCAGATATTTACTATAATAATGAAGTCAAAGGTCAGTACTGCACAAGATGCCAGGTAGTCTCCTAGGCCCTGGAAATACGATTACAAAAATAAATAGTCCCCGACTTGAAGCAGCTTGCCTTCTACTGGGGTATACTCTATATACGTATACACATATACTCACCAAATGTTTATAAAATATTAAAAAAAATCATTTCTGATAAATGTGAGGTGGAATAGCAGAATTATTTTAATTGACATTTCTCTAATTAACAGTGATTAAGAGCATTTTTGTATGAATTTAAGTGGGCGGCAGGCTGGAGCCGGCCAAGTTCATGACCCCTCTGCGCCTCAGGCGCGAACCAGACAGCACTGCCTGGCCCTTGGCTGTTGGCTGTTCCTGTGGAGTGGCCAGTGGGGCTGTAACCCGGGGCTGCAGGGGCCCCGTGCGAGCCCGGCCCGGATTCGTTTTGCTTCGTGTTCCCCTGCCCCCTGCAAGCAGTTGCAGCTGCCGCCCGCTGCTGCTGTAGAAGTACCCCCCTTCTCCCTTCCTTCAGGCAGGCTGGGTCTGGCCTAGAACCTTGCTGCACGCGGGGTCTTGCTAGCTGCCCCTCCCCTGCCCTCCTGCGCTCCAGCCTGCCTGTCTTCCGGGCTGGCCTTCTTTTGAAAACTGCCTGTTTTTATCCTTTGAACATTTATCAATCGGGGAATGGCTCTTATTATTTATTATAAATTTATCTCGTTCCTTATATAATTGACAAGAGACCTTTATCGGAGAAACTTGGAGTAAGTTTTTAATATTACTTCATTGTCTACAGCGCCTTTTAGCAAAATACAGTTTCTTTAATTCTCTCTTTTAATTAGGTCTATTTTTGCTTTTGCTTTGTCTGAGATTTTTATTGTTACTTCCACCTTTTTTGCTTCAGTTGAAGCATAATAGATTCTGGCCAAGTCCTTTATTTTAGCTTTGTGTATTTCTGTTTCAAGTGTACCTTTTGTAAACAACCTATTTATTTTTGGATCTTGGTTTCTAATCAATTCTGCTCCCTGCTTCCATTTTATGGATAAGCTCATCCCATTTCAATTCTCAATTATGATTACTATGTTGTTGTTTTTTCTGCCTCCTTATTTTCTTTTGTTTATGCTTCTCTGTCTTTTTTTATCCTGTCCCTTCTTCAAAGTTTGTTTTGCTTCTGATGATTGCCTCTCTTAATTTGTCCTTGCTTTTATCATTCTCCCCATATCTCTTATCATCTTCCCCTTTTATTTTCCTATTGGGCGAGATAGATTTCTATACCCAACTGAGTATGTGTATATATATATATGTATATATTTTTTTTCTTTCTCTTTGAATCAATTCCAATAAAAGATATGTACAAGAATTGCATACACTTCCCTATTCCTCCTTCAGTGTAGCTCATCCTTGTGTGCCTCTTTTATGTGAGTCAGAATTTGATTTGAGGACTTATATTAGAGACATTTGGAAGGTAATTTTAGGAGATTTCAACTGGGTTGATGCCTGTAACTCTCCTATCTTGACTCCAAAAGCTCAAACTTCTTGAAATTAAGTGACACTCTACAAAATTGTTATCTTGCATAATTCTCTTACTATGTATAGAGAATTTATTCAATACGTATTTAATATGTGAGTGCTTTGGAAGACCTATCCTGAGAGCAAAAGAAGGAACTGAGAAAGGAAGAAAAAAATCAATAAACTTTGTTGTGGCTGTTTTTTTTTTTATATGGTTGGATCACCCTAAATTTGTTGGTTCTGCCACAGAAATGGTAATTTTATGCAAGATTTGCCTCTCAGAGCAAGAATAATAAGCAGGCATAAACTGTTTTTCTAATATGGGGAGGTGAGGCATTAGTCACTCCTAAGTCTATCATCAAGGGTTATAGAGAGAGTCTAATTACACAGCAGGTTTGCAAATGGTTCTATTATGTCTGGATGATCTTAAAAGAATAGAAAAGAAAGGGTAAGAGAAATACTCTTGGTGAGGGTTGAGGAATGAAATGAGAGACAGATTAGAGAAAATTATATAATATAACTGGAGTCTGTAAGTAACCATTTATATAAATGAAGGGGAAGGGGTGGGAGGAGTCACTGACACTTGAACCTCACTCTCATCTGAATTGGTCAAAGGAGGGAAAAATGCACACTCAGAGGTGGATACAGAAATACTTCTCATTTACCAGGGAAATAGGAGAGAAATGAGGAGAAAGGAAAAGGGGAAATTAGATGGAGGCCAGATTGAGAAAGGGATTACTATTGAACATGATGACCTCTAACTAAGAATGTACAAAAATATTTATAGCTCTTTTTGAATGTATCAGAGAGTTGGAAATCTGAGAGGTTACCTACCAATCAGTAAGTGGCTGAAAACTTATGATATTTAAGTACTATGGAATATTATTTTGCTATAAGAAATGATGAAGGAAAAATATTTCAGAAAAAAAACACTACTAAGACTGGTATGAATTAATTCGGAGTGAAATGAGCAAAACCAATAAAACAATTCATATAATGGCAATACTGTAAAACAAGCAACTTCAAATGCTACCCATCTCTAAATAGTGAGGTAACATACTCAGAGTACAGAATGAGACTCTATGTGTGCATGTGTCTGTATTTGTGTGTGGGTGGATATATGGGTGTTTTGGACATGGCCAATGCAGAGATTTGTTTTGCTTAACTCTGAATGTTTGTAACAGAGGTTTTGTATTTCTTCTTTTCTTAATTTGTGGAAGATGAGAGGGAAGGCAGAATTTTACTGATTGAAATAAATTAAATTAAAAATAAAAAGAGAATGGGAACCATGTGTAAGGCTTATTTTAATAATTGTGATGAATTACAAAAAATTTCATATGGTTGAGAAGATCATGTTACTTCTGTACCCTGATTAGAGGATGTAAGATAGTGTGTTTCAAATAATAGGATAGGGGGACATATGTCTAACCCTTAAGCACTACTGATATAGATGTAATTTGCTAAATTAAGTAGTCTATCTCTGTCTCTGTCTCTCTCTGTCTTGCTCTGTCTCTCTCTCTCTCTCTCTCTCTCTCCCTCTCCCTCCCTTCTTCCCTCTCTCTTTTTCTCTCTCTGCTACAGTAATTCCATTTTCACAAAACAACAAAAACTTTTTTCTAAATTTTTTCTTGGTAATTTATTTATTTATTTTTTTACTTTTCAGCATTTATTTCCATAAGATTTTGAGTTTTAAATTTTCTCTCCGTCCCACACCTCTCCCCACCCCAAGACAGTGTGCCATCTGATATAGGTTCTACTTGTACATTCATATTAAGTATATTTTCCCATTAGTCATGATGTAAAGAACAATCAGAACTAATGGGAGGAGCCATGAGAATTAAGCAATAAGACAAAGCAACAAAGAAAAGGAGAGCAAATAATATGCTTCCATTGGCATTCAGACTCCATACTTCTTTCTCTGGGTATGGATAGCAATTTCCAACATGAATCTTTTGGAGTTGTCTTAGATTCTTTCATTGCTATGAAGAGCCAAGCCTATAAAAGTCAGTCATTGCACAATGTGGCTGTTACTGTGTACAAAGTTCTCCTGGTTCTGCTCATTTCATTCTGCATCAGTTCATGTAAGTCTTTCCAGATTTTTTGAAGTCTGCCTAGTCATCATTTCTTATAGCACAATAGTATTCCATTATATTCACACACTGAAACTTCTTTAGCCACTCCCCAATTGATGAGCGTCTCCTCAATTTCCAATTCTTTGCCATCATAAAAAGAGCTGTTATAAATATTTTTGAACATGTGCGTCCTTTTCCCATTTTTATGATTTCTTTGGGATACAACCCTAGAAGTGGTATTGCTGGGTCAAAACGTATGCACGTTTTGGTAGCCCTTTGGGTATAGTTCCAAACTGCTCTCCAGGAACCAATGATCAGTTACAACTCCACCAACAATGCATTAATGTTCCAATTTTCCTAGATATTCTCCAACATTTATTATTGCCTGGTTTTTTATTTAGCCAATATGATAGGTGTGATGTGGTACCTCTGGGTCATTCTGATTTGTATTTATTTAATCAATAGCGATTTAGAACATTTTTTCATATGACTATAGATAGCTTTAGTTTCTTTCTCTAAAAACTACCTGTTGATATCATTTGACCATTTATCAATTGGGGAATGACTTGTATTCTTATAAATTTGACTCAATTCTCTACATATTTTAGAAATGAGGCTTTTATCAGAGACACTGGTTGTAAAAATTCTTTCCCAGTTTTCTGCTTGCCTCCTAATTGGCTTTGTTTGTATAAAAAAAAAGCTTTTCAATTTAATGTAATCAAAATTATCCATTTTGCATTTCATAATGCTGTCTCTTATTTGGTCATGAATTATTTCCTTTTCCATAGATCTGAAAGGTAAACTATTCCTTGCTTTTCTAGTTTGTTTATAGTATCAGTCATTATATCTAAATCCTATACGCATTTTGACTTTACCTTAGTATAGGGTGTAAGATTTTGATCTGTGCCTAATTTCTGCCATACATTTTTTCCAGTTTTCCCAGAAGATTTTGTTAAATAGTGAGTTCTTATCCCAGAAGCTGGAGTCTTTGGATTTATCAAATAGTAGATTAGTATAGTCATTGACTGTTATGTCTTGCATACTTAACCTATTCCACTGATCTAACACTCTATTCCTTAGTATTTTGATGATTGCTACTTTATAATACAATTTAAGATATGTTACAGCTAGGCCATATTCCCTTGCATTTTTTTTCATTATCTCCCATAATATTCTGGACTTTTTGTTCTTCCTGATGAATTTTGTTATTGTTTTTTCTGGCACTATAAAATAATTTTGGAAGTTTGATTAGTGTGGTGCAGTATAAGTAAATTATTTTAGGTAGAATTGTCATTTTATTATATTAGCTCCACCTACCCATGAGCTACTGATATTTTTCCAATTATTTAGATCTGACTTTATTTGTGTGAAAAGTGTTTGTAATTGTATTCATAGAGTTCCTGGGTTTGTTTCGGTAGGTAGACTCCTAAATATTTTATAATGTCGACTGTAAGTTTAAATGGAATTTCTCTTTCTATCTCTTGCATAATAAATATTATAAATATTTATTTATTGACTTAATATATATTATTATAAAACAAAAATATAAAGCATTATAAAACAAAACCAAAAGAATGAAAAAATAGAAGACTATGTGAAATATGTCATTAGAAAAACAACTGACCTGGAAAATAGATCCAGAAGAGATAATTTAAAAATTATTGGACTGCCTGAAAGCCATGATCAAAAAAAAAAGAGCCTAGACAACATCTTTCATGAATTTATCAAGGAAAATTATCCTGATATTCTAGAACCAGAGGGTAAAATAAAAATGTGAAGAATCCACTGATCACCTCCTGAAAGAGGTCCTCAAAGGAAAATTCCTAGGAATATTATAGTTAAGTTCCAGAGTTCCCAGGTCAGGGAGAAAATATTGCAAGCA
The DNA here is from genome assembly GCF_900497805.2 of Vombatus ursinus. Classification (NCBI taxonomy): domain Eukaryota; kingdom Metazoa; phylum Chordata; class Mammalia; order Diprotodontia; family Vombatidae; genus Vombatus; species Vombatus ursinus. The sequence goes on from NW_020954598.1 coordinate 7,508,620, forward strand.
GCCAGAAAGAAACAATTCAAGCATTTTGAAAACACAATCAGGATAACAAAAGTTTAGCATCTTCTACATTAAGGGGCCACAGGGCTTGGAATAGAATATTCCAGAGGGCAAAGGAGATGGGATTACAGCCAAGAATCACCTACCCAGCAAAACTGAGTATAATCCTTCAGGGGAAAAAATGGATCTTCAGTGAAATAGAGGACTTTCAAGCATTCTGGATAAAAAGACCAGAGCTGAATAGAAAATTTGACTTTCAAATACAAGACTCAAGAGAAGCATGAAGAGGTAAACACGAAAGAGAAATCTTAGGAACTTATTAAGGTTGAACTGTTTACATTCCTACATGGAAAGATGATATTTATAACTTATGAGACCTTTGTGAGTGTTAGGGTAGTTGGAGAGAAAAATTATATGTAAATAGATAGATAGATAGATAGAGGGCACAGGGTGAGTTGAAGATGAAGGGGTGATATCTGGAAAATAAAATTGAGGGGTGAGAGAGCATTATACTGGGAGAAGGGGAAAGGGAGAGGTAGAATGGGGTAAATTATTTCACATAAAGCAGACAAGAAAAGGCTTTTACAGTGGAGGGGAAGTGGTGGAAGGTGAGAGGGAATGAATGAATCTTATTCTCATTGGATTTGGCTTAAGGAGGTAATACCATACACACTCAATTGGGTATGGAAATCTATCTTACCCTACAGGAAAATAGGGGGAAAGGGGATAAGAGAGAGGGGGATGATAGAGAGGAGGGCAGATTGGGGAAAGGGTAATCAGAAGCAAATATTTCTGAGGGGGCACAGGGTCAAAAGAGAGAACAGAATAAACGGGTGGCTGGATAGTTAGTTTTTCACAATATGACTACTATGGAAGTGTTTTGCATGACTACACAAATATAACCTGTATTGAGTTTGTTTGCCTTCTCAATGAGGGTGGGGAGGGAGGAAGGAAGAAAATTTCGATCCCAAGTTTTAAAAACAAATGTTAAAAATTGTTTTTACATGCAACTGGGAAATAATATATACAGACAATGGGTATAGAAATCTATTCTGCCCTACAGGAAAATAGAAGTGGAAGGGGTTAAGAGAAGTAGGGAGGTGATAGAAGGCAGGGCAGATTAGAGGGATATTCAGAATGTATGCTATCTTGGGGTGTGGGGAGGGACTAGATGGGAAGAAAATTTGGAACTCAAACTCTTGTGGAAGTGAATGTGGAAAACTAAAAATAAATAAATTAATAAAAAAGAAAAAAAAATTAAACCCTCCCCCCCCCAAAAAACATTAAACAATACATTTGAGACAATGTATGGAACTCCTTGAGCCAGAGAGTTTGTGATAAATCTAATGGATTATGAGGCCTCTTAATTTGTCTGGGATCAAGGAAGGACCACCACATGGTTAGTGTATTATCGTGCTCGTTGGCTCCTTGCTGAGAGGCCACAGACAATTCGTGATTGTTTTCCCTAAACTGATGCTGTCCCCAAGATGATTGACTGGCTGGAATGAGGGAGAGAGGGCTCTTGTGAGGAGTCACCTTTTTGCCAAAGGGATTATAGAATTACGCTAATCAATGTGAATAAGTGAGATAGTTGGAACAGTGGATAGAGTGTTTATCTTGAAGTCAGGAAAACCTTAGGTTAAATCTTGCTTCAGACACTTTCTATGTATTTGGCTTTGGGCAGGTCACTTAATCTTTCTCAGCCTTAGTTTTCCCATCTTTAAAATGAGGGGGTAAGATTTGCTGGCTTTTAAATTCTGCTTCAGCTGTAAATCTATGATCCTATTACCTTTTCATCACATTTTTATTTCTGTACTTTCCTTTTTTCTTTCCCTATTAAAAATACCCTACCCATAATAGAACAAATCTAGGTGATGAAGAATTAAATTTTGTGCATATACATTAGAAGCCCTTGCCATCCATTCCCACTGTTGTTGAAATCCTGCTAGAGGTTGCTTAAGGTCTTATTTTGAGATTCTTTTTCTTTATGTTTTGTTTCTTTTGTTTCTTTATGTTTTAAAAAAAAATTCCTCCCATGGTTTCAGTTTTACCTCAGCACTTAGGAAAACATTTTGACATTCTTCATAATGAACCTTTCTGATTTCCTCCCTTGCTCCATCACCTGAGTCCCCTTGAAGAAACTAGCCAAAATGAAAAATAGGCAGGTGGTTATAAAACTTAGTCAGTTTGCACATTTTCTACAAGGTATATATGCTTACTCCTCTTTTTAGTTGAATATAATCCCTTACTCCTGATTTATCCATGCTGAGAAGAGTGTTAATGTAGGTGGGTATTATTCCCTCCTGGGCAGAACTTCCTTTCCAGTTTGCATGGGTAAGGAAATACCTATTCTTGAAACCACTAAAACATAACACTGAACCTATGGGAGGGGGATATGAACAGAAGGGTGCTAAGTAAGACCTTGACTATCCTTATGCTAAATGCACTGGCAATGCCAAAGCATCAGCCTTCTGTCTCTAAGGTTGGGAGTAGAATCAGTCCCTTAGGTTCCTGAATTCTAGAAATGTTCTCATTCATACTTACTTTAAAACTGCCATTTGCTTTTCATATCTCATCAAAGGAAAGAAGTAACAAAATAATTTTGATTTGAAATTGACCCTAGTTTTTCTTCTACTGGTGGTGAGGGGAAGAGGAGTGCTGATTTAAATAATACAAAACACAGCACTGCTTTTTATATAATGGGTGATAGTGAGTTCCATCTAAATCTTTTTTTTTAACTGCTTTCACATGCTTATTGGATGCAGCATATCTCATTCCTTCAGTTAAAATAGACGTTCCTTCAAGATCATCTAAAATGCTAAGATTCTATTCTGTTATCTTAGTCAGAAGAAAATTATCTGCATTTGTTGTCCTTTTTATATGAAGGACAGTATTGAACCACTCTTAGCAAGATATATACTTTGATATGTTCTTCCAGAAAGATTAACAGTGGCAACCCTTTCGTTTGTCCTCCTTGTGGAAAAAAAAATAAAGATGTCATATTTCTAGTATACCCAACTTGAGACAGGGGTGTAGAAGATGTTTTTCTTCTAAATTTCTTATAGTTAATCCTCACATTGGATCAGATATTCATGACCCCATCAGCATCATGCACTGAATACCTGAGTCAAAGAATCACATCACAACATTTTAGAATTGGAATATATCTCAGTGACTATCCAATCCACTGGTGGGGAACCTGCGGCCTCAAGACCACATGTGGCCTTCTAGGTCCTCAAGTGCTGCGCTTTGCCTGAATCCAAACTTCACATAACAAACTTGTCAAAGGACTCCACTTGAGGACCTATAGGGCCACATGTGGTCTCAAGGCTTCAGGTTCCCCATCCCTGATAAATACAACGCATACTCCAAAAGAGATATTCATTAAAATGTAACTGACAATTCATGGCCTAGTCTTTCCTTGAGCTGCAGTCGAAGCTCACCCCCTACTGCCCTGCACAGCCCATTCAATTTATATAGAGTTCTATTTGTTAATAAGCCTTTCCCGAACATCAAGCCTAAACTTGCCTCTGTGAAATGTCTACCAATTTCTTTAAATTCTGACATTTGGGGTCAGTCAGATCAAGTTAAATCCTTCTTCTTGGCAACAACTCTTCTAATCCTTCAAAACAGGTATCGTGTCCACCATTATTCTTCTTTTCTCTAGGATAAACATTCTCAATTCCAACAACCAGTCAAAACATGCAACAGACTCACAGTCAAGCATTGTTCTAGTTGCCCTTTCAACCCTTTTTAGCTTATAAATGAATTTGCAAAATTGTGATTTTGAGAATTGAAGACAAAATTCCAGATGTGTTCTCACTGGGGCAAAATACATCCAAGAAGATTCACCTCTTGATTCCATGAGCTACAACTCTCAATGTAATCAAACTTTGCATTAACAGCTTTGTTGTTGTAGATACTTTGGCTCTTATATCAAACTGGTCATTCACTCTGAAATTGCAGTCCATTGAAATCTCTACATTTTTTTCAAAATGATCTATCTAGAAACTTTTCCTTATTTTACACTTGCAAAGTTGATTTAAAAAAAGTAAGTGTAAGACTTTATATTTATCCCTATTGATTTTAATTTCGCTAGATCTAGCCTGTTTGGGTTTCTCAAGATATTGTTTTTGTTATTCATGTTTAAACTATCCTTCTCTTCACGTCATTTTGCAATTATTCAAGTCATTAAGAAAAAAAAAACATATTAATCATCACAAGCCCAAATAGAGAACCTTAGAGCAATATATTGTTGATCACCTGTCATGTTTATATTGAATTACTAAAGATTATTCTTCTCATTCAGTGATTTGACCAATTTATAATCCTGTGTAAAGAACATTCCCTTTTAGGCAGAGGAATGAAGTTCAAATTATACCTCTGACACTGAAAATATGTATGACCTTGGATAAATCACTTCACTTATGCATTCAAGGCCTCAATTTCCTCATCCTTAAAAAGATGGTATTGGACTAGATGACCTCTGTGGTTCCTTCTAGCTTACTACATATGATCCTACAATAATGTAGCCCCCCTTTTGCCACCTATTTCACAAGAATAGTATGAAATATATTGTGATCTGTTGCTGATGAAATCATGATTTCTCTTTGTGATCAGCATTTCATTTTCTGGGTGTTCACAAAATAACTCTCTAATAACCATTTTAGAATTTTCCCAGAAGGAGAAAAAAGAGATAAGCTTTATAACATTAAGGCTTAAGTTCAAACTCTAGGTTTAATTAGCTTCCTAACCCTAATTAGCCAGGGAGACCCAGATAAAGTAAAATACATTTTGAGAACTATGAGATTTACTCATCCACCAACCTTTGACAATTGTCACTTCAATAATTGAAGTGCTAATAATTGCTCATCTTTATGGATACTAATCTATTGATAATCAGTGTAAGTTCTTCTGGCTAACATTGATATCAGGCAGACTATGCTTCAGATATATGATGTTTAACTTTAAAGGCTCATATTGATCTCAACTCTGCTATAGTTTTGTTCTTGTTGCTAGACAACAGGAACAAGAAGTAGTCCATTCTTTAGCTTTTCTCTTAAATAGCTATGTGACCTCAGGGAAGTGATTATTTACAATGGCCCTGAGTTTCCAAAGTTGTTTATTCACAGCAGTAGCAGGGGAGGATAAAAAAAATCCTCTCAGATACAGAAAGTATGTGATACTCTGAAACTTACAGCTAGCAAAAGAAAAACAAATTCTGAACAGCAGCAAATTGATATCCACTCCAACAAGGAGGTCAAGAAAATTAGCTTGCCAGTTCTAATAGGGCAGTCAAATTGGGAGGAGATTTTCCACCTGGTAATAGGGAAGGAATTAATGAAAGGAGATGAAATAGTCTAGAACAGTGCACTACTTCTAGCAGGTTTTGTTTTGTTTTGGATTTCAGCTCTCCCTATCTCATCCAGAGTGGAAATATAGGGCCTTGATCTACCTATGCTGGTGGGCACAAAAGCTTTGACCTCCTTTGTTACCAACTAAACAGGTTCATTGCCTACTAAGAAGCCTATGGACCCCCATTGCTCCCAGGGGATCACCGCTGTAGTGCTATCCTTACTGTGTATATCTAATAAGCTTCATTCCTACTGTAGCTAAATATTTGGGAGCAAAAATGATCCACCAGTTTCAGTCTTCTCCAGTAACAGAGATTAAAGTTGTACAACACTATATTTTGCCCTCTAATAGGTGCTTAGGAAATCATTGAAGAATGAATAAAATTGATTTTAACTGAAAATTTTGATTAAAATTAAAATTTTAAATTTGATTTTAATTTATTCAACTGAAAGAGTCCACGTAACATGGAGAGAAGAGGTGGAAGAGAAAGGAACAAGAGATAAGGGGGAAAGAGAGCAATGTGTGAAGGAATAAGAGGAATTAATATGAAAAAGAAGATAAGATTAACAGATTAAACTAGTTAGACAAGCCCTTTGTTCTGGTACAGAGCACTCAGTCACATGTATATGTTTCTATATGAACAAATCTGCCATTTGGAATTACATAACACATTTGTTTTCCACTAAACAGTATTACTTTATTCTACTGTCACATCATTAGGTTATAGGGGCTTTAACCTTTACAATGATACCAATATATTCAACACACTATCACATATGACACTATCTTTAAACATTGTGTTTCAAAAAGTTGATACAATTGCATGTCACTGTTCTAAGATCTGTTTCTATGGAAACAGTGATTGCCACTGGCCTATTGCAACACCCCTTTACATGCTTTAGAAATTTATTCTCATTTTTCCATCTCTTTAACCTTGGTCCTTCTCTAGAGTGTGGTCTCCTCTCTCCTGTTCTTTTCATTCACTTTCTCTCCCAGTTCAATGTCAATCAATCAATCAACATTTGTTGTCTACTATAAGCTAGGCACAGTAATAAGTAAATGTTGATTGGCAGACTCTTGCAACTGATAGGGCACTGGAATTGTAATGAAAAGACATGGCTTCAGATTTCACCTTTAGAACTGATTGGCTGGATGACCATGGGCAAGTCACCTCTCTCAGAGCTGCAGTCTTTTCATCTGTAAAATGGGGTTATTAAAATGGAGAAACAGAGTGCCTTAGTGATTAGAACCCTCATCCTAAGGCCAAAAGATGTGAGTTTAAGTCCCCCTTCTGAAACACACTAGCTGTGTGACCCTGGACAAGTCACTTGAACGTTCAGTGCTCTAAGAAACTTCTCAAGATTCTACATTGCAGAGATGGTGGTGACCAGAATTGGTAGAATGAGTTTTGTTGTCTAGGGATTTCCTATACCAATGAAATCATAGGTCCCTTCCCAATATCTACTACGTGTACTAATTATTTCATGGGGCCACCAGGAGGAAAATGTTTTGCAAATATTAAAAATAAGAGTTTTTAGGTCATTCTTAAATTTCCCTTCTCAGTTTCCTTTTCTTACTCTAAGCTTTTTCATTCTCTCTTAATCAAATGATCCTCACATATCTCTTGATTAGATTTGTGTACTGTCAGTTGTTCCTCAAAGATTCCTAGCAACCACATTTTAGTAATTATCCCTAAATTAGGGATCCCATCCATCAATGTGGTGCCATATAGCACCATCATCATCATTGTCTGATGAATGCCAGTGTCTACCTGAATACCCAGCATTTGAGTTTGGGTAACTATATTTTATAATTGATAAATCTGACTTTAGTAATTGTAGGGTGGTCCTCCATATTTAATTAGCAGAAAAACTGAATTATAGAAGCACTTAACACAGTGATAACTGACTCAGATGTTACATAAATTGTCAGCATTTATGACGTAAAAAGGCAATATTAGGTAAAATGGTTAACTTGAAGACCTAGATTCAAATCTCATGCCTGACACAAAATAGCTATGTGACCTTGCATGTGTCACTTAACTTCTATGAGCCTGAGGCAACTTCCTCAGATTTATCTGCCAAGTTTTACACACATAGTGATCTATTAATTTACCTATACTGAGGAAATCAAAGGTTCTTTGTGAATTAAGAATTATGCCTTAGTAGATGTAGGAGTATTCCCATGCTTTGTAAAAAGGACTGTGAAATTGGCCATTTATCACACTATGTTAAGTGTACATAAGGTTATTGAACCAATGGTTTCAAGTGAATAGAGCAGTGAATTTCATTAAATAACTGGTTTCCAAACAAAATATATAGTTTTAATATAGTGTAGAAATGGTCTTAATCTATTTTAGAGAAAATTAGGCAAATAATGTTCCATCACAGAGGCCATTCTCTCTCTGTCTGTCCCTATTTCTGTTTTTCCTTGTCTCTGTCTCTCCCTCTTTCTCTCTTTCTTTCTGTCTCTCTCTTCCTCTGTCTCTCCCTGAATTCCCCCACCTCTCCTTTTTCTCTGTCCCTGTCTCTCTGTTTCTGACTCTGCCTCTCTCCCTCTTCCTAGCCACATGTCGTGCTTTCCCAGGAATGACTACTCTTGGCCCACTAAATATTTTCCCCCTACTGCATTGTTTTTTCAAATAAAATTTTGTGGCAGACATCTACAAATTGATTACAATCACTCCAGTAATTCAATCCAAACAATGATTATAGTTAAATTTGTTGTAGGCCTTTCTTTGACAATGAGCTGTTCTAGGTACTGGAAGATACATAAAGTTCAGATAATTTTATATAAACTCTCTTCCCTCATGAAGCTGAAGTAGAAGGCCATTCTCATCCATTTTATTTTTCATTTTTATGCATATGATTATGCTGATCTCAAAATTATTATTTTTTCTCTAATTTTCATTTGTCACTTTTGTTTCCTCTATTAGCTTGCTCTCCCTTTCTCATTTAGCTTAAAGGCAAGATCTCCTATTCTCTTTAATAACCCATACCTACCCATCCAATCTTCTATATATGGTGGCTATTAAATGAGTATTATTTACTTACTTTTTCATGTGCCACTTGAATTTTAACTAGGAGAATTTTAGCAATCTTTTTTTTTTTAACAGTTTAAATTCCTAGGCTGTAGACTTCCAGTTGCATGTGTTCAGTCATGTTTAACATTATTTGTTGTGTTTGTAAGAAGACCCCTTCCTTAGGAGGGTCTTTTTGTTAGAGCCAGAGTCTCATCTCCATCTCTTCAAAATACTCTGACTAAAATGCAGATTTAAATTCTAAGGAGATTTACATTAATTTAAATGACAATAACACCCTCTTCTTATGTTTGCTATTCTCTATGCTAGGCTTTATCACTTCCATAGCAACACTCACTATATATTTTTTTTAAGATCATTTTAAAAATTATTTAATCTAAGCTATAAACTCATTTCTATGAATATTCCACAATGCACTCTGAATGGTATAATTTTCTGAGTGCCTTTGCTCTTAAAGAGGCATTTGTTGGATGTTGGATGTGTGCTTTCAGATTATATTTTACATTTGTTTTTCCTTTTATTTTAATGAGGTGAACTCATGGTTCCTGAAAGAAAATCAGCCTGCAAATGGTTATGTGGATTGGTTTTATACAGAACCTCAGTGACCTCCCCAATTTGGAGCTGAATTAAAGTAGATTTGGGCCTGTACGTCTGCACATTCATATCTGCACAAACACTAAGGAAATAGACATGTGTTAATGAGGTGTTGTATCCAGAAAATGTAATAAATGATTGGCACATAGTCCTCTGTTCATCGAACTATTCTCTAACAATAGCTCAAAGATACTGTTTTTTCATCAAAATAAATCCCGAATTATCTGTTAATGGACAAGATAAGTCAATGCCTGACTTTCCTAGTTGATCAGCATTTCCTTTTCAAGATGAGAAAATAAAGAATACTCACCTACCAACAGACACATGCTGAGGGAATGTAATTTTTGCCACACAAACTGTGCATTATTTACCACCAACATTAATTATTCATCCAAGAGTTTAATTGATTTGAACTAGCCATAGGAATACACTGTGTGTTCTATGCAAGAGGCTTAGAGCTAGATTTATTTAATAATATGGGATATGGGAATTTATTTAGTTTTCTCTGTTGTTATATTACTAGTAGGTACAGGTTTAAAAAGGTAAATTATGATGTATGTGTATATATATTCATATATACAAATACATATATGTGTGTATGTATTTGTGTGTGTTTGTATTTGTAGAACTCAAAACACAAAGCTTACATAATTAAGACTGTGATTTTGTTAGCTGATGAAAGCTGGAAATCCTTTTACTTATTTGAATGGTGTTATTCTATAGAGCTCATCTGTTATTTCTATGTTGTTTACTTAAATGCTAAATATTTTATGTTATAAGCGCACTTGATATCTTGGAGAGAAGACACCAAGCAAATGACTTTCAGAATTTACCTTTTCCCTACCATATAAAGAAGGTTTAAATATCATAGGATTTTTAAAAAGAATAAAAGAATTACATATTATAAACATAATCTCTTCTAGGTTGCACTTTTCTGAGGGGCCTATACAGAAAACATCTCAACTGGTTCAAAATGAAAGAAAGGCATGAATTTTACTTGCTTTGGGAAATAAGAAGGAAGAAAATTATATATGACAGTTTCGCTTATTTAAAATTTCCATTAGAGACTTCTGTGATGGTAACTCTTTTACTGGTTTTGTATTGCCAAACCATTGTCACTGAGGTCCTGCCCTGTCTCATCCTCCTGAGAAGCCACCATTTAATTTTTCAGTTTTCTATTCTTAAAATATATTTGATAATATATCACCCAAGCACACAAGCCCCGAAGAGTCAAAAGTTACTTCAAAGATTTTGAAATGTCAGACATTGTGAATACATTAAAAAAAAAAAAACTCAAAAGGACAAATCTGTAACCTCCATGAAGATTACTGAAAATGTCTTGCTGCTAGATTTTTATGTTTGGACAAAGATCTACTACCCAAAGGATGTTATTTCTTCTGCCCTCATCTTTCATCTAGCAGGAGAAATTGTGTATTGCTGTTTACATAGTATCTTGCTTCATGCTCAAGTTTGAGCTCTGTTTTGGTCCTCTTAACTGTCTTTCAAAAAAAGTAAAATTAAAAAAAAAGAAAAAGAACTTTAGTCATTGTTCTAGAATTCAGACAGCTGAGCTTAGCTTTGAAAGGCTGAGTGCCAAAGAGTCCAAATTTATAGGGGAGATTAATATAATTCAGTTGGCACTGAGCTATATGTCAAAGGCACCTCCCTTTTATTCAATTCAGCATGACTTTAAGGTAAGGTACCACAAACTAAGGAAAGATAGGCATTGCATTATTGTTTCTTATTCTATCCTCTCTCCTTTCATTTAGATAAATAAGCAAATATAATAAGAGACTATGTAGGAAATCAGAGATCTATTGGTTGTAATTTAAAGACATTAGTGCTTAGCTGAACTTTATTATTTTTAATAAAGTTAGTGTGTGTGTGTGTGTGTGTGTGTGTAGGGTACGTGAAGTAATGTGGAGATCAAAATGTTTCTACCTCTGGTACCCATATGAAGTCTAAGAATTCATAAGATTTTCTTTATTTCATATTTTTAATTTGACAATGTGGACAAAAATATCTAATCGTGGTCTCAGTTAGTGCTCAACATTTTGCAAGGGGTCATTTTCCTAGGCACTGGTTTTACTATATGAATGACTTGCCCTCCAACCAATAGTGAAATGTAAACATCACAGATAAATTATGACCAAGATTCTGCTGAATGCCTAACTGGCTCTTGTGGTTGTTCAGTTCTCAAGTTGATCAGTCCCATATTCAAAGGCTTCCTTCTATTTATAGATTAGAAATGGTTAAAAAAAACATGGATTTTAGAATGTGCAATGTTAATTTGTAGAAGTTACCCTTTATTCATGTGGCAAGTGGATGAAAAACAAATTGTTTTTAATCTGTCATTTACTGTAGAAAATTTTCATTGATTCTATGTCTCATCCAATGCACACTCAGTATGAGCCTTTGTATTGCCATATACTCAACAAGAGCAGGTGAAAAGATATCATTCATTGGCAAGATGTATAATAGGAAGACAATATATCCTGGTCATATGATTTATGTGAGGAATGATAGTTGAGACAGCTAGAATGCCATTCTGGTACTCACATGATGTCAAGAGAAATTAAGGAAGACACCCTCACATTTTGGGTGGACTCCCTATGGTCAGTTTAAGGAAAGAGTTGCAGAAGACAGGGAAACATGGATATTTGTAATTTGCATCACTAGGAGGAATTCTTAAATCAATAACATTGCAGATCTATTTCAGCATTTGAAAGAGCAAGGGTATCAAAGTGCAATTTAATTTTGATTTGTTGTTCATCTCACAATCTGTAAGAAAAGTGTCAGCCAATAAGGCTACCTATTATCTGTAAAGGACCTTAAACACAATCAAGTACATTCCACTCATTCAAAACAAGAAGAAACTGAATTTCAGAAAAAATAGACACATTTTATAATTTTTAACAATTATCATTTAAATTTGATATATTTGGAGTCACTAGAATGTACATATTATTTTTCAGCACCACTGAGGATAAATTCCCTATTCCTTTTACAGTTGTTTTCTTTCTTAATCTCTATTGGCTATCTGATGTTATGACATAAAGTGATTTTCATAGGGCGTAAAAACTAAGAAGTCATTTTTTTCAAATAAAAAATATTGAGAATAATGACTAGTCTACTACTACTAGTCTACTAACAATTGAACAAAGCATAGTCATTGACAAACAAATGAACTCACTGGGGATAAAATGTTGTATTCTTATGCCTTTCTTTTTTTAACTTAATTTTTGTAAGATTTTGAGTTCCAGATTTTTCTCTCTCCCTCTCTCCACTCCCCTCTTCCCAAAACAACAAGCAATCTGATATAGGTTATATATGTACAATCATGTTAAGCATATTTCCACATTAGTTATGTTGTGAAAGAATAATCAGAACAAAAAAGAAAAACTCATGAGAAAGGAATTTTTTAAGTGAAAATAGTATGCTTCAATCTGCATTCAGATTTTATAGTTCTTGCTCTGGATGTGGATAGCATTTTCCATCATGACTCTTTTGGAATTGTCTTGGATCATTGTATTGCTGAGCAGAATTAAGTCTATCAAAGTTGGTCATCACACAATGTTGCTGTTACTGTGTACAATGTTCTCCTGGTTCTTCACTCAACATCAGTTCATGTAAGTCTTTACAGGTTTTTCTGAAATCTTCCTGCTTATTATTTCTTATAACACAATAGTATTCCATTACATTCATATACCAGAACTTGTCAACCATTCCCCAATTGATGGGCACCCCTCAATTTCCAATTCTTTGCCACCACAAAAAGAGCTTCTATAAATATTTTTGTACATGTGGGTCCTGTTCCCATGTGTTTAAGATGTCTTTGGGATACAGACCTGGTACTGGTATTTCTGTATCAAAAGACATGCACAGTTTTATATCCCTTTGATTATAGTTCCAAATTGCTCTCCAAAATTGTTGGATCAGTTCACAGTTTTACCAACAATGTATTAGTGTTCCAATTTTACCACATCTTCTCCAACATTGATCATTTTCCTTTTTTGTCTCTTAACCCATCTGATATGTGTGAGGTGCCACCTCAGATTTGTTTTAATTTGCATTTGTCTAATTAATGGTGATTTAGAGCATTTTTCATATGACTATAAATAGCTTTCATTTCATCTGATAATTGCCTGTTCATATCCTTTGACCATTTCCAATACCTTTCTTTGTAATAGGACTGCACTGAGAATAATCCCACTACTCAATGATTAATGTGATGGGCCTGAGATAACTCAGTGGCACCAGTAACAATTTGCTTTCATTTCCTGTTGATTTGCCATTGAAACAAACACATACCACATACAATGCATTAACAGATTTTGTCCAACAGGTTATGAAAGGCAACTTTTGAGAGGTGGCAAAATGAAGTCAATTTCCTGACAATACCCTACTCCATGAAAGACATAATGTTTTTTAGGGAAATAAATCTATTTAGGATCCTCTTAATTCTCTGAAGTGGAGAATAAAAATTATAGAATCTCTTTGAATGAAAAAGATCTTAAAGAAAATATGACCTAACTAATAGCTGAATGAATAATTATTTCTATGATATATTTGACCCTTATGTTGAAGTAGGAAAAGGAACTGAAAAATAATTCATTAGGTGCCGTTATGAACCAGGGATTTGATCTTCACAGCAACCTATTTTACAGTTGAAGAAACTGAAGCAGACAGAATATTATTCACTTCACCAAGGTCACACAGATAATATGTATCTGAGACTGATTATATCCACCATACCCCCTATTGGCAACCGCCTTCTGATTTGACTCATTAAACTTTTGGATAATTGTAATACTTAAAATTTTTATCCTTACATCAAACTTAAATTTGCCTCTTTGCAATTTCAGCTCATTGGTCAAAGTTCTATACTTTGTTATCAAACTGCACTCTGCCCTGCTAATAATATATCTGGAATACTTTGCTTAATTCCAGTTACTGTAGTTTAGAAAGAATCTTGGTTGTATGGCATAATGGATAGATTGCTTGCATTGTAGTCTGAAAGGCTTTGTCTCGAATTGTAATTCTGACACTGTATAACCATAGTAAACTGTGAGATAGCCCATACAAAGTTCTCACTAAATTTGATAGAAGTGGGTGATATAGTTAGAATTTTGTGAAGCACCATGATGCCAAGGGGGAGGGCAGCTTATCATAAGGTCAATATCCCCTCCCTGGCTAAATCTTTCACAAAGTTTTATTGTTTAATACATTACAGGAAGTAAAGCTAGTTTTCACTTGGCCAAAATTATCCGGATGTACTATGTGCACTAGCCATATTCACTACATTGTGATTATTTTTTAAGTTTATTTTAGCAGTTTTGATTCAGAGTGGACCAAAGCATACATAATTATGTCCAATAACAACAGAAGGAAAGGGTTAGTGAGGCAGGGACCCTAAAGTATGGTTCGCTGTTATCATTTTGCATGGTCATTTAGCTTTGAACCATTGAGCTACAAGAGATGAACTGGTCTGGATGTAAGGCAGCAATCAACAATTACAAAACTCCAAATTCACCCTGACAAACAATCTAACCATATAGAGAAGCATAATCTCATTAGGATTAATGGATGGCCTCATTATGAATATATAAAAATACTGTGATATAATTTCTCCATGTCTGTTATGAGATTAGTCATTCCCTTCCTGTGATTCATGTATCCGTTCATATGAAATTAACAGCCAAAGCCTTTTCCTTTCATTTTGTAGCTCATGCCTTTCTGTATCTTTAGAATTAATCTCATTGAAAAGAGTAGAGTTAGGCAAAAAGAAGGTGATTTCAAGTTAAAAATGTAGAGGGGTATTTGTTTGGGTAGAATGGAAAGATGGCTGGGGTAGCTGTTTGAGGACATGGCTCCAAATTTGGGCTCAGATACTCTGTGTGACATTGGGCAAGTGACATTCACACTCAACTGCAGATTCCTCACCAGTAAAGAGGTAGGATTTGGTTAGTGTTCATTAGGGCGCATGCAAAATCTCTCTAAGTGATCCAATCAGGTGTGCTGGCAAATGTTTAACAAGTGTCTCTCTAGAAAAAAATAATGTATACATGACACATTTTAAAGTTTAATATGAATTATTGATACTTTCTTGTGTTTAGACTATGAACAAAATGATAAATTAAGTGCTAATTTGTTTGCTGATTCTGAGTTATAAATGCTTGTGCTGAAAATTTAATAATCAGCTTTCACAGTGTGAGGGGCTGGCTCCAACACACCCCTAGATCCAAGGTTGTTCTTTGTAACCCTGTGGGCCATAGCATGCCAATACTATTCATGTGATTTCCTTGGCAGAGATACCAGAGTGGTTTGCTATTTCCTTCTCCAGTGGATTAAGGTAAACAGAGGGTAAGTTACCTGCTCAGGGTCACACAGGTAGTGTCTGAGGCCAGAATTGAACTCAGGTCTTCCTGACTCCAGGTCAGGTGCTCTATCCACTAAGGCACCTAGATACCTCCAAGATGCAAGATGACAATAATTTATTTCTCATTCCCTGAAAACCTACTAGTTTTAAAGGAAAATATAGTGATTGGTAAGTATTGTGAGTAGGTCAACTGCATTTATGAAAAATGTCTAAATGATCGCAACAAAAGATGCCTTCCCTTCTCCCTTTGCCTTTCAAAAATTCTATTTTTACCAACTCCATTGGACAGTTATAATTTCACTAAAATGACCATTCCTGCTTTTGCTAAAGAATATCTTTTTTAATTGTTATAGCCCAGACTCAAATAGCTTCACATTTGCAAAGCTTTTTATATTTAGAAAATGTTTTTATACACATTATTATTTCATTTGGTTCCCACAGCAGTCCTCTGAAGTACTGGAGAAAACATTACCATCCCTATTTTACTGATGACGAAACAGAAGGTCAAACAAATGTCTTTTCCAAGTCTACACAAATGGTAAATGGCCAAATTAGAACTAGAATCTAGTTGTTTTTGTTTTTCCTGATTCTAAGTTGTGCTATTTTCACAAAACCAAAGCCCTTTTTGATAACATATTTATAACACATGATGTGATACATAAACTTGATATGTACTTTACCATGTAATTTTTTTAAACAACTCATAATAAAATGGTAGTTTTTGATAGATGTAAAGAGTGAAGCTTACTAATTCCATTCAGAATTATGAAGATAGTTTTAGATCAATCACTTCATTTTTTTATCATATGCATTGAGTTGCTCTGGTCTTTCAAATGTATTGACAAATATTAGCACGGTGTTTACATAGCAGCAAATGCTGTTGTCAGCTTCCTCCCTTTTGTCAGTATGGCTTTAGCACTGCCATTTATATTCATTTAGATTCAATGTTGAGACAGAATGAGGCAATGGTAAGTCATTGAACTGTCTACAAAAAGGAAGCTCACTTTCCCCTAGATCAGTTAACTAGTCTTCAACTTTGGTAGAATTGGTCTTGCTTTCTCACAGAAACACATCTGGGCATCAGGTCCTCAGGTACCAAGTCTGAGAGGCCTAGACTGCACATGGTTCAAACTTTTTAGGACATTAGATGACCTGGAAACTATGTTAGAGAAGTCAGGTCCATTTAGTTCCCAGTGTGAGAGATGATCTCTGAGGATCTCTCAGGAGTGAAGCCTCCTCAAAGAGTTAATCGTTTGACCTTGTAAAGAAACATGCTTTTCAACTCATCTTGTACTTTACCAGACCCTCCCCCTTCCCAAACTTATTTTTAGGCACATAGCAGGGAGGAATAACACCCCCCTCCTTCTAAAACTGCTTGCCCACTCTTGCAAAAACTTCCCGCCTTTTTCTTGTCTCTAGGCACCTATTTTTTTTCTTTTTCTTTGTTTGTTCTCCATTGCTGGGGTAGACTTTCCAAAAATAGATTGTGCCCTCAAGGCTTGCACCAATGAGCTGAGAGGAAGGGGGTTAGGGAGGAGGAGTTGTGGTTATGAATCTATATAATCTTTCTCTGCTGAGCACACCCTTGCACTCTCGCAGCAGAGCCATCTTAGGCAGACGGAGGGTGCCCTTTCTCAAGAAAGCGAATAAAGAAAACTTTCTTTTTGCTAATATCTCTTAGTGTCCAATTTATTGGTAAGGGTCTCTGTACCACACACACCAGTAGCAGCTCTTTCTGCTTTTAACTAAAACATGCTATTTTTGTGAGTGAGAGGAAAGAAGAAGTTTCATCAAAGAAGTGCTGATCCTATCATACTCCTCAAATTTCTATAGACTAACTTTAGGACATAAAGATGA
This sequence comes from Vombatus ursinus, assembly GCF_900497805.2. Classification (NCBI taxonomy): domain Eukaryota; kingdom Metazoa; phylum Chordata; class Mammalia; order Diprotodontia; family Vombatidae; genus Vombatus; species Vombatus ursinus. The sequence continues at coordinate 7,525,842 of NW_020954598.1, forward strand.
AAAAAGTTTCTCTCCATATTTATATAGAACAGGATTAATCATTCTCCTGCCATAAAATCAGCACATTTTGGAACCCTATAATTGGGAATTAATCTGGGCCAGTCATGTTATTTTACACATATATACACATGTATGTATGCACATGCATACATGTCTATGCATGTTCATGTATGTATATCTGTATGTGTATGTATATGTATATGTGTATTTTTTTTAATCATTGAGAAACTAAATAAATTCATAATTTAGACAGGGCTTCAATAGGAATGTGAACCCCATATGAGGACCCAAGATTTTCAAACACCTTTGAAATACCTTTTTACCTAGAATCATTGCAAATAATATTTTCCTATTCATTAAAGCAACCTTGTAGGAGTTCTACTTGATAACAGTTGGTTCACAGTAAGAACTACTCTATTAGCTTGAAAGTAGTAAATACGTTTCTTTAAAAATCTTGAGAGTTTCTTTTTTTTTTCACAAATATACATTGGTTTTTTATTTGAAGTAAAATAATTAGGTTTTACTGTTTGTTAAATATAACTTATATGGTAACTCATCATCCACATTTGAGAGTCATGAAGGCTTTTTATTTTACTTTTCCCCTTAACTATTGTTTGTTTCCCTGTTTGCTATCATCACAATAGGATGTTTCATATTCATCCATTCATTCAAGATTTTTTGAACAACAACATTAATGATATAAGAGCTGGCACTTAGATACATTATACAATTTACAAAATTCACAAAATATATTTGCTATCTATCCAATCTTATTTTTTCGGCAATTTTATGAGATTGATGCTACTGATATTATTCTCCCCTTTTAACACATGAAGAAATTGAGTTAGAGTGAGGTAAATTGATGATTCCATGGTCACTCTTTCAGTATCAAAGCTATGGTTTTAGACTTCTCTCTCTCATGACTCCAAATCCAATACACTTTCTCACTATACCATACTGCCCTGGCACCCTGTTTTAGGAGCTTTTTTATTAGGGGGGAGATGAGAAAAAATACTCACCCCCATTCTAAGAACTTACCTTGATTCCCAAAGATATACTGCTAACTTTAACACCAAGAATAGTGAATGATAATGTGTATACACAAATGAGATCAAAGATCCATAGATGTATTTTCTCTCCTCTCCGCCCCCCATCTTATGGTTGATATGGCATTTATTCTTTCATGTCTTTTTAGTAGATAATGACATTTGCTTATAATTTGCAGTGTAACTTGTCAGTGATCTCTCCCTTAGAGCTTTGTGCAATGTAATCACAGAATATTGCCATCAGCTTAAACTGAAGGCAAAATTCTGAATATGATGAAAATTATTGACCTGCTACTTTCCCTTGAATTATCCTCAATTTGGTACATTTACATTCTTACTTCTTCCTAAAATCATAGAACTCAAATTGGAATAGAGCTTAAAGTTAATTGTTGCTTGCTATTCAACCCCACTTCAGCCTACCCCTCCCTGAACCATACCTTTACAGGGTCAAGAACAAGTTAAAGAATACCTGGATTTGTATTAGTAATATTTTAAGCCAACAAAGCTCCAAGCAAAAGAATTCGAAGAATAGCCTTACTGCACATGAACAGTCCAATACTTCCCTCCTGAGTATGTCTTTATATGCATTAATGATATCATGCTTCAGTCTCCCCAGGTGCCACTCAGTCATCATCCCTAGATTCTCTACAGATGTGGTTTACTACAATTTGCAGAGCCTTGTCCATACCTCATCTTTGTTCAAATTTTTCTGTCCCGGAAGCCATCCTCTCACATCTATACAAAATTGCTTTACTTCAATTTATGTCATCTTGTATTTATTTTTGGACTATTAAATCATGATACAGTAGAAACAGTGCTGTATTTGAAGTCAGAAGATCTTGGTTCAAATTCTCCCTTAATGTTCCTGATCCTCACACATCTGCAAAATGGAAAAAAATGGACTAGATGATTTTGAAGCTCTTTTCCACCTTGAGGACAGGGACAATTTTGTTTTTATCTTTATATTCACAATTCCTAATGCATCATATATCCATAATAAATAGTTGTGAAATTAAACTGTATCAAATTTTCTTGTCTATCATGATATCATATTCCAGTGGTCCTTCTTGTGTTCATATTTCAATTAATAATTTTGTGAGAAATAGAAAAATATGGTTTATTTAAAAATAATGCATTCATATGTATCAGTTCTCTAGAATAATTGTTAGTCATTGTGTTGATTAGAGTTCTTGTGTCATTCAAAGTTGTTGATTTGTGGATCATTGTTGTTATAGAATAAATTATTCTCCTGGTTTTGCTCATTTCACTCTATATGAGTTAAAAAAGAAATCTTACTTGGCTTCTTGGAAATCTTCCCTTCGATGATTTTCTTATGGCAGAGTAACATTCCTTCATATCTATATGCCACAATTTGTTCAGCCATTCCCCAAATGATGTAACCACCTGTTGAAAGAGAAGAGACGGATTAAATATGCAGTAAGAAACACACTTTTGGAAATGGCAAATGTGTGAATTTGTTTAGCCTACAATGCCTATTTGTTAAAAGTGCTTAGTCTTTTTCTCTTGTTTATCCCTTTTAAAAATGTTTTTGATTTGTCTGTTAGCATGACGGCAACTACTGCTTTTTTTTAGATTTAGTTGATGCATAGTAAATGTGTTTTTTTCCCTCATCCACATAGTTTTAATTTGTGTATTTTTTTAAATTTGTGTTTCTTGTTAGCAGTGTATTATAGGGTTTTCTTAACTAATCTGTTACTTAATTTTACTTTATTGGATTGTTTAATCCATTTACATTTAAAGTTTTAAAAGTTGTTTACATTTTCCTCCACCTATCTCTAAAGTTAGCTTTTTTTAAGTTATGATTTTTTTCTTCTTCTGCTGTAAACACAGTAACATGTTCCTTTGTGTACTTTAATCTTTTTATTTTTTTTAAGGTGGCCTTATTCCCACTGTCTCTTTTTCCCTCACCCCTGATCCCTTTTTCTCATTTGTTACCCAATTCCCTTTAGGATTTTCTTTATTAGTACCTCTCTATTGCTTTAATCTGGAGATATATATACACATACATACATACAGATATATATACATATATGTATGTATATATATATATATCTACATATCTATCTATCTATATCTATATCTATATGTATCTTACTCTTTTTTTCCCTCTTAGTGAGGAATATCAACCCTTTTCCTCCTCCTTTCAACTAGTTGTGTTTATTATTTTTTAATTTCATTTTTCTCCTATTTAAACATATTTTTTCAATCTCTTCATTATACATCTTCTCTCTAATCCTCTGATTTATGTCCCCTATAATCTTCTGGTCTCTATCTTTTCTCTGTATTTTTATACAATCAAAGTTTCCAAGTCATCCATTCTTGGCTCAGCCATTTAGCTGCTTTTTGCCACTATCTCACAGAATTACCCCTTCTGTTTGGTGCCTCACTACCATAACTATGTGGGTTATTGAAGGTGTCAGAGAGGATACTGCCTGAAGATGACACCCCCCACCCCCCCACTGAGTCATGCCTTCTCTTGTTGATATTTTTTCCCCTACATTTACTGCAGAATTTCATCTGTGGGTCCATGCACTACCCCTCTTCAGGGTGCCAGTTGTACCCTAAGGTTTTAAATACCCCTCCCACCCAGGACAAGTAGACTCTTCAGGCACAAAAACTCATAGGCCTCAACAAGTATAAAGTCCTCATCTTAGTTCATCCACAGGAACATTTGTCAGTAGAATCCAATCCCATCTCCAAAGTCAGGCTGTCATCCTTTCTTCAACTTTTCAGTCTTTTCCTCCGTCCCTCACCCAATCCTCTGTAGGATCTTCAGAGATTATACCGGTCATCTTCGTCTCAGTTCTAGCCCTTCATTTGACCCCAACACATCACTCATTCCTCTCTATCCTCCTATCTGTCCCGCTTTCATGTGCTCTCCCATATTGTAATGTCCCACAAAAGAAGCATTCACCTGTAGACAAGTGTTACTAGGTTCTGTCCATAATTCTCCTTGTCCTTCTCTTCACTAGTGCCTCACTTTGACCTCTGTCTCCTTTTATGCATTCAGAAAGAAGTCACTTACTGGTATTTCTGTTGTCACTCTGTTGCTATCTGTATTTATTCATTACCCCTGCATTTCTGTTATTTCAAGTGTTCAAGATGAAAATAAAGTCTTAATTTTTGTTTTCTTTCAAAAACTGTTTCAAACTTCTTTATTATTGAATGTCCATCATTTGTCCTGTATAGTAGTCTCATATTTTTAGTACGAGTCACCCTGGGTTGCATTCTGACTTTCAGAGCTCTTTGTTACACAGTATTCCATTCCTTCCTCCTCTTTCTAGCAGGTTCAGAATAGTTTTCCTTCATTCAAATATCCTTCCTTTGTACTTGAAGGTCTTTCCCCTGATGGCTTGCAGAACTTATTGTTTCAGAATTGAATTGTTAAATTTAATCACCATGTGTCTTGGAATTTGCAGCCTTTTAAAATTTTGTTTCTGCAGGCAATATGTGAATTCTTTTGACTGGAATTTGATTCCCTGTGTTCAGAATTTCTGGGAAGCTCTTTTCCATTATTTTCTTTATTTTGGTGTTAAGGTTTTTTAAATTTTTTTTTATTTAGTTTTTTATTTTGTTTTGTTTTTTTGGTCCTACCATGTTCTTTTTGGAGACCTATGATCTTTAGGTTGTCCTTCTACATCCTGCTTTTGAAATAGATATGTTTTGCTTGCATTCTGAGTCTATTTTCTTTTGATGTTCCTTTTTTCTTTTTCTCTTCCGGATTGTCTTTCTGTCTATTTGAGTTTTTAATCTATTGTTCTTGGCTTGCATCACAGATTCAAGCTTGTTTGTTTGTTTTTCTATTGTATTCATTATTTTTGCTGTGCAGGACATAAATTCTACTCTCATAATTTTCGTTTCTCTTTTAAATCATGCAGGAACTATGCATTATGGTTCACTATTGTCCTCAACTTCCACAGTCTCCTCTATCTTTTTAGGTGGTAGATTATTTTACTTCTTTTTGCAGTATTTATTTATAGATGAATAAATTAATAACTTGATCTGGAGGCTATATTTTTTTCCATTGTTAATTATTTTTCCTCTTTGTTTATGTTTATGTTTAAGGTCTTTGTGATTTCTACTTCCTGAAGTCTTTGGTACTTTCAATCTACCACACCTCAGCCTTATTTTCCTGATTGCTCACTTCTGACTCCTTCCCATTTGATTATTGTTTCTTTGACGGCTGGATCCCAAACTATCTCTGCCCCCCAAAAATTTTTTGATGGTCATAACTGTCTCCAGTCGGATGCTGTGTTTTTTCCTCAGGATTTGTGGAGTGCTACACAGTTCCCCCCATGCAAAGTGTCCTGTCCTGGTGACCTGTATCTATTCCCTAGTTTTTTGGCTTGGCACTGGCCGTTCAGAACCTGCCTTCCCTGACACCATCTGTTCAGAGCTTTTTGCTTCTGAAGGGCAGTGGCCAAGCTGGATATCAAGTCCAAGAATACTTCCACAGACTGGAACTGGTGCTACTACAGCACTGCAAAGAGGGTTTGACTACTAAGGTTTTAGGTAAGCTTGTGCCGTATTCTTGGGTTTTCCAGTTTAGCCTTCCTTCTGGGGGCAAGGGAGGTAAGAAAGGGGTGCTGAGTGAGGTCACTGTCAGTAAGTATCAGTTCCTGGGATTTAGAGGTTTTGTTTTCTTTTAACCTTGTTTTGTATTCTTGGTATTCCAGAACATGATAGGGGCAGCTAGGTGTTGTAGTTGATAACACATCAGCCTTGGGGTCACGATGACCCAAATTCAAATCTAACCTCAGATACCTATCATCTGTGTGTCCCTGGGCAAGTCACTTATCCATGTTTTCCTTAGTTCCTCATCTGTAAAATGATCTGGAGAAGGAAATGGCAAAGCACTCCAGTATCTTTGCCAAGAAAACACCAAATGGGGTTATGAAGAAAGAGGCAGACAGAACTGAAACAACTGAACAACAGACCACTGAAACACCCGAGGTGGCTTTATCTTTGGTGTATAATTTCTGTTTTGGAGAGGTTTGAGAAGTTGTAGGGATTGGAAACAATATAGGCTGACCTCTCGTTGTTCATGTGACCCAGAAGCTATCCAGATATATTCATTTCATAAATATTCCACAAAGGGAGATGCTGCTTTGTTTTTCTTTTTCTTAATTACAGTGTAGAAGCTGATCTCTTTGTTTTCCTTCACTTAATCTATAGAGCGATGAATACTCAAACATAGACATATCATTGAATTAACTTTGAATACATTAATAGAAATCCCTGCTTTCCATTTCATAATCTATTACACAGCAGTATTGGTGATAACTGGAAAAGCTGTTTAACAAAAACAATGAAGCCACATCTTGAAACTAACAATAGTTATAGTAACCTTTGTATCATTTTCTTACCTGGTGTGTTCTTTGGTAGTTTGCAGTTCTGTGTGATTTTTCTTTAATCAAAACTATCAACCCATTTTTCATTTCTGGTGTCTTCTGAATTCCATCCAATTCATTCCATCTTTCTGGCATTTGAGGTATCAGCATTGAACACAGAATCCCAGGTGCAGATCATCAGAGAAGTTTTAAAGAGGACTATCAATTTCCTGTTCCCCGACATAGTACCTTACATTTGCATCCCCAAAATTGTATTCATTTTTCTTTGGCTGAAAACACATTGCAAGTTCACATCTAATTTGCCATCTACTATCACTACAAGGTTTTGCTAAGCATGGCTGCTTTCTAACTATGTTCATTTCATGCAAAAAAAGGGGGAGGGAGCGAACGAATAAACACATGGAGTATTACTGTTTTCCAGATGTATTAGATTGCATTTGTCCAGGCTGAATTTCTTCTTGTTATATATTGAATATATGTATGACCTTTGACTTCAGAGTTCACAATATTTAACTTTCAGGTATTAACAGGTTAAATCAATACCATTTACAAATTCAATTAACCATATATTATATCCTTAGATCAATATATTGAATAAGACGATATCTTATCTTTCCCATAGAAAAATTCAGTATACTTTTTTTTAACTGAGTTTCTTGTTTCCAAAACAGGCAACCCATTAGGAAAACTTGTTTACATGCACATGTTTGTTTTTCCCTTATATTTTTGAAATAAGGCATTGTACTCAATGATTTTTTTTTAAGATTTTAAAGTTTTTTTTAAGATTCTATAATTTTATTCTAGATTCAACAAATACATAATAAAGCAGGTTGGAAATCTAGGTGGTGCAATGGTTAGGGCATTGGGAATCAGGAAGACATCTTCAAGAGTTCAAATCCAGCCTCAGACACTTATTAGTTGTGTCACCCTGATCACTTAACCCTCTTACCTCAGTTTCCTCATTTGTAAAATGAGCTAGAGAATGAAATGGTAACGCAATCTAAGATCTTTGTCAAGAAAACCCCAAAAGGGGTCACAAAGAGTCTGACATAACTGAAACAATGACATAACAACAAAACAACAAAAGAAAGCAGGCATTTCCATATACATAAAAGAATGGGAAAAAAAGATGATTTTAAATGACAATAGTCTTTTTGCTGTTCAACTCAAAGGATATTCTGCCTCTTGAATTTATATATTTTTAATGACTATCCTTACGCTTGTAATACTCTCTCCTAATAACTGCCTCCTGGTCTCAGATTTCTTCCAAACTCACATCAAACCCCACCTTCTGAAAGAGGCCTTTCTCTGTCGCCAGCTCTCCTAGAACCTTCCATTTCACATTATCTCCCATTCCCCCAATATATATTATAAAGCCATATATTTATTTGCATTTTGTCTCCCCCATAAGAATTAGAGTTACTTGAAGTCAAGGGACTTACTAATGCCTTGCATTGTACCCTAAGCACTTGGCACAGTGCCTGACATATAGTAGACCCTTAAGGATTAATTACTGACTGACCAAGTCAAATTATAAATCTCCATTATGTGCACCTTGTTTTTTTTAATCAATAAATTCAACTTGTAACTTTCAAAGTAGTTTTGGTTGTTCATGATTTGTTCTGGCTTTCCTTTTTTTTTCTCATCTGTGCCTTTTAAAATGCTTCTATGACCTGATTTTCTTTCTTTTCTATTTCTTTTTTGCTTTTACTAACATATCCTCAGACCTTTCCATTTTCTTCTTCCTCTTCCAAATTGAAGGAAAAATATTTTATTAAAATATATATGCATGTGCATACATACATATACAAATATATGTGTGTAAACATATATATATATACATTCATATATGTGTATATAGATATACATACACACACAAAGAAAACAATTCTTATTTTGGTCATGTCTGAGGAGAGATATCTTACTTTTTTCATCTTGAGCCTATCAAATTTTAGTCAGGAACTGGGTAGCTGTTTTTTTCAGGCCTGGGATTTGTGGTTAGTAACTATAACAATCATAGTTTATGAGGCTGTTTTATTCTACAATGTTGTCATGTATAATTTGTTTTCCTGACTTCTTATTTTCCACTGTGTTTATCAGTTTATACAAGGCCTCTTAGTTTTCTCTGTTCCTTTTGTCATTTCTTATAGCACAATAATACAATACATACTTATGTGTGTTTATATACATATACATTTATATATAAATACACCTACATATACATATGATACATACAGGCATACATATATGAATACCCACATATAATCAAGATATATACATGCACAAATGGGGCCTAACTTTGAGAACTTATAATTTAATATCCAATAGATGGTTCTAAGAGAACCCCATAGACCTAGAAACATTGGAAGGTTGATAAGCTTTAGATCTCAAAACTTCTAGCTACATTAAGAAACTAAAGCTCTTGAAATAGAGTTGTTCAAAATCAAAGATCCTTGAAACAGCAAGATGGAACTACATGTTATCAGACATACCTTTCATCCGTAGAAAACAACCTGCTATAAGCTTGTGTAAGAATAAGGTTCAGAGTAGTTTAGATTTATATGCTACTTTGAGGTTTATAAAGTACTTGACTTAAAAATAATCTTTGAAGTAGGATGTGCAATCAATATATTATTATCCCCATTTCCTGGATGGAGAAACCAAGGTTCAGAAAAGCAAAATAACTTGATAATTGTCATATAGATAGGAAATGTTAGAGCTGAAAATCCAGATTCCAAGTCCCATTCTGTTACCATTGCACTTTGTTATCTTTCATTTAAATAAAGGCAAATTTAAAAGATATACAATCATGGAAGGCATTGATAACAACAACAGTTTAAATAGCTGGAAAATAAAATTTCATTTAAAGTGATTGGGAAGTTGATCCATTGCTACGTTTTCTAAGCTCCATTGTAATATTGGTTAAATCAGTATTTGAAACTATTGATGAACTGCTTATTTCTTTAGGACTTGTGTCATTGTTGCTCTGTTACTGTGGAGAGGTAAGGGAAAAGAGAGCGAGTCACTTTAACGTCTTCCCAGTGCTTGAGCTAAACATAGAGCACCTATCATTTTTTTTTGATAATTAATATATTTTTAGTTTTCAACATTCACTTCTTTAAGATTTTGAGTTTTAAATTATCTCCCCCTCCCACTACTCCCCCCCCAAGACAGTGTGCAATCTGATATAGGCTCTACTTATACATTCATATTAAGCATATTTTCCCATTAGTCATGATGTAAAGAACAATTAGAACTAATGGGAGGAGCCATGAGAATGAAGCAATAAAACAAAATGACGAAGGAGAAGGAGAGCAAATAGTATGCTTCCATCTGCATTCAGACTCTTAAGTTCTTTCTCTGGGTGTGGATAGCAATTTTTACCATGAGTCTTTTGGAGTTGTCCTAGATTCTTGCATTGCTGTGAAGAGCCAAGTTTATCAAAATCAGTCATCGCACAATGTGGCTGTTACTGTGTACAATGTTTTCCTGGCTATTCTCATTTCACTCCGTATAACTTCATGTAAGCCTTTCCAGGGTTTTTTGAAATCTGCCTGCTCATCATTTCTTTTAACACAATAGTATTCCGTTATATTCATATACCACAACTTGTTCAGCCATTCCCCAATTGATGGGTGTTCCCTTAATTTCCCATTCTTTGCCACCACAAAAAGAGCTGCTATAAATATTTTTTGTAATATGTGGGTCCTTTTCCCATTGTTATGATGTCTTTGGGATAAAGAACCAGAAGTGGTATTAATGGATCAAAGGGCATGCACAATTTTGTAGGCCTTTGGGCATAGTTCCAAATTGCTCTGCAAAATGGTTGGATCAGTTTACAACTCCACCAACAATACATTAATGTTCCAATTTTCCCACATCTTTTCCAACATTTATAATTTTCCTGTTTTGTCATGTAAGCCGATCTGATAGGTGTGATGTGGCACCTCAGAGTTATTTTGATCTGCATTTCTCTAACCAATAGTGATTTAGAACATTTTGTCATATGGTTATAGATAGCTTCAGTTTCTTCCTCTGAAAAGTGCCTGTTCATAGTCTTTGACTATTTATCAATTGGGGAATGACTTGTATTCTTATAAATTTGACTCATTTCTCTACATATTTTAGAAATGAGACCTTTATCAGAGACACTGGTTGTAAAAATTCTTTCCCAGTTTTCTGCTTCCCTCCTAATCTTGGATGCATTGGCTTTATTTGTGCAAAAAACTTTTCAATTTAATGTAATCAATATTATCCATTTTGTATTTCATAATGCTGTCTATCTCTTACTTGGTCATAAATTATTCCCTTTTCCATAGATATGAAAGGTAAACTATTCCTTGCTTTTCTAGTTTGCTTATAGTATCAGTCATTATATCTAAATCCTATGCCCATTTTGACTTTATTTTGGTATGTGGTGTAAGATTTTGGTCTATGCCCAGTTTCTGCCATACATTTTTCCAATTTTCCTAGCAGTTATTGTTAAATAGTGATTTCTTATCCCAGAACCTGGGATCTTTGGGTTCATCAAACAGTAGATTATTATAGTCTTTGACTACTGTGTCTTGTGTACCTAACCTATTCCATTGATCCACCACTCTATTTCTTAGCCAATACCAAGTGGTTTTGATGATCGCTGTTTCATAATACAATTTAAGACCTGGTATAGCTAGGCCACCTTCCCTTGCATTTCTTTTCATTATTTCTCTTTCTATTCTGGACTTTTTATTCTTCTAGATGAATTTTGTTATTGTTTTTTCTAGTTCTATAAAATAATTTTTTTGGTAGTTTGACTAGTATGGTGCTGAATAAGTAAATTATTTTAGGTAGAATTGTCATTTTTTTATTATATTAGCTCAGTCTACCCATGAGCAAGTGATATTTTTCCAGTTATTTAGATCTGACTTTGTGTGAAAAATGTTTTGTAATTGTGTTCATGGGTTTGTTTTCACAAGAAGACTCCCAAATATTTATAATGTCTACAGTAATTTTACATGTAATTTCTCTTTCTATATCTTGCTGTTGGGCTTTGTTGGGAAAATATAGAAATGACTATGATTTGTGTGGATTTATTTTAATTCTTTCAACTTTGCTAAATTTGTTTTTTATTTCAAGTAATTTTTAATTGATTCTGTTGAATTCTATAAATATACCATCATATCACCTGCTTAAAGTGATAGCTTTGTTTCTTCTTTGTCTATTCTGATTCTCTCAATTTCTTTTTCTTCTCTAATTGCTGCAGCTAACATTTCTAGAATGATATTGAGTAACAGTGGTGATAATGTACATCCTTGTTTCACCCCCAATCTTTTTGGAAATGCTTCTAGTTTTTCCCTGTTACATATAATGCTTGCTAATGGTTTTTGATAAATGCTATTTATCATTTTAAAGAAGACTCCACTTATTCCTATCCTCTCTTGTGTTTTAAGTACCTATCATTTTTAGCAAACAACACAAAAACGTAAGTGCAAAAGAATTTGAGAATAAAGATAGCACTAACTGCTGTGGTGTGGCTTAATTTTGAGTGAAACTAAGAATTCTAAGAGATAGATATAATTTCAATAGAATTGTTATTATCCAGTGTTTTCCTGGGCTCGGGAATTTCAAGCTACTAAATATGTTTTAAAGTGTTTCAGTTTTTACTGATGTCTCATTTTTATACTTCGAAGTCATATCTTTTGTAACAACATGTTCCATTTACCAGGCTGTATATTAACTCATTTGTTCTCTTACCAGGTAACAGAGACACAGTAATATAGATTTTAAAGAGGTGGAGTTGAAGGGGGGAATTTATTCTCTACATTTGGGAAAACTTGTATAATTGGATTTGGAGTAAGGATGTACACACATATGCATATAGATAGATAGATGGTAGATATAGGTATCTATCTATATCTATACACATTCCAAATCCTACATCTATGCACCCACATATATACACACTATATGTGTGTATACACGTTACAAACAGAGCTCTGTATGTATATGTATATATATGTGTATATATGTGTGTATGTATATATGTGTATACACACACACACACACACACACACACACACACACACACATATATATATATATAGCAAAGCAGGAACAGGCCTTAGGGCAACTGAATCAGTGGCAGCAGTGAGAGTATCCATATCTCTTAGCCCATAGACTCCATATACACATACATATCCACTACCCCTTTTTCTTATTTCCAGGTACTTTAATATCACTTTGGCATAAGCCTAGGAACCTTTCAGGGAAAGGTTTCTACCTCCACAATAACTTTCATTTTTGTCCTCTTTTCTTTTTTCACAAAGATTCTTCCTCATCAATCTTAGATTATTTTAATATATTACTAATGTCTTCCTATTTCCAATACCTGCTTCCTTTGAATGCCACCCTGCTTTTAACTGCAAATGTGATATTTCTAAGGCACACATGATCAAAAATTCTTCATTTGCCTCAATAATGAAATGTAAATTAATTGAGCATTCACTGAATTCAGTTGTCCATTTCCTATCTCCATGTTTTGAAAAAGATTAGCCTTATGTGAGAACCCTGTTTACATTTGGATCTTTGAATATTTAGATACCTTTAACACTCATATTATGTACCACATTCTATGTGAAACCTTTTTTGATACCCTTACCTCAGGCATTATTACATTGACCCTTCTCAGAGGGAAAACACAGGCCTGATAAGTTACTCATAGTTTAATAAAATTATAGGATATAAGAATCGGAAATAACCTCAAGTGAATTGCCCATGGTTACAACAGAAAGTTAATGGTGCAGCCAGAACTAGAGCTCAGGGTTTTAATCCCTCATTTTCTCTATTCACATCATGACACCAACTATCACAGAACTGTAAAAAGATAATAGAAACATTGATGTGCTTAATTAAAAAGAATGCAAGTTGTAGGGGTCATTTTAAAGTTTTAAATGAAATAGAAGATAACTAGAAATGAAAATTATTTAAATAAACAAATAAGCCAAGGAGGGATAAATCATAGGAAGTAAAATGTAAACTGATGTTATTAATTAATATTCATGCAGAAACCTACACATAAAATCACTACATAAATAATATATATAAACTTACATACACATATGCATATGCATGTGGAAACTAAACCTGTCATTTGCAATGAGTAAGTTCTAGACAGGTTCATAGTTAATAGAGGGGTAAAATAAGGATGCCTACTCTGCACACTAGTCTTTGACATAGTACTGGAAGTGCTAGTGGCAATACTAAAATAAGACAGATATTAAAGGTATATTCATTGACAAAGTGAAGGAAAAAATCATATTTGCTTATGCTATTATGGTTTACTTAGAAAATTCAAGAAAATAAGAAAAATCGGAGATAACATTTTCATTAAAGTATCAGTATACAAAGTACATCTTTAAAAAAAAATACTTTTTCTATAGGGAAGAAATAATAGAAATAGTGTCTTGTTTAAAATAAAACCAAAATGGGAGGTGGAGCCAAGATGGCAGAGTAAAGGCAGGGACTCACCTAAACTCTCCCCCAAACCCCTCCAAATACCTTATATAATGACTCTAAACAAATTCTAGAGTGGCAGAACCCACAAAAAGATGGAGTGAAACAATTTTCCAGCCTAAAACAACTTAAAAGATCAACAGTAAAGTTCTGATGCACCGTGGTGAGAGAGAAGCACAGTCCAGTGCAGGCCATACCAGCACTGACCAGGCCCTGGCAAAGCAGGAACAGGCCTTAGGGCAACTGAATCAGTGGCAGCAATGGGAGTATCCATATCTCTTAGCCCATAGACTCCAAAGACAACCTAGGAGGTCAGGAGGGAAGGTGTGTTACAAGAGGGTAAAAGTGGAGCAGAGTCCGGGGCAGGCCATGCCAGCACAGTCCCAGCCCCAGTAAACCAGGAGCAGACCTTGGAAATGACTGAATCAGCAGTAGCAGCAGCTGCTTCCAGAGCTATCAGCCCACAGATGGTAAAGGGGTCGAGATTAAATGGGTTTCTTTGCTTGTACTGAGGCAAGATTCTGTTGCTTTTCCCATATTTGGATCCAGGTCACAGTCCTGGATGGCTGTCCCAGGGCAAGAAGCAGCACTGGCACAATAGAGCTTGTGACCACGGTAGAATGGGGGACCCTCTTCACAGTTCCAAGGCAGAAAAGAGTGATTGTGGTCAATCACAGACCAGAACACAGGCCAGGAGAGTAGTAAACACCTTTTCTTAGATCATACCAGCTTAGAAGAACTGAAAACTTATAGGTCACTAGAAGTACCTCTGAAAATAGCTGCACAAAAGCCCTAAAGCCTGGGTCAGTGCACCCTCCATCCTGGAAGCAAAGCCCTACTTTAACAAAGAGTTAAAAGTCAAGGAATAGGCTGGGAAAATGACCAAACAACAGAAAATAATTCTGACTACATAAAGTTACTACAGTGAAAAGGAAGATCAAACACACACTCAGAAGACAACAAAGTCAAAGCTGCTACACCCAAAGCCTCCAAGAAAAATATGAATTGGTCTCAGGTCATGGAAGAGCTCAAAAAGGATTTTAAAAATCAAGTAAGAGAGGCAGAGAAAAAATTGGGAAGAGAAATGAGAGTGATGCAAGAAAATAATGAAAAATGAGTCAACAGATTGGTAAAGGAGACACACAAAAAATAGTGAAGAAAATAACGTCTTAAAAAATAGACTAGGCTGGGGCAGCTAGGTGGCACAGTGGATAGAGCTCTAGCCTTGGAGTCAGGAGGACCTGAGTTCAAATCCAGCTTCAGACACTTGACACTTACTAGCTGTGTGACCCTGGGCAAGTCACTTAACCCCGAATGCCCCACCAAAAAAGCAAATAAAAACAAAAACAAAAAATAGACTAGGCTGAATGATAAAAGAGATACAAAAAGCCAATGAGGATAAGAATGCTTTAAAAAGCAGAGTGGGCCAAATAGAAAAAGGGGCACACAAATTCATTGAAGAGAAGAATTCTTTAAAAAGTAGAATTGGTCAAATGAGAAAGGAGGTACAAAAGCTCACTGAAGAAAATAATTCCTTAAAAATGAGAATTGAACAAATGGAAGCTAATGACTTCAGAAGAAATCAAGAAACCATACAACAAAACCAAAAGAATAAAAAACAAAAACAAATAGAAGACAATTTTAAATATCTCATGGGAAACCAACTGACCTGGAAAATAGATACAGGAGACATAATTTAAAAAAAAAAAATTGGATCCCTTAAAAGTCATGATCAAAAAAAGAGCCTAGATATCACCTTTCAAGAAAAACTGTTCTGACATTCTAGAACCATAGGGTAAAATAGAAATTGAAAGAATTGACAAAACACCTCCTGAAATAGGTCACAAAATGAAAACTCCCAGGAATATTATAGCCAAATTCCAGAGTTCCCAGGTATTGCAAGCAGCCAGAAAGAAACCGTTCAAGTATCATGGATACTTGCATAACACAATATTTAGCAGCTTCTACATTAAAGAAATGGAGGGCTTGGAATATGATAGTATAGAGGACAAAGGAGCTAGGATTAAAACCAAGGATTACCTGAACAACAAAACTGAATATAATCCTTTAGGGGGAAAATGGACATTAATTCAAATAGAGTACTTTCAAGAATTCCTGATGATTAGAGCTGAATAGAAAATTTGGCTTTCAAATGTAAGACTCAAGAGAAGCACAGAAAAGTAAATAGGAAAGGGAAATCATAAGGGACTTAATGCTTACATTTGTACATGGGAAGAACTCATGAGAATTTTCTCATTATTAGGGCAGTTAGTATATTTGGACAGAGGGTATGGATGTGAGTTGAATAGGAAGGGATAATACTTAAAAAAAGTAAGGGGTGAAAGAGGAATGTTCTGGGAGAAAGGGAAAGAGAGAGGTAGAACGGAATAAATTATCTCATATAAAAGAAGCAAGAAAAAGTTTTTTACAGTAGAGGGGAAAAGGGAAGAGATGTAGGAGAGTGAGTGAACCTTACTGCCTTTGGAATTGGATCAAAGAGGGAATAATATACCCACTAAACTGGGTATAGAAATCTATCTTACCCTACAAGAAAATAAGAAGGAGGGGGATCAGAGAAGCTTGGGCGGATAGAAAGGAAGAAAGATTGGAAGAGGGGTGTCAGAAATAAAACACTTTTGAAGAGGGACAAGGTGAAAGGAGAGAGGGAATAGAATAAATGGTTTGTGGTGGGGAGTAGGATGGAGGGAAAATCAGTTAGCAATAGTAAGTACGAAAAAAAAATTGAAGCAAGTTTTTCTGACAAAGGCCTCATTTCTTAAACACATAGGGAACTGAGTCAAATTTATAAAAAATAACCATTTCCCAATTGATAAGTGATCAAAATATATGAACAGTTTTCAGATGAATTATTCAAAACTATCTATAGCCATATGAAAAAAATGCTCTAATTCACTATTGATTTGAGAAATGCAAATTAAAACCAAATGTTGGGGAAGATATGGAAAAAATGAGGCATTGATGCACTGTTGGTGGGGCTGTGAACTGATTTCAATCTCTCTTTTTTTAAAATTAATTTATTTTTAGTTTTCAACAATCACTTTCAAAAGCTTTTGAATTTTCAATTTTCTCCTCCTCCCTCCCCACCTCCTTCCTCAAGACAGCATGAAATCTAATATAAGCTCTACATGTACATTCCTATTAAACATATTTTAACATTAGTATGTGGTAAAGAAGAATTAGAACCCATAAAAGGAACCACAAGAAAGAAGAAACAAAACAAAACAGAAGAAAAAAAAAACAAATAGTATACTATGATCTCCTTTCAAACTCCATAGTTCGTTCTCTGGAGGCAGATAGCATTTTGTATCATGAGACTTTTGGAGATGTCTTCGATCTTTGCATTGCTGAGAAGAGCTGTCTATCAAAGTTAGTCACTGCACAGCATGGCTTCTACTGTGTACAACGTTCTCCTGGTTATGCTCACTTCACTCAGCATCACTTCATACAAGTCTTTCCAGGTTTTTCTGAAGTACACTTGCTCATCATTTCTTGTAGCACAATAGTATTCCATTACATTCATATACCACAATTTGTTCAGCCATTCCCCAATTGATGGACATCCTCTCAATTTCCAATTCTTTACCACCACAGAAAGAGTTGCTTT
Source organism: Vombatus ursinus (assembly GCF_900497805.2). Taxonomy (NCBI): domain Eukaryota; kingdom Metazoa; phylum Chordata; class Mammalia; order Diprotodontia; family Vombatidae; genus Vombatus; species Vombatus ursinus. Next base: position 7,543,376 of record NW_020954598.1, read on the forward strand.
AAATATTTTTTTGTACACATGGATGTTTTTTTTCCCATTTTTATGATCTCTTTGGGATACAGCCCTAAAAGTGCTATTGCTGGGTTAAAGGGAATGCACACTTTTATAGTCCTTTGGGCACAGCTCCAAATTGCTCTCCAAAATGGTTGGATCAGTTCACAATTCTACCAACAATGGATTAATGTTCCAATTTTCTTACATCTTCTCCAGCATTTGTCATTTTCTTGTTTTGTCATGTTAGCCAATCTGATAGATGTGATATGGTACCTCAGAGTTATTTTGATTTGCATTTCTCTATTCAGCAATAATTCAGAACATTTTTTCATATGACTACAGATAGTTTTAATTTCTTCATCTAAAAACTGGCTGTTCATATCCTTTGACCATTTTTCAACTGGGGAATGACATGCATTCTTATGGATTTGACTCAGTTCTCTACATATTTGAGGAATGAGACATTTATCAGATATACTGATTGTAAAAATTCTTTCTCAGTTTTCTGCTTCCCTTCTAATCTTGGTTGCATTGGCTTTGCTTGTGCAAAAATTTTTCAATTTAATGTAATCAAAATTATCTATTTTGTATTTAGTAATGTTTTCTAACTCTTGTTTGGTCATAAATTCTTTTGTTCTCCATAAATCTGGCAAGTAAACTATTCTTTTGCTCTCCCAGTTTACTTATAGCATCAGCCTTCATATCTAAATTGTATACCCACTTTGACTTTATTTTGGTATATGGTGTAAGATTTTGGTCTATGCCTAGTTTCTGCCATACTCTTTTCCAGTTTTCCCAGCAGTTTTTGTCAAATCGAGAATTCTTATCCCAGAAGCTGGGGTCTTTGGGTTCATCAAACAGCAGATTACTATAGTCATCGACTACTGTGTGTACCTAACCTATTCCATTTATCCACCACTCTATTTCTTAGCCAGTGTCAAGTAGTCTTGATAATTGCTCTTTCTAATATAATTTAAGATCTGGTATGGCTAGGCCACCCTCCTTAGCATTTCTTTTCATTAGTCCCCTTGATATTCTGGACCTTCATTCTTCCAAATGAATCTTCTTGTTATCTTTTCTAGCTCTATAAAATAACTTTTTGGTAGTTTGATTAGTATGGCACTAATAAGTAAATTAACTTAGGTAGAATTGTCATTTTTATTATATTAGCTCAGCATACCCATGAGCAACTGAAAAGTGTTTTGTAACTGTGTTCATATAGTTCCTGGGTTTGTTTCAGTAGGGAGACTCCTAAATATTTTATAATGTCTACAGTAACTTTAAAGGGAACTTCTCTTTCTATCTCTTGCTGTTGGACTTTGTTGGTAATATATAGAAATGCTGATGATTTATATGAGTTTGTTTTATAGCCTGCAACTTTGCCAAATTATTATTGCTATTATTTCAAGTAGTTTTCTTTTACATGGTTCTCTAGGATTCTCTAAGCATGTCATCATATCATCTGCGAAGAATGGTAGCTTTGTTCCTTTTTTGCCTGTTCTACTGCCTTCAATTTCTTTTTCTTCTCTTATTGCTAAAGCTAACATGTCTAGTACCATATTGAACAACACTGATTCCAATGGACATCCTTGTTTCACCCTTGATCTTATTGGAAGTGCTTCTAGCTTATCCCCATTACATATAATGCTTGCTGATGTTTTTTTAGGTAGATGCTACTTATCATTTTAAGGAAGACTCCATTTATTCCTACACTCTCTAGTGTTTTTAATAGGAATGGTTGTTGTATTTTGTCAAAAGCTTTTTCTGCAGTCAATTGACATGATCATGCAGTTTCTGTTATTTTTGTTGTTGATATGATCAATTATGCTAATAGTTTTCCTAATATTGAACCAGCCCTGCATTCATGGTTAAATCCTAGCTGGTCATAGTGTGTTATTCTTGTCATAAGTTGTTGCAATCCATTTGCTAATGTTTTATTTAAAATTTTTGCATCCATATTCATCAGAGATATATAATTTCCTTTCTCTGTTTTGGCTCTTCCCAGTTTAGGTATCAGCACTATATTTGTATCATAAAAAAAATTGGTAAGACTCCTTCTTCGCCTATTTTCCTAAATAGTCTATATAGTATTGGAATTAATTGTTCTTTAAATGTTTGATAGAATTCACTTGTAAATCCATCTGGCCCTAGATATGCTTTTTCATAGGGAGTTCACTGATGGCATGTTCAATTTTTTTTTCTGAGATGAGGTTATTTAAGAATTTTATTTCCTTTTCTGTTAATCGAGGCAATTTGTTATTTTTGTTAATTTTCATCCATTTCACTAAGATTGTCAAATTTATTGGCACAATAATTTCTTTTACAGCATGACTGTTATGGAAATATTTTGCATAACTTCACATGTATGACCTGTATTGAATTGCTTGCCTTCTCAATGAAGGCAGGAGAGAGAAGGATTGGAGAGAATTTGGAACTCAAAATTTTAAAAATGAATATTAAAATTGTTTTTACATGTGACTGAGAAGAAATAAAATATTAAACCAAAAACAAATTAAAAACCCAATATGAATAAAATACGTACTACTTACTCTTCTTAGATATATTCAAGAATTATACAACTAATATTTAAACACCATTTAATGAAATAAATAATGGCTTAAGTAATTTTAGGAATATTTATTCATCTTGTTTGTATCACAGCTATACAATGAAATTACAATGTTATTTAAATAAATTTACAGAATTAGTTTTATATTCATCAAACTAGGAATGATAAACTTTTTAAATCAAGGAAATTTGAAAGAACACAGAGCCTAAAATCTCAAAGGAAATAATGGGAGAAAAGTAGAAATAAAGGAGGTAACATTTCTAGACCTCAAATTTTAAATTAATAATCCTGAGAGCTATTTATAACTTTAAAAAGAAATAAATCTTGATTTGTGGAATATACTGGTTTAGCAAGAATAAGAAATAATTAAGATAAAAAAACTCACTCTTGATATCACATATAAATACATTATTTCATATATCCCAATTATGTATAGAAATAATACATATATATAATCTTGATTATTTATGTATCTATATGATATATACATATGTATGTATGTAATCTTGATTATACCCATGTGTATATTGTTGTGTGTTTATAATCAGGATGTGTGTGTGTGTGTGTGTGTGTGTGTGTGTGTGTTTGGTTTTAAACTCTACCAACCAATTCCTATCTGGAGGTATCTAGGCAGCATTGTAGAAAGAGTACTACTCATGGAATCAGGAGAACTTGAATTCAAATGTGGCTTCAAATAGTTACTATGTACTTAACCTTTTTCTGTCTTAGTTTCCTCAACTGTGAATCAATTATAATGTCATCAGCTCACAGGATATCTATGAGGATCAAATGAGATAAGCTTAGCACAGAGGGATATACAATAGACACTTAATAAATGTTTGCTCCCTTACCTCCACCCACTACTGTTTGGGAACACTCATTGGTTCAGGGAATTAATATATCTTCCTAATATAATTACATGAACAACTTCAAACAAATACAACGTTTTCTATCAATTGTGATTTGAATTTTTAGGGTTGTAAACATGACTTGAAAGGCAATAAATATAATTCAATATCTTCTGTTGCTTTTAAATTCTGATTGTCTTCCTAATTACAAATCCAACACTGTATCCTCAGGAAATACATGTGCTTACTAAAATCTATAGAGACATAAACCAGAATCAATAGATTATAACAAGAGGGGAACTATTCCCCAGGCTGACAAACTGTTGAAATTTGTCAATAGATCTTAATTGTAACTAGCTACAGAAAGTGACACTGTTGCCATATAAGAAAAGAGTAATAAAAATTGCAGTGACTGTCATGACACACATGGGTTACACACATATGTGCATATTAATACATGTATATACACATATATGCCTATATGTGTGTGTGTGTGTATATATATATATATATATATATATATAAAACTAATGGATTTAGCCTATTTTTAACATTTTTTTTATTTGATTCATCATCATTTTCTAAGCTCCCATTGTATGTGAAGTACTATGTTAATCTCTGGGTCTACAAAGAAAAATTGAGGCAAGTCTGCAATGTTTGAAGGGTTTTAAATTGAGGTTAGGGAGAAAAAAGAGATATCTCAACCATTAGATCACTTATTCTTAGTAACTTCTCTGTTATACTGACCCGGGAGAAGTATATATTGTCTTTATATAGAGTCGCTTTGCTATGAAAGTGACCTTGTGCCCTCCTTACAAGGAAATATAAATATAAAGCTTCATATTATTAAAATGTTTTGCTGAATGCTTTCAAAATGATACCACTAGAAGTCTCTACTGGGAAGAATATTGGAATGAGTCTTTGATTTTTGTCCTGTTTGGCATACATTTTAAGACAGCTTAATTTATTATCTACATTTAATCAAGGTTACCATGTGCATTTGAAAGTTTAAAGGAACATTCAGTTCTTCCATCAGGTGTCTAGACTCATCAAACCTTGAGAAAAATTGCATCCTTCATAATGATACATCATCCTTATTGAATGATTTTATTTAAATTTGATTTCATCTCAGAAATCATAACATTGGCTTTTTCGTGGATTGAGCCCAAGCTCAGAGCTATAATTTTCATTTTGATAGAAGGGTATACTTGCAGTGCTGCAGGGCCTCACCAGAAACTCAAATGAACTAGGATTTCAGAAGTATTCAAGCTTTGGTGAAGCTCCAGGCAATGTTTTTGCCTCCAACCTGGAGAAGAGACAGATATGCTTAGCTTGAGGGAAAAAAAACGGCTTTTCTGTGCAGCTGGTAGTCTTTGTTGCCACTAGTTCCTTGATTATCTATGGTATTACAAAAGCATGTAATGGGTAAAATCTGATATAATTCAGGAAACAAAAGTTTGAGTTTCTGTACTATCAATTTATTAAGCAATGTATGCCAACTACATAACAAATTGGGACTAAGTTTCCTCAGTTTGGCACTAGACACTGAATACAAAGGGATATAGATTTTTAAGCATTAAAAGAAAATAATTAACAGAGTATACACTAAGATACAGGATTAGGTAATCTGATTTCTAATTGGAGGAAAATTTAGGGACTTTCCAAGTTGAGAGAAGAGTAAGTGAGTTTCGAGAACTGAAAGGGGGGGAGAGTGAACAGGTTTACTTTCTGGATGTAAAATAGGATATCACTCAATTTCCATGATTAGCAAGCTGCTAGAATTTGCAGGAAAATGAAACTGGGATCTCAAAATAGAGTCAGATTTACAAGATGGAGTCAGTTTGGTTCACACAATTCCCACAATTCTCTCAAGCAGGAGAGAAGAATAGTCTAGGGGGAAAAACTTTCAGCAGCTACAGACAAGCACCCACACAGACACAGACACACACAAACACATATACTGTGAAGTGGGGTAAAAATACAGAACGCAAAACAAAACATTTTAGGGAAAGTTCAGATTGTTTCTGAAAGAAGAAAGCTCACCTTATTGGGATTTCCTGAGTCTCAGAAATTGCTCAATACAGTTCATGTCTAGGTTTATACAGAAACAGATGGAATGTATTCTCTTACATGTACTCAATATAACAAGTGCATTTATTGGGTTCAGGTGAGCCTTTAGTTCATTCCAAAGATAAGGCAGAAAAAAATATTCCAAAAGGCTCAAAAGAGTCATTTTAGAGTCTGAGAACCAGGGTTCAAATCATGCTTCTATCACTTATGAGTTGGGTGATATTGAAGCAAGTTCCTTGTTCTCCTGACCTTTCACTTTCTACATCTGTAAAATGAGGGAGGTTAGACTAGATGTACTCTAATGTCTCTTCCATCTTTAAATCCATGCTTCTATGATTCTATGATTACTCTCCCTAAAATATTTATAATATTTTTTCTTACTTGAATATCTACTTCCATTCTCTGGGGGCATCTAGGTAGTGTATTATATAGTGACCAGTGTTCAAATTTGGCCCCAGACACACAATGTCTGTGTGATCCTGGGTAAGTCACTTAACTCTATTTGCCTCAGTTTCTTTAGCTGTAAAATGTGGATGAGAATAATAGTATCTATCTCAGAGGGATTTTGTGATGATCAAATGAGATAATTTTTATAAAGTGTTTAGCACAGCACTTGGAACATAGTAGGTACTTAATAAATGTTATTCCTTTCCTTTACAACATCGTTGTTATGCTTTTATATGTATATATATATATAAAATATATACACACACATATATGTACACACATAAACACACACATATATACACATATATATATATACATATGTGTGCATATCTATCTTTTCAAATGTCTGTCTGTCTGCCTATCTATCAGATTATATCATTTTCCTAATCAAAAAGCTTAAATGATTATTCATTGCCTAAAAATTAACAATCAAACTTGTAATATTGACATTCAGATTCCTGTACAATATGGCTCCAACCTTCTGCATTTTCCAGTCTTATTCAACATTATTCTTTTGCATTCTTGGCAGACTAGCCAACTTGGTTTACCAGGAATTCCCTGATGTGAATCTACTGCCTTCCATCATCTGGGTGTTTGTGTCCTCAATATACTCCCTTCATATACCCACAATTTCCCTTTTTTTCAGGACCCAAATTATGTTTCAAGTCTTCTATAAAAACTTCTCTGAACTAATCACCTTCTGGTAGAACTGACCCTTCCTTCCTTGAGTATTCCAGCTCTCATTTCTTCCTATTAATTAAATCCTAAGATCTTACCATGTCCCAACTTATAATTTTACCCAAATGAATACCCTCTATAATCTCTCTCTAAGCTTTGAAATCTCTTTGAGAACTTAAAAGTGGTTGATATTTATGTATGTATGTATATATGTATGTATGTTTTTTCCTTCCTTCTTTCCTTCCTTCCTTTCCTCCTTCCTTCCTTCCCTCCACTCTTTCTTCCTTTCTTCCTTTCTTCCTTCCTTTCTTTCTTTCTTTCTTTCTTTCTTTCTTTCTTTCTTTCTTTCTTTCTTTCTTTCTTTCTTTCTTTCTTTCTTTCTTTCTTTCTTTCTTTTTCTTGCTTCCTTCTTTTCTTCTTGCAGGGCCTAGCAAAACATCTTGCTTAATAAATGTTTGCTTTGAATTCAGATGTTACAGGTTAATATTAGTCCCTAGGTTCCTAAAACTCGCATTGGGATCAGTATGACTCAATGAGAACTTTGGAGAAGCTCAACTAGTCTTTAAATTGCATTTAATGGAAATTTATTGCTATATATTTTGAATTCTCTTTTATGCTCTACTGTGCATGACATGTTATTTTTCTTATTTTATATTCAAGTTTTAATATTGAATTTTCCATGTGTTTTTTTCTTATTGTGTATTTAAGTTCTAGAAAAATAAAATTTTAAAAAAGAAAAAATGCATTTAAATATGAATCATTTATGAAATGATAGAATTTCAGATTTGGAAACTATGTCATAGGCTATGTAGATGGACCCATATTTGAAGAAGAATAATTTCCTTTTTTTTCAAGAAAATTAAAGAAGGAAGGAAAGAAGAGATGAAAGAAAGGAATAAAGAAAAAAGAAAGAAGAAAAAACCTTTTTTATTCTAATAATACAATATTTTTATTCATCCTCCATCATTTGCCCTTGATTCTATCCTCCATATATTTTTTTTTTAGTCTGAATTTATCAGTGAGTTCCTTGTATGTTCATATCAAACTTTCATAGGGAACTTCCCCTTTTTTCATCTGAATTATTGTTGTGTGCCTTCCAAATTCTGTTTTCTAACAACTTCTCATCTCTTCTGTGATGAATATCACTCTAAAATCATACAAGGTCCATGAGATTAAATCTGCCCTGAAAGTTGTTCTGCCAATGTGTGTTTCATTTTAGACACTATGCTGCCTTTTGGTCCTTCTTTATCACAAACTCTAATATGAGGAACTCACTAATCCCCAAGGTTATCTTTTTTCACCAAATTAACCAAATCTCCCTTATTGGTAAGAATCCAATTATGACTAGAAATCATTTTTTAAAAAAAATTCTTATATCCTTTGATGAATGAAATTATTATTAACTCAAGTTTAGAAATTATCAGCTGATTTGCTTGGCGAACCATTTAAGTAACTGATGTTTCCCATCACTATTATATAATACCTTTATGCCAAATTCTTAGGAATGCTTGTCTTTTTTGCATACTGCATCGAGTATACATTGATTGCAACATTTGTTTTTTGTTTTTGCTTTCATGAAGCCAAAAGCTCCTGAATATGCTTCCTTACTCTAATTCCTGGTCTTCTTCACATATAAATATTTTTGAAATATAATGCTACTATAGTTCTCTTGCCATTTGTTTATTTAATTCGAACTTAATGAAGAATACATTTCTAGAATGCTAATACAGGAATGGACTTCATTATACTTAATCCTGTTGATCCCTGTAATTTTGCCTAGGTTGGGGTCTCTAACTCAATTTACATTATAACTTATCATTACATATTTGTATATGTGTATATAGACATCTGGCCAACTAGGTAGCACAGTGGATAGAGTGTTGGACCTGGGTCAGGTGGATTTGAGTTCAAATTTGACCTCAGGTACTACATCACACCTATAAAATTGGCCAATATGACAAAACAGGAAAATGATAAATGTTGGAGAATATGTGGGAAAATTGGAACACAAATGCATTGTTGGTGGAGTTGCAAAATGACCCAATCATTTTGGAGAACGATTTGGAACTATGCCCAAAGGGCTATAAAAATGTGCATACCCTTTGACCCAGCAATGCATTTCTAGGGCTATATCCCAGAGAGATCATGCAAATGGGAAAAAGGATCCACATGTACAAAAATCTTTATAGCAGCTCTTTTTGTGGTGACAAAGAATTGGAAATTGAGAGGTTGCCCATCAATTGGAGAATGGCTGAACAAGTTGTGGTATATGAATGTAATGGAATTCTATTGTGCTATAAGAAATGATGAACAGTCTGACTTCAGAAAAACCTGAGAAGACTTGTATGGTCTGATGCTGAGTGAAGTGAACAGAACCAGGAGAATGTTGTACATGGTAACAGTCACGTTGTGTGCTGACTAATATTGATAGACTTAAGGCTTCTCAGCAATACAAGAATCTCAGACATCTCCAAAAGCCTCATGATGGAAAATGCTATCCACATCCAAAGAAAGAACTATGGAGTTTGAATGCAGATTGAAGCACACTATTTGCTATTTTTTTTGTTGTGTTTTGTTTCCTCTTTCTGGTGGTTCCTCCTATTGGTTCTAATTCTTACCTACAACATCACTAATATGAAAATATATTTAATAGAAATATATATGTATAGCCTGTATCAGATTGTGTGCCGTCTTATGGAGGGAGATGGGGAGGAAAGGGGAGAAAAATTTAAAACTCAAAAGCTTATGGAAGTGATTGTTGATAATTCAAAATAAATTGATTTAAAAAAAAGAATAAAAAAAATAAAAAAAAAAACAAAAAACAAATTTGACCTCAGACACTTACTAGGTGTGTAACCCTGGGCAAGTTAGTTAACTGTTTGCCTCAGTTTTTTTCATCTGTAAAATGAACTGGTGAAGGAAATGGCAAACCACTGTAGTATCTCTGCTAAGAAAACATAAAAATGGAGTTATGAAGACTAAAAAAAAATGACTAAACAACAAACAATAAAAATCTACATATTTAATGCCATGGGATCATTTCTGGTGCCTATCTTAAGGTTTTGTTTTCTGTTAACTTTTAAGAATCTGTATTGTTAATCTCCTTCCTATATCATTGATGCTCTTCATGATCTTAAGTAAAGAATGAATACATCGATAGCTCAAAATTTCACCTTTATCTTTAATGTCCGAGTATTATTGATTAAATTTTCAAAATTCTAAGTCACTATATTTTCACTAGCACATAATAGGTGTACTTCATCTGTTTGGCTAGGAGACATATCCTTATATTTTCAGCCATGGGAAGGAAATTTAACCCCTGTTCTTAGGTACCAGTTTTTCCTAGTTATTCACTTGCCAAATTCTCCTTTTCCCTTTCAAAATTATTGCAGTTGATCAGAGGGAGTGATATAAATGTCAACTATGGCCCTAAGATCTTCAGTATATTTCCTAGGACTTAATAATTTTAAGTAGTGATTTCTAGATTTTTACTGATAGTTTTATTTGTACTAAAGAACAGTATGAAAATTAAATAGTAGTTACCTGTTTTGATAAACATTTTGGTGTATTCAAGGGTTGTGTTTTTTCTTGCGTTGTTAGTGTCAGATTCTACATTCTACAACCCTTTTCTGTAGCTCAAAATATCTAGTACTTCTAGATAGCATTTCTCTTCTTTCCTTAGTTTGTTTTGACTTCTTTTCAGCACTGAAGGAAACTTTTACCTTCGTTCATTTGTAAGAGAACACTAAACTTCAATATGTGAAATGGGACCTAAATTCATAGACAAGGCCAATGTGAAGATTTGTATTGCTTAACTTGCATGTTTGTTTGTAATAATAATTTATTATTTCCAATTACAATAAAAAACAATTTCAATTTTTTTTAAATTTTGAATTCCAAATTCTCTTCCTCCTTCCCCTACTCCTCCCTGACATGCTAAGCAATTTGATATAGGTTATACATGTGTAGTCATACAAAACATTTCCATATTAGTTATGTTGTGAAAGAGTACACATACAATAAAAAATGAAAAAAGTGAAAAATAGCATTTTTGGATCTGCGTTTAGATTCCATCAGTTCTTTCTTTGGCGGTGGATAGCATTTCTCATCATGAGTCCTTTGAAATTATCTTGGATCATTGCATTGCTGAAAATAACTGCTGTTCACAGTTGGCCAAAGGAGAATACTTTTGTTACTGTGTACAATATTTTCCTGGTTCTCCATACTTCCCTTTGCATCAGTTCATGTAAGTCTTTACAGGTTTTTTTGAAATCATCCTGCTTGTCATTTCTTATAAGACAATAGTATTTCATTATAATCATATACCACAACTTGTTAAGCCATTATCTAGTTGATGTTCCTTATCCCCTCAATCTCCCATACTTTAACAGGACAAAAAAGCTATAAATATTGTTGCACAAATAGGTCCTTTTCCTTTTTTATTTTTTTTAATTCATTGGTAATAGACTTAGTAATAGTGATATTACTGGCTCAAAGAGTATGTACAGTTTTATAGCCCTTTGAGCATAGTTCCAAATTGCTCTCCACAATGGCTGGATCAGTTCACAACTCCGCCAGCAGTACACTAATGCTCCAATTTTTTAGCATGTGTTAATTGTATCATTTTCTTTTTCTGTCGTATTAGACAATATGAAGGATGTGAGGTGGTATCTCAGAGCTAATTTAACTTACATTTCTCTAATCAATAGTGATGTAGAACATTTTTCATATGACTTTAGATAAAATTTGATGATTCTGAAAACTGCCTGTTCATATCCTTTAACCATTTATCAATTGGAGAATGACTTGTGTTCTGATAAATTTGGCTCATATATTTGATAGATAAAGCTTTTATCAGACACTTTCTATAAAAAAACAACAACCTGGCTTTCTACTTTCCTTCTAATCTTGGTTGCATTACTTTTGTTTGTGCAAAATCCTTTTAATTAATATAATCAAAATTATCCATTTATATATATCCATTTGATGTATTATATATATATATATATATATATATATCATCCATTTTGTAAATCCATTTGTTTCATCATAAACTCTTCCCTTCTGCATAGATCTGACAGGTAAACTCTTCCTTGCTATCTGAATTTGTTGATGATATCACCCTTCATGTCTACATTATGTACCCATTTTGATGTTATCTTGGTATATGGTATAAGATGTTGGTCTATACCTAGGGTGGGGAACCTGTGGCCTAAAGTCTACAAGCAGCCTTCTAGGTCTTTGGGTGTGGCCTTTTGACTGAGTCAAATCCTTTTATGAATCATTTATTAAGTTTGTATTCTGCTACATTGTTTTCCAGTTTTCCCAGTAGTTTTTGTCAAATAGTGAGTTCTCGTAGTAGAAGCTTAGTTCTTTGGATTTGTCAAACACTAGATTATTATGACCATTTACTGTTGTATTGTGTATTTGTAATAATAATTTATTGTTTCCAATTACAATAAAAAACAATTTTAAAATTCTTTTTTTTTCAATTTTGACATAATCTATTCCATTCATCTAATACTCTATTTCTTAACCAGTGTGTAATTGTTTTGATGATTACTGCTTTATTATATAGTTTGAGATTTGGTATAGGTAGGCTACCTCCTTTCACATTTTTTTCATTAATTCTCTTGGTATTCTTGACCATATTTTCTTCCAGATAAATTTTGTTATGATTTTTTTTCTAGCTTTACAAAACTTTTGGTGGTTTGGCATAACTGAATAAGTAAATTAATTTAGTTAGAATTGTCATTTTTTAGTATATTGGCTCAGCCTACCTGTGATCAACTGAAGTTTTTCCAATACTTTTTTCCAACTGTTTCCAATTGACTTTTTTTTTTTTTGGTCAGGCAGTGGGGTGAAGTGACTTGCCCAAGGTCACACAGCTAGTAAGTGTCAAGTGTCTGATGATATATTTGAACTCAGGTCTTCCTGAAGCCAGGGCTAGTGCTCTATCAGCTGCATCAGCTAGCTGTCCCCTATTTTTCTTTTAATGAGATTCTTTTTTGGGGGGGCTAGGCAATGGGGTCTAGAAGTACTAGAGACAAAACTTTGACCATCAATAGCAGTTCTAGTCATGGGTATGTATTACATAATCCCTTTTGTTAAATTAAGTCTATTTTCACACCCACACAGATACACAGGGTCACACAGCTAGTAAGTGTCAAGTATCTGAAGCTGGATTTGGACTCAGGTCCTCCTGACTCCATGGCCAGTGCTCTATCTACTGTGTCACCTAGCTGCCCCTTCCAAGTTTGTCTTGACAGGTAGACTCCCAAGGTATTTTATATTGTCTATAGTAATTTTAAGTAGAATTTCTCCTTCTATCTCTTGCTGCTAAATCTTGTTGGCAACAAATAGAAATACTGATGATTTATGTGACTTGCATGTTTGTTACAAGGGTTTTGTTTCATTTTTTACTATATTTTCAATGGAGGAGAGAAAATAAATGCTTACAAAAAGTTTAGAAAATGAATTTTTAGAACATTTATTTTCCCTAATTACCTGAGAATTGGGAAGACATTTATCAAATCCCTTTATTTTACACTCCAAAATGGAGAAGAGACAAAACTTTGACCATCAATAGCAGTTCTAGTCATGGGTATGTATTACATAATCCCTTTTGTTAAATTAAGTCTATTTTCACACCCACACAGATACACACACACACACACACACACACACACACACACACACACCTCTTTGCAAAGATTTTCAAGAATGACCCTGATGACAGTTGAAAAGCTCGGGAGAATTTCAATGACAATGATAAAGATGATGGTATGCTGTCTTTATGATGATAGATAAAATGTAATCACAGATCAAAAGAGGAAGGCTGAGACAGCATATAATTGAAGTCTATAATTAAGAAGGTGAACCTACTGCTGTTATAAAACTTTATTAAAACAAGAAGTGACTCAATATTACTTGCAAGGAGGAACTTTATCTCTTTATGGATTACATTCTTTTTTTTTCTCTTTTCTTTTTGGAATTAACACACTATACTCAGACAACAGCATTATGTTCATCATAGGCAATGATAGAAATAACTCTCCACACTCCATTTTGCTTTTACCTCATGTCCTTGCTTTCCACTATAAAATACACTAGTAATTTATGATATTTGCAAATGTGGGGACATGTTTCAGTGGTAAAGTCTAGTATACAGTAATTGAATTAGAACAGCTATGTAATTTACTTTTGTCCTCAGGTTACTATCTTCCAATTATTGTTTTAACACATGCTAGAAAGAAAAAAAAGGAGCTAGAGAATGTACTCTATATCTTAGGTCTAATAGTATTTTTCTTTAGTTGATTTCTCAGGAAAAACATAATAATTCTAACACCTCTTTTCTCATAAAGCGAGTATTATAATTTTGAACATTTGGCTCTTCCTGAGGCCAATTTTAAAACATGCTTGTCTTTCCTCAAAAATTACCTTGAAGTTATTTTTTTAATATATTTGTATCTGCATAGTCTATATCTTCATTAAAATGCCAACTTCTTTAGAACCAAAATTGTTTCATTTATGTCTTTTTACCCACAGTGCCTAATATATTGTCTGGCATATAGGCAATTAAAAATGTTACTGATTGTTTGCTGAATATGAGAGTTTTACAAGGAAATAGAATTAGATGTTTTGAGTATCCCAAATTAAATTCTAATATGACTAACCAATATTTCATAGTTTTCATTGTGGTCATTTAATTACTCCAATTTTTAATGAACCCACCTATACAGTGTTTCAGGAATTTTCCAGTAGTTACATTTTGCTACATGATATGCATTTTTATTTGTTAAGTGCTTGAGGTAAATTACTGATATCTAACACTGGTATTACCTGCTGCTATGTTTTAGATGCAAAGGTAACACAATTAAAAATTGTTGAAAGAAGTGGAGATGATTTGTTCTTCCTTCCTTCCTTTTTTCCTTTTTGACTTCCTTTCTTTCTTTGTTCCTTCCTTCCTTTCTTTTTAATCTTTTAAGATGTCTTTAGTTTACTAACCATAAACAGGTAGAAATGCAAAATTGTTATTTTGTCACAAGAAATACATAGCCAAGAGAATTTTAATTTTATATTGATAATTTAAAATGTCAGAAACTACAGCCAACTTTGCTGACTTTCTCACATGTCAAAATGTTGATGCCTTAAGTATGACATTGCTTTAAGAGATTTGATTGATTTTTTTAAATGATCATTCTTTCAATTATTAAGCCTTCATGTTTTCTACTTCTCATATTCCCTCAACAGAGAGAGAAGAAGGAAGAAAGGGAGGGAGAAAGGGAAGAAAAAAGGAAGGAAGAAAAGAAGGAAGGAAAAAAAGGAAGGAAGGAGAGACAGAGGGAGGAAGGTAAGGAGGAAAAGATGTTTATATTATGTAAGCACACAAACAAAAATATTTCCACTTTGGTCACATTCATCCTCCATGTTAGTACAACATTTTCTCTGAAACAGAGACTGTGATTTACTCTTGATGGAATTAACCAATCTAGAAAGTAAATTGGAACTATGCACACAATTTAATACTTTTATTTGCTTTTAATGAGTAAATTCCGTTAACCTATCTCTAACATTTCTAGGCCTATACCCTAAAGAGATTAAAGAAAGAATAAAAGGTTTAATAGATACAAAACGTATTTATGGCATCAATTTTTGTGGTGGCAAAATTTTGTGAATTGAGGGTAAGCTCATCAATTGGGGAAATATTTTAACAAATTATGTCATGGAAATCTATTATGTTCAAAGATATTAATAAAAATACAGTTTTAAAGACAAAGGAAAGAGTTATATAAACTGATGTAGACTGTAGCGAATAGAACCAGAAATATGATTTATATTATAATATCAATATTATAAATAAGTTCTTTGAGAAATAAAAAAATAAAAACAGAGTATATGAATAGATATTGAACATAATAGAATTACAGCTTGCATTTTCACACATATCCTCTTCATTTTTTGTTGAGGGTGGCTAGAGATGGTTAAAATGATGTCATTATATTTTCTTTCAATGCATATGAATCTGAAATTAATTTTTTTAATGAGATGGAGAAAAGAGTAGGGAAGTAAAAATAAAGGTTTAAAATAAATCTGTTCCTCTAATGAAGTTTTAACAAAGCTAATAGATTTTTAAATATATACCTGAAATGTGATATGAAGACTATAGTGAATAGAGCTTAGGGGGCAGGAAGAGTGTTGATTACAGTGAATCTTTTTATATTCCTAAATTATAGGGGAAATCAAGAGTTCCCTGACTGGCTTTTGGGGTATTAAAAAGCTTGTAATTGGAAAAGAAACAAACAGATGAGAAAATTATATCTTAATATCCTCTCATAATAAATATGAATGTCAGTAGTAATTGCAATGGGACTAAGATGTGGAAAAATGAAAAGTAAGGAAAATAATAAAACTGTTATCCCCAACATATTAGAAAAATTAGCATGAAGGTATCAATATAATGCGATAAAAGAAAATATTGGATCAAATTGAAGGTTTGATAAATCAATGTGATAGAAATGACTTTCAAAGCTGAACTGAAGTGTCTCTTTATCAATAGAACTGATAGCTATGTAAACACAATATATGGCCTAAGTATTACATGCTTTTGATAAAATACCATGACTTAAATTTTTAAATTCTTAATGGAGATAAATTTTGAATTACAGTATAATTTAGGAACTGAAGACCTGGTTTTGAATTCTGGTTTTGCCATTTAATGCTGTATGAAGTTGGGTAAGTCACTTGAGTATCTGGGATTCAGTTTGCTCATCTCTAAAATAAGTGGTTTAGTCTTAGTGGCCTCTATTGTCTCTTCCAGGTTTAACCCCATAATCTGATTTCATCCCATAATTATACCTCAGCATGTATGTAAAATGGTTGGATGACATACACTGGAGATTCAAGGACATAGAAATTCCTAATAAGAAGGGGTGTTAAATTAAGGTCTTAAATTATATAAAACATTTAGATCTCAAATTAAGAACATACACAATGATAACTGAATAAACAAAATCTCAGATTAAGTGATCAATGAGTGGTGCAGACAACTTGTACTACAAGAGTTTAGAGAAGAGAATGATTCATCACTAAGAACTTGGAGAATTTTAGAAGGGTTCAGAGATAAAGTGGGTCTCTAAAGAAATGTCAGACATAATAAAGAGAATGAGAAAGAGGAAAGAATACAAAAGAGACCAATTCAGTTAGAGTGGAAGATTTCTGAAGAAAAAAAAATGAGTGGTGATATTAAAAATGTAGACAGATATTGAAGAACAGTGAAACATAGTTGTAATTATAACCCCTGGGCAATGAGATACCACCAAAAGAATTTGATTGTCAAGGAAACTTGTGCTTATGTATGTTGTTTTAGGTAGATTAACTTACCATCAATGTGTAAGATTCATGGTATATGTGTTAAAAATTCAGTGAAGAAAAAAAAACAACTCCTTTAAAAGTAGAACTAGCCAAATGGAAGATGAGGCACAAAACCTCCCTGAAGAAAATCATTCCTTAATGTGTGTGTGTGTGTGTGTGTGTGTGTGTGTGTGTGTGTGTGTCACAGACAAAGAAGGAGGAGAGGAAAAGAAGGTAGGAAGAAGAGAGAGGGAGAGACCAAGACACATACACACATACACATACACACATACAGAGAGACAGAGACAGAGACAGACACAGAGAGACAGAGAGAGAGACAGAGACAGAGAAGATAAGGAGACATATTAACAAATAATATGTCATCATGAACAATTCTGTCTATATTTATGAATGGGGAGGTAACAAATAAATAGCAGAAGTGGAAAAAAAGATTTTAGAACTTCCAAATCATTTCTTTTTTATAACATATTCAAGTATACTTGTCAACTCAATAGATACTCAATAATATGTGAAAAGTGCTGAATGAATATGATGCAAAACAAAGATGAAGAGGTCAAAGGGAAGTCAATTAAATTATCTTTTATTATTTTCCAAGTAACAGGCAATTTAAAAAGGGTTAAGGTAGCTTTAAAATGTTTAAATGTTCTTTAAAAGTGTTATTCTATGTCTCTTTAACAAAATTTTTAGGAAGATCCCTGGCCAATTCAGTTTCATTAAATCTGGAAAAGTCTAAGAAGCTACAAGTTATTTGACATAAAAACCTTACTGGATTTCTTCAAGAGTTAAACTGAATGAATACATCTTTCATCATTCTGGGGTGTGAAAAAATACTTAGGGTATATTGTTTTGGACTTTTTGGGTAATTCCTTTGTCCTAATATGTACCATGCCCTAAGAATTTTACAAATATAAATACTGATAGATGACAGTTAAAATAAAGACAGAAGAGAGGTTTTTTCTTATTATTTCCCTTTGTTATGTAATGCAACATGAATGTATTCCTCTTGAAGCAGTCCGTCTATAGTCTTCTTTGTCCTCAGCTATACTGCTACCAGCTTAGAGAAATTCCATCCAGGTTGGCACCCCTTTTTCCAGGTAACATCTATTCAGGCTTCTTGGATTTTTGAAAGGATATGCTTTGATCAAAATAATTATAATAATAAATGCTGGTGTTCTTCTCCTTTTTGTATGAGATGAATAAAATACACAGGCACTAATGATTGGGTAGACACATTCACCACAGCTGAAAGAGGAGATGCCAAACTTTATTGTATATAAGATAACCTGTTATTATACACCCCCATCTATGTTGCTTCTTAATTATGAAATGTGCTAAAATCACTCATTTATTTTGTAGAAAGACTTAACTGCCTGATAGGCATTAGAAATTTGATCCTATTCTTCAATGAACACAAAAAGTATCTTTCCACTGCTGAAAAAATTCAGCCCCAACTTTTCAGTGCATAAGAAATTCTCTGGAAATTAACTATTAGTGGAACTTGTGACTATGTTTAATGGATTATTACAGAATATTCTGTAAAATGCAATTGCTATCCTTAAAACATAATTTTGATCATCACACACCTCTGCCCTGAAGTTTTTATTATCTCAATACTGCTTCATAGATAGAATGCAAAGTCCTTTGCTTGATATTTAAAGCCCTCAATGATCTGATCTCAACCTGTCTTTCCATAGTGATTTCAAAGGCCTTGTTCCTGTAAATAGAGGGTAAAGGCTCAAGAACGTGAGAGATATTATGTTTTGAATTTACTTTATAGATCTTTTGTATCTACTTATTTGTGCACATATTATATTCAGTAAGATATAGTCATTAAAGTGATTTTTACATTATTGTTTTTATGTAACAATTTGACTCCAGTATACCTAGAAGCTATCACAGTGACTGACACATAGATGGAGGTTAATAAATGTTTGCTTAATTTCTTTGAAAGTGATACCAATCAGATTGCAATAAAAACAAATAAACAAGCAAACAGGTAAAGCAGGCAAATGAATGAATGAATGAATGAATGAATGAATGAATGAATGAATAGGTGGATGGATAGATTTGTCTGGGTCTTAGGAATCATAATGGCTAAATTAATTTCAACTTTAAAAAATGTAGACTCTAATGGAAATGGTGATGATAACTTTACTGTCAACAGCTACTTTGTCATTTTTGTACATGTTAAATGATTATTAATCCAAATCAGGATATTTTGTCATGGGCTATCCTAAAGCTTATTTTTTATAACTAATGTAAATTTACAAAGGATAACAATTAAGTTAAAAGAAAGAAAAAGAAACAAATAATTTTAGGAAAACTTAAACATATATCAATCCACCCTTCTGTTAAAAACAGTAGCATAGTTTTGCATTATCTTGTGAGGTAAACAAAAACCTTGCCAATAAGAGCTTTCCTCGCAAAAAGTAGAAGAATCACTCATTCTTTGAAAATGTTCTAAGAAGTTATCAGAAATTCTGGCCTGTATTTCATTAAACTTTATCTCTAAGACATTTTTTAATATGACCAACAAGATGGAGATTGTACATTTTCTCAGATATTCATGGTCTCTCTATCCTCTTGAAAGTAAGAATTATGCACAAGTGGTAAAGCAACTGCAGGTATTTCAGTTTAAATCACTAAGAACCCTAACAAGGTAACACCTTGATGAACTGACAGTAGAAAAATCTAATCCATACTCCCTACCATGGGATCCCTATGCACTCACTACTTTTTTTTTTGGTGAAGTGATCGGGGTTAAGTGACTTGCCATGGGTCACATAATAAGTGTTTAGTGTCTGAGGCTGGATTTGAACTCAGGTCCTCCTGACTCCAAGGCCAGAGCTCTATTCACTACACCACCTAGCTGCCCCTTTCACTATTTCTTTCCCCACCAAATCCTGTACTCTGGCAGTGCAAAATCACCTTATCCACTTTTATCTGTATTTGTGCACTTGTACTCAGTCTTGTGTTCGGGGATCCATTCAACATTTCCTTTGCTGCTATGGCAGTCTCTACCACATGGCATACCTCAACCCTGGCCCCTGGCCTCATGCTAACATTCTGAGCAAAGAAACAACACAATTCAACTTTGTTCCTCACACTTGACTGTACAATGGATAGGGATAGACAGGAAATTAAGAATTGTGTTTTGCCTAAGGCAGCAACATGGCAGTGTTGGCATATAGCAATACTGAGAGAAAAAAAAAGGTAACTAGGGCAGAACAAAAAACAAGGATGTGGGGTTCCCAGGCCTTAAAGAAATGGGGAATGGCATCAAATTGAGGCCAGTTTTGTTTCATTAGGAGTCTTTTAGGGGAAGCATTTAAAGCTAGGGAAATGTATGAGATTGTAAGAGAAGGTTGAAAGAGCTTTAGAGTCCAGGCCTTAAAAGAATCATCATTAAAAGGAAAAGAGCCAGAAATTGAGTAACTTATAGGGGTTGAAGGAGGATGGGAGAGGAGGAAGACCAAAATTTAAAAAAAAAAGATCTCTGGAGGAACAAAACTCAGCTAAAGACCTTGAACACAAGAAGATTTAAAAAAAAAGGGAAGATAAAAATAACAGAAAGCAATATGGACTCTGGATCATTTAAATGAGTCTAAATGTATCTAGATAAACATTGCAGGAAAAAGGAAAATGAATCACCTCCTAATGAGCCAGAGGGCCCTGTACATTACCAAGAGAACATAGCATCACATCAGAATGTTCCTGTGTTTCAAGAGAGAAATAAAAATCATTAAAGCAGAAGAAATATGCAAACTATGAAAAAAAATAAAACTTGAATACATGATGGCAAATTTCACCAAAGAAACAAAATAGAGAACAACTAATTTGGAATACAAAAATATAGCTGTGAGGAATGACTTGGGAGAGTAGAAGAAAAAAAAGAAATAACATTAGAAGAAAACATGATCTCTCCAAATAAAAACATATTGATCTTAAAGACAGAAAATGTACAGATATCTGAAGATCTATAGGTTTACTATAAGAATGTGACATGTCAAATAATGTGAACACTGTAATGCAAGAAATAATACAAAAAAACTCAGTTTCTGAACAGAAATAACAAATGCCAATTTCAATAATCTACAGATCACTTTCAGAAAAAAAGGCAAATAAAACTGAAACCCTATGATTCAGACTTTAAAACACATAATTGTTAAATTTGTAAATTATAATGGAAATATTTATTTGTACCCAGAAGTAAGATTTAAAAATATGAAATAAAGGAAATTCAAAGAAAAAATGCCTAATCATTAATATCAAAATAAAAAAAAATAAAAATGATAATTCTACCTAAATTAATTTACTTATTCAGTGACATACCAATCAAGCTATGAAAAATATTTTAGAGAGGTAATATATATGTATATATATATATGTATATATATAAAAATTCATCTGGAAGAACAAAAGGTCAAGGATATCAAGGGAATCAATGAAAAAAATGTGGAAGAAGGAGGTCTAGCCATACTAGATCTTACACTATACTATAAAGCAGCATTCATCAAAACTTTTTGGTTCTGGCTAACAAATAGAGTGGTGGATCAGTGGAATAGATTAAGGGTAGAAGACAAAGTAGTAAATGACAGTAGTAATCTACTGTTTCATAAACCCAAAGACTCCAGCTTCTAGGATAAGAACTCAGTATTTTATAAAAACTGCTGGGAAAACTGGAAAAGAGTATGGCAGAAACTAGGTATAGACCAACATCTCACACCCTATACAAAAACAAAGTGATTAAAATTGGTGAGGATTTAGGCAAAATGATTAAAATGAAGATGGCAGAAATTGGATCAACAAAATAGTAACTCAGGATAAAATAATGACAAAACTAGCAAATTTTTTTAAATCAGAATTTGCATAGTTATGATAACAAAGCTGAGAACACAAGAGAAATACAGAAAAACCTTCAAAAATATAAAATACTTGACAGAAGACCAAATAGAAATCCAATTTCAGAAAAAAAACATTATTAGAACTAACTGTAAAAGGACTACTAAAAGAGAAGGGAATGGGAATTGAATGATCATTATGCATTCACATGACACTTTTATTAAAAATTAAAAGAAAAATTGAGAAAGAAAACATGCTATCAAACTCCTTTTATAAAATAGATACAGTTCTAATACCTAGAGAATGATAAAGCACAGGGAAACTGTAGACGAATATCATTACAGAGAATTGTTTCAAATATTTTAGATAAAATTCTGTTAGAGACTAAAATAAATAAGTCAAATAATCAAATTCTTCTGAGGTTTTTTTTTTTTTTTTTTTTTTTAGGCAATTGGGGTTAAGTGACTTGCCCATGATCATACAGCAAGTAAGTGTCAAGTGTTTGGTCTGAGGTCAGATTTGAACTCAGGTCCTCCTGACTTTAGGGCTGGTGCTCTATCCATTGCACCACGTAGCTGTGCCTACTGTGCCACCTAGCTGCCCCTATCTTCTGAGATTTCTTGAAAGATACTATAGAAAAGGTAACTTTATGCCAAGACCTTCAAACTATAAATATGAAGTAAAATATATGCTTTTTAATAGCCTTTATCACTGTAATTGGAAAGCTCCAATACATGTTGAAGAGCGATTTCCTAGAAATGGTGAAATCCTACATATGAAGCTTTTTGTAGATGTCATTGTTCTGGGAGTATCATGTCCTGCTATGCTATAGAAAGAGACATATAACTTCTCAAAAGAATTTGGTCTGATCATCGAAATAATAATAATGATAATGATAATCATGATGATGATGATAGTGATGGTGATGATGATGATGATGATGGCCCTTTATTAAATAAATTATAACACAGTTGGGATTGGTAACTATTATGATTTTCCATCAGTGTGTACATATAGAAGAGCTGGTGCTAATTCCACATTGCCAAACAACCTGTGAGATATAAAACAGAAATTAAACTGCTTTGCTTTTTCCTACAGGACTGAAAAATAGGGAATAAAATGTATATTTTTAAAACTCTGTTTTCCCTCTCAAATACCTAGCTTTTATGGAAATATCTTAGCTAAAGATGGACAAGTTTACCTTCAGCCTAATCTGGAAAATTCAAGATGTTCCGGCATATTGCTTTAGCCTACAATATAATAAGATTAGTCTCTCTGAGCCCAAGATAATCATTAACATTTTACTGTTTGCCTGTTTTGATTAGCTTTATATGTTGGTTTATTTCCTAAACTTTGTTAATTTAATTGTTTCCACATCTGCTTCAAAACTGGGTCATTGAGATTAATTGCTATGTCATTAAGGAAGTTTATTTGAATATTTTGCCAGGAAGAAATTTATTATTCCAGAGTAAAATATTAATTTCATTCTCTTATGATAAACATCTTGTCCCAGTGAAAAAGGGAAGTATCAAGTGATTATTTCATTTAGTCAAATGTATCAATTTATAAATTTAGAATTCTAAGTTTGTTTGTTTTTTCTTAGAGGAGAAAACTATAGAGATACTTAATTTTTACTATCAGTCAACAAACAATTATTAAGTGCCTACTATAGGCCAGGCACTATACTATGTCCTGTGATAAAAAGAAAGGCAAAAGACAGCCTCTGTTTTCATAGCAGTTACAGTCTAGTGGGAGCAAACATCATGCAAACAATCATGCATAATCAAGAACTATCTAGGGTGAATTGGAGAGAATCAAAAAAGGGAAGGCACTGGAATTAAAGGAGATGAATTGTTTATTTTAGAAAATAGGGTTTTAGGTAGGAATTGAAAGAAGTCAAGGAAGCCAAGAGATGGAGACTGGAATGGAGAGAACTGCAATAATACTTTTAGTTTGCTGCAAAGACTTGCAACAAGGCCAGTGTCACTAGATTGCAAAATACACGGGAGTTGAGTAAAGTGTAATAAGACTGGAAATGTAGGAAGGGGTTGGGAAATTAAGTCATTCAGATGCCAAGGGAGTTTATATTTGATCCTGGAAACCACAAGGAACTGCTTTAGTATATTGAATTGGGGACAGAGTAACCTGATCAGACCTGGCCTTTAGGAATATTTCTTTGAAAGTTGAGTGGAGAATGGACTGGAGCAGTGAGACACAAATCAGTGATGAACAGTTAAGAACTTATTGTTCCCACCCAGAAGAAACCTGGGAATTTCAGAATTTGACACTTCACCTAGGATAATATCAGCTTCCTTTATGAGCATACATGTTGAGTTTCATGGGATAGATAGGTAAATATAATCTGTAGGTAAGTGGATGTATACGACTGAAGTTCAGATGAGAATTATGAATCATCAGCAAATTAATGAAAGTTAAATATGTGGGAATGAATAAACAATGAAGGTGGGAAAAGTTTATAGAAAGAATGGCAGGGACATGAATTTTGAGCTTCAGAGGAGCTTGTTCAGTCTTTTAGTCATTTCTGACTCTTCATGACCCCATGGACCACAGCATTACAGGCCTTTCTATGCTCCATTATATCTCCAAGTCTGTTCAAGGTTATGTTCACTGTTTCCATGATACTATTTATCCATCTCATCCTCTTCCATCCTTTTTTTCCCTTTTGCCTTCAATCTTTCCAATGAGTTTTGTCTTATCATTATGTAACCAATGTATTTAAGCTTCAGCTTCAGCATTTGACTTTCCAGTGAATAGCCTGGATTAATTTCTTTAAGTATTGACCACTTTGACCTCCTTGCTATCCAAAAAACTTTCAAAAGTCTTCTCTAGGACCACAATTTGAAAGCAGTGATTCTGCAGTGCTCAGCTTTCTTTGCAGTCCAATTCTCACAATCATACATTGCTATTGGAAAAACAAAAACAAAAAAAACAAAACACAAACATAGCTTTGACTATACAGAACCTTGTCAGCAAGGTAATGTCTCTACGTTTTAGTATGCTGTCCAGATTTGTCATATATAAGAAGCAAGTGTCATTTAATTTCATGGCTATAGTTTTTGTCTGCAATAATATTTGAGCCCAAGAATATAAAATCTGACACTGCTTCCATTTATTTTCCCTCTATTTGCCCGGTAATGATGGTGCCAATTGCCAAGATCTTTGTTTCTGTTTTTATTTTTTTAATGTTAAGATTCAAGCCACTTTTTACATTCTCCTCTTTCACCCTCATCAAGATGCTTCTTACTTCCCCTTCACTTCCTGCCATCAGAGGGCTTTCATCTGCATATCTGAGATTGTTGCTATTTCTTTTGACAACCTTAATTCCAGCTTTTGATTCATCCAGCTTGGCATATATGCTTTGCATATAAATTAAATAAATAAGATGGCAATATACAGCCTTGTTGTACTCCTTTTCCTATCTTAAACCAATCAGTTGTTCCATGTTTCTTGGCCCATAAACAGGTTTTTAGGTACACAAAGATGACCTGGTACTCCTATCTTTTTGAGGACCTGCACATTTTGTTGTGATCTGCACAGTCAATGGCTTTAATATAGTCAATGAAATAGAAGTAGATATGTGTTTCCCTCAAATTCCCTGGCTTTCTCTATAATCCAGCAAATATTGATAATTTGGTTTCTAGTTCCTCTGCCTCTTTGAAAACCAGCATACTCTTCTGGTAATTCTCAGTTCATATATTGCTGAAGCCTACCTTGCAGAATCTTAAATATAATCTTGGTGGTGTGGGAAATGAGTGTAATTGTTGGTAACTGAAACATCCTTGGCATTGCCCTTCCTTAGGATTGGAACATGAACTGATCTTTTCCAATCCAATGGTCACTGTTGTATTTTCCGAATTTGCTGCCATATTGAGTGCAGCACTTTAACAGCTTCAGCTTTTAGGGTTTAAAATAGCTCAGCTCGAATTCATCACCTCTACTAGCCTTATTATTATCAATGCTTCATAGGGCCCACTTGACTTCATTCTCTTGTCTGACTCTAGATCAGTAACCACACCATCATAGTTATTGATATTTTTTTAACATCTTTCCTGTATATTATTTTTTGTATGTTCTTGCCACCTTTTCTTAATATCTTTTGCTTCTGTTAAATCCCTACCATTTTTATCTTTATCATGCCCATGTTTGCATGAAATGTTCCCTTGATATTTCTATTTTCTAGAAGACATATTTTTGTCTTTCTTGTTCTATTGTTTTATTCTATTTCTTTGCGTTGGTCATTTAAGAAAAAAACACTTTTATCTCTCTTTGCTGTTTTCTGGAATGCTGCATTAAGTTGGGTATATCTTTCCCTTTCTCCTTCACTTTTCACTTTACTTCTTTCCTCAGTTATTTGTAATGCTTCATCTGCCAGACATTTAGCTTTCCTGTTATTATTTTTCTTTGGACAGTATTTTTGTTGTTGCTTCTTGTACAGTATTGTAAATCTCTGTTCATAGTTTTTCAGGCACTCTATCTACCATAGCTAATCAATTAAATCTATTCCTCACTTCTACTTCATAATCATAAAGGATGTTATTTAGGTCATACTTATATGGTCTGATGGTTTTCCGTACTTTAAGTCTGAATTTTACAAAAAGAAGCTTATGATCTGATCCACATACAGCTCTAGGTCTTGTTTTAACTGACTGTGTAGAGCTTTTCCACCTTTGGCTGAAAAATATGTAATCAATCTGATTTCTGTATTAACCATTTGGTGATGTTCATGTGTAGAAAAGACTTTTGGATTGTTGAAAAAGAGTGCTCATTATGACCAGTGAATTATCTTGACCAAACCCTATTAGTTTCTGCCCTGCTTCATTTTTACCTCCAAGGCCAAACTTGCCTGTTATTCCAGTTATAGTTTGTTTTCCTACTTTAGTATTTCAATCTTCTAGGATAAATGTGACATTTTTTGGTGTTATTTCTAGAAGATGTTGTAGGTTTTGTTTTCATAGAGCTGATAAACTTTGGCCTCTTTGGCATTAGGGGTTGGAGCACACACATGTTTTACTATAATGTTGAACAGTTTGCCTTTAATTAAAATGGTATCATTTGATCATTTTGAGACTGCTTTTCTGACCTTTCTATTGACTATGAGGGTTACTTAATTTCATCCAAAGGATTATTGCCCACAGCAGTATATGTGGTAATCATCTGAATTAAATTCACCTATTCCCCTCCATTTAAGTTCAATGACACCCAAGATGTTGAAGTTTAATCATCTCTTGTTTGACCACATCCAGCTTCCCTTAGTTCATAGATCTTACATTGTATGTTTCTATGTAATATGAATCTATACAGCATCAGACTTTCCTTCATCACCAGACACATCTGCAGTTGAGCTTCATTTTGCATTTGGTACAGCCTCTTCATTAGTACTGGAGTTACTTGTAGTTATCCTCTGCTCTTCCCCAGTAATGTATTGAACTCCTTCTGACCTGAGACACTCATTTTCCAATGTCCTTTTTTATGATTTTAGTACTGTCCATAGGGTTTTCTTGGCAAAGGAACTGGAGTGGTTTGTCATTTCTTTTTCCAATGGCTTACCTTTTGTCAGAATTCTCCACTCTGACTTGTATGTCTTAAGTAACCTTACCCAGCATATCTCATAGTTTCATTAAGTTACACAAGCCCCTCCACCACAACAAGGCAGTGATCTAGGGGGAATCAGAGGAAGTCTATTGTACAATTAGCAAGTTAGTGGACGAGGAGCGTAAGAACTAACAATCAGGGTAGTAGCATAAGAGTTGTCCTGATAACACAATCTTTATTTGACTTACAGTCCAGGACAGTCAAGGAGGAAATGAGTTTGGGGAAGTAATGGAATTTTCAATAATTTCAAATGCTATCAGAAGTCAAAAGACATTTAAAATGGGCAGAAGGTAAGGGAAGAACACTGAACTTTGAGCTAGAGAATTTGGGTTCAATTGTCATCTCTGATAATGGCTAGTCTTGTGATCTTGGGTATGTCTTTTAAACTCTTTTAACTTCAGCTGTAGTTTTTTTTTTTTTCAGTCTTCCTGCTTTCAGGCCTGGTGCCCTGTCCTCTGTGTCACTTAGCTCCCTTAAGTTGTTGTTGTTGTTCAGTTGTGTCTGAATCTTTGTAACCTTATTTAGGATTTTCTTAGCAAAGATAACAGAGTGATTTGCCATTTCATTCTCCAACTCATTTTACAGGTGAGGAACTGAGACAAACAGAGTTAAGTGACTTGCGTAGGGTCACACAGCTAGTAAGTGTGTGAGACTAGGTGTGAACTCAGGGAGATGAGTCTTCCTGTCTTTAGGCCTGGCACTCTATCCACTGCACCCCCTAGCTGCCCTCTGACCTTATCTTTATATTATAGAGACATGTTGTGGAGGGATCTACTGTTCATGTACATGTTGAGCTGGATGGTTTTCAAGGTCTCTTCTGATTTTGATATTTTCTTTTAATAGTAATATTGGAACAGTAGACTAAAACTACATCATTCCATTGGGTATCACCAGAGGTGCAATGAGGTACTTATTCCTAGGACTATTCATTGGGGGAGAGCTGCCCACATAAATAGAATTTACCTTTTCATGCCCTGTGCATTGACCTATCAATAAAGTTTTGTCTCAGTTCCACTTTGATGGACTCTCTATTGGTGTGTGTGTGTGTGTGTGTGTGTGGTGAAAAGAACACTGGATTTGGAGTCAATGATTTCCAGCTCTAACATTCTCTGACTATGGCTACTTGCATTGCCTAACATGAATTTTTATGAGGAAAGTGCTTTTCAAATGGTAAAATCTCAGATATATAAATGTAAGCTAATATTATTACCTCCCCCTTTTACTGTGATTTATTAAAACAAAAGTTTAAGTATTTCAATGTGAGGGAATTTAGGGGCACGAACTATATATAATCAAGGTAAATTACAGGCAAAATTTTACATTTTTCACGTTTAGTTTAAATCACTAAAAATTCCTTTCAAAGCATCCACTTTTATACTCCCACAGTCTTTAGCCCCATCCACTTGACTCCATTCACAAAACAAGCTTCTTTTATTATCTCTACCATTGTCATCCAACCCTTTCCTGTTGGGGTCATGGACAACCTTCCCCCTTGGACCTCATGTAACATTCTGTTTTATACCTCTCAAATATATTTACTTGTTACTGGGTTTTGAAGCTATCTGGTTTTAGGTCTTAAATTTTCTATTAAGCTTTCTATTAGTTCAAGGGCTACATAGTTTGCCTCCCCCAGTTTCCAGTATAGGGTTTTCCACAAAGTAGGTGGATAATAGACATTTATTGAATCATGCAGTCTTAACAGTCAGTTCATGCACTTGACTAGCATTCTTCATGATGACTGACCAGGGATAAGAATAGGGCATCAGGACTAGATCCATAATTTTTCCATAGAGGAGAAGTTTGCTCAATGCAGTTTGACACCTTTTCTGTAATTTTGAGTTTTAGAAAGTTTCCAGTAAAGTTATAGGTCAAATGACTTGCCCAA
This sequence comes from Vombatus ursinus, assembly GCF_900497805.2. Classification (NCBI taxonomy): domain Eukaryota; kingdom Metazoa; phylum Chordata; class Mammalia; order Diprotodontia; family Vombatidae; genus Vombatus; species Vombatus ursinus. Next base: position 7,572,696 of record NW_020954598.1, read on the forward strand.
GATTACACTGCTAATATGTGTCAGAAGTCCTTTTTAGCCATTTTATCATGCCATATTTCTGCCATTAGGATTCTTTTATTTTTATCTTCTTCTCCTTCCTCTGACTTTTGAAAACAGATCCTACTCAAATATGTTCTCCAGTCACTTATTTGTTCAATTAATATCTTTCCAACATTCAGTGCTCCATTTTCTTATCTACCATTGTTTCTATCTAATTTTTTCAAAATATGTCTGCTCAAATGAGGAAACTGAGGCCCAGAGAAGTTAAGTTACTTTTCCTAGAGTCATTGGGTAATTGGTGGCAGAACAGGAATTCAAATGCAGGCCTTTTCCCTCCAACTCTAGCATTGTTTTTCTACTCCACCAGCTTTTCCCATATATTCCTATACACAGTCTCTTTCTATCTTTTCATCTTGTACAGAAAAGTCCTCTTTCAGAGACTTATCAAGGTTGAACTGTTTACAATCCTGCATGGAAAGATGATATTTGTAGCTCATGACACCTTTGTCAGTATTGGGGTAGTGGGAGGGGAAAAATTATATGTACGTATACATAGATATAGACGGATAGATAAATAGATAGAGGGCACAGGGTGAGTTGAAAATGAAGGGGTCATATCTGGAGAATAAAATTAAGGGGTGAGAGAGGATTATACTAGGAGAAGGAGAAAGGGAGAGGTAGAATGGGGTAAATTATCTCACAAAAAAAAACAGAAAAGAAAAGGCTCTTACAGTGGAGGGGAAACAGGGGAAGGTGAGAGGGGATGAATGAATATTATTCTCATAGGATTTGACTTAAGGAGGAAATAACATACACACTCAATTGGGTGTGGAAATCTGTCTTACCCTACAGGAAAATAGAGGGGGAAGGGGACAAGAGAGTAGGGGGATGATAGAGAGGATGGCAGATTGGGAAAGGGAGTAATCAGAAGCAAATACTTCTGAGGAGGGACAGGGTCAAAAGAAAGAATAAATGTGTGGGCAGGATAGGATTAAGGGAAATAGAGTTAGTTTTTCACAGCATGTCTACTGTGGAAGTGTTTTGTGTAACTGCACATATATAACCTATATTTAGTTGCTTGCCTTATCAATGAGGGTGGGTGGGGAGGGAGGAAGGGAGAAAATTTGGAACCCAAAGTTTTACAAACACATGTTTTAAAAAAATGTTTTCACATGCAACTGGGAAATAAGAAATACAGGAAATGGGGTACAGAAATCCATCCTGCCTTACAGGAAAATTGAAGGGGAAGGGAATAAGAGAAGGGGGGGAAGAGATAGAAGGGAAGACAGGCTAGGGGAAGGGGTATTTAGAATGCATGCCATCTTGGGATGGGGGGAGGGGCGAGATGGGGTGAAAATTTGGAACTCAAAATCTTGTGGAAGTAAATGTTGAAAACAAAAAAATAAATAAAAATTACCATTAAAAAAAAGAAAAGTCCTCTTTCCCTTCAAAAAATAGCTAAGTTTGTAAAATATTAAAGAAACAAAGTTTCCATTTTACTTTTCTGTTTTTTTGTGAGATAATTTACCCTGTTCTACCTCTCCCTTTCTCCTTCTCCTAGTATAATCCTCTCTCACCCCTTAATTTTATTCTCCAGATATGACCCCTTCATTTTCAACTCACCCTGTGCCCTGTATCTATCTATCTGTCTATCTGTCTATCTATCTATCTATCTATCTATCTATCTATCTATCTATCTATCTATATCTATACTTATGTACATATAATTTTTTCCTCTCCAACTACCCTAATACTGACAAAGGTCTCATGAGTTACAAATATCATCTTTCCATGCAGGAATGTAAACAGTTCAACCATAATAAGTCTCTTATGATTTTCTCTTTCCTGTTTACCTCTTCATGTTCCACTGGAGTCTTGTATTTGAAAATCAAATTTTCTATTCAGCTCTGGTCTTTTCATCAAGAATGCTTGAAAGTCCTGTATTTCACTGAATGACTGTTTTTTCCCCTGCAGCATTATACTCAGTTTTGCTGGGTAGGTGATTCTTGGTTGTAATCCTATTTCCTTTGCCCTCTGGAATATTATATTCCATGCTCTGCGGTCACTTAATGTAGAAGCAGCTAAATCTGGTGTTATCCTGATTGTGTTTCCACAATACTTGACTTATTTCTTTCTGACTGTTTGTAATAGTTTGTCCTTGACCTGGAATTTGGCTACAATACTCCTAGGAGTTTTCCTTTGGGGATCTCTTTCAGGCGGTGATCAGTGGATTCTTTCAATTTCTATTTTGCCCTCTGGTTCTAAAATGTCAGGGCAGTTTTCCTTGATAATTTCTTGAAAGATGATGTCTAGGCTCTTTTTTTGATGATGGCTTTCAGATAGTCCAATAATTTTTAAATTCTCTCTCCTGGATCTATTTTCCAGGTCAGTTGTTTTTCCAATGAGATATTTCACATTGTTTTCTAATTTTTTCATTCTTTTGGATTTGTTTTACAGTGTCTTGATTTCTCAAATTGTCACTAGCTTCCAATTGCTCTATTATAATTTTTAAGGAAGTATTTTCTTAAGTAAACTTTTGAACTTCCTTTTCTATTTGTCCAATTTTGCTTTTTAGGGCATTCTTCTCCTCATTGACTTTTTGGATCTCTTTTACCATTTGGGTTAGGCTATTTTTTAAGGTGTTATTTTCTCCAGTATTTTTTTGGGTCTCCTTTAGCGAGCTGTTGACTTGTTTTTCATGATTTTCTTGCAAAACTCTCAGTTTCAAAGTTTCCATTTTAATTGAGAAAAATGCAGACCATACAATTTTTGATGGATTCTCAATTTCACTATCATTGGAGGAGAGGGGTAGGAAATACTATTTCCTTCGGGGAGAAAAAAAATGGCAATGAAACTATGTACCTAAAGAAGGCAGAATCCATCTGGGGCAGAAGGATCAAGCAAAGATACATGGAATTTACTGTATAAGAAAATCCAACATATGAGAATCTGTAATACCATACACTTCAATAGTACTCTTAACAATCTTATGTTCTGAAATATAGCAGTGATTACTTGATTAATCTTATACTGAAAAGAGAGTTAGCCCTAGGAAAAATTGTGAAGTATGAAAAATTTCCCATAAGTCTTGCTCCCCCACCTCCCAAAACCACTCCTATCATATTTATACTGCCCTACCCAGTCTAAAGGAACGATCATGTCCGTGACTCAGATTCCCTTGTAGGATATTATTGTCCCACCCCTACATAAAACTGTCCTGCTGTAAATTGAAGAAATCTAGTTATTATCTGTCTCTATATGGTTCACTAAATATAGAATTCACAAAGGCACTTGGATGAAGAGACTTCAAAGCTGATGGCACATCTTGTCATTTATTAGTCAAATATTAATGATTGCTAGAGTTTCCCAGATAAAATCTTCAGTTTTTTCCTTATGTTTTATGGCAAAATGGGAATATTGCTGTAACACTGTCATATTACATTGATTTTTTTACTTCCTTTTTATTAGGAAATGATGTTTCTAGACATTAAACTAAATGCTAAGCATGAGCTGAGTAGTGGGTAGCACAGATTCAGTAAAGGTTAATGCATTGAGGAGCTTTGTAAAAGACTCAAAGATGATTCCAAATGGATGACATGTAGGAAAATGAATGAATGAATTAAAAATATATATTATGTACTTGCTCAAAACTTATCTTTTACTTATATCTGGAGTTTGCTTCTTGGTGTTTTAGTTTACATATAGTAGGTGCTTAATAAATATATCAAGTACTCTGCTAAGTGGTGGGGATACAGATTTTTTTTTTAATGTAAAGATTGTCTCTACTTTCAAGTAGTTTATAATCTAACAGGAAGAAATAATGTATAGAGTAAATATCAGAGTAAGATAAAGGATGTTAAGGGAGGACTAGCACCTTTGGTGTGAGTGCTTGCCAAGATCTTTTCAAGGGGGCTTATCCACATTTGTTGTCCAACCTGTTGATCATCTCTCACCTGTGGCTCCAAAAGTGCTATCGTGTGCAGTGGCCACAACCTGGTAAAAAAACAAAAACAAAACAAACAAACCAACAACAACAACAAAACAACTGTCTTAGCCAACTAGATGTATCAGGTTAAGGATAACTGATAGGCATAAAACCCATTGGTGAATTAGGGGGATGTGTACACCAAGCACATGAAGACTTCCTCCCAGTGGAATGGGCACATGAGAATGAATTGTTCCCTTGGCCATGAAGGTGGCTGAAGCAGGCACTGTGGAGTGCTAAGAGCTTAGTTAGAAATCAAAAATGCCAAAGTCTTCCACTACATCCTGAACCATTGCCAGTCACCCTGACTTTTGTCTTGCCACTGTGCTCTGATGACTCTGGAAGAGAGAGGGAGGCTAACCACTTTGTATAACTGCTTCCCTTAAATCCAGTTTATTCACAGGTTAAGCAATCACCCTTTGATTTCAATGGTCCTCTTTGAAAACAAAGGACCAATAACAAGAAGAGTAGATGTCAGCTCCAAGACACCAATAGAAATTTAATCTTTGAAAGAAATATTAGTTTTGAAGTAGATGATAAGTTTACTTTTAGACCTGTTGAATTTAAGGTAAAGAAAATATTGAGACTATAGTTCTCTTGTAGGGAGCTAGAAATGTAGGACTGCAATTCGGGGCTACATATGAAAATTTGAGAGTCAATTTAGTGCTTCCCACATATATGTTGTCAATAAATACTTTCTCATTTATTTGTCCATACAGTAGCAATATTGTGAGGACTGACGAGTTCCTGAAATGAATCAAATAGAAAAAGTATAGGGAGTAAAGAAAGTAAGAAAGTATATAGGAAATATTCACACATAGAAAAATGGGAACATATTTCTGCCTATATGATGACATCCAGTTGAAGAAAACCATTGGCTTTTCCCCCAAAAGAAGGAATTTTATTTGTTGGAGGAAAGGTCGATAGTCATGCTGACTCAAAGTTTTTCAGATATATCCATTCCACATTCCATACAGGCTTATGGTTTGAATGAAAAGAAGTCAGTCATGGTGACAGAATAGTGTTTAGAGGAGTAAGACAAGAACCAAAAAAGTTCAATATATCATAATGTTAAAGGGAAAATTCTTTGTTTGGGCTTTCATCCTGATTAATGATGCAAAACTCAGGACAAAGACAATTAAAATAAGTTAATTAAAAATATGTCAAGGTAGCAACATGTCGAAGGGGTGATCACTAGAGATCAACAAGGATTCAAGATGGAGCCAGTTTTTATTAATAACTTTCTTTTTTTCCCATAAGTTGGCATTTGTTATTTAAGTTGAAGAACAGATTATGAAGAGAGTGGGGGACTCATTCATAGCAGAGAGTCCAAAGTGGAGCCCTAGGGGAGAGGGAACAAGTAGATCTGGGAACAATAAGTCATTGAGTCAGCATAACTTTCAATAATACATGCTAAAATATGAGAGGTTCTTAAAGTATAGAATCATAAAATATTAAGAACTGGAAGAGACTGCTTAATCAAGATAATTTAATGGGCAATTATTATGTACCAGGAATTGTGTTAGGCTCTGGGGGTGTAATAAATATGAAAACTGAGACACTTCTTATTCACAATAAACTAATGATCTAATTTCATAGAATTGGAAACCCAGGCCCAAAGATGTTAAATTGATTTGACTGATCAATACATACAAATGAAGTGAAGAATCATGGGCAGTTCAAAGAATTTAAGAGAAAAAGAGGGGGCCTTTGAGATTATCTATTCCAGTCTCTTTATTTTATAGACAAGCAATTGGAAGTCATTGTAATGTAGAAGATTGAGTGCTGGACTAAGAAACAACAAGAACTGAGTTTAGAAACCACCCTTGACACTTACTCTCTGTACAAACCTAAACAAATCACTTGAGCTCTTTGTGCCTCAATTTTCTTATTTTCAAAGTAAGGAGAATGGACTAGATGACCTCTAATAACTCTTCCAGTTTTAATTTATATGATTCCACGTATCACATCTAAGTGAAGCAAATATCATATTGTGAGCAAACCAAATTATATATAATATATTTGATATGGTGAAAAGATCACTAGACCAAGAGTCTGAGATCCAAAACTTCCTACCTATATGAACTTAGTCAAGTAACAACTGCTCTCAGATTCAATTTTTTCATCTCCAAAATTGAGGCAATTACACCTGTCCTTCTGCCCTCTCAGGTTTGCTGTGAGAATCAAATAAGGCAATTCTTGCTGAAACAGCTTGAAAGCAGATATGAGATACTGTTATGTTCACAAAAAAATTGCTTAAAATACGACACACACTGAATGATAGAATCCATTAGAAAAACATTAATATGTAATAATAATAACAATTATAGACTATATTTTTTTCATAGAACCACATTTTATTAAATCATGTTGAAGGAAAAATATCTAACCCAGAACAGAATGAAGACACATTTGCTCTCTCAAAATGGATCAAGGAAGTAAAAAAGTTGTAACCTCACCACTAATAAATAGAGAGTATTAGTGCCAAATCTTTCTTCCCATTGTTGAAATGTAAGATGATAGCTAGAGATTACATTGTTGTTGCTGATTTTTCAGTGATGGAGCTACTATTTTATTGACTGAATATTCTCTTAAGTAGTATATATAATCATGCATTAATTTTGTCATCTTTCCATATCCTTTTGTCCTGTAAATACTCCATAAGGAACCCTGTCTACAATCTAGATCCTTTTTTTTCTCTAGATCTCTTGACATCAAGAGGCAATATTCATAGGATTGTGGACTTGATATCAGAAAGTCTTCATAGCCTAACTCTGACATTTACTAGTCACTTAATGTTAAGGTTACTTAATAACTATCAGCCCTTATTTCCTCTCATATAAAATGGCAATGATAATATTTATATAACTTTTAGGGTTGTTGTAAGGATCAATAAATCAATGAACATTTCCTAAGAGTCTGTTATGTGAATATTTTAAAATAATGGACAATGTCTTTACTGAGTATACACTTTTCAGTTTTATGAAATTTAAAATTTACAAACCAATTCCACATACATCATCACACCTGAGCCTCACAACTCTTTGCCACCATGATTTTGTACATAAGGGTTCTTTTCTCTTTTTAATGATCTCTTTGGGATACAGACCTAGTAGTGTTACTGCTGGGTGAAAGGGTATGCACATTTTTATAGATTTTTTGGGCATTGTTCCAAATTGCTCTCCAAAATGGTTGGATCAGTTCACAACTCCACCAAAAAATTCATTAGTGTTCCAATTTTCCCACATGTCCTCCAACACTTATCATTTTCCTGTTTCGTCATGTTAATCAATATGATGGATGTAAGGTGGTACCACAGAGATGTTTTAATTTGCATTTCCCTAAATCAATAGTGATTTAGAGCATTTTTTTATATGACTATAGATAGCTTTAATTTCTTCATTTGAAAACTGCCTGTTTGTATCCCTGGAACATATATTAATTTCAGTATGACTTGTATTCTTATAAATTTGATTCAGTTTTCTACATATTTGAGAAATTAGGCCTTTATCAGAAAGACTGGCTACTAAATTGTTTCCCAGCTTTCTCCTTCCCTTCTAATCTTGGTTGTACTGGCTTTGTTAAAAGATAATGTAATGTAATCAAAATTATCCATTTTGCATTTATAATGTTCTCTCTATGTCTTTCTTTCTCCAGAGATCAGACAGGTAAACTATTCATTGCTTTCCTAATTTGCTTATGTTATCACCCTTTATGTCTACATCATGTAACTATTTTGAGCTTAGCTTGACATATGGTGTAAGATGTTGGTGTATGTGTAGTTTCTGCCATACTACTTTCCAGTTTTCCCAGCAGAATTTATCAAATAGTGAGTTCTTATCCCAGAAGCTGGAGTCTTTGGGTTTATCAAACCGTAGATTACTATAGTCATTGACTACTGTGTTTTATGTACCTAACCTACTCCACTGATCCACCACTCTGTTTCTTAGCCAGTATCGAGTAGTTCTGATGATTACTATTTTATAACACAATTTTAGATCTGGTTCAGCTAGGCCACATTCCCTTCCTTTTTTTTTCTTTCATTAGTTCCCTTGGTATTCTGGACTTTTGGTTCTTTCACACGAATTTTGTTATTGTTTTTTCTAGCTCTATAAAATAATTTTTGGGAGTTTGATTAGTATGGTGCTGAATAAGTAAATTAATTTAGATAGAATTGTCATTTTTATTACATTAGCTTGGCCTACCCATGAGCAACTGATATTTTTACAATTATTTAGATATGACTTTATTTTTGTGAAAAAGAGTTCTTAGAAAAAAGCCTTCTTAGAAGAACTCAAGAAGGATTTTAAAAGTCAAATGAGAGAAGTAGAAGAAAAAATGAGAGATATGCAAAGAGAGTCAATAGCTTGGAAAAGGAAGGACAAATATTAAATGTAGAAATCAAATCCTTAAAAACTACAATTGGCCAACTGGAAAAAAAGTACACTGAAGAAAACAAGTCCCTAAAAAATACAATTGGCCAAATGGGAAAGGAGGTACAAAATCTAATAGAAGAAAACAATTTGTTAAAAATTAGAACTGGGCAAAGGGAAGCTAATGACTCTATGAGAGAGCAAGAATCAGTCAAACAGAAACAAAAGAATGAAAAAAATAGATGAAAACATAAAATACCTCATTGGTAAAACAACTGACCTGGAAAATCAATCCTGAAAACCACGATGAAAAAAAGAGCCTGGACAGTATCTTTCAGGAAATCATAAAGGAAAACTGCCCTGAGGTCATAGAACCAGAAGGTGAAATAGCCATAGAAAGAATCCACCAAATCACCTCCTGAAAGAGATCCCAAATTGAAAACACCAAGGAATATAGTAGCCACTTTCCAAAATTACCAGGTCAAAGAGAAAATACTGCAAGCAGCCAGAAATAATTTAAATATCATGTAGCCACAGTAAAGATTACACAGGACCTTGCAGCTTTTACATTAAAAAAAAGTTGGACGTGGAAGATAATATTCCATAAGGCAAAGGAGCTTGGATTACAACCAAGGATTAACTACCCAGCAAAAATAAGCATGATCTTTCAGGGGAGGAGATGAATATTCAGTGAAATAGGGGACTTCCATATCTTCCTGATAAAAAGACCAGAGCTCAACAGAAAATTTGATCTTCAAATGTAAGACTCAAGAGAGACATTAAAAGGTAAACAGGACAGAAAGATACAACATGTTGTTAATAAGGGTAAACTGTTTACATCCCTACAGGGGAAGATGACACTTGTAACTTTTGAGAATTGTATTGTTATTACATCATGTTAAAGGGGTATACATAATGGTGGTAGAAGTAAGTTGAGTTTGATGTAATGATAAAAAAATCTAATAAAGTGGATTAAATAGATCCAAGTATGTAGATTAATATGATATAAGAAAATGTACTGAGAGAAAAGGAAAGGAAGAAGCAGACAAGGGTAAATTGCATTACAGGAAAGGCACAAAAAACTATTACAGAAGAGGGAAAGAAGGGAGGGAGATGAGCATTGTTTGAACCTTACTCTCATCAGATTTGACTCAAGAAGGGAATAACAATCAGTTAGGTATAGAAATCTAACTTGCCCTATAGGCAGTAGGAGGGAAAAGGGAAAAGAAAAGGGAGGGGGGGTAGAAGGGAGAGAAGAAGTAGTAAGGGTAAAGGGGAAGAAAAAGGAAGGGGCTAATAGAAGGGAGGAGGGACTGAAAGAATTGGTAGTCAAAAGCAAAACACTACTGAGTAGGGAAAAGGAGAAAGAACAGCATAAACAGGGAGGGGGAAGGATGGAGAGAAAGACACAGATAGTAATCATAACTGTGAATGTGAATGGGATGCACTTTCCCATAAAATGGAAGTGAATAGCAAAATGGATTAAAAACCATAATCCTAAAAATTTGGGTTCCAAATTCACTCCCTTCCATCCTCCCCAATCACCCTCAGTGAGATGGCAAGCAACTCAATACAAATTATACATGTGTAGTCATGCAAAACACTTCCATAGTAGTCATGTTGTGAAAAAAAAAAAAACTGTATTTCCCTTCTTCCTAACCCATCCCTTGTTCATTCTATTCTCTCTTTTGACCCTTTCCCTCCTCAGAAGTGTTTCCTTCTGATTACCCTCTTCCCCAATCTGCCCTCCCTTCAATCATCCCCCCTAATCCCCTTTAGGGGGATCCCCTTGTTCCCTAATTTCCTGTCGGCTAAGATAGAGTTCCATGCCCAATTGAGTGTGTATGTTATTCTCTTCTTAAGCCAAATCCTATGAGAATAAGATTCACTCATTCCCTCTGACTTTCCCCTGCTTCCCCTTCACTGTAAAAGCTTTTGTCTTGTTTGCTTTATTTGAAATAATTTACCCCATTCTATCTCTCCCTTTCTCTTTTTCCCAGTATAATCCTCTCTCACCCCTTAATTTTATTTTTAGATATTACACCTTCATCTTCAACTCACCCTGTGTCATCTATCTATCTATCCACCTATCTGTCTGTCTGTCTATCTATCTATCCATACAGTTTTCCCTCCAACTACCCTAATATTGACAAAAGTCTCATGAATTACAAATATTATCTTTCCAGGTAGAAATGTAAACAGGTCAACTTTAATAAGTCCCTTAATATGTCTCTTTTCTGTTTACCTTTTCATGCTTCTCTTGAGTCTTGCATTTGAAAGTCAGATTTTCTATTCAGCTCTGGTCTTTGCATCAAGAATGCTTGAAAGTCCTCTATTTCACTGAATGTCCATTTTCCCCCCTGAAGAATTATACTCTGTTTTGTTAGGTAGATGATTCTTGGTTGTAATCCTAGCTCCTTTTCCTTCTGGAATATCATATTCCAAGCCCTCCAGTCCCTTAACGTAGAAGCTGATAAATATTGTGTTTCCACAATACTTGAATTATTTCTTTTTGACTCTTTGCAATATTTTGTCCTTGACCTGGGAACTCTGGAACTTGGCTATAATTTTCCTGTGGGTTTTCCTTTGAGGATCTCTTTCAGGAGGTGATTGGTGGATTCTTTCCATTTGTATTTTAGCCTCTGTTTCTAGAATATCAGGGAAGTTTTCCTTGATAGTTCCTTGAAAGTTGTTGTCTAGTCTCTTTTTTTGATCATGGCTTTCAGGTAGTCCAATATTTTTTAAATTATCTCTCCTGGATCTATTCTCCACGTCAGTTCTTTTTCCAATGAGATATTTCACATTGTCTTCTATTTTTTTTCATTCTTTTGATTTTGTTTTACAGTGTCTAGATTTCTCATAAAGTCTCTGTCTTCCATTTGCTACATTCTAATTTGTGTGTGTGTGTGTGTGTGTGTGTGTGGCAATGGTGTTAAGTGACTTGCCTAGGGTCACACAGCTAGTAAGTGTCATGTGTCTGAGACCAGATTTGAACTCAGGTCCTACTGACTCCAAGGCCAGAGCTCTGTCCACTGTGCCACCTAGCTACCCTGCATTCTAATTTTTAAGGAAGTATTTTCTTCAGTGAGCTTTTAGATTTCCTTTTCCATTTGACCAAGTCTGCTTTTGAAGGCATTCTTCTCCTCATTGGCTTTTTCCACCTCTTTTGCCATTTGGGTTATTATATTTTTTAAGATGTTATTTTCTTCAGCATTTTTTTGGGTGTCCTTTAGTAAGCTATTGACTTGTTTTTCATAATTTTTTTGCATCACTCTCATTTCTCTTCCCAGTTTTTCCTCTACTTCTCTTATTTGCTTCTCACAATCATTTTTGAGCTCTTCCATGACCTAGGACTGATTCATATTTGTCTTGGAGGCTTTGGATGTAGGAGTTTTGACTTTGTTGTCTTCTTCTGGTTATGTGTTTTGATCATCTTTGTCACCAAAGTAAGATACTATGGTCTGACTTTTTTTGTGCTGTTTGTTCATGATCCTAGTCAATTATTTAACTTTTAAATGCTTTGTTAAGGTAGGGGGTCTGCTTCCAGTGTGGAGAATGTACTGTCCCAAGCTTTGGGGGTTTTGTGCAACTGCTTTCAGAAATACTTCTAGGGATCTATAAATTTTCAGTTCTTCCAAGGTGGTAAGATCAAGGACGTGGTGTTTACTCCTTTCTTGGCCTGTGCTCTGGTCTGTGAGTGACCACAAACACTTTTCTGCCTTGGAACTGTGAGGAGAATTCCCTCTCCACTGACACAAGCTCCACCACCCTAGCAATCCTCCTTGTTCCAGGACCATCACCCAGAACTGTGACCTAGATACAAGCACAGGAAAAACAAGAGAATCCTGCCTCAGTGCCAGAGAACAAACCCCTGTAATCCCCCTCTGATCAGACACTTGATCCCCTTCTGTCTATGGGCCAAGAGCTCCAGAAGTAGCCACTGTCCCGGGACTGTGCCTAGACTGGGACCAGACCATGCTCCTCTCTCACTTAGGTCCAACAGACTTTTCCTATTGACCTTCTAAGTTGTCTTTGGCATTTGAGGGTTGAGAAGTCTGGAAACCACCACAGCTGCCTGTGATTTAGTCCCCTGAGGCCTGCTCCATATTTTCTGAGGCCTGATCTTTGAGGGGCCCATGCTGAAATGCTGCACTCCTCTTCCAGCCCAGCACAACAGACTTTTTCTGCTGACCTTCCAGGTTGTCTTGGGCTGGAAATTTGTTTCACTCTGTCTGTTTGTGGGTTCTGCTGTGCTAGAATTTGTTTAGAACCATTTTTACAGGTATTTGGAGGGGTTTGGGGGAGAGGTCAAGCAAGTCACTGCTTTTACTCCACCATCTTGGCTCCACTACCTCATATTTTTCTTGGAGGCTTTGGGTGTAGGAGCTTTGACTTTGTGGTCTTCTTCTGAGTATGTGTTTTGGTTTTTCTTGTCACCATAGTAACTTTCTATGGTCAGAATTTTTCCTTTTTTTTTTTTGGCTCATTTTTCCCAGTCTTTTACTTGACTTTTAACTCTTTGTTACAGTAGGGTTCTGCTTCCAGGGTGGAGGGCACTCTGCCTAAGCTTTAGAGGTTTTGTGCAATTGTTTTCAGAGATACTTCTGGGGACTTGTAAGTTTTCAATTTTTCTAAGGTATATGAACTAAGGAGAGGTTTTTACTACTCTCCTGGCCTGTTTTCTGGTCTGTGAGTGACCACAAGCACTCTTAGCACTCTTTCCTACCCTTGAACTGTAATGAGGGTGCCTGCTCTACTGTGGCCCATAAGCTCTCATGTGTTAGTTCTCCTCCTACCCTTGAAATGTCACCCAGGACCACAACCTGGATCTGAGTATGGGCAAAGGAACAGAGTCCTTCCCTCAAGGCCAGCAAATAGACCCCTGTATTCTCCTTCTAACCAATTGTTCATCTTCTTTACCATTTGTGGGGGAAGAGCTCCAGAAATAGCCACTGCAGCTTCTGATTAATTCACTCCCAAGGCCTGCTCCTGCTTTGCTGGGGTCTAATCTGTGCAGGAAGAGCCTGTGCTGGACTGTGTTCCACTCTCATCCTGGTGCAACAGACCTTTCCTGCCAAACTTTTAAATTTTCTGGGGCTGGAAAATGGTTTCATACTGTCTTTGTGAAGGGTTCTGCCACTCCAGCATTTGTTTTCAGGCATTGTTTAAAGGTCATCACAAGGTTTTGGGGAAGACCTCAAGTGAATCCTTGCCTTCTCTCCATTGTCTTGGCTATGCACCCCCCCCCCCTTTTCTAAATATAATTGCATTCAATCTTTGTAAATTTTATTTTTTTCTAATTTTACTCTACATTTCTTTAACATATTTGTTTATATACCTTCTTTTTCCTCTTTATTATATCATAATATTCCTTTCCATTATGCTATGCAAATAGACTAAGGAAATGTGATATCTATAGTATATAGAACTCCTGGTGAGAGAACTCCTTCCGCAAAGATGACTACCTACAATGAATCTTGAATAATTACCTGAGGATACTGAGAGATTATGTGACTTAATCCAGTTTAAGAGAACAGCTAATACAAGTCAGAGATGGGAATTGAGCCTAGATTTTCCTAACTACATACCCAAGATTCTATCCAACATATTTCCTTTGCCACAGAAATATACCTCAGTTTATTTAGCTTTTCCTGGATTATTGTGAATACAGATTACAAAAGTTTTTGTTATTAGAATTGTATCAGTTATGTATATTTTTGTACAAAAAGGTAATTTTCCTGACTTTTCTTTCTTATTTTGTTTTTAAGCTAGAGTACTGGTGGTGGAATTGCCAGTTGAACAGGTATGATCGGTTTTTTTTGGACTCATTTTGTATTTCCATACTGTTCTTTAAAATGTTTGTACTAACTGTAGTTCTGCCAATAGTATATTGAAATGTATTTTCCCCAAGCTCTGCTAAAGTAGGATTTTTATTATGCTTTGCTATTTTTGCCAATTTAATGGGTATAAGGTAGAATCTTAATGTAATTTACATGTGTATTTTTCTAATTATTAAATGGATCTTTCTGTCAGCTTAACAGTACATATTTCTTCCCCTATGGCTTATTCATGTCTTTTGTTCTTCATTGGTGAGGGTGTATTATTAATCTAACACATAACCATCAATTGCAAAATCTGGTTTCTAGCCTTTTTTAGAAATATCTCTTATAAAATTTTCTCAATAAATTCCTTAATTATTTGAAATCTATATTTTTATTGTTTTGCAGAACTCTTTATATTTATACAGTCATATCTCATGTTTTAGTCTAATTGAATTTTTTAAATATTTGTTCTCCAAAATTAGGAAAAGCTATCAGATAGTTTTTGAAAATATAGTTACTACGCTACAACTTTGCCAATGGGTAGTGCTAGTCCCTTTAAACAGCATGCTTTTCAAAAATATATCTTTTTTTTAGACTGTATTTTCATGTTAGATTTTCTTCTTTAATTAGGTTGTTTGAAATGTTCATTTAAATAAATATATGTATATATACATATACACACATATATATCTATCTTTATCTATCTATATGTATATATCTATCTCTATCTATATCTGTATATCAAGTCCTGCTTTCTTCTCAAGAGTTGTCTTTCTAGGCTTGAAAATGATGCCAATTTTTACTGGGTAGATCAATGCAGATTCACAACTTACATTTTGAAATTAAAAAACAAATAAATAAAAATGGCATTCTAGGTTCTGTGATTCCCCTTGCAGTTCTTAAAAAGTTCACTGGGATCCTCATATTGAGACTTAATAAGTGATTAGCTCACTTCTTGTGGCAACAGTATAGTGTTTACATATAGGTGTTCCTTATAATTGTTGCTTTGTAATTTAACTATTATTTATCTATGTTTCTAAAATTTACTTTTTTTCCCTTTATAATTCTTATGGAATATTTTTATTTGCATTTTGTTGGGGCAGTGTATTGATGGAATGATTGAAATGTTTTTTTGACAAAGTCCTAGACTATGGTGTCCTGTTTCTTTTATTTTTCTGTAAAATCAGGGATTCTGAGATCAGTCTTCTCTAATTTAGTTTTGAGGGTTATACTTTTGGAAGGACATTGAAAAGCTAGAGGGCTGAGTCACTTGGTCTAGACTAGGTCTGTGTACTAATGCCAATTGGTAGCTTGGCCATTTAGCTTTCTATGGAGCTGCTTACAGAGTACCAGGAATTAATGTTTTTGTGAGACAAGACATTCTCCTGGCCCACTAGACATTTAGTGAGCTGCTTTCTCAGGGGTCTTAGAATGTAGAGGATTCTCTTCTATGCACTGACCTTACCTGCCATACCAACTCCTCGAAAATGGTTTCCATGTCTTGGCTAGCCTTGGAGCTTGTACTGAGTAGTCCAGCCTATTTGGGACAGGAGGAACTGTCAATCCATAACCTCCTCTTTCCTCACTGCTATTGTGACAACACTATTTACGTTTATACTGCTCAGTAATAACTACATGGAAGTTCAAAAAATAGAAAAGCTAGGGGCAGCTAGGTGGTGCAGTGGATAGAGCACCGGCCCTGAAGTCAGGAGTACCTGAGTTCAAATCTGGCCTCAGACCAAATACTTGGCACTTACTAGCTGTGTGACCCTGGGCAAGTCACTTAACCCCAACTGCCTAAGCCAAAAAAATAAAAAAATCTAGAAGGCAGCCTGAAGAGGACTACAGGATGGTGTAATGACTAGTTGAAGAACCTAGTAATAGTGTATCTGGTGAAGAAATGGGTTGATAGTGGCATGATAGAAGATCTGTCTTCAAATATTCAAAGGGCTGTTGTGTAAAGGAAGAAAATATTCTAGAGGGAAGAACTAGGAGAAAGGAATGGACCTTCCTAAGGGAAAAATAGGTTTAATGTAAGGAAAAATAATTAATAAGAAATAGAACTTTTAAAAAAAAGTGAAATGAAATGGGATAATTTGTGAGGTGGTGGGATTTCCCTCAATAGAGGGAAATGTCCTTGAAGAAAGATACTTGTTGAATATGTTAGAGGAAGATTTTTTAAGGTATGTTTGACTGAATGGACACTGGGGTTCCTTATAATTTTGAATCTCTGTGATGTGATACTTTAGATAAGTTTATAACTTCCATTATTTACTAATCATTAATCATATCCCCAATAATAGAAATATTGTATATAATATAGTAATACTTATATTGTCTCTAAAATTCTTCATTGATTTTTACTCTCTTGACAATTTTGGTTTTGTATTTGTCTAGGACTGTAATTTCATTGATTTAAAAACCTTCTTGGTAAGGAAATTGTTTTGACTAATTCAGACCAACCATCACTCTGTCACATAGTCTTAGAGATTTGCTCAAATCATTATGCGATTAAATGAGTTACCCATGTCAGATAAGCAGTGTGTGTCAGAAACAAAGTTTTAACCTAGGTCTCCCTGATTGTGAAGCTGTATTTCTTTCCATTAAACCATTCTTCCTCTCTTCCCTCTACTATATGCAACACGTGGATTTGTTGTTATTGTTGTCATCTGTAGTTTTCAGGTTATAATCAAGTGTTTTTTTTTATTATTTTGATGATGCTTCAGTCATTTTATATAGGTTTGTATATTTCAATGAATTTTTCTACACAATGAATAATTCTACACAATCATGCACTATATTCAGTCATTGTCTCAAATGATGGATATGTAATTTTTTCTCCATTTTTGCCAGCAAAATTAATGCTTCTAGGAATATTTGCATAGATAGACCTATGCCCACCAAATCCCATGTCACCTTAATGGCTGTAAACATCTCTCTCTCTCTCTACATACATATATGTGTGTGTGTATGTGTGTGTGTGTGTGTGTATTTGTGCATTTCTATATTAATTTCCCCAAAAAGTTATAATAACTTTGACTGACAGTATCAGTATAATATCTTGACTTTTACCACAGGTGCGTGAGTATTGAATTTTATCTTCTCTCATTTTTTGTCAAAGATAGAAGGGTAAATTAAAATACTGATATTATTTTCTTTTTAATTTTTCTATTCCTAGAAGATTTTGAATATTATTTTAATGTGATTATCAATACATTTTTCTTTCTAGAATTATCTGACCATATAACCATACTGTTTGGAGGATAACATTTATTATTCTTTGGTAGATAATGCACACATATTTATTTCTAAACACACATATATATATATGTATATTTATTTCTATGTGAGTAGATGTATATTTATTTCTATGTGTGTGGAGAAAGAGAGAGAGACAGAGAGACAGAGAGACAGAGAGCAGCTAGATATCTCAGTGAATAGAGTGCTGCGTCTATAGTCAGAGACCTGAGTTCAAACGTGATGTCAGACACTTAGTGGATGTGTGACCCTTGTCAAGTCACTTAACATCTATTTGACTCAATCCACTGCAGAAAGAAATGACAAACTACTTCAGTATCTTTACCAAGAAACCCCAAAGACAGCATTATGCTATGGGTCCCTGGGGTCATGAAGAATTGCACATGGCTGAATAACTAAACAACATATATATCTCTATCTATCTAGATCTATATATCTTTATCTAGATCTATTTAGATCTATTTATTCATATATGTGCATGTGTGTATGTATATATATATGTGTGTATATACATACACAAACACATATGGAGATTCACAGTTGTGTGTGTGTGTGTTTGTGTGTGTGTGTATGAATTTTGGATATCAGAATTGTTTGACTTGAAGAGATTTCCTCTCCATTCTCACCCCCCCAGTTTGTTTATTTTCTTCATATCCTGAATACATTCCTTTTCTTGCTCAAAAATTTTTAATTTTTGTATAATCCAATTTAACTGTTTTATCTCCTGCAGTTTAGAGGACTAAATCTCAGCTCATTAAGAATTTATTCCCTCCTCACAGGTGTGAAAAATATGATTATCCTTTTTTCTGTTTCTATTTCTATAGCATTAAACCTCACAGAATGGGTCACTAATGAAATAATTTATAGTTATGTTCACCAGAGCTTGTAACACTGATAAAACCATTTAGAATATAGTCATGGCAAAATCCAATTATGCTCTAGAAAATTGCAATGCCAAAAACCAACTCCAATCTACATATGATCAATGCTGAAGACTTTGATTTCCTTCCTAAAAAGCATATCTTATTTCATAAGACTAAAGGGAAAAGGTACCTCCTGAATTTAAAGAAATTAATATTTATCTCTCTGTGACATAAAGTCAAAGTACAATAGATCACATCATGCAAGTGTGTATTGTGTATGTGTTATGTTTGGATTAAAGACCTACCATCACAAAAGAAGAATCATCTTAGTGCAATTGAGTTTTCTTTTCATCCAGCACTAAGGGGGAAAAATGGGAAGAAACATGAAAATAAAAACATCACAAATCAGATAGATAGATAGATAGAAAAAGACATAAACTGAAGAATTAACTTACATATACCAAGATTTCAGAACAACATAACAATTTAGACAGCAAAATAATTTTTAAACATTCAGCGTATTTTTCTCATTTACTAATCACTGTCCTTATTTCACTCCTATCATAGCTTATTATTTATTCACACCACTGTGGTTCTCCTAGCCCATTGCCTGTGCTCTGTTCACATTTCTCTGAAATCATTCAACTACACTGGATCCTCATGACTTACTCTGGCCTCCCCTTATTCTCCTGAGGTTCATAAACTTATTCTCAGCTCTGTTCCCAGGTAATCAGCAACCTTTAGCAACTTCTAAGTGTCAGGATCCCCATGGGAAAGCCTCCCCTCTCTTTTTCATCCTGTCTTTTCGCTATTAGGAGACATCCTCCTTTCTAGAGCTAAGGTGAAGCAAGCAGGCTTTGCTCTGAGCTTGGCGTAATAATCCTTTGCATTCACCCACTGGATGAACTTTGCTGCAGCAAAACCGAAAACTGTTTCACACCAGTCACAGGTGGTCCCTGAGCTTGGACGAACATCTGCTTGTCCAGGCCACGTTCTGGTCATGAAGTGTGCTATGAATCAAACTTGGATTATTGTTAGTTAGCCCCTCATTGCCACAGCCACAGATCACTGCATAGCCACTAGTATACGTATCAAAGCTCAGTCTCACAGCAGGGTGTCTCCTCTGAGAGGAGGCACTGGCACATATATCTAGCATGCCTCCTCCAAAGGAATAAAGAATGCTTTTTGCTTATAAGCACTGTTAGCTCTTTTGTTTTCAGTGGTAACTATTGGGGTATTACCTGTGTGATATCTTTGGTCATTTTCAGTACTAACAGCAGGTGGTATATAAACTAGAGGGTGATTTGGTCATTTATTTTCAGGGTTAGACTTAAGTTTTTGAACACTTTTGGAGAAATCAACACACACTATGGAATCTTATGATTGACTTCATGTCACAGTATACAGCAGCCATTCCAACTTCTCTCTCTGTCTCTGTTCCTGCCTTTATCTTAGTCTCTACCTGTCTGTCTTTGTTTTTGTCTCTATCTTCATCAGTAGTCAACAAGCATTCATTTGATGACTATTTCATATCAGACACTATGATGAGTGCAGGAAATATAAAGACAAACTGAATGTCAGAGGTGGAGCCAAAATGACAGAGTAAAGACAGGGACTCACTTGAGCTCTCCCCTGAACTCCCCCAAATACCTTTAAAATGACTAAACAAATTCAAAAGCAGCATAACTCACAAAGAGACAGGACGAAGCAAATTTCCAGCCCAAGACAACTTGGAAGGTTGGCAAGAAAAGGTCTGTTATGCCAGGGTGAGAGAGGAGCACTGTCCAACGTAGGCCATGCCAGTACAGACTGAGTCCCAGCAAACTTGGAGCGGGCATCAGGGTGACTGAATCACTGCCAGCAACGGCAGTTTCCAGACTTCTCGGCCCACAAACAACAAAGACAATGTGGAAGGGCAGTAGGACAGTCTGTCACACCTGAGTGAGAGTGGCACATGGTCCAGTGCAGGCCCTGCCAGCTGAGACCAGGCCCCAGGAAACTAGGAGCAGGCCTTGGAAATGACTGAATCAGTAGTGGCAGTGGCAGTGGCTACTTCCAGGGCTCTCAGCCCACAGACAGTAATGGGGTCAAACAATTGGTCAGAAGGAGATTATAGGGGTCCTTTTGCTAGCAGTAAAGCAGGACTCTGTTGCTTTGCCTATACTCAGATCTGGATCCCAATCCTGGATGGTAGTCCCAGGGTGATGAGGAACACTAAAATAGCAGAGCTTGCAAGAGCAGTGGGGAATCCTTCTCACCGTTTCATTAAGAAGAATGCTGGTGGTCACTCACAGACCAGAGAACAGTCCAGGAAAGTAGCAAACACCTCTACTTAGTTCATACAACCTTGGAAGAACAGAAAACTTACAAGTCCCTAAGAGAATCTCTGAAAATAGATGCATAAAACCCATGAAGCTTGGGACAGTGTGCCCTACACCCTGGAAAGAGATCCCTACTTTAACAAGGAGTTAAAAGTCAAGTAATAGGCTAGGAAAAATAAACAAGAACAAAAACAAACAAACAAACAAACAAAACAAACAGAAAACAATTCTGACCATACAAAATTACTATGGTGACAAGGAATATAAAAACACACACTCAGAAGAAGACAACAAAGTCAGAGCTCTTACATCCAAAGCTCCAAGAAAAATGTGAATTAGTCTCAGGCCATGGAAGAGCTCAAAAAGGATTTTGAAAATCAAATAAGAGAAAAAGAGGAAAAATTGGGAAGAGAAGTGAGAGTGATGCAAGAAATTCATGAAAAATGAGTCAACAACTTGCTAAAAGAGACACAAAAAAAAAAAACCTGAAGAAAATAACACATTAAAAAACAGATTAGGTCCAATGATAAAAGAGGTCCAAAAAGCCGGTGAGAAGAATGGCTTAAAAATCAGAACTGGCCAAATGGAAAAGGAGGTCCAAAAGCTCACTGAAGGATATAATTCCTTAAAAATTAGAATTGGGCAAGTGGAAGTTAGTGACTCCATGAGACATTTAAGAAGCCATGAAAAGAAAAAACAATGAAAAAATAGAAGACAATGTGAAATATGTCATTGAAAAACAACTGACCTGGAAAAGAGAACCAGGAGAGATAATTTAAAAAAATGTTGGACTACTGAGGAAGCTGTGATAAAAAAGAAAAAAAAAACTTAGATATCATCTTTCAAGATATTATCAAGGAAAACTGCCCTGGTATTCTAGAATCAGAAGGTAAAATAGAAATAGAAAAAATCCACTGATCACCTCTTGAAAGACAGTCCAAAAGGAAAACTCTGAGGAATATTTTAGCCAAATTCCAGAGTTCCCAGGTTGAGGAGAAAATATTGCAAGCAGCAATAAAACAACATTTAGAAGAATATGCCTAGACAGAATGGTGGGTATAAGTTGACTTTGATGTGATGATAGAAAAACCTAATGAAGTGGTGAAAAGGAATTGTAATGGGAGAAGAGGAAAGGAGGAGACAGAAAAGTATAAATTACATCACATAAAGAGGCACAAAGACATATTACAGAAGAGGGAGGTGAGCATTATTTAAACTTAATGTCATCAGATTTGACTTAAGAAGGAAATAACATACTCATTTAGGTATAGAAATATAACTTACCATATAGACAGTAGGATGAGAAAGGGGAAAGAAAAGGGAAGGGGTGGATAAAAGGGAGAACAGATTGAGGGAGGCCTTGGTCAAAAGCAAAACTCTCATGAGGAGGGAAAGTGAGAAAAGGAGAAAGAAAATCATAAATGGAGTGGGGGATAGGATGGAAAGAAAGACACAGATAGTAATCATAATTGTGACTGTGAATGGGATGACCTAGCCTATAAAATGGAAGTATGTAGCAAAATGTATTAAAAACCATAATCATACAACATGTTGTTTACAAGAAACACATTTGAAACAGATGGATAGACACAGGGTAAAAGGTAAAAGGCTGGAGTAGAATATATTATGCTTCACTGAAGTTGAAAGAAAAGAAAAACAAAACAGAGGTAGCAATCCTGATCTCAGACAAAGCAAAAGCAAAAATGGATCTATTAAAAGAGATAAAGAAGGAAACTACAGCCTTATAAAAGGCAACGTAGACAATGAAGTAATATCATTACTAAACATATATGTACTAAGAGGTATAGCATCCAAATTCTCAAAAAGAAGTTTAGGGAGTTACAGGAAGAAATAGACAGCAAAACCATACTAGTGGGGGACCTAAACCTCCCCTTCCATGAATAGGTAAATCTAACCACAAAATTAACAAGAAAGAAGTTAAGGCAATGAATAGAATTTGAGAGAAGTTAGATATGGTAGACCTCTGGAGAAAACTGAATGGGGATGGAAAGGAATATACTTTCTTCTCAGCACTACATGGCACTTACACAAAAACTGACCATGTATTAAGGCATAAGAACCTCACAATCCAATGCAGAAAGGCAGAAATGTTAAATACATCCTTTTCAGGTCATGATTCAATAAAAATTATGTGTAATAAAGGGCCATGGAAAGATAGACTAAAAATTAATTGGAAATTGAATAATCTAATCCTATAGAATGAGTGCATCAAACAACAAATTATAGAAACAATCAGTAATTTCATTCAAGAGAATGACAATAGTGAGACAACATACCAAAACTTATGGGATACAGAAAGAGCAATTCTTAGGGGAAGTTTTATATCTCTAAATGTTTACATGAATAAACCAAAGAAAGAAGAGATCAATGAATTAGGCATGCAATTAAAAAAGCTAGAAAAAAAACAAATTAAAAATCCCAAATTAAATACCAAATTAGGAATACTAAAAACTAAAGGAAAGATTAATAAAATTGAAATTAAGAAAACTATTGAACTAATAAATAAAATTAAGAGCTAGTTTTATGAGAAAAAAACAGTAAAATAGATAAACCTTTGGTCAATTTAAGTAAAAAAAAAAAGAAAGAAGAAAACCAAATTATCAGTATCAAAAATGAAAAGGGTGAATTCACCACAAATGAAGAGGAAATTAAAACAATAATTAAGAACTATTTTGCCCAACTGTATGCCAATAAATTTAAAAATCTTATTAAAATGGATGAATATTTACAAAAATAGAAATTGTCCAGATTAACAGGAGAGGGAATAAAATATTTAAATAACCCTATGTCAGAAAAAGAAAATTGAAAAAATCCATCAGTGAACTCCCTAGGAAAAAAATCTCCAGGGCCAAATGGATTTACAAGGGAATTCTATCAACATTTAAAGAACAACTAATTCCAATACTATACAGACTGTTTGGAAAAATAGGGAAAGAAGGAGTCCTACCAAATTCTTTTTATGATGCAAATATGCTGCTGATACCTAAACCTGGAAGACAAAAAAACAGAAAAAGAAAATTATAGGCCAATTTCCCTAATGGATATAGAAGCAAAAATTTTAAATAAAATATTAGCAAATAGATTACAGCAACTTATCACAAGAATAATACAATATGACCAGGTAGGATTTATACCAGGAATGCAGGGCTGGTTCAATATTAGAAAAACGATCAGTATAATTGATCACATCAACAACAAAGATAACAGAAACCACATGATTATCTCAATAGATGCAGAAAAAGCTTTTAAAAAATATAACACTCATTCCTATTAGAAACACTAGAGAACATAAGAATAAATGAAATGATAAATGCCATCTATCTAAAACCATCAGCAAGCATTATATGTAATGGGGATAAGCTAGAAGCATTTCCAATAAGACCAGGAGTGAAACAAAAATGTCCATTATCACCTCTGTTGTTCAATATGGCACTAGAAACATTAGCTTTGGCAATAACAGAAGAAAAAGAAATTGAAGGCATTAAAATAGGCAAAGAAGAAACAAAGCTATCACCCTTTGCAGATGATATGAGAATATACTTAGAGAATCAAATTAAAAAACTATTTGAATAATAAACAAGTTTAGCAAATTTGCAGGATATAAAATAAACTCACATAAATCATCAGCATTCCTATATATTACTAACAAAGCCCAATAGCAAGAAATAGAAAGAGAAATTCTATTTAAAATTGCTGTAGATATAAAATATTTAGAACTATATCTGTCAAAACAAACCCAAGAACTATATGTACATAATTAGAAACCACTTTTGACACAAATAAAGTTATATCTAAATAATTGGAAAAAACACGAGTTACTCATGGGTCATCCGAGCTAATATAATAAGAATGACTATTCCACCTAAATAAATTTAATTATTCATTGACATACCAATCAAACTACCAAAACTCATTTTATAGACCTAGAAAAATAATAGCAAGATTCGTCTGAAAAAACAAAAGATCTAGAATATCAAGGAATTAATGAAAAGACATACTAGGGAAGGTGGCCCAACCATACCATATCTTAAATTGTAATATAAGCAGTAACCATCAAAACTACTTGGTATTGACTAAGAAACAGAGTGGTGGATCAATGGAATAGGTTAGGTACACAAGACACAATAATCAATGACTATAGTAATCTACTGTTTGATAAACCCAAAGACACCAGTTTCTCAGATAAGAACTCACTATTTGACAAAAACTGCTGGGAAAATTGAAAAAGAGTATGACAAAACTAGGTATAGACCAACATCTTACACCATATATCAAAATAAAGTCAAAATGGGTACATGATTTGGATATAAATGCTGATACCATAAGCAAACTGGGAGAGCAAAGAATAGTTTACCTGTCAGATTTTTGGAGAACAAAAGAATTTGTTGCCAAACAAGAGATTGATTACATTATGAAATCCAAAATGGATAATTTTGATTACATTAAATTGAAAAGTTTTTGCACAAACAAAGCCAATTCAACCAAGATTAGGAGGGAAGCAGAAAACTGGGAAAGATTTATTTTTTATAGCCAGTGTCTCTGATAAAAGCCTCATTTCTAAGATACATAGAGAACTAAGTCAAATTTATAAGAATACAAGTCATTCCTCAATTGATAAATGGTTGAAGGCTATGAACAGCAGTTTTAAGATGAAGAAATTAAAGCTATCTATAGTCATATGAAAAAAAAAAGTGCTCTAAATCACAATTGATTAGAGAAATGCAAGTCAAAAGGTCTCTGAAACTACCACATCACACCTATCAGTTTGGATAACATGATAAAACACAGAAATGATAACTATTAGAGAACATGTGGGAAAATTGGAAAACTGATGAATTGTTGGTGGAATTGTGAACTGATCCAATCATTTTGGAGAGCAATTTGGAACTATGCCCAAAGGGCTATAAAATGTGCATACCCTTTGACCCAACAATACCACTTCTGGGGCTATATCTCAAAGAGATCATACAAGTGGGGAAAAGACCCACATGTACAAAGCAGCTATTTCTGTGGTGTCAAAGAATTGGAAATTGAGGGGATGCCCATCAATTAGGGAATGACTGAACAATTTGTGGCATGTGAATATAATGGAATGCTATTGTGCTATAAGAAATGATGAGCAAGTGGACTTCAGAAAAACCTGGAAAGACTTGTATGGAGTGATGCTGAGTGAAGTCAGCAGAACCAGGAGACTGTTATAACAACCTGGTTTCAGATCCAAGGTGGACTGAAAAGGGGTTCTGAACCTGAATACGGGGGTAAAAAGTCAAAGCTGCCTAAGACTTTATCTGTACAAGCAGAAGCAAGCAGGGTCTTTGCTTCTCTAAACATGGAACAAGGCCTTCAATTCAATCATCAGTTTGGTCTAAAGCCTGGAGCTGAGAAAGCAGGGTAGAGAATTCATGCCAATTGGAAGCCTACAGTTCCTTCACTAAACCAACAGAACATATCAACTAGCGGAAAGAAGTTGGGACCAGCAATAATATCATAGTGTTCCAATCAACTGAAATGGTTGCAGTTGTGTTTCACAGACCTGCAAAAGATTCAGGAACTTACAAATCTCTGACCATGAGTAACTAATCAGACATCACCATAGATCAGACCAATTTGAGAACGCTAAAAGATTGTATGTGTCCAACTGAAGACATCACTGAGATACTTGAAGAATGCAGTACTCAAGACTAAGCCATAGCTGTAGGACCCAAGAAAATATCCCACCTCCTCCAAAAAAAAAAAAAAAAAGGTAAAGGTCAGACATTTGCTCCAGAAAACTTCAAAGACTAGCTTGAATATAAAATTCTGGCTCAGGAAGTAAATCTGGAAGAATGAGTAAATGAAAACAGACTCCCTAAAGGGCTATTATGCTGAAAGGGATACCAAAACACAGTACAAAAATAGACTCCAAATCATCCATAAAAAAAGCTTCAAAGAAAAACAAAGTTTGTAGATGAGATCAACAAGAATTTCTGAAAGAAATGAAACAAGACTAAAAGAATAGAGCTTAAAATTAAGGAAATACTTGGAAAAGAAATGAGAATAAAGAGCAATTTGGAGAATGGATTAGTACATTAGTTTGGGAGGTACAAAATCTTACACAACCAAAAGATTCCACAAAAATTTGCAGAGGCCAAACAAAAGTTAAGGATTCCATGAGATGACAGAAAAAATAAACATGAAAACAAATTTAGATGACTGAAAAAATTATCAAAACATGAAATATCACATTTCAAAAAACAACTTACTTAAAAATGAAAAAAGAGAGAATTTAATAAGCATCAAACTATCTTAGCCACCATACCTCAGCTGCCTGCTAAATCTGTTCATGTGGACCTCTTCTTCCTTTTGTATATTCTTCCCAGGATCTCCATTTTTAGGGAAGGGATCCAGACTTGCCATTTCTTAGTCTGTGGATGTGCTTCTTCCTCCTGATTGCTTCTGTTGGTGCTTTCTCCTATTTATGATTTCTTTTTAGGACCTCTATTTTGAGAAAGATACCCAGAGCAGCTTTCCTGATTTTCTGAACTTAGCCACCATACTCCAACCTCATCCCTCTCTTTTATTTTTTAATTCCTTCATTATTTGTTGTTTTGCCCCATTAGAATAAAAGCCTCTTGAAGGCTAGGGTTTTACCCTCACCCTGTCACCTTAATGTTTGGTCCAAAGTCTAAATAAATATTTATGACTGACTATGACTTACTGCCTGAAAATCATGTCCAAAATATACCTTAGAAATCATATTTCAATAAATCATGGGAAAAAATGGACATATCAAAACCAGAAAAATCATAGTGAAAATGGAAAGAATCCCCCAATAATCTCCTAAAAGAAACCCCAAAATGAAAACTCTCAGAAACATCATAGGAAATATCTAAAGCTTTTGGATCAAAGATAAAATACTTCTGGAATCCATAAGTACTTTAGAGACACATTCAGGATCACATAATATTTAACAACTACACCTATAAAGGAGTAGAGAGTTTAGAATAAAATGTTCAAAAAAGGCCAAAAAATAGACTTACAAACAATAATAACATATCCTGCAAAAGTTAGTGCAATCCTACATTGGGGGTGAGGATGGTCCATTAATAAATAACAGAACTTCCAATAACTACTGATGAAAAGACCAGGGTACAATATGGAATTTGAAATATAAAAGAGTCAAAAAAACATAAAGAGCAAATATGTAACTAGAAGTTACTGTGCAAGGATAGAGTGTTTACAATAAAGTAGAGGTAACTGATCCACATAATCTTAATGTTATCAGGGAGTCAGTAAAGGAATTAAATGTGATAGGCACTGTACATGATTTATATTTTAATGATCTTAAAAGAAGATAGGAAAAGGAGGGGAAAATGAATACATCATGGGGGAAAGGGGAAGAAATATGGGAGAATTAATCTCAAAAATGAATGTGACTCAAGGAGAATGTTATAAAAAAGGAGGAAGGGTTAAGGAAAAGAGTGACATCTGCACTAGTCAAAAGAGTGAAGAAAAAATACAAAGAAATTTAAGTCTAGAATGCATTTCAGTCAACCTCTACATGTAAAAGTTTATTGTTAGAACTGGAAATTATGAGTTCTTTTTCATCTTTGTTGAGTATGATTTATGATTCAATATTAACTGAGACATATGATCCTGAAGTATATGTCTGTCAAATAGAAAATAAAAAAAAAACTTTCATAGGGTTATAGTATTAAAGGCTGATAACTGGGAAAAAAAAAACCTTAGAAGTCACATAGTTCAATATCTGATTCAACAAACAGGGAAAATGGGACTAAAAGATGTGATTTTCTCAAGTCCATACAGATATCTTCTTTCTTTCATGCTCACTACAAAATTTGATTTCTTTCTCCTGATTTTTATTGGGAAATACTTTTTATTAATTTGAAATCTGAAGGAATGAAATCATTCCTTCCAAGATAGTATAGTCAATTTTTTAAAGCAATGTGTTGTGATCAGATTTTGTTTACATGGTAAAAAAAACATGAAAAATTAAATGTATTCTCTAAATTAAAACCTAAGATTTCCTCTTGTGATAAGTTTGCAACTTAAACTCATTTGTAGGCTTTGATGTTCTGCTTTACTATGTATTTAGCACACAACTCTACACACCTAAATAATATGACTAAATTCCCAAGAATGTATAGTGGTGCATATGCTTGTAAAGGGTTTTGGTGTGTGTATATATGCAGACACATGTATGTATTATGGATGTATTCATGAACATGCATATATATGTACACACATGTATGTATACATATGAGTATGTACTACAAAGTTTTAAATCTCATCTTTATTTTTTAAATTTCAGATTACTACTTTAATTTTTTTTTGTACACAAGAGTATTTTCCCCCTAATTACATGTAGAGATAGTTTTCAACATCCAGTTTTATAAAATTTTGAGTTCTAAATTTTTATCCTTCCCACCCTTCCTTCCCTGCTCCCAAGACAGAAAACAATGTGATATAGGTTATACATGTACAATCATGTTAAATATATTTCCACATTAGTCATTTTGTGAAAGAAGAATCAGAACAAAAGGGAAAAAAACCATGAGAAAAAAAATACAAAAAAGTGAAAATAGTATGCCATGATCTCCATGCAGACTCCATAGTTCCTTCTCTGGATATGGATATCATTTTCCATCATGAGTCTTTTGGAATTGTCCTGAATCATTGTACTGCTGAGAAAAGATGAGTCTATCATAGTTGATCATTGCACAATGTTGTTGTTACTGTGTACAATGTTCTTGTTCTGCTCACTTCACTCAACATCAGTTCATGTAACTCTTTCAAGGTTTTCTGAAATCTGTCTGTTCATCATTTCTTACAGAACAATAGCATTCCATTACATTCATATATCTCAGCTTCTTCATCTACTCCCAAATTCATGGACATTCTCTTAATATCCAGTTCTTTAGCTCCACAAAAAAAGTTGCTATAAGTATTTTTTTGTATATGTGGGTCTTTCCTCCCTTTTTATGATCTCTTTGGGATACATACCCAGCAGTGGTATTGTTGGATCAAAGGGTATTCACAGTTTTATAACCCTGTGGGCACAGTTTCAAATTGTTCTACAGAATGGTTGGATCAGTTCACAATTCCATCAAGAATATATTAGTGTTCCAATTTTCCCACATGTCCTCCAACATTTATCATTTTCCTTTAATTTTTTTTTTGTTATATTAGCCAATCTTATATGTGTGAGTTGGTACCTCAGAGTTTTTGTACTTCTTTAAATAATAGTAATTTAGACCATTTATTCATATGACTACAGAAAGCTTAATTTCTTCATCAGAAAACTGCCTGCTCATATCTTTTGGCCATTTATCAATAGAGCATTGTTATGTATCATTATAAATTTGACTCAATGCTCTATATATTTTAGAAATGAGGCCTGTGTCAGAAACACTGGCTGTAAAATTGTTTCCCAGCTTTTTGCTTCCCCTCTAATCTTGGTTGCATTGGTTTTGTTTGTGCAAAAGTTTTTAATTTAATTTAATCAAAATTATTCTTTTTGCATTTCATACTATTCTCTATCTCTTGTTCGGTCATAAATTCTTCCCTTCACCATATATATGGCAAGTACACTATTCCTTGCTCTCTTAATTTGCTTATGGTATCACCTTTTATGTCTAAATCATATGTTCATTTTGAACTTATCTTGGTATACTGTATGAGATATTGGTCTGTCTCTAGTTTCTTCCATACTATTTTCCAGTTTTCCCAGAAGTTTTTGTCAAATAGTGAATTATTATCCCAGAAGCTGGAGTCCTTGCATCTATCAAATGATAGATTATTATAGTCACTGAATACTGTGTCTTGTGTACCTAATCTATTTCACTGATCCATCACTCTATTTCTTAGGCAGTACCAAAAATTTTTGATTATTACTGCTTTATAATATAGTGTTAGATTTGGTATAGCTAGTCCACCTTCCTTTGCATTTTTTTTTCATTAATTCCCTTGATATTCTTGACCCTTAGTTATTCCAGATGAATTTTGTTACTACTTTTTCTAGCTGTTTAAAATATTTTTGATTGTTTAATTGATATTCCACTGAATACGTAAATTAATTTAGGTAGAATATTCATTTTAATTTAATTTTTAAATTAATTTAATTTTTGTTTTAATTTATTATCTCAGCCTACCCATAAGCAATTGATATTTCTCTGTTTGTTTAGATCTAACTTTATTTGTGCGAAAAGTGTTTTGTAATTGAGTTTATGTGGTTCCTGGGTTAGTCTTGGCAAGTAGACTCTCAAATATTTTATATTGCCTATAGTTATTTTAAATGAAATTCCTCTTTCTATCACTCACTGATGAGCTTTGTTGGTAATATATAGAAATGATGATGATTTATATAGGTTTATTTTATATACTGCAATGTTGCTAAACTTGTTAATTATTTTAAGTAGTTTTTAGTTGATTTTATAGGATTCTCTAAGTATGCCAACAAATCGTTTGCAAAGAATGATGGCTTTGTTTTCTCATTGCCTATTCTAATTCCTTCAATTTCTTTTTTTCCCTTCTTATTGCTAAAGCTAACATTTCTAGTATAATACTGAATAACAGTAGTGATAATGGACATAGTTGTTTCACCCCTGATCTTATTGGGAATGCTTCTAGCTTATTCCCTTTACATATAATGCTTGCTGATGGCTTTAAATAGCTACTGTTTCTCATTTTAAGGAATACTCCATTCATCCCTATTGTCTCTAGTGGTTTGAGTAGAAATGGATGCTGTATCTTGTGAAAAGCTTTTTCTGCATTTTTTGTGATATTCATATGATTTTTGTTAATTTTGTTGTTGACATGGCCAATTATGCTAATAGTTTTCCTAAGATTGGACCATCCATGCATTCCTGGTATAAATTCCATCTGGTCATAGTGTATTATCCTTGTGATAAGTTGATGTAATGTCTTTGCTAATATTTTATTTAATTTTTTCCCCTCAATATTCATTATGGAGATTGGTCTATAATTTTATTTCTCTGTTTTGGCTTTTCCTTGTTTAGGTGTCAGCAGTGTATTTGTGTCATAAAAGGAATCTGATAAAACATATCCTTCACGTATTTTTCCAAATAGTTTATCTAGTAGTGGAATTACTTGTTCTTCAAGTGTTTGGTAAAATTCATTTGTAAATCCATATGGATCTCAAAGTTTTTTCTTAGGGAGATCATTGATGCCTTCTTTAACTTTTTTTTTTAATGGGCTTATTTAAATACTTTATTTGTTCTATTGTTATTCTGGGCAATTTATATTTTTTGTAAATTCTCATCCATTTCACTTACATTGTCAGATTTATTGACATATAGTTGGGCTAAATATCTCTTAATTGTTGCTTTAATTTCCTCTTCATTGGTGGTGAATTCACCCTTTACATTTTGGATATTGTTAATATGGTTTTCTTCTATTCTTTACAATCAAATTAACCAAAGGTTTAACTATTTTATTGCTTTTCCCCACAAAACCAGCTCTTCATTTTACTTATTAGTTCAATAATTTTGTTACTTTCAATTTTATTAATCTTGACTTTGATTTGCAGAATATCTAATTTGGTATTTAATTAGTGATTTTTTTTTTCATTTTCTACCTATTTTAATTGCATGCCCAATTCAAGGATCTCCTCTTTTCTTATTTTGTTTATGAAAGAATTTAGAGATATAAAATTTCCCCTAAGAACTGCTTTGGCTACATCCCACAAGTTTTGGTATGTTTTCTCATTATTGTCACTCTCTTTGATGAAATTATTGATCGCTTTTATGACTTTTTGTCTGATCCACTCATTCTTTAGGATTAGATTATTTAGTTTCCAATTAGTTTTTAGCCTATCTTTCCATTGTACTTTATTACACGTAATTTTTATTGTATTATGATTTGAAAAGGATGCATTAAATATTTCTTTCTGCCTTTGATTGCAAGGTTTTATGCCCTAATTCATGGTCAAGGCAAGCAATTCAACACAGGTTATACATGTGTAGTCATGTAAAACACTTCCATAGTAGTCATGTTGTGAAAAACTACTTATATTTCCCTTCATTCTATCTGGCCACCCATTTATTCTACTCTCCTGTTGACCCTGTCCCTCCTTGAAAGTCTTTGTTTCAAATTACCTCCTACCCCATTTTGCCCTCCCTTTTATCATCCACCCTCTCTTATCCCCTTTTCCCCTATTTTCCTATGGGGTAAGATAAATTTCCATACCCAATTGGGTGTGTATGTAATTTCCTTCTTAAGCCAAATCTAATGAAAATAAGATTCACTCATTCCCTCTCACCTTCCCCCACTTCCCCTGCACTGTAAAAGCCTTTTCTTGTCTGTTTTATGTAAGATAATTTACCCCATTCTACCTCTCCCTTTTTCCTTCTTCTGGTATAATCCTCTCTCCCCCATTAATTTTATTCTCCAGATATCACCCTTTCATCTTCAACTCACTCTGTGCCATCTATCTATCTATCTATCTATCTATCTATCTATCTATCTATCTATCTATCTATCATCTATCTATCTATCTATCTACCTATCTATCTACCTATATATATATATATATATATATATATATATATATAATTTTTTTCTTTCCAATTACCCTAATAGTGACAAAGGTCTCATGAGTTACAAATATCATCTATCTATGCATGAATGTATACAGTTCAATCTTAATAATTCGCTTATGATTTCTCTTTCCTGTTTACCTCTTCATGCTTCTCTTGAGTCTTGTATTTGAAAGTCAAAATTTCTATTCAGCTTTGGTCTTTTCATCAAGAATGCTTGGAAGTCCTCTATTTCACTGAATGTCTTGAAGGATGATTTCTAGGCTTTATTTTTTTGGATATGGCTTTCAGATAGTCCAATGATTTTTAAACCATCTCTCCTGGATCTATTTTCTAGGTCAGTTGCTTTTCCAAGAAGATATTTCACATTGTATTTTATTTTTTTTTATTCTTTCAGTTTTGTTTTACAATGTCTTGATTTCTCATAAAGTCATTAGCTTCCATTTACTCCATTCTAATTTTTAAGAAAGTATTTTCTTCAGTGAGCTTTTGGACTTTCTTTTCCCATTTGGCCAATTTTGCTTTTGAAGGTATTCTTCTCTTCATTGGATTTTTGGACCTCTTTTGCCATTTGAATTAGGCTATTTTTTAAGGTGTTATTTTCTTCAGCATTTTTTTTCTCCTTTAGCAAGCTGTTGACTTGTTTTTAATGATTTTCCTGCATCATTCTCATTTCTCTTCCCTTGTTTTGCTCAACTTCTCTTACTTGCTTCTCAAAATCCTTTTTGAGCTCTTCCATAGCCTGGGACCAATTCCTATTTTTTTCTTGGAGGCTTTGGATGTAGGAGCTTTGTTTTTGTTGTCTTCTTCTGATTGTATGTTTTGATCTTCTTTGTCATCAAAGTAACATTCTGTGGTCTGACTTTTTTGCACAGTTTGCTCATGATCCCAGCCAGTTACCTGAGTTTTAAACTCTTTGTTAAGGTAGAGGTCTGCTTCCAGTGTGGAGAGTGTGCTGTCCCAAGCTTCAGGGGTTTTGTGCAGTGGTTTTCAGAGATACTTCTATGGACCTATAAATTTTCTGTTCTTCCAGGGTGGTATCACCAAAGGTGAGGAGTTTACTCCTTTCCTGGCCTATGAGTGACCACAAGCACTTTTTTCTGCCTTGGAACTGTTAAGATGATTCCTCTCCACCGCTTCCACAAGCTCCGCCATGACAGCACTCTTCCTTGCCCCAGGACCACCACCTAGGACTGTAACTCAGATCCAATCACAGGTAAAGCAAGAGAATTCTGACTTAGCACCAGCAAAGGGATCTCTGCAATCCCCCTCTTCTCAACCACTCAATCCCCCCTCAGTTTGTGGGCTGAGAGCTCCATAATCAGATGCCATCCTGGGGCTGTGCCAGGAGTGGATCTGGGACTGAGCTCCTCTCTCACCAAGGTCTGACAGACCTTTCCTACTGACCTTCTAAGTTGTCTTTGGCTTTTGTGAGTTGAGATATCTAGAAACTGCCACAACTCCCCTTGATTCAGTCCCCTGAGGCCTGTTCCAGGTTCTCAGAGTCCTGTCTTCACCTGTGTGGTCTGTGTGGCCCACACTAAACTGTGCTCCTCTCCCAGCCTGGTGCAACAGACCTTTCTAACCAGCCATGTCTTGGGCTGGAAATTTGTTTCACCCTATCTTTTTATGGGTTCTGCTGCTCTAGAATTTTCTAAAATAGAGTTTAATCAATTTGGATTATCATTGTCAACTCTTCACTCTGTTGGTCAGAGAATCAGACAGAATATTTATTAATATAATAATTATTCTATTCAACAAGTATTTAATAAGTTGCTCCTATATGCTAGGCATTTGTGCTAGGGACTGGGGGTTCAAAGACTAAAATGTAACCATCCCTATCCTTAGGGAACTTCCATTCTATTGGAATTAAAATATGAAACAAGCAATCGCATAGGTTGAGATGTTTTCTGGTCTTATAAATTCTAGAATTCTCTCTAAAAATTCCTCTCTAAAAAAGTGTTAGCTGTTTGAAGGCCCTGTGTTGTTTTTCTAGTTTTTAAACTTGAAATGCCAGTTCCTAAAGCATATCTATTTCTTTTTTATTTTTATTTTACCCGATCAGCTCTCAGTGTACTTACAGAACACCAAAACATAGATTTGACTTGCAAATTAGAGTTATGTTTTTCTGCCAGTAACTTTGTGAACCTTCCATAATGGCTCTCCTTATTTATAAGGATACAAGTTGTAAATGATCCTTGCATCCATGACACTGTAAAGTTTAATCAGGTTAGATTTGCAAGCCTGCTACACCTGTCGTTTATTGGTATAAATATATTCTTGAATAGAAATTGACATAGAGATTTGTTGAAATTACATACAGTACCTATTTTTAAACAGTGTGTAAACATATTAAATGGCCCAAGTTCTCTTAGATAGTTCCTTCCATATTGTAAACATCTGGTGGACACCTGGCACAGTGCCTCGGGCACAGTAGGTACTCCATAACTGTTTATTGTACCCAGAATGAATGATTGTTGACTCTTCTGAATAAATACATTATTTAATTTAGTCACTCTGTTTCAATGTTAATAGTTTTTTTCGCTTATCTTAAATCTCAAATAATTCTTTTTACCATTGTGAATTTTCTACTGCAAATTAAGAGTTGATACATGAGTATGTCATCCCTCTTTTTTTTTGTTTTTTAATTTGATGCCTTTACAATGCTAATGAATAGTGGGAGATTCAAAAAAGTGATCAATTCACATAGCCCTGCCTGAGATGTCTTTTTCCAAAAACCAAACTCCCTTTTCATAGTTAGTCCCCTGCCTGGACAATGCTGCTTGCATGAATTGTACTTATAAAATTATGAATATTTTACTTTGAATGATTGATTCCTGATGGATAGTCAGTAATAAATAAACATTTAGCTTAGGACAAATAATGATATGGGGGATGTTGTATAATCTTCCAAGTAGTTCTGTGAGGTACACAATTGACTGCATTCTTCTGAATCTCTGATTTTTCAGGTATTTTGTTCTCCCCAACCCCACTACTTATTCAAGAATCCTTACCTCTGCTCCCAAAGCTTCTGGTCTGGTCCCTGTTGTTAACTTGTTTGGTGAGTGGCTTCCAGACAAACTAGTAAACAAATACTTCAGTTACTAAAGAACAATATGCCAGGTTACACATCCCCTGAACAATGTAAATCAGCTTATTCAGGAATGCTAGACCAGTGTAGCATACACTAAATAAATTCTGAGGCACCCTTGTGACTTTTAGGTGATCCAAAAGTATCAAGGATAACCACAAAGAAACTTAATATGGCCTAACTTGGAGAAATATTTGGGGTACACTTTTAAATCTTTTCAAGATTAAAGAGTTGATGGGTGTGATGGAGAAGAGGGGACTTATTCTGTGCAGCTCCAAGTTGGAGAACTAGTATCAAAGGTAGGATTTACAGGGTAACTCATTTCAGCTCTATATAATGAAGAATTACTTAAGTGGTAGAAGAGACTGAGAGTAGAATTGGATTTCTTGTTTGAAATAGGGTCATCCTGTGAGTATAGCTATTCCAGCAGAGCCTGGATGAATATTAATTATTGGGAAATCAGCATAGATGACTATTATCAGAAAGATAGCATAGTACAGAGGAAAATAACATTTGGAGTCTGAGGCTTGAAACCCCATTTCCTATATCCTATTTCTTTGACCTTGGCCAAATTAATTGACTTCTCTGGGCCTTAGTTTACTTATATATAGAATGAAGGTGTTAGAGTAGGAGAGATCTCAATAATCCATTCCAGCTCTAAATCAGTGATCCACAGAACACTACAGAAGAAATCACTGTGCTTTTGTGTGAATGTAAAGTAGATGATCTCTGACATAAGTATCAAAATCTGAGAAAATATAATCCTCTTATTATTTAAAACTGAGGCAGAGTGAAGCAAGCAGACCTGGAGATCAATTTATGCAATGACCACAACAATTCAAAGACAAACAACTTTGAAAGACTTAAAAATTCTGTTCAATGAAATGACCAAAGAAATGAAGCATGTTATACATGTTGTGAACACAGAGTTGATGGATTATCTGTACAGATTTAGACATACATCTTCAGACATGGTCAATGGGAAAATATATTTTGCTTGACTATAAATATTTTTAAAAGGGTTTTGTTTTTCTTCTTGTCTGTTTTGGAAAGGGGAGAAAGAAGGGGAATTACAAGACTAAGAAACTAACTTATTATTTTAAACAAAATTCAATTAAAATTGAACAAGTATGGAATTTTGGCATATTTGTTCATAATCATATATAGTAATAGTAATAACAAAAATAACAAAATATTTTATAGGGAAAGGGAAGTTAAAGGGAACAAGCATTATTAAACAACTACTATTTTCCAAGCACTGTGTTAAACACTTTATAAATATTGTCTCATTTCATCTTTACAATAACCCTAGTAAGGAAGTGCTGCTATTACCTCCATTTTGTAGTTGTGGAAAGTGAGGTAGATAGTGGTTAAATGACTTGCCTAGGATTACACAGAGAGAAAGTGTCTGAGATTTTCATGTATATCTGGAAGAATTTGTAGATGAGTTTAAGTTAAGCTAATTTTAATAAATATATTAAATAAACAGGAATAGGATAATCAAATTTACCTTAAAGAATCTTTTGAATAAATTTTAATATATTACTATACTTATTAATTTAATATAAATTAAATTATTTTCAAATTATTCTTCAATCCTAGTATAGAATTCTTAAGTAAATTATCTGCAAGTATTAGAGTAAACCTGTACATTAATTTCAACTTGGAAATGGCCATTTACCAATGAACATGTTTGTGCCTATTTTAATATAAAATGCTATAGATATGTGAGCTATCAGCATATGTGAACTACATATACCTAGTCCACAAAGCCCTTTTCTGGTGTTAAGGCCTTGTAAGGAGGTATTAGTAGGCTTGCAAAAAGTAGGTTAGTAAAGTACAAGCACCAAACACTAATTTTAGTAGTTTCAAACAAGTTGAAAAGACAAATAATATTATCTGGGAATTCTGTGGTTGTGTTTCCTCTTTGAAGAAGTAAGAACACCTAAGAACAAAAATATTGTCAGCTGTTTTACTAGTATACGGGGAAATTTTTTGGCATAGTGATTCATGAAATCTGTAAGTTTTTTTTTTTAAATATGTTTTCATAATTGTTAAGTTCCAATAAAGCCTTTGGGTTTCCATAGAGATAGTTGCAATATATAATGTGTTGTAAGTAATAAGGTTGTAGATAGAATATGTGAGCTGAAATCCTAGTTTTGATACTATAGTATCTTCACGAGCTTGGGTAAGTTATTTAACTTCTCTTGGCTTTATTTTGCTTATCTGTATAAAGAGGGTGCTTTATTAGATAACTTCAATAATTCCTTCCAGTTCAAAACATGATAAAATAACCAAAAACCCTACATCTAACTTGTTACTAATTTATTACATAAATGGAAATAAACTACTTAAAAAGACATAATGGAAAAAAAAACCTACACCAGAAATTAAGTCTTCAATGTTAACCAGCCATGAAAATGTTCTTTATTATTACAGAAATTATTCTGGGCACAAGACCACATTACAAATTAAACACCCTATTAGAAAAAGTCAGAAGGAGAAAATTATTACCAGTAACTCAGCAAACATCATATTAAAAAAAAAAAGTAACATTCTACCTTAGTGTTCCCTGCCATACCTACCTTAATATCTATGTTAAGAAAAGTTCAAATTCAAAAAAAAGTATTCACGATATATATTAGTTAATTATTATTCACATTTGCAAAAGGATTATTTGCTATGCAAAAATGATCACTAGCTATATAACTTTTTTTTAAAAAAGTTCTTATAAAGAAGTAGTACTAGAGGTGGATATGTGGTGGGGAACCAAGATGGCAGAGTAAGGCCAAAATAAAGAATGGACCTGAATTCTCCCAAATTTACCTCCCCCAACTATAAAATAGTGCCTTTAAGATTGATTTTGGAGAAGCAAAACTAATAAAAAGATAGAATGAAAAATTTTGTAGCCTAAGACAGCTTAGAATGTCATCAGAAAAGGTCTGTCTCACTCAGATAAAATGGGAAATGTAGTCCAGTGCAGGTTGTGTCCAGGCAAGCCAGAAGC
The DNA here is from genome assembly GCF_900497805.2 of Vombatus ursinus. Lineage (NCBI taxonomy): Eukaryota > Metazoa > Chordata > Mammalia > Diprotodontia > Vombatidae > Vombatus > Vombatus ursinus. The sequence continues at coordinate 7,611,994 of NW_020954598.1, forward strand.
AGGCTATACTCCAGGAAGACAAAAGTGAGGCTTTGAGCCCAGGTGCAAGACAACAGCCAGGTCCTATCAGACTTATGGAGAACAGAAGAAGTAATGACCAAACAGGACATAGAGGACATTACAAAATGCAAAATGGATAACTTTGATTACATTAAATTGAAAGTTTTTGTACAAACAAAGCCAATGCAACCAAAATTAGAAGGAAAGTAGAAAATTGGGAAAGAATTTTTACACCTGGTGTCTCTGATAAGGGCCTCATTTCTAAAATACATAGAGAGCTAAGTCAAATTTATAAGAATACAAGTCATTCTCTAATTGATAAATGGTCAAAGGATATGAACAGGCCTTTCTCAGATGAAGAAATAAAAGACATCTATAGTCATATGAAAAAATGTTCTAAATCACTATTGATTAGAGAAATGCAAATCAAAACAACTTTGAGGTACCACATCACACCTATCACATTGGCTAACATGTCAAAACAGGAAAATGATGAGTATTGGAGGATATGTGGGAAAATTGGAACGTTAATATTTTGTTGATGGAGTTGCGAAAAGATCCAACCATTTTGGAGAGTAAATTGGAACAATGTCCAAAGAGCTATAAATGTGCATAGCAGTTGACCCAGCAATAGCATTTCTAGGGCTGTATCCCAAAGAGATCATACAAATGGGAAAAGGACCCACAAGTACAAAAATATTTATAGCAACTCTATATGTGGTGGCAAAGAATTGGAAATTGAGAGGATGCCATCAATTGGGGAATGACTGAACAAGTTGTGGTATATAAATATAATGTAATACTATTGTGCTATAATAAATGATGAGCAGGCAGACTTCAGAAAAACCTGGAAGGACTCATATGAACTGATGCTAAGTGAAGTGAGCAGAACCAGGAGAACATTGTAAACAGTATCAGCCACACTGTGTGATGACTAACTTTGATAGACTTAGCTCTTCTCAACAATGAAAGGATCTAAGACATCTCTAAAAGTCTCATGATGGAAAATATTATCCATATCCAGAGAAAGAACTATGGAATTTGAATGCAGATCCAAGCATATTATTTACTCTTTTTTTCTTCTGTTTTGTTTTGTTTCTTCTTTCTTGTGGTTACTCCTATTGGTTCTAATTCTTCTTTACAATATGACTAATGTGAAAATATGTTTAATAGCAATGTATATGTAGAGCCTATATCAGATTGCGTGCTGCTGTGAGTAAGGAGGTGGGGAGGGAGGGGGAAAATTTTAAATTAAAAAGCTTATGGAAGTGAATGTTGAAAACTAAAAATAAATTAATGAAAAAAGTAAAAAAAAAAAAGAAATACATCTTCCTAAAAGGTAACAAAGACAATAATGTAATATCAATAGTAAACCTATATGCACCAAATGATATAGCATTCAGATTTTTAAAAGAGAAGTTAAAAGTTGTAGAAGAAAATGGACAGTAAAACTATAGTAGTAGGGGACCTCAACCTTTCTCCCACAGAAGATGATAATTCTAACAAAAATAAGCAGGGAAATAGTTAGGAGGTGAGTACATTTTGAGAAAAGTTAGATATTATAGATGTCTAAAGAAAATAAAATGGGTGCAGAAATGAATCTACATTTTCTCAGGGGTACAGGACACTTACACAAAAACTTACCATATATTAAGACAAAAAACCTCACAATTAAATGCAGAAAGAAAGAAATATTAAATGCATCCTTTTCAGATCATAATTCAACAAAAATACATGTAATAAAGGCCAATGTAAAGATAGACTAAAAATTAATTTGAAACTAAATAATCTAATCCTAAAAAATGATTGGGTCAATGAACAAGTCACAGAAACAATCAATAATTACATTAAAGAAAATTACAAGAATGGACATCATACACAAATTTATTGGATGCTGTAGAACTTAGGGCAATATTTATATCTCTAAATATTTGCATCAATAAAATGAAGAAAGAGCAGATCAACAATTGGGCATGCAAGTAAGTAAACTAGAAAAAAATAAACATTCCCAATTAAACATCAAATTGGAAATCCTGAAAATCAAAGGAGAGATTAATAAAGTCGAAAGTAAGAAAACCATTGAACTAATAAAATTAGGAACTGGTTTTATATTAAAAAAACAGTAAGAGATAAACTATTGGTTAATTTGATTTTAAAAAGTAAAGCAGAAAACCAAATAGCCAGTATTAAATGAAAATGGTGAGTTTACCACCAATAGGGATGAAATAAAAGAAATTATTTATGCCAATGAATCTAACAGTCTCAGTGGAATGAATGAATATTTATAAAAATAAAAATTGCCCAGACAAACAGAAGAGGAAGTGTAATACTTAAATAGCCCTAATATATATAAATTCAACAAGCCATCAATGAGCTCCCTAAAGGAAAAAAAAAATCTCAAGGTCTGATGGATTCACAAATGAATTCTACCAAATATTTAAGTGCAAATAATTCCAATAATATACAAACTATTTGGAAAAATAGGTGAAGAAGTTCTACCAAATTCCTTTTATGAAAGAAATATGGAGCTGATAGCAAAACCAGAAAGAGTGAAAACAGAGAAAGCTATAGACTAATTTCATTAATGAATACTGATGCAAAAAGATTTAAATAAAATACTAGCAAGGAGATTATAGCAATGTATCACAAAGATCATACTTTATGACCTAGTTGGATTTATGCCAGGAATGCAGAGTTGGTTTAATATGAGTAACATAATCAACAATATCAATGATAATACCAATAGAAATTATATGATTATCTCAATTGATTTAGAAAAAAAGACTTTGAGAAAATACAAAACAGATTCCTATTAAAAACACTAGTGAGCACAGGAATAAATGGAGCTTACCTTAAAATGATTAATAGTATCTATCTAAAACCATCAGCAAGCATTATTCATAATGGGAATAAACTACAAGCCTTCCCATTAAGATCAGGGGTGAAACAAGGATGTCCATTGTCACCATTATTATTTAATATTGTACTGTATATTTTAGTTATGGCAATTAGGAGAAAAAAAGGTAGGAATTTCAATAGGCAATGAGGAAACAAAACTATCACTCTGCAGATGATATAATAAAGAACTAATTGAAATAATTAACCATTTTTATCAAAGTTGCAGGATATAAATTATCAACCTTTGTATATATCACCAACAAAATCCAACAGCAAGAGATAAAAAGAGAAATGATATTTAAAATTACTGTAGACAATATAAAATGCTTGGGAGTCTACTTGCCAAGACAAACTGAAGAGCTATATGAACACAATTACAAAACTTTTCACACAAATAAAGTCAGAACTAAGCAACTGGAAAAATATCAATTGCTCATGTGTAGGTGGAACAAATATGATAAAAATGACTATCTAAATTATTTTACTATTTCAGTGCCATACCAATCAAACTACTAAATTATTATTTTATAGAGCTAGAAAAAATCATAAGAAAATTCATCTGGAAGAACTAAAGGTGAAGAATATCAAGTGATTAATGGAAAAAATGCACAGGAAGGTAGCCTAGCCATAGTAGATCTAAAGCTATATTATAAAGCAGCATTCATTACAACAATCTGGTATTGGTTAAGAAATAGGGTGGTGGATCAGTGGAATAGATTATGTACACAATGCACAATAGTAAATGACTATAATAATCTAGTGTTTGATAAAACCAAAGACTCCAGGTTTTGAGAAAAGACTTCACTATGTGATTAAAAAAAATGTTTAGTATGACAGAAACTAGTCCAATGTCTTTCATCATATACCAGAATAAGGTCAAAATGAGCACATGATTTAGACATAAAGAGTGGTAACCATTAAAAAAAATAGGAGAACAAGCAATAGTTTACCTGTCAAATCTATGGAGAAGGGAAGAATTTATGACCAAACAAAAGATAGAGGGTATTAAAAGATCAAAAATGAATAAATTCTATTATATTAAATTTAAAAAGGGTTTGCATAAACAAAATCAATGAAAATAAGATTAGAAGGAAAGCAGAAAGATGGGAAACAATTTTTATAGCAAGTGTCTCATAAAGACCTCATTTCTCAAATGTACGGAGAACTGAGTCAAATTTATAAGAATACAAGTCATCCCTCATTGATAAGTAATCAAAGGATACAAACAGGCATTTTTCAGATGAAGAAATCAAAGCTATTTATAGTCATATAAAGTACTCTAAATCACTATTTATTAGAGAAATGCAAATTAAAACAGTTCTGAGTTACCACCTCACACTTATACATTGGCTAATAAAACAGAAAAAAAAATGATAAACGTCAGAGAAAATGTGGGAAAACTAGGACACTAGTAGACTTTTGGTGGGGTTATGAAGTGATCCAACCATTCCATAGTTAGTTTCTTTTTTCCCCATTGTTTGCTTATTTTCCCAGCCTATTAGTTGACTTTTAACTGTTTGTCAAAGAAGGGTTCTGCTTCCAGGTTGGAGGGTCCACTGTCCCAAGCTTCAGAGGTTTTCTGAAGCTGTTTTCAGAGAATTTTCTAGGGACCTGTATGTTTTCAGTTCTTCCAAGGTGGTATGATCTAAGGAGAGGGGTTTACTACTCTCCTGGTCTGGGCTCTGGTCTATGAGCAACCAAAGCATTCTTTTTCTGCAATGGAACCGCCACCGTGGCCTCATGCTTTGCTATGTTAGTGGTCCTCATCACCCTGGGACTGCCACTCAGTACTGGAATCTGGATCCAAGTATGGGCAAATAAACAGAGTTCTGCCTCAGTACTAGCAAAAAGACCCCTGGCTCATAATAAAAAATGCTGTTCACATCCAGAAAAAGAACTATAGAATCTGAATGCAGATCAAAACATGTCATTTGCTCTTTTTTGTTTGTTTGTTTCTTCTTTCTCATGGTTTCTCCCTTGGGTTCTAATTCTTTTTTTACAACATGACTAGTGTGAAAATAGGTTCAATATGAATGTATATGTAGAGCTTATATAAAATTGCATGTTATCTTGGGGTGGGGGGAGAGGAGAGATTTGGATTGGGGAAGGGAGACATGGCGAGAAAATTTGGAACTCAAAATCTTGTGGAAGTGAATGTTCAAAACTAAAAATAAATGGAAAAAAAGACCCCTGACCAGTTGTTTGACTCCATTTCTGTCTGTGGGCTGAGAGCTCCAGAAACAGCCACTGCCACTGCTTCAGTCACTCCTAAGACCTGCTCCTGGTTTCCTGGGGCTTGGGCTTTGTAGTGTGCCTGCCCTGAACTTGGCTCCACTCTCACTCAGGTGCAGCAGATCTTTCCTGCTGACTTTCTAAATTATCTTTGGCATCTGTTTGTTGAGAAGTCTACAAATCTCCACTGCTGATAATGATTCAGCCACCTCAAGATCTGCTCCAGATTTTCTGGGGCCAGTTCTGCACTGGAGGGCCCTACATTGGACTGGGCTCTTCTCTCACGCTTGTGCAATGGACCTTTTGTGCCAACCTTCCAAGTTGTTAGGCTGGAAGTTTGTTTCACTCCATCTTTTTGTGGTTTCTGTTGCCCTAGAATTTGTTTACCATCATTTTTAAAGGTATTTGGAGGGCTTTTATGGGGAGGTCAGATGAGTCCCTTGCCTTTACTCAGCCATCTTGACTCTGCCATCTTGGTGCCACCCTGTGATCCAACTATACTGGAGAGCAATTTGGAACTAAGCCCAGAGGGCTACAAAACTGTGCAGACCCTTTGATCCAGTTATACTACTACTAGGTGTGTGTGTATCTCACAGAATTTTTTTTAAAAGGCGAAAGGACTGGGGCAAAGAGAAGTGAGCAGAACCAGGAGAACATTACATTCAATAACAGCAATATTATAAGAATAATCAACTGTGAAAGACTTAGCTACTCTGATCAAGATAATGATCCTAAACAATTACAGACAACTCAGTGAAAAGTGCTGTCCACATCCAGAGAAAGAATTGATGGAGTCTGAATATGGATCAAAGCAATAGTACTTTTACACTTTATTTTTTGTGGGTATTTTTTTAAATTTTTTTTTATTTTAGTCTTCTTTCACAACCTAATATGGAAATGTGTTTTGCATGATTGCTTATGTATAACCTATATCAAATGGCTTACCATCTGAAGTAGAGACCAAGGGAGGGAAAGAAGATGGCAGAGAATTTGGAACTCATTTTTCAAATGAGTATTAAAATTAGTTTTTACAAGTAATTGGGAAAAAACAAAATATTTTTTAGAAAACATAATACTAGACTCTCCTTAGAGAACCTAGCTCTTTCCCTGGATTTGGTCACCAGAGAAGCTTGCTTCAATTCTGGAAGACAGTATGTGCTGGTCAGCCTAGGAGAGATATTAATGATAGGTTGTAGTAAAGATGGGTACTATCCTAGGGGCAATCTAATTTAAGCTCCTTGAAGGCAAGCACTGTTTGATTTTTCTTTAATTCCCTTGATCCTAGCTCAGTGTCTGGTATACAGTAGGCATTTAAGAAATGCTTATTGAATGTTTGTGCTGTTGGGTAGGTCTACCCACCTTTTACCAGACCCAAACATAGAGTTCTTTGTCTTACTGATTTATTCAGTTGCCTCTGTTTCCTCATTCCTTCACTAAGCTTGAAAAGTGACCTCTGACTAACATATGTTAATACTTCAGCTTGAGCTGTTGGCATCTGATCTGATTGTCTGAAAATCAAACTCTGTCATCATATTTTTTCTTTTTCTTCCTGTTTAGATGATATCCAACCTTCTAATCTTGACTTTGCTCTCTTAAAGTTTAGAACCTCTTCTGTCTATACAAGCAGGTACCTTCCTTATTATCTCTTTGCCCTATCTCTTATAAGTGACCTTGGATATTATAATGCTGTGGTGTCCTAGCTCATCCTCTTACTGCTTTGATCTCATTCCTCCAGATACCATCACTACTATCTGTGAGGACTTCTCTATTGTCTCACTTGAGCAATCTTTCTAACTTTAAAACAAGTGTTTTACCTTTCAACAGCTTCTTATCTTGATAGTTAGACATGCAGGGATGTTGTTAAATTGCCTGTAGGCCAGGTTTCCTGTGAATTTCAAATATTCCTTTCCAGTTTTTTTCCCCTAACAAATATCTACACTTGAACATAGTACCTTTTTTATTCTTCAAAAAGTGAATAACCACATGACTGACTTTTCTACCTTTTCTTCTCCTGTGAGAAAGCTCAATGTAATTGTGTTTGCTCAGTGTTACATAGCAGTCCCTGGGAGTATTCTCAGTTCCAGTTTCTTTCCATTACTTGGAATTAAGTCCAACATCTTTTTTCCTTGTGGATCTTAAAAACTACTTCTTATAGGAAATAGTCATTTGTCTTGGTTTGTCATTTTTCTTTCCAATGAAGTATTCCACTGCCTTCCAGTGGGATAATTAGATCTCTTCCCCTCCCTTACCATTAACTTGACTAATTTTAAAACTCTCATATACACTGGTTAATATTATTATCATTTCTATATTTCATATGTGGATCTATTTCTAATCACAGATGGCACAATAACACTGTTCTGTAGGACTTTAAAAAATATTTTTATTAATATTCATTTTTATGATGTCACTGATGCAAAGCTAAATGTCCATTTGTCCCTTTCCTTGCTTTCTATCTAGAGGTAGTGCTGTGTGATGCAAAGAGCTCTGGACTTGAAATTAAGAAAGACTAGAGATTTAATTCTGCACATAAATGTTATTAGCTGTGTTATTAAAGGTATATCAATAATCACCACATCAATAATCACTACATCATTTAAACCCTGTAAACCTCAATATCCCATTTCTAAAATAGGCATAAAATGGCCAAGATGGCAGAGTGAAAGCAGTGAGTTGCTTGAGTTCTCTCCCAAACCCCTCCAAATACCTATAAAAAATGATTCTAAACAAATTCTAATGCAGCAGAACCCACAAGAAGACAGAGTGAAACAAATTTCCAGCCAGGGACAACCTGGATGGTTGATCAGAAAGGTATAGCACACCAAACTGGGAGAGGAATGTAGTTTGGCATGGGCACACAGGCCACAGTGAACCTGGAGCAGGCCTCAGAGGACTGAATCCCAGGGAGCTGTGGCAGTTTCCAGACCTCTCAACCCACAAACGCCAAAGACAACTTAGAAGGTCAGTGGGAAAAGTTTGTTTCTGTGGTGACAGAGAAGCTAAGTCTCAGACCCAGTTCTCAAGCTCAGCCCAGGGGTGGCGGCTACCTCCTGAGCTTCTGGCCCACAGACTGAGGGAGAATGGGGTGGCTGATCAGAGGGGCATTTCAGGGGTCTCTTTGACAGTGCTGAGGCAGGAATCTCTTGCTTTGTCCATGCTTGGATCTGGATCAGAGTTCTGGGTGGCGGTGCTGGGGCGAGGAGGAATGCTGACGTGGTGGAGCTTGTAGTGGCAATGTAGAGGAAATCCTCCTCACAGTTCCAAGACAGAAAAGAGTACTTGTGGTCACTCAAAGACCAGAACACAGGCCAGGAAAGGATTAAACACCTCACCCCTTATCATACCACCTTGGAAGAACTGAAAATTTAAAGGTCCGTAGAAGTATCTCTGAAAACAACTGTACAAAACCCTGAAGCTTGGGACAGTACATTCTCCACATTGGAAGCAGACCTCTACCTTAATAAAGAGTTTATAACTCAAACAATTGGCTGGAATCATGAGCAAACCTCGCAAGAAGTGTCAGACCATAGAATCTTTTTTGGGTAACGAAGATCAAAACATACAGCCAGAAAAAGACAACAAAGTTAAAGCTCCTACATCCAAAACCTCCAAGAAAAATATGAATCAGTCTCAGGCCTTGGAAGAGCTCAAAAAGGATTTTGAGAAGCAAGTAAGAGAAGCAGAGGAAAAGCTGAGAAGAGAAATGAAAGTGATGTAAGAAAATCATGAAAAACAAGTCAACAGTTTGCTAAAGGAGACCCAAAAAAATACTGAAGAAAATAACACCTTAAAAAATAGCCTAACCCAACTGGCAAAAGAGGTCCAAAAGGACAATGAGAAGAATGCTTTAAAAAGCAAAATTGGCCAAATGGAAAAGGAAGTCCGAAAGATTACTGAAGAAAATACTTCCTTAAAAATTCGAATAGAGCAGTTGGAAGCTAGTGACTTTATGAGAAATCAAGACACTGTAAAACAAATCCAAAATAATGAAAAATTAGAAAACAATGTGAAATATCTCATTGGAAAAAACAACTGACCTGGAAAATAGATCCATGAAAGGGAATTTGAAAATTATTGGACTGTCTGAAAGCCATGATCAAAAAAAGAGCCTGGACATCACCTTTCAAGAAATTATCAAGGAAAACTGCCCTGATATTTTAGAACCAGAGGGCAAAATAGAAATTGAAAGAATTGGTGGAGATCTCCAAAGGAAAATTCCTAGGAATATTGTAGCCAAATTTCAGAGTTCCCAGGTCAAAGAGAAACTATTACAAACAGTCAGAAAGTAACAATTCAAGTATTGTGGAAACACAATCAGGATAACACAAGATTTAGCAGCTTCTACATTAAGGGACCACATGGCATGGAATATAGTATTCTGGAGGGCAAAGGAGATAGGATTACAGCCAAGAATCACCTACCCAGCAAAACTGAGTATAATCCTTCAGGCGGAAAAAATGGTCATTCAGTGAAATAGAGGACTTTTAAGCATTCTTCATGAAAAGACCAGAACTGATAGAACATTTGACTTTCAAATACAAGACTCAAGTGGAACATGAAGAAGTAAACAGGAAAGAGAAATCATAAGAGACTTACTAAGGTTGAACTGTTTACATTACTGCATGGAAAAATGATATTTATAACTCATGAGACCTTTGTCAGTATTAGGGTAGTTGGAGGGAAAAATATATGTATGTATATAGATATAGATATAGATATAGATATAGATATAGATATAGATATAGATATAGATAGATATAGATAAGTAGAGGGCACAGGGTGAGTTGAAGATGAAGGGGTCATATCTGGAGAATAAAATTAAGGGGTGAGAGAGGATTATATTGGAAGAAGGAGAAAGAGAAAGGTAGAATGGGGTAAATTATCTCACAAAAAAACAGAAAAGAAAAGGTTCTTACAATGGAGGGGAAACAGGGGATGGTGAGAGGGAATGAGTGAATCTTATTCTTGTAGGATTTGGCTTAAAGAGGGAATAACATACACACTCAATTGGGTATGCAAATCTGTCTTACCCTACAGGAAAATAGGGGGAGAAGAGGACATGAGAGCAGGGGAATGATAGAGAGGAGGGCAGGCTGGGAAAAGGGGTAATCAGAAGCAAACACTTCTGAGGAGGGACAGGGTCAAAAGAAAGAATAGAATAAGTGGGGGGTCGGGATAGGATTAAGGGAAATAGTTAGTTTTTCACAACATTAGTACTATGGAAGTCTTGTGCATAACTGCACGTGTACAACCTATATTGAGTTGCTTGCCTTTTCAATGAAGGTGGGTGGGGAGGAAGGAAGGGAGAAAATTTGGAACCCAAAGTTTGAAAAACATGTTTTAAAAAAAATGTTTCACATGCAACTGGGAAATAAGAAATACAGTAAATAGGATACAGAAATCTATCCTGCCCTACAGGAAAGTAGAAGAGGAAGGGGAAAAGAGAAGTGGGTAGAGAGAGAGAAGGGAGGGCAGACCAGGGGAAGGGATATTCAGAATGTATACCATCCTGGGGTGGGGGGAGGGGTGAGATGGGGTGAAAATTTGGAACTCAAAATGTTGTGGAAGTAAATGTTGAAAACTAAAGGAAATAAATTTCAAAATGCAAAAAAAACTAAAGAAGAAAGAAAAGAAAAGAAAAAAGTAATAAAAATAATAAAAAAAAATTTTAACCAGGAAAAAATTTTAAAAAATAAAAAATAAAATAGGCATAATATTCATTGAATAATTTTTCCACTATTGTGCAAGGAAGAAATAATAGAGTGCAAAAAGTGTCTGAAAGGGGAGCAGATAGGGGATGCAGTGCATAGACACAGGCCCTGAATTCAGGAGGACCTGAGTTCATATTCGGCCTCAGACACATAACACTTACTAGCTGTGTGACCCTGGGCAAGTCACTTAATCCCATTGCCTAGCCAGAAAAAAAGTGTCTGATATATTCTAATTAAGAACCTCACTTCATATGGAGAGAGCATAGAACTTAGAGTCACAGCTCTGTCACTTACAATATGTGTGCTGTGAACACATCACTTAATCACCCTAGGAATATGGTTTTCTCTTCTGTAAGAGGGGTTTGAACTAGGTGACTTTCATATTCCCTTACATCCCTAACTCTATGACAGTATGGTGTTGTAGTCTAAACATTTTAATTTTAAGACATTGTGCTTTAGACTAGAATCATTTCTAAAGTTTGCCGTAACTTTTCTAACATTATCCAAAGTCATTTACTTTCAGAATTGTTCATTTGGCTACAGGATAATCACCATCTTCCTAAAATATAATATTAAATTTCCCCAACTAATCTAAGAGGTCCCACATCAATTTAAGTCTCATGCTCTTGTCCTTCCCTCAGTGGTCCTAACATTCTTGGTTTAAAAACTGCAGTGTCACATCTTGCATTTAATATCCATGGCCTAGGACTGGTTTTATGTCTGTGGTGAAAGTTTATAGAGATTAAACGTATTTTAAGTTGTCACGGTGGCCACAGCATTGAGTTGCCCGAAAGGCTGAAGTAATTGAAATGAGCCTGGACAAGACCAGCTCAAGTTCAAGGTGGATAAAGCCAGATTATGCATTCTGGGCCTTTGGGGAAAGAGGGAGATTGTTTGTTCCATTCTTGCTTACTTCCTAAACTGTCAGTACATAAGGAATGTGGCAATGTTCTACTGATTCACTGTGGGTCATCAGGACAAAGATAAACTTGCAAAGGGAGAATGTATCAGGACCAGAAAAAGAGAACACAGGCAGGAGGTAAATTATGGAGACAGATGCTCTGGAAACTCTTGCCCATACCCAAAGTAGATGAAAGTGTAAATACTGAGGTGCTGTGGACTCCTAGGACAATGAGTCTCATTCACTTTATCTTACAGGCACAAATTAATCAACCAACAAATAGGTAAGTGTCTAGGATGTGCCCTGTTCTAGAGACTGGGGATACAATTTCCAAGAATGAAATAATCCCTACTTTCAATGAGTTGACTTTGGAACAATGGAAAAAGTACTAACATATAAGGTTGGAACCTTAAGCTAGGGAATTGGAGAGTGGAAATAGAAATGATAAAAGTATATGTAGGAGGGAACTATGGATGGGACTTATCTAAAGTAGGATTTATACCTCACATAGGTTTGACTTACCTCTCAGCCTCTATTATCCTCTGCTGGGCATCCTGTAAGTAGACAGGCTAAAATAGTTGTGTTCTGCTCTTTATGCTTTATTCTCCTGACCCCTGCCAATGATGATTTCATGGCTAGCATTTACATAGCACTTTAAGATTTGGAAATCACTCATAAATATTATCTCATTTTGTTCTAGCAATAACTTTTGAGGTAGGGAATGATAATTAAAATATGTTTGACATATTGACAGTCGCAAGAGCTAATGTGATTTTTTTAGGTTGGATTGGGAGAGGCTTAGTCTTGTTCTAAACCATATTTGGGATATTGTGTTCAGTTTTGAGTGCCACTTTTTAGGAAGAATATCAATAAGTTGAAGCCTGTTCAAAGAAGGGCAAACATGATGGAGAGATATCTTATGCCTATATCATGTGAATATTGTTTGAAGATTTGGGGATGTTTAGGACAGAAAAGACTTAAGAGATGTGAGGCATCACAGCTCTCTTCAAGTATTAGAATGGTTATCATATGGAAGAATTTTGAACTTGTTATGCTTCTCCCCAGAAGGCAGTATTAAGGTAATAAACAAAAGTTCCAGAGGCAGAAAATTTAGTAATTTTTTTTTAATTTAGAAAAAATACCTTCTAATCTTTAGAGATCTCCAAAATTCAAATTCGCTTCTTCAGGTGGTAATGGATTCTCCTTCAATTTGAAGGATTGAAATAAAGTTTGGGTGGCTACTCATACATTATATTAAAGAGGCAATCCTTTTTCAGGCATAAGTTAGACTAGTTTGCCTCTGAAGTCCCCTGCCAGCTCTGGAATTTCGTTATATTCATTATGTATGATGGAAGAGGATTATGAATTCATAACCTACACATGTCTAGAAGAATAATATCTAACACAATGGTGCAATATATAGACCTTATTTCTAAAGCATGTTATAAATATTAAAGGGCTATATAAATGATAGCTATCACCATATTCAAAATTATAATTAATATTATTATTGCAAGATAATATACAATGCACCACATGGATATAGATCATAAATGAGACACAAAACATATATATTATGATCTCTTTATATCATACTAAATATATCAATCTCTGTGTCCTTTCTAAATTTCAAACGGAATTAAATCAGTAAATTTACAATTTTAGGCTTTTCCTCAACTAATCTTTGATACAATAATATCAATAACATATTTCATTTTCTCCAGTTACTTATGGTCAATTTATCTAGCTTACCATTCTCTATTTCACCTCTGTTATGGCTGCATTTTAGCTAATAAATAACTTACTTCTGTGTATCATTTCTTCCCAATACTTCGCATGCAGGTTATTAGGCAAATTAATTGTTGCAACCTGATTTTAGATCTTCAGGCAAAAGGTGAAATGTAATTATCAAAGCTGTTATTTTTTCCATTATGGTCTAATGACATGTGCTACATATATTAGCTAGCTATGTGAGCTCAAAAGGGACATAACCTAGGGACAGTTTTCCAGTACATTGTGCACAGCAGAAATGCAATACTCATTAACATCATAGAAGTAAATTCTACTGTAAAACTTCAGGCACTGTTGAAAAACCTACTCCCTGATTCTAAAAGTGTAAACATAACTACCAAAACAAAGTAGTTTCTGTGAATACTTTTGTGATGTAGTTTATTATCTAGATTACAAGAATTTCAAGAGAAAGAGTTCCTAGGCACAAATACAACTGTCTTTTAATTATAACATTTATTTAAAGTGATAGTTTAATAGACAAAAATTCTCAACAAGGCTCAATGAAGCAATCTCCATTTTCAAATTAATAGTGACTGTTTTTCAATCCTCATGGAAAGTGAGCAGTTTATCATGGTGATTTACTTGTAAATGTTTTATTTTTTTTCCCAAAGAAGAAAAGATGATTATTTTCAAGCATTTTAACATCTCAGAGTTGGGAGGGATTGAAGCTGTCATCCAATCCCAATCTCTCACTGAAGCATAAATCCTCTCTTAAATATTCTTGAGAAATAGTCATTCAGCTTCTTCTTCAACAGCATCATGTGCAGGAAGTAGTATTAATAGTATAAAATATTAGTACAGTTATTAAACATATTAATATTGTGAAACAAATGTTGCTCATTTCGTTTGGAGGCAATTCTAATGTGGGGAATCTTTTAATTTTCGTGTTTGTTTTTTGGACCTGCACGGCATAAAAATCATGGCTTATAAATATAGAGTTGAAAGGAACCCCAAAGTCGAATTAGGCTAGCTTTCTCATTATAACGGATGAGGAACTGAAGACTAGAAATGTTAAGTGACTTGTGTAAACTTGCATAGGTAGGAAGTATCAAAGCTGGGGTTGAAATATAAGGACTTCCATGGTATCCACCATTCAGACTGTGTGATCCTGCCCCTGATTATGATGTCTCATTGTAGTATGTAACTGATTATGAATGTTCTTAATGCCAAAAGAGCCCAAACACAAGCAAAATTTACCACGGTATAACGGTTTTGAGTACAGTACTCCTAACACATTGTGTCTGTATACCAAGAATACTCATGGCTTTCAACCAACCAAGAATAACATCTTGCTTTCAGAAGACACTTACTTCATGCCTGCAAAAGAAAATAGAATTGATTAAATGATTGACCATTGTGAATCATGAAAATAATAAAAGTTCAAAATGGTTTTGAAACCTCAGTAATTGCCCATATTTTTCTATAGTGATGGTGGCAGAGTAGTTGTACAGGGTCAGAGTATGCTGAGAATCAAATAATTTTTGACTATCTAAAGTATTGATTTTATTGTTAGCATTTTCATTGTGAGAGCCTTGCCCAGTAACCAACTTGTTAATATACTGTTAAATGAACTGAACTATATTCACCTTATTTTTTTTTTCTGAGTTACCAAAAAAAAATGAATAAAATGCAGCAAAAGGCAATAAAGACAGTTTTTCCACAGGAAAATGAGTAAAAAAAAGTTGAGGAAAATTGATTATCTCAGTTGATATATTCAAGGAGAGACCTCTGTGAAGGTAATTGAAGCTTGTTTGTTGGAAAATGTGTTTGAAATTTGTAAGTAAAGAGTTTAGGAAAACAAACTAATTTTTCATTATAATTTTGATTCAAAGGAATAGAGGTCAATGTATAAAAACTCTCAATCAGCCTCAGAATAAAGGAAAACATAGCTTTAAACCCTTATCCCTATTCCCTATTTTTTCTCCTTTGTGTATGTTAAGATTACTTTGGCTCCTCACAGCAATGCAAGAATCTAAGACAACTCCAAAAGACTCATGATGAAAATTGCTATCCACGCCCAGAGAAAGAAATATGAATCCAGATCAAAGCATACTATTTGCTCTCCTTTTCCTTTGTTGTTTTCTTTTATTGCATCTCATAGTTCCTCCCATTAGTTCTAATTGTTCTTTACATCATGACTAATGGGAAAATATGATTAACACGAATGTATGTGTAGAGCCTATATCAGGTTGCATGCTGTCTTGGGGGGGAGAAGTGGGAGGGAGAGAAAATTTAAAAATCACAATCTTATGGAAATTAATGTTGAAAACTAAAAATAAATAAATTAATTATCAAAACAAAAAAGATTCCTTATTAGATGCAACCAGAAAGATAATGTTGATGAATGTTGTTGTGCTGATTACCACTATTAGAGAAGCCATAAAATATAGAGATACATTTTTATCAAAGATGGTTCTACTATTATAGAGCATTCTGTTAAAAGTCCATGTGAAAAATGTGGTGGTAATTTTATATACTCCTAGAACTCTATTGAGCTTCTTCAATGAGATTCACAGTCAATCAAACAGTATGGCCTAGCAATCCACATAGGAAAAATCAAACACATAAAAAATGTAATTGCCAAGACTGTAGCATAAAGTTTGATTGGTAGACAATGGAGTTAGTACATTAGTGCATATACATCTTCGATAGGAGCAAGAGATAGATAATGAGTTGAACCCAGCATTGAAAGGGATAAAGCAGATTGACTGCACAATGTTTTTGAAACTGTTCAGCACTTTCAGTTCTCTTCAGTTGCTTCTGATGCCAAAACTCCTCTATTAAAAATCAGCATTCTCATTTTGATGCATTGTATCTGTCAATCATGGAACACCACAATCTTGAAAGATTCAAAATTACAGAACAATGGAAATACATGCAATGGGAATAAGGATACTGCCCTGTGTTATCAGTGATGACTTTCATGTAAAAAACAACACAAAAGAAATCATCAAAGATCATATATGAGTAGGAAAGGGGGCAAGCTTGTCAAGGAAGGGGACTGAAGGAATAACAACTTAATTTTCACTTTCAAGATATGAATATATTATTTTCATATGAGCATTTGGTAGAATTAATGTAGGATGTAGGTCTTTGCAGTTTTTCATATGGCCAATAATATCATTCTCCACTACACTCATTTTGAGATCATAGATGAATTTGTTGAATGATGTTTCATAGGGTCATTTATAAAGAATTGGAAGGGTTCTAAGACATCATGTTGTTTAACACTTACATTCAATAAATGAGCAAATCAAGGCCAAAGGAATAGAATATTAAGCAACTTATCCAAAGTCACATAGGTAATAAATGGTAGAGGGAAGGTACAAATACTTTTAAATTTTGCTGAGTTTTGCTTTTGCTGCCAAGGTAAATCCTCTACTTATTTTCTTTTTACTCCCTTTTCACCTTCCTTTGTTATTCTCTATGCCCTGACTCTCCTTCCTATTTTGCTCTCCCCTTCCTCATGCCTTCTTCTATCTCAACAGCTACCTTCCCTTACTTCTTCCCTTCTCCTCTTCAGCCCATCCTTATTCTCCTCCTTTCTCCTTCCTCTACCATTTCTGTTCTTCTCTTACTATCTTTCTCTTCCTCATTTTTCTTCTCCCTAAAAGAAGCATGTGTCATAAATAGATTAAGAAAATATTAAATTAACACTATTTTGTTAATTGTAAATATTTTTCATCACAAAGCATGATTTCTTGATAATGGGAGGATTTGTTTTTGTTTTCTTTTACTTATTCTTCATTGAATATGTGCTGAAGGCATTGTAGATTTTGATCATGATGGCAAAGGTATGCAGTGATCTTCTTTAATCATCCAAGTCAATATAATCCCTTTACCATAGTACTCTGAAGTTAACTTAATCCATTAATGTTGTAAAAATATTTTTAGAAAGTACAGAATGAAGAGCTGCTTATTTCAGGACTTATCTAATCAACCATACTATGGGGAAAAAAAAAGATTACCACCACAGCAATAGACATATTTTTCTCTAACATTTTATAAGAACTCACTAGTGCAGTAGTCCATACAAAAAACATTTGGTTAAGGAAGACAAGACATTGTCTTTACTATATGTAGTATGGTCTCTTTCTGGTCACACACACACACACACACACACACACACACACACATACACAAACAAATATATGCATTTTCACTTCTTTGAGAACTGGAATCAAATCACCTATATAATTGCCTCATGTAAAATTGTGTTAATAGACCACTATATTGTTTCACTTACCATCTTTGTGTTCTAGTTACCATCTTTGTATTTTCTAGACTATAACTCCTTTCTTTGTACAATGCCCTTTATATTATTTGTTTCACCCATTAGAAAGTAAGTTCCTTGTGGGCAGGAATTATCTTGCTTTTGCATTTGCATCTCTATCATTCTGCCCAGGGGCTGACACTTAGTAATCACTTAATATTGGAAACTTTTTTTTTAAACATATTCATCCATATTCTAACCCGTTCCACTCCTCATCCTCAAAGAAACTTCTGCCTGAGAAGGTTCCAAAATATTATTTCATTTAAGTCTTACTTTAACTTCAAACAATGAATGCATTTTATACCTTGACCTCTTCTAATTCTCTAAGATAGAAATTTCCTTTAAAATATTCTATCACAGAATCTTTTAGACCCTACTGATAGGATTTACCTTTTTTAACTAAAATTTTACTTCATTAGCTATTAAATGAAGAGAAACTGTAAGTATATCTCTGAAGAATTCTGGAATATTTTGATCAAACTTCTCTTTCTCCTTACTTTGCATTTTTTCATGTTGTATGACTTAATTTCACTCCTCTAAAAACAAAATAAGCAATGAAACTTTATTAACTTTTCTAGACATTTTGCATTTTTAGAATGAGGTGAATGTGGATCTCAAATATAGGAGAGTCGGAAGACATTAGAAATGTGTAGTCAACCATCCTTATTTTTAGATGAAGTACCTGAGGTTAAGAGGTTAATGGGTTTAAGATCAGACACATAGTAATTATTTGAACTTTGGTCCTGAGTCAACATCCAGTTTTCTCTCCAGCATATCACATTGCTTCTCCTAATGATTGCTATCATCCTTACATGAATTCAGAAACCATAAAATACAGACAATTGTGTTTTCCAATTAAATATTCATACCTGAATACAAGTGAATTTATAATCTAATCAGTCGATATACATTTGTTAAGTGCCTACTATGAACTAGATACTATGGTAGGTGCTAGGGATAGAAAAATGTACATAAAACAGTCCCTCAAAGAACTTAAATTATATTATCAACATAGATAATCCCAATTATCAGTACATGGTGATACTAAGCCTCTGAAAAGAAAGAAAAAATTAATTTTCATTTAATCAAACTTAAATTCAAAAAGAACAATTTGACATGGCATAGTGGATAAAGAGCTGGCCTCAGGGTATGGACAACCTGAGATCAGGTCTTTAATACATAATGGCTGAATAATGATAAATGTCTAAATCATGTCAAAAATACAATCCCACAATATTATAAGTAAAATGCAACCATGAGATTAAACTATTTCCTTCTCCTTGTTGTGTAACAGGGTCCTTTCCTCTTCTCTTATCATATGTTTAGATTTGCTGTTTCTGGTGGCTCATATTGAACATGCATAGGTAGTCCTTGCCTGCCCCCAATGGACCACATGGAATCTTTGGGGGTCCTACTTCAACCTATTTGTCCCTAAGGGATCTGTAATGTGTGATGATAGTCACCTAATTGTCTGCTGAAGCAAAATGATGACTCTGGGGATGGCTGAACAAGAATTAAATGGATATGCATAATAAGCAACCCATCCTTTCTATTTCCTTTCTATTTCCTTTTCAGCTTTGAATAAAACACTTTTACTTTGAACTAGGTCTCAAAAACAAGTGGAGAAAAGGAAGCAGCCTTGCATCTCACCTGGCCAGTTGCAACTGTTACCATGACTGTTGTGCAGTTGTTTCACTTGTGTTCAACTCTTCATTGGGGTTTCCTTGGCAAAGATACAGGAGTGGTTTGCCATTTCCTTCTCCAGGTCATTTTACAGATGAGGAAACTGAAACAAACAGCGTTAAGGGACTTGCCCAAGGTCACACAGCTACTAAGTATCTGATATCAGATTTGAATTCAGGTCTTCCTAACTCCAGGTCCTGTGCTCTATTCACTGTTCTACCTAGCTTCCCCTCAGCTGATATAATATGTTCAGATATGTAGATCAACACACTCTCTCTCTCTCTCTCTCTCTCTCTCTCTCTCTCTCTCTCTCTCTCTCT
>NW_020954598.1:7631812-7707675 GCF_900497805.2 Vombatus ursinus
TCTCTCTCTCTCTCTCTCTCTCTCTCTCTCTCTCTCTCTCTCTCTCTTTCTCCCTAGTTAGGTAAATGCATAGCAACTTTGAATTGGAAACAATTTGGTAAGTTTGAGAGCTCATGAGGGGTCCTGTTGGTAGTGAGGGCTAAATTTTAGTCAAAGCAGTATCCTAGTATCCCCCAGAGTGGTGATGTTCAATAGTTGTGGAAGTATCAGAAATGGATTTTGTAGGTAAGTCTGCAGCAGCAGCTTCAGGAAATCTGAAGTTTGAATGAAAACTGCTGGCTATTGATTCCAGAAAGGAATGAATTCTAGGAACCTAGCTGATCTCCTGCAGCTTGGAGCTCCCTGGGGAAATCTGTGAAAATTCCATTGTTAGGAAAAAAAAATCCCAACACAGGAGTTGTGAGTTACTACCTTGTCACATATATTTTCTACACTAACTACAACTCTACTTTAAGCTAGAGATGATTTTCCCCTTGGATACTATCTATATTTGTGGGAGAATGTGCTTCAAGAGTATTTGTTTGTTTGTTTGTTTTGTGGGGCAGGGAACATGTTTTGTACCCACCAATTTCTCTCAACCTAACATCTCAATAAACACATTTTCTTCAAGTTAGTTGGCTGCTTGTTAATGGGGAATGCATTGGTGGAGATTCATGAGAACAAAAGTAGAAATGCAGTCCTTCAAAGTTACATTTAGAACATTCATAGTAGAGTAATAATAGGCCTTCTAAGGATTTCAAACTGCCAGTGACAAGGAAATTTGATGGAGTGAATTCCAGAGTGGGTAATACACTAGTAAACCAAATGGGCCCACCATAAAAATTCTAATATGATACGCCATGGTTATATGTGTGTTAAACTGGATTCATGAAGGGTGTGTCCACACACCACAAACTCTTGTAGTTCCTACAATGCTGGAAAGGTTTTGAAGTATGTTCCCAGTGACAGATTATCTCTCATCTTCGGAGCACCAGCATAGCTAACTACAGAAAGACTCCATACCTGCTCTGGCCATTTGGTGATGAATTTATTTGGCAACACATGAAACAAAGGAAAATATAGAATTATCCCTTCTGAATCTGCAAGGATGTTACTAGAGTGGCAGTGGGCACTAATGATGTAGTTTTTAGACAGACTGTAAGTTTTAGTTTAACTGTAGATCCTATAAAAGTGATATCCTATCCAGTGACCAATCAGTGAACAAATACTAGTTTAACTGAAAAATATCAGTATTATCCTCCTAATTATAAGTGAAAAGAGATAGCAGAAGGAAGTTGCAGCTAAATTGGAAATATGGTTGACAGGTTTTATTTGGAAAGAAAAAGAGAGGAATAGGCTGAACTCATTTAATTGTGTGACCACTGGCAACAAGAAAAAATCATTTCAATGGTATAAGAACAATTTATATTGTCATGCTCCCAATGAACTTGCAAAAAGAGACCATGAAGGAAATTGCAGTTTCAGAGCTTACAAAGACAGAGTGGTTTATGAAGAGCTTGATATAACCTTCCAAATTAATACATAGTGACTTCAATCAAAAAGAGTTCATACAGCAGAATGCCAAAAAAATGTTGGAAAATATCACTCAAGATTTAAGATGAAAAAGAGGTCAAAGCTTATAGACTACAGATGAGTCTTATATAAAGATTATGAATAATTTCTTTAAGAGAAAAGATGTGTGGTGTCAGGTATAACAACAACAAAAGTAACAATAACAGCTAACATTTATGTAACATTTATTATGTGCCAGAAATTGTGCTAAGCACTTCAAAATTATCATCTCATTTGATGCTCGCAACAACCCTGGGAACATGGTGCTATTATTATCCCTCTTTTAAAGAGGAGGGAACTTAGGCAAAATGTTAAGTGACTTGCTTAGGGTCACACACCTCGTAAGTGACTGAAATCAGTTTGGAAGTCAGGTCTTCCTAATTCTAGGCCTAGCATTCTATCCACTATGTGAGCCTAAACAACGAAAAATCTGAAATGACCATTAAAAACGTGAGAAATAATAAAAGCTAGTATTTATATCATGTTTTAAAATTTCCAAAATATTACCCTAATTCTGTAAGGTAGTTCTCAAAATTATTATCCTGTTTTTAGGTTAAGAAACTGAGGCCCAGAAAATTTAAATGATGTAAATGCCAAAGGCATGATTTGAATTCAGTACTTCATGACTACAAATCTAGTATTATTTTTGGTTTATAATGGAAAAAAAAACTCATTGGATTTTCATTTACAATATTACCTGTATTTTAATTTCACTCTTGTGTTTTATTAATTATGAGATCTCAGACCAATCAGTTCTTCTCTCTGGGCCTCAGATTCCTCAAGTGTTGGTAAAACTGACCTATAAGGGTGATACCATAAGCAAATTCAAAGAGCAAGGAATAGTTTACCTGTCAGAAACAGAGAAGGGAAGAATTTATGATGAAACAAGAGATAGAGAACATTATGAAATATAAAATGGACAATTTTGATTATGTTAAATTAAAAATGTTTTGCACAAAGAAAGACAATGCAACCAAGATTAGAAGGAAAACAGAAAGCTGGCAAACACTTTTTATAGTCAGTGTCTGTGATAAAGGCCTCTTTTCTCAAATACATAGAGAACTGAGTCAAATTTATAAGAATACAAGTCATTACCCAATTGATAATTGCTCAAAGGATATGAACAGGCATTTTCAGATGAAGAAATTAAAACTATATATAGTCATATAAAAATAGTTGCAAATCACTATTGATTAGAGAAATGCAAATTAAAACAACTCTGAGGTATCATTTCACACCTATAAGATTGGTTAATATGATAGAAAAGGAAAATGATAAACGTTGGAGAAGATATTGGAAAATTGGAACACCAGTGCATTGTTGGTGGAGTTGTGAATTGAGCCAACCATTCTGGAGAACAATTTGGAACTATGCTTAAACAGCAATCAAACTGTGCATACTCTTTCATCCAGCAATACTGCCACTAGGCCTGTATTTCAAAGAGATCATAAAAAAGGGAAAAGGACTCATATGTATAAAAATATTTGTAGTGGTAATATTTTGTGGAAATTGAGGTGATATCCATCAGTTGGGGAATGGCTAAATAAGTTGTGATATATAAATATAATGGAATACTCTTTTGCTATAAGAAATGATAAACAAATTTCAGAAAAAACAACTGGAAAGACTTACATGAACTGATACTTACTGAAGTGAGCAAAACCAGGAAAACATTGTACACAGTAATAGCAATGTTGTGAGATGATCACCTGTGATAGACTTAGCTCTTTTCAGCAATACAATGATCTAAGACAATTCCAAAAGACTCATGATGGAAAATGCTATCCACATCCAGTGAAAGAACTATGGAGTCTGAATGGAGATCATAGTATACTCTTTTCACCTTTTTTTCTTTTTCATTTTTTTCCCTTTTATTCTGATTCATCTTTCGCAACATGACTAATTTGGATATATGTTTAATATGTTTGTACATGTATAACCTATATCAGATTGCTTGCTGTCTTGGGGAGGAGTGAGGGGAAGGATGAAGGGAGAAAAAATTGAAACTCAAAATCTTACAAAAGTGAATGTTGAAAATTATTTTTACATGTAACTGGAAAAAATAGAATATTCTTAAGTGGGGAAAAAACAAGGTAAAAATGACCTATACAAACATTCCTGGATTTAAAATTTATTATACTATGAAAGCTATAATCCTATCTACTATACTACTATACATCTCAGTGTACAGATACAGAAATCATTTCAAAATCAGCTGTTGGTACATTAAACATTAAATATTAAAAATCAACATTAAAATGAGAAGTATTTAAAAAAAGTTTACAATGAAAACAACTCTAGCTTGACTTATTGCATGTCAATTGAGGATTAAAAAAATAGAAATGGATTTTAAAACAGTTACTAACTTAGACTATTACTATTTTCAAAATGAGGAGGAGTGAGGGGAGGGATACAAGTAACCATAATTAGCTAGACATGGCTTCAGACAATTCACACTTGTATCAATCCATATTATTTGGATTCCATGACTTCCTTCAAGTCTAAGCTCAAATCACACCTACTATAAGAAGCCTTTCACACTCCTCTCATGATATGCAATTTATTGGTAGCTCACATAGCTGTTACTTTATTATCTATGTCTTAGATTCCTGTCTGAGACAATCAATGATTTTGGCCCAGAATTGAATGAAAGGGAAAAGATGTAGATTGATTTTGAGAAATTATATCATACTTCTAATGAATCAAACCAAAATATCTAAAGAATCAAAATGATGGTCCTGCAAAGGATAATTGAGAGGTATAGGAACAGTATGAATAGATTTTAATAAATCATTAATGTACATAAGATTTGATACAAAATTATACATTATATTTGGAAATGCAAGTATGCCTGTCATGTTGCAGGGCCATCTATTAACCAGTGAATAGTTCATGGACTGCCTAATCATCAATGCAATGTCTGTAAAATGAGAACATTATATTTAATGATCTTTAAATTCTCTTCTAGCTTTAAATCCATAATCCTGTGATACCTAAAAGAAGACCTTCACCACACTAGCTTGAAGCCTTGTAAATTCATGCAGCAAAGAAGGGGTAGATAGTTTGCTATATGCATTATTAGAGACAATGCCTACATCTGTAAGTTGATATAACTATTAAGTTATTGAAATATAAAATATTCTAATTATTGCTGACCTCCCCAATATTATTTTTATTGGTTTACAAAAAACTCTAAAAAATATACTGAATGCCAAAATACTAATAGTAACTTAAAATGGCATTACTTCTTCAGCTACAGCTTCCTCTATCATGTGGGGAGAATTGGTTTTTATAACAATGCATTGAATTTACAGAGGGAAGAAAGATTTTTTAGGTTGGTAATTTGTCATTTCTACAAGCTACTACTAAGAATCATGCTATTTTTTTGAAATTCCATTTCTTTCTTTGAGTTACTGTACTGAACATTTCTTTGATATTGACTACTATCTAACTTTCCTTAGTTCCCTGAATTTGGCTTGTGGTATCTAAAAGCTAAAATAGTTACCATTTAAGTACCTGAATTCTCTTTCCTAGAGGCATAGTGTTTTGTCTTTAATTCACAATATTTGAAAGTTCATTTGGTGTGAAAAATAGATCATGGTGAAGTTGTAATAAAAGTGAAAGACAACAGGTTAGGTTGCATTAAGAGGTGAAACATCCAGGAGTAAGGAAGTAATATTTCTTTTGCATTTTGACCTGGTCAAACCACATCTAGAGTATTGAGTACAATTCTGGGCATGCAATTTTAGCAGGCATTGCTAAAGTCAAGTGTCCACTTCTGAACATTATATTTAAGCATATATCGATAAACTAGAGAGTATCCAGAGAATGGCAACAAAGATAGTGAAGGATGTGGAGTTTATGCCCTTCAAGAAGCAGAGAATCATATGATGAAACTGGGGATGTTTAGCTTCAATAATAGAAGAATTTGGTGGTAGGAATGATAGCTGCCTTCAAATACTTTAAGGTTAAGCATTAGGGAAGGGATTATATTTGTTTTATTTTGCCCTCAGAATAAAGTACTAGGAGCAATGGAAAGATATTGGAAAAAAGCACATGAGGTTTGATGTAAAGAAAACTTCCTTTTAGCTATGAGAGCCTTCTTAATGGGGAAGAGGCTGCCTGTAGAACATTACTTCTTATCTGAGGCCTTTTAGCCTCAACTGATGCTCTTTTGAAAAAAAGTTGGCTGATAATGATAATAATAAAAAATAATAATTAGCATTTATATAACACTAAATTTTACAAAAGACTTTACAAATATTATCTCATTATACAAATATTACCTCATGTTTTCCTCACAACAACCTTGATAAGTGCTATTATTACCTGCCCTTTCCAGATGAAAAAAAATTATGATTAATTATTTTAAGTGACTTGCCCAGAGTTTGTGTTTAGTAACTGTCTGAGGGTGGATTTGAATTCATGTCTTTCTGCCTAAAAGTTGAGTACTCTATCCACTTCACACAGCTTTCATTTTTTTTTTTTAGGCAATTGGGGTTAAGTGACCTGCCCAGGGTCACACAGCTAGTAAGTGTCAAGTGTTTGGTTTGAGGCTGGATTTGAACTCAGGTCCTCCTGACTTCAGGGCCGGAGCTATATCCACTGCACCACCTAGCTGCCCCTCATTATTATGTCTTTATTATTATCCTCCCCTATTTCCAGCCCCATGAATCCTGTATTTTATTATAATCATTTGGTTTGTGTAATTGATTCATATGACCTTTTATCTGCTGTCAAATGATTTTTTTTTTCAGTGTAGGTATTACAGGTAACAGAGTGACCCACATGGTATGATATGAAGGATACCAAGATAGCCTTTTGGTACATATCTCCCCACCCATCCTTCCAAAAACTAGATTCATCCTATCTGAAACATCAACTTTCTTCTTTTTTTTTTTTAACATCATCTTTCTGTTATGGCTTTGTATTGCCAGGAGATTTCTGTAAAACAATACCTATGCCCCATCCAAATAAGGGTAACATATTGAGTTATTTTCAGTAATACCTCAGCAGCACTTAGCTTCATAGATTTATTTCTAACCTGATAGCTAGTTAAGAAAGAATGGGGCATAGAACAGGTAACTTTTGATCATGGAGTGAAAGCTTAGACATAAAAAATAATTGATTTCTGAAGTGAAGAGATTAAATGGGGGGGCAAGAGAGCATTGCAAAGTAGGGATTTAGGTAGCTAGGACAGAGCATACTAATAACTGGCATTTATCTAGCCATTTAATATTAGCTTCACAAAGTACTTTTGATATATTGTCAGTTTTGAGCCTCATAACAATCAATGAGGGAAGTACTAAGGGATGATAGCATCCTCTTCTACAGAGGAGGTAATAGCATCATGGAGACTAGGTGACTTGCCCGTGGACACACATGTAGTAAGTGTGTAAAAGCTGAGATTTGAACTTCTCATCCTACCTTCAGTTCTAACTCTGTACCTTATGCCATGCTGCTCTTCATAAAAGCATAGTGGTCTCTCAAAAGGGTGAGAAAGATGTTGAATTAAAAAAGAGAGAGAAAGAGAACATACTAAAGGCTAAGACACATTTTTTCCTAGATCCATCATTGTTCTTTTTCATTTTGATAGTAATCTAGCTCCATCTGTACACAGAAGCTATCATTACTGCATTATTTTTTTTCTCCTCACCAGGTTCATTGATTAGAAGAGTGTAACACACTAACGTTATCATTAACTATGAAATTTAATGAATGAACATTATTAAACATCGGGATGGTTTCTTGATGGAGCTTGCAAAATTGACTTCTCTAGAGGTCTTTAAAAACAGAACTTAATTCCGTTTGTGAGTAAGGAGTCATTTATAGTCATTTTGTTTTCCCATGGGTCCATATCTAAACAAAAAAAAATTAAAAGCAACACTGTCTTATATGATTATCTTGTAATTTGGGGACAATTCATGCAACCATTTTATATACTCAATTTGATAACTGAGGGTAAGGTGAAGATTTTAATTTTAATTACCTGGATACATAAGGAATCAGATGGTTCTGCTTTGGTGTGAAAAATAGATCAAGGTGAAGTTGTATTACTGGTGAAAGACAACAGCTTATATTGCATTAAGGAGTCGAGGAGTGAGGAGGTAATATTCCTTTTGCATACTCCAGAGAATGTGTTACATTCTATTTTTCTCTTTCAAATACTGCTTTATTTTAGGATTCTCTAATCACTCTGGTTCTAGCCTTATTCATAATTGACATATATTTCTATAGAAAAACAAATAATCTTACATCTTTCCCCCCCTCCAAAAAAGAAAGATAAATGCTTCTGTGTTTTTATCCTGAAAATTCCATCAAAAGTCAGATGAATGCTCTCAATTTGACTGAAACTTTCCTTGAAAACATTTTCATAGTATCAGTGCTCCATGGAATGGTATGGCTTTCAACAGTCGTTTGCTCTTCTAACTTAAGATGCATGTCTTGCATTATCACAGCTCCCAGTGCCAGCCTTAAAGCTCCAGAGCATTGAAGGCTGTTGCTTACAAATAGCATATTTATATGGTAAATATGTGTGGATTATGGGCCTGCAATCCTTTTTTGTTCTAAGTGCTTGAAGATGATTTCAGCAGCATACATTTTGGAGAGACAGAGACAGAGACAGATTAGAACATGAGATGGTCGGAAGAAGGAGTCTAGAATGAAGGTGAGCCCAGTTCTTTGTTCCACTTTGTGCAGAGGGTCCAAAAATGGGGTGGGGTTTAGTGGCATGGAGGTGGGGAAGAGGCTGGCTCTTTTCTACCTGTCATCAAACTATCATCCTAGAATTACAGAATTTCAGAGGTTTGTAGGGACAGACTCCTGAGATCAATTACATTATGATGGAAAACATGATACACTCAGAGTGGTTGCCAGAGGTCAATCTAAATGTAATGCAGATTTTGTGATAATGCATTTCTTACCATTTATAGTTGAAGCCTTTATAGCAATGTCATAGAAGTTAATCCCTTATATTTTAAAGAGCAGCTTTATGATACCGACCACCTTGTAAATGTTAACTTCTCAGTAGTAAGCTTTCTTCCTTCCAATCTACTACTTCATTCAAACCCACATCAATTATAGGCAGTGAAGTCTAGTGGAAAAAATATTGGATACAGTATCAGTAGAAGGTGTGATATGAATCTCAACTCTGAAGCTCTTTTATAAGGCATATATGGGCAAGTGATTTGATATTTTTGAGCCTCATTTTCCTTATCTGTCAAATGGGGAAAATAAAATCTTTAGTAACTACTTTATAAGATTATTATGAGTCTCAAAGAGGATGGTTAAAGAGTACTCAGCAAGCCCTACAGCAATATATAAATGGTATCATCATCATCATCATCATTAGTAGTAGTAGTAGTAGTAGTAGTAGTAGTAGTAATAGTAGTAGTAGCAATAGCAGCAGCAGGAGCAGCAGCAGCAGCAGCAGTAGTAGTAGTTAGAATTTAGCATACATCAGGGAGGACTTGGCAACAAGGGTGTTCATATCAGAGGAGACATGAAAAAACACGTATTTTCCTGATTTAAAAAATAAGATGATTCTCCTGTGGAAAAATCTATGTCTCTCCTTTCTGCCCTTTTATCTTGGAATAATCTTATATGTAACAATAACTTCTTCAATATCTGCCCTAAGGTCTTATTTATTTCTTCATTTATAGTTAAAAAAGATAAAACTAGTCACAAAGGACAGACTATGACATATAATTGCAGTGGGTGATTTACTAAAAGTAACTTCTAAACTAGCTTAATAATTAAGTTCCAAATTATCAAATTACCAAGTTTTTAAATTCAAATTATGTAACTGCATCTGTTTCAGGATTATTTGAGCTTTGGTTCCCTTTTAGGGAGTGATAGATTTTGATGCCATAAAACTTCATTATGTTATTCCCAAAGTGTACATTATCTACTTGTAATGTTATGATTCGACAATTGCTCTGAAATTCCAAAAGCAAATTATGTCCTAAAGTAGAGATTTTAGTATTAAAATGTTTTTCTTTCTTCATATTTTAAAATAACATTTGTGAATTTTAATTTCATTTTGATATATTAATATATAGATATATAACCCAATGTATATTCTATACAGATATATAGAGTATATCAAATTTCATATATGTATGTTTATATTTGCATATCTGGGAATAATATATGATTGTAATATTAAACTCCAATAATTGTATGAATTCATGATCTGCTCCTTCAGTATAGATGCAATCGTCCTGGGGAAAATTATAGCTCATTCTTTTCTATCTTTCTTATGTATTCTAGGGTTTATGGAATGTTCAGGGAGGACTAGCGCCTTTGGTGTGAGGTTTGCCTACCCCTTTTCAGGCCTACTTATCCACCTTTAGTGTCTACTTGGCACCCAACTCTCACCTGTGGCTCCAAGAACTGTAGTATATGGAGCACCCACACCCCAGTAAACTGTCTAGGCAGATGGAATAACTCATGTTAATGATCATCGATGGACCTCAAATCCATCAGAGAATTAGCAGGGTGGTTATCCCAAGCACGTGAAGACCTCCCCCAGCAAAATAGGCAGAGGAGAACAACTTGTTCCAACAGCCAGGGAGGTGGCTGAAGCAGGCTCTGTGGAGCTCTTAGAGCTCAGTCGGACATTGAAGATGCCAAGGTCATCAACTACATCCCAAGCCATCTTCAGTATCTTGACTTTTTGTCTGATCACTAGACTTTGATGACTCTGGAAGTGAGAGTGAGGCTGATGACTTTATGCAACTCTGCCAGTTCATGCATGAGTCAAAACATCACCTCTTGATATCATTGGCCCTCTTTGTAAACAAAGCAGAAATATATATATCCTCCATAGAGTACCTTTCCAGTAAAGTGGAAGTATTATTTGGTCAACTCATCGAACATTTACTAAGTACCTATTATAAGCTAGGCACTCTGCTAAGAACTGGAGGTAGAGAAATAAAAGAAACTTTTCCTTCTCAGGGAGCTCACAATCTATAATTTTAAAATTATGTCAGTGCAAATACTCAAACTAGTAACCTAGTAGTCTTGGCTACTGTACCTTGACAACTCCTTTACCTTTTCTGATTATACATTACTAGGGTGATATCTCATGCCATTTTTGTGTATGAATCATCATGAGTAAAATAACTATTACCTATAATATGTTTTCCTTATGCTCTTGATAAAGAATAATTTCAATTTAGGTGATAATGTGGACTTCCATAATTCATAGCCATATAGAGGATTGGAAGAATATTGTTTCTAAAAACAAGATGGATTTCTACATCAAGGAGTAGCTTGAGATCCTTGAAAGTATAACAAAAAAAAAATTGGAGCCTGCTTGCATCAGTGATACAAATGCTTAGGTTCCTTAAGAGACTGACCAATATGGTGGATTCTTTAAATCTCCCACCCAGATTGATGTTCTAATAAACCTTGTCTTTGGCTGAAAAAAAATTGGAATGTTAAATATATTATTTCTGAACAAGTAAAAGGGCTGCTGACCCAAAAGAAGATAGTTACATATGGTAGATCTATTTATATTTTAACATTGCCAAACATGAGATAGCAGGAAATGACATAAATAATATTATCTGAATAATATATGCTTGGGAAAAGATATGATTGTTTGCAAGAATGAGGAGTATATGGCATACCAAGTGTTGCCCCAGATACAAAGGACTGTTAAATGATTTACAGAAAGACCCCTTTGACATTTAGCATATCCTCTATGGATGGTTTATGAAAGCATATGCCCTAGAAACACAAAGGATAAGGTAGGGATATGTTGTGATCTCTGCTATTAGAAGAAATGATAATGTTGAAGAGATATTAAATTCATTTTTGTGTAGAGTATATACACATATGTGTGTATGTATATATGTATGTATATATATACAAACTCACACATATGTATGTGTGTATCTGTCATTGCTATGTCTCTCTCTTTTTCTGTGTATAGTTATCCACATACGTGTGTATACATACACATTTATTTATATACTGTTCAATTCAACCATTAATTAATTATCCATATATATCTATGTGTATACATATATGTGTGCATTTATTCATGTATGTGCATGTTTATATGTATGCATAATCTTTCTGTATATAAACTTCTTCTACCTGTATAGACAATATAGACTGCAGATTGTTGAACCATGCATATTATTTCTGAAATAAATGTATATTATCTAATCACAATTGTGCCCTCATGATTGCATGGCAATTTTCTTATCCATCACATGCTGATTCTCCCTCACACTCCCTGCATTATGTGTTCCTAACACTCTTGTATTTCCTTAAGCTCCATATATAATTCCATCTTTTTTCTGTCATCTCATTCCAACCACACTGCCTATTATTTGCTTAGCAGAGGACCTTACTTCCTATCTTCCTCAGAAAACAGAGGACGATCTCCAGGAACTCCTTCTGTTCTGCTCATTCACTCTTCAAAATTCCCCTACATTATTTTATATTATCTTCCCCCTGGCTTTAAAAGTCTTTGAGGAAGAGGAGGACCTTTTCCTTGACAATGTCAACCCCTTTATCTTTGCTGTGAGCCATTTCCTAGCTTATTTCTTCCAGGATCTTTGTCATTGTATCACTCCCCCTCACCTTCCTATCTTCTTCTACTTATTTCTGTGCTCCTCTGCCACCTACATACATTGCCAGGTCCCCTACATTCTTAAAATTTTCAAATGACTTTGCCATTCTCTCAAGCTACCTTTTCACATCTCTTGTTCCTTCCAAAGACAAATTCCTAGAAATAGTCATCCATAATTGTTGCCTCCATTTACTCACTTTCCAGCAATTATTTGCAAATAGCTTCCACACCCACCACTCTACTAAAATGACTCCCTCTATGGCTACCAAAAATCTCAACTATTAAATCAACTGTCCCTTTATAAGGTCTAATACTCTTTCACCTCTCTGTAGCTTTGGACACAATTAAATATTCCTTCCTTTTGGACGCCCTTTTCTTTTGGCTTCATAATATTACTATTTTGTTTTTCCATTGTCCTCACAACATCTCAGTATCCTTTCCTGGATCATCATCCATCTCCCATGTACTCATTGTAGTACACTCCTTTCCCACCCTCAAAGTTCTGTCCTGGTCCTTCTTCCTTCCTCAGTGAATTCATCAGCTCCCATTGGTATAATGAAACTGTATTTACAAAGATGAATGTCAAATTCAACCCTAATTTCTCTGTTAAACTCCCTTATCAACTATATGATGGAATTCTCTACCTGGATGTTTCATTAACATCTCAAACTCAGATTGTACAAAATAAGTATCGTTCCCTGCCCCGCATCAACCCTTGAACCCACTCCAAATTTTCCTATTTAGATAAAGAATAATACCATCCATTTTGTCATCCAAGTTTGCCACATGGTAGCTTTTCTTGCCTCTTTCCTATCTCTTAATCCCAATATCCAACTAATTTCCATATCTGATCTATTCTACTTCCTAATCAAATTCATACTCATCACTTTTTCTCTATTCACATGACCACTAACCTAGTTAAGATCCTCATCTCTTCTTATTTGTATTATTGCAAATACATTCCTAATTGTGTGACTTGCTTCTAGACACTTTCCTCTCCAAACAATCCTCCAAATATGCAACAAATTAATGTACCCAAGATACAGGTTGCACAACGCCACTCCCCAACTCTAAAACTTTGATGGTTCTCTGTTGTTCACAGGATACAATAGAAACTTCTCAGTCTGGCATTTGAAGATCTCTGCAATCAGATTCCCACCTGCCAACAGTATGGTACAGATAAAGGAATGCGAGGTTTAGAGCCAGCCCTTCAATATCTTCTTGTCACTTCTTAACTGTGACCTTGGGGAAGTTACTGATCCTTTATTAACCTTCATTTCCAGAATGGGGAAATTAGAAAGTTAGAGCAGATGACTCATAATTTATCTCATAGTTTTAATTCCAAAATGATTTGTCATAGAATGTTCTTCATACATTCTATTATGCATTCCAGCCCAAATAACTTACTTGAATACTTTGTTTTTTTTCTTCTAATTCAACATTCCAATACCAATATTCATGTCTTTACACAGGAAATCAAACATTATTGAGTTTAGTCCCTTCTCATCTCTGCCTCTTCAAATTCTAAGCTTTCATCAAAACCCAGCTCAGGTATACCCTAAAAGAAGTCTTTCCTAATTATCAAAATTATAAATGTTATCTTTTACTTCCTCTGAAATTATCTTGCATTTACTGACCCTTTTCATTTGTGCAATTCTACCCAAAGCAACTAATGCTAGGCTTTGCACATAGTAGGCACATAATAAATATGTGTTAAATCATTATTGAATTGAACCCAATATTTCCCTTTGTATTTCTTAATTACTGAAATGCTTATTGAGTGACTCACCAAAAGGTTTGGCTACATACTAATATATTACTAAGATATTTCTGTTATATTTAAGGAGATACAGACAGAGTATGGGGATGTTATTTACCTTTTTGCTAACCCTCAAAGAACATTTGTTATCATTACCATAACTATCAGGAGCAGCAGCAATGTTAACAGCAATAACATACTTTATTTTTTTTCAAAATGATTTATTAATTTATTTTGAATTGTCAACAATCACTTCCATAAGCTTTTGAGTTTTAATTTTTTTCTCCCCCTTCCCTCCCTCTTTTCCTCCCCAAGATGGCATGCAATCTAATATAGGCTATACATATACATTCCTTTCAAACATATTTTCACATTAGTGATGTTGTAAGTAAGAATTAGAAATAATAGGAGGAACCACCTATTATTGAAAGAAGAAACAAAACACAACAGAAGAAAAAAAAAATTATGCTTTGATCTGCATTCAAACTCCATAGTTCTTTCTTTGGATGCAGATAGCATTTTCTGTCATAAGGCTTTTGGAGATGTCTTAGATCCTTGTATTGTTGAGAGGGGTTAAGTCTATCCAAGTCAGTCATCACTCAATGTGGCTGTTACTGTGTACAATGTTCTCCTGTTCTGCTCACTTCACTCAGCATCAAACCATACAAGTCTTTCCAGGTTTATCTGAAGTCTGTTCATCATTTCTTATAGCACAATAGTATTCCATTACATTCATATATCACATGTGTCTTTCTCTCTATCTTCCCCCACCCCGTTTATGCTTTTCTTTCTCCTTTCTCCTTTTCCCTCCTCACTAATGTTTTGCTTTTAACCACCACCTCCCTCAGTCCCACCTCCCTTCTATTAGTCCCCTCTCTTTTCTTTCCCCTTTTCCCTCCTACCGCCTATAGGACATGTTAGATTTCTATACCTAACTGATTATGTTATTCCCTTCTTGAGTCAAATCTGATGAGAATAAGGTTCAAACAATGCTCATCTCCCTCCCTTTTTTCCCTCTGCTGCAATAGGTTTTTGTGCCTTTTCCAGTGATATAATTTACCCTTGTCTGCCTCCTTCTTTCCTTTTCTCTCAGTACATTTTCTTAGTTAGATCAGAATAATATGCTTACTTGGATCCATTTAACCCACTTGATTAGATTTTTTTCATCATTATGTCAAAGTCAATTTATACCCACCCCCTTTATGTATACCCCTTTAATGTGGTGTAATAACAATACAGTACTCAAGAGTTACAAGTGACATCTTCCCTTGTAGGGATGTAAACAGTTTGGCCTTATTAATAACATGCTGTTTCTTTCTGTCCCATTTACCTTTCTATGTCTCTCTTGAGTCTTATATATGAAGATCAAATTTTCTATTGAGCGCTGGTCTTTTTATCAGGAAGGTACGGAAGTCCCCTATTTCATTGAATATCCATCTCTTCCCCTAAAAGATCATGCTCATTTTCGCTGGGTAGTTGATCCTTGGTTGTAATCCAAGCTCCTTTGCCTTATGGAATATCATGTTCCATGCAACTGCAATCTTTCAATGTACAAGCTGCAAGGTCCTGTGTAATCCTGACTATGGTTCCATGATATTTAAATTGTTTCTTTCTGGCTGCTTGCAGTATTTTCTCTTTGATCTGGTAATTTTGGAATTTGGCTGCTATATTCCTTGGTGTTTTCAATATGGGATCTTTTTCAGGAAGTGATCGGTGGATTCTTTCTATGGCTATTTTACCCTCTGGTTCTAGGACCTCAGGGCAGTCTTCCTTTATGATTTCCTGAAAGATATTGTCCAGGCTCTTTTTTTCATCATGATTTTCAGGTAGACCAATAATTTTTAAATTGTCTCTCCTGGATTGATTTTCCAGGTCAGTTGTTTTACCAATGAGATATTTTATGTTTTCATCTATTTTTTCATCCTTTTGTTTTTGTTTGACTGATTCTTGCTTTCTCATAGAGTCATTAGCTTCCATTTGCCCAATTCTAATTTTAACAAATTGTTTTCTTCTATTAGATTTTGTACCTCCTTCCTCATTTGGTCAATTATATTTTTTAGGGACTTGTTTTCTTCTGTGTACTTTTTTTTCCAGTTGACCAATTGTATTTTTTAGGGACTTGTTTCCTTCAGGGTACTTTTTTCCAGTTGGCCAATTGTATTTTTTAAGTACTTGTTTTCTACAGTTAATTTTTGTCCTTCCTTTTCTAAGCTATTGATTCTCTCTTGCATACCTCTCATTTTTTCCCCATTTTTCTTCTACTTCTCTCATTTGACTTTAAAATCCTTCTTGAGCTCTTCTAAGAAGGCTTTTTGGGCTTCAGACCAGTTCATATTCCCTTCTGAGGTTCCAGATGTGGGTTTGTTGACAATGTTATCCTCTTCAGAATATCTGCCTTGATCTTCACTCTTCCCATAATAAGAATCTGTGGTATGTTTCTTTTTGCTCATGGTGTTTACTTATTTCCTGGCCTTTAAAGAGATTGGGCTCTCCTGCTGGGGAGCAGAGGGCACTGACCCAAGTTTCTTGTGTTGGGAGCCTAGGGCCTGGTTGATGGTTTTGTGTGCTAAGACCTCCAGTGTTGGCAGTTGGAGGCTGTAGGATTCTGGCAGCTTACCTGATATTGGGCTGGAATCAACAACACTGGAACTCTAGGGGTACAATTGGGTAGTGTGGCTCCTGGAGATTTCCTGCTCACCTAGGCCTTTCCTTCCTTTTGCTTTCTTCAGTTCTTTTCAGATGGATGTTTTAGGGCGTTTATCTGCCCGGGACCCCTTGGAGTGCTGCTTCCCTTAGTTTTACTGAGGCACTTGGAGAGCCAGTTGTTGTAGAATGCTGAGGCACCTGGTGGTTTTCTGAACTGGTTTCCAACAGTTTGTCTGCCCTCAATGAAGCACTTAGGGGTCCACGTTTTGGTGTTTTCCTGCTCCACCACCTGGGCTTCAGGATCTCCTCCTGGTATGCTGAGGTGGGGCTTTCCGCTAGCTTGCTGGGATGCCTTCTGTTCTGTACTGCTCCCCTTCCCCCATGATAAGAGGGGCCTTTCCAGTTAATCCCTCTAGCTACCTGGGCTACTGGATTGCTGCACCCTATCTTTCTTCTGGTTCAGCTGTTCCAGGGTTTTTCCTGGGGTGATATTTGCTGGACTTTCAGGGGTTAATAAGGGAGGGCAAGAGAGACTCACCTCTTACTCCACCATCTTGTCTCCTGGAAGCAGAAGTCAATAACATAAAGCTTGATGGTAGTAAAGATCTTTACATGCATTGTCTTAGTTGAGCCTCGCAATAGCCCTATGAGGTTTAAGGGACAACTGATGTCACACAGCTAGTAAACAACATAACTAAAACTCAAAGCCAGGACATCTCTTTCAAAATCCAATTCATTTCTCATCTTACCATATTATCACTCAAAGGGTAACTAAAACGCTCTCAGAAACCAAAAATTGAGAATGACCTAAGTCAAAATTAAATGAAAGTATCCCCCCCCACACACAATATTTAGCTTAGGTTACAAGATATAAACTGAACATATGTAACAATTAGGGCATCATTGGCTTTTCAATGGAAACATTTGTCATTATCTAAAATATTGGATGGTATTTGATGCTTGCGTTTATGCAGCACATTTTATGTCTTATAAGTTACAGATGAGCCCTAAAATGAATTCAACCTTGTAGTTGTTATTGTCTCATTTTAATTAACTGTGGTTTATTTCCCATTTTCAAAAAAAAAAAAGATGTTTACTCATACAACTTCCTTTCATGCTAAAGAAATGTGCACAAAATATTTCTGTATTTCAATAAGTGAATTGCTATATCCATAATTATGATTTTTTTGTTTTTCTTATTACCTTTGTTCTTATTCCATGCAACATTTATAATCATATTCATAAGACCAGTCTTTCCACCTCCATCTGTCTCCTGGTCTGTCTCTGTTTCTACATGAGTGTAGGTATATATGTGTATTCACATATATATATATATATACCCACACTCACATATGTGTATGGATATGTATATATGTATTTACACACATATATGCATATGTGTGTATACATATATATGTGTGTTTGTCATGAAACACCTCCCCCAAGATGTGTGGCATCATTGGTGTAGGGAACACTAAGTATGGTAACTCTGTCTAATAATGCATATATGCAACTGGACTATAATTTCAAATCATTATATCATAGATTTAGAGTTGGGATGGACCTTAGAGGCAATTGAGTATAAACCATTACAGATAAGAAAACTGAGATTTAAGGAGATTAAATGCATTTCTGAGAGTCTCACAACTAGAATCTCTTGCAGAGTTCAAACTTATCTTCTTTTTGGCAAATCTAGTTCTTCATGTACCTTGACACATGGTTGTATCACTTTTGTCTTTTCTTTTTAATGTGAATGGATATTGCTATATTGAAGTTATGGAAGTGCATGTATTCCTAACTTCAATAGATCTCTGATCTTATCAATACGGATATTCCATTTAATTGGGTACATGTAAACCCCTACACAATTCACCATTAAAGGTCTAGCCAGTGTGTTGAGGAGCTGCATCTGGGTAATTGAATTACAGAATTTCAGATTTGGAAGGGAGCCCAAACATCACACAGTCCAACCTGCTCCTGAATGAGGTATCTTTCTCATCTAAACTCAACAAATTCTCACTTAGCCTTTTATTGGATTCCTCATGCAAGGAGAAAGCATTACTTCTCAATACAGCCTACTCCATCCTTAGATAGCTCTCATTTCCCCAAACTTCCCCTGCACATACAGTAAAAATCTTCCTTTTCTGTACATCCTACCAATTCATTTCTCCAAAAATCTAAGTTCAAATAGAACAAGTCAAGTACTTTTTCACATGACAATCCTCAAATATTTGTGGGTCCCTTTAAACTATCTTTTTCCTTAAGGCTCCCAACCAAACTGGTGGTCCTATTTTGGGTTATGTCCAACTTAATATCCTTTCCAAAATATTCTAAGGAACCAATGGAATGTGTGAGTTGAGCTGTCCTTTTTTTAACCTCTAACTCTTATTAGATGTTTGATTTATCCATTTTTCTAATTATATATTTCATGGACAATGTATTATAATGATGATGATGATGATGATGATGATGATATCTAAGATTTATATAACTCTTAGTATGTTCCAGGCACTATTCTAAACATTTCACAAGTAGATCACATTTGATCTCCACAATAGCACTTAGAAGTAGGTGATATTATCCCCCTTTCACAGGTGAGTAAACTGAAGCAATCAGAGATTAAGTGACTTACTAAGGGTCACACAGGTAATGTGCATCTGAGGCCAGATTTGAACTCGTCTTCCAGACTTCATACACAGCACTCTATCCACCGTGCCACCTATTTATCCCAAGAAATTATGCCTCTTGTTGCACATTAGATACAGCCTTATTTTGCATACTGTGATTTTCTCCATTGCCCTAATAGTCACTAACAATGTAAAATTACCATTAATTAACAAATCTTAAACTACACTTATATTTGCATTTATGTCTACCTTTATATCTATATCTACATCTAAATCTATAACAATTTGAATGTATGAATGAATGAATAAATAGTTATTAACTTCCTACTATATGTTAAGAACTGTACCAGGGATATAAATACTAAAATGAAGTAGGACATATTCTCAGATAACTTAGGAGACAACACATATAGAAAGGTGGGCAGGGAAGGAAATCTTATTCAAATGGCAATTAGATTCATAAGGCAATGTATTGCTATGCCCTTTCCCTAAAGTATGTTAGTATTTATTTGGTCTTCCCAGAGCAAGTGGAAGAGAATGTACATGATACCAAGTCAGAAGGCATGGAATCTGAAGTGGATAGCTGTGAATGACATATGAAGAGCATCCATTGAGATATAGTGGGCTAGTTAGTTTCCTTTCATTCATCATGTTATATGTATTATGGATATATATGTGTGCCTTTACATGGATATGTATGTGTATATAGATACATATGTATATGTGTGTATTATATAGAAACATAGTATCTGAAAAATTAACATAGCACCCAATTTTACAAAGTTTGTGTAAAGTGAAACCAACATTAGTAAAATCACTTCAAAGGAGTTTAATTAAACAAACATTAATTAATCAACTCCTTTGCACAGAGCATTATCCTAGACACTAGGGTTATAGAGATAATATCAGAGTCCCAGAACTCAAGGAATTCATGGTCTAGTAGGGCAGATAAGATATGTATACAGCAAATAATTACAATATATTGCAAACTAAATGGAAATGTTGTTGTTAATTCAAAAATGGTCTCATATCACAAAAGACTGAGATCTCTTCCAGACCTTGGGAGATTTTGTGGAAAGTACAGCACCTGAGTTGGCCTTGAAAGAAAGAATTTCAGCTCTCTCTCT
This sequence comes from Vombatus ursinus, assembly GCF_900497805.2. NCBI lineage: Eukaryota > Metazoa > Chordata > Mammalia > Diprotodontia > Vombatidae > Vombatus > Vombatus ursinus. The sequence goes on from NW_020954598.1 coordinate 7,652,111, forward strand.
CTCTCTCTCTCTCTCTCTCTTTCTCTCTCTCTCTCTGTGTATATATATGTATATATATACATATATACATATACATATATACATATACATACATACATATATATGTGTGTGTGTATATAGTGTGTACATATATATATATATATATATATATAGTGCTGAAATACTTTATGACTGGGATATTAATTCCATTTTAGAGAGACTGATGAGAACAGACACAATGAAATAATTTATAAGGTAGAGTTTATGAAAGGATTAATCTGATACAAGGCTTGAAAGGGATGGTGGTATGAAATCCTTTCAGGCCTTTAATGCCAGATGAAAGAGCTTATACTTTATTATGTAATCTATAGGAAACCAATGAAGGTTTTTGAGCAAGGAAATCATGTAATTGGAACAGCCAGTTAATGAGATGAAAGATGGATTCAAGCAAGAAAAGAAAGAAGGTAAATAAAAATAGTTTGAAATTTATTAAAAATAATCCAGGAGAGGAGAGTTCAGGAGTAGAATTAGGTGATGGCATTGAGAGTGGAAAGCAGGCAAAGGAATATGTATAAATTTCTAAATGTCTGTGCAAGTATATAAAATTTCCATAAATGCCAGGCCTTCATCTCTATTGAAAAGTTAACTGCAAAAATAATTAAATATATCTTTCCATGTTTTTATTTTCATACTATGCTTTAGAACAAAACATCTGGTAAGAAATGATTTCCAAATTGGGCAATGTAGAAATTATGGAAGAAATTATTGTCTTTGTATAGTAATTTGCACATTCCCTATTCACCTGTGTGTTTCCAGGTGACTAGAATAAAGGGCCTTGCTACAAGTAGTAGAAAACATGGTGGGCCTTGGTCCACCCTCACCTTAATCTTATGATCACTGGAAAAGGAAAGCTGAGTGTTATGAATATAAATTTGACTATCAATCCATCAATTAGAATATATTTATTAAGCGACTTCCATGAACTGCTCATTGTGTTGGGCAACAGGGTTGTAGATAGAGACTAGACTTATGAAATCATTGGTATAGATAATACCCAGAAGAGGAAACCCCCTCTACCAATGTATAAGCTCTTTTCTGCAACTTATACTCAGAGAGTTACCTATAGTATGTTCTGGCTTTATATGACCCCACGATCCAAATGTAACTCCCTCATTTTGCCAACATCACAGAATTTGAGAGTTTTTGGAAGTCACGTCAGCATCCATCTAGATAAACCCATTTTACAACCTGACAATAAGCTTTACCACATCTCTAAACTGTCCTTGCACTTTGGGACAGTTCTAATTATCAGAAGGTCTTTTCCTGATATCAATTCAAATTTGTCCTTCTGAAACTTCTACCTGTTGTTCCTAACTCTTCTCTCTGAGATCGAAAGGAACAAGTTTAATATCTCCTTTATATGTAATTCCTTCAAATAATTGAAGATAGCTGTTATGTTCCTTCCATGTCTTCTCCAGGCACAAGCTAACCAGTTCCTTTAACTGACTCTTACATAACATGCATTCATGGCTCTTCACCACCTTTGTCACTCTGGACACATCCCAACTTATCAATATCCTCCTTAAACTGTGGCACTCAGAACACAATATGCCAAATGAGGTCTGATGAGTATGAAATACTTTGAGACTAGAACCTCCCTATCCTCGGAAACTATATTCCTTTAAATGCAGCCAATGATCACATTAGCTTTTGTACCTGTTATAACATACTGCTGATTCATATTGAGCGTGGAGTCCACTAAAACCCACTAAAAGCTTTTATTCAGAGCAACTCTTGGCTACTCTTCTCACCTTATACTCGTTAAGTTAATTTTTGGTACCTATATGAAAGATTTTACGTTGATCCCTATTGAATTCTACCCTATTTTTTTTTCTAGTGACAAAATTGAGGCTCAGGGAGGCCATATAATTTTATATCACACAGCTAATTTTACAGATTAAATATGACAAGAAAAGGTTTTATTATTCCTGGGATAAAGGTAGTTTTAGTCATGCAAGTAGCCAATTCATGGATAAACAGTACCTGTGGGGCTCAATTTTAAAAGGGAGCACATTAGTATTTAGGTTCAGAAGTAAACTTAGAGATTCTCTAATCCAGCCTCCACCTCCCACCACTACCAGTTGTTTTTTTTTTTTTTTTTTTCATGTGCTGACTGGTATTTATTCAAAATTAGTATGCTGAAGCCTTATTTTTCATTAAGACATTTCCCGATTAGCATTGAATTCTTATTTCTGCATAGCTGTATGCCACCCAGAGAATGTATTAGCAGATTAAACTCTGGAAAATGTTCTACCTTCCAAATGCAAAAAATATGATCTGGCTATTCTGCAAAACTTTAATCATTCAGTAGACTAACCTGCTGCCAGATATGTCATGTCTTGATTTTCTTAAACTAAACAGATTAAATAAGTTATTTCTAAAGATGTACCTTATGTTCAAAATGCCCCATTTTTAAAGTTATTTATTGACTTGAAAATTATTCTTTAAAATATTTAAAATAATCATTCCATGTCTTTTGACATAGCCCAGTCCTTTTGTTTAAAGATAAATATTTATTTAAAAAGGTTCAACTTTACATGCTTAATTTTTTATTTACTAATGGTTTTAAATTCACATAGTTTATGTAAGTCTCTAGTTGAGGGGTGGGGATGTGTGTCCTTGAGGCCTATGTGGCCCTCTAGGTGTGGCCTCAAGGCTGCAGTTTCCCTACCTTTGCTCTAGTCCTTCCACATCACTTGACCTTCTTAGATGTTAGGTCCCTGGCCCATTTATCTCCAGTGGAAGTGGGATGTTTCTTGTCACAGTGGTTGGGAAAAGGATACTGTAGTAACACACAAATTTGAAGGTCAGAACTTTCCAGGAAATATAGAACTACTTCCTCAAGCTCCAAACTGAACTTACAGTTTGGTTATATTTAAAAACATACACACATGCACACATATACTGTACAGTTAAACAAAGTGAGGAACAGAAAAGTGCAGAGACTTTTCCAAAGTCACCCAAATATGAATCCCCTTCTCTTATAGTAAAAGGACAAAAGGCAGGCAATCAGGACAAGAGATTAACATATTTTCAACAAGAGTAAACTTCATATTATAGACTGTATAAGAAAGCTTTACAAAAATTAAGTACAGCCTATTATTATTTCTCTGCTGTCAGATAATCAGGACAGTCCCGAGCAAATTATGAGCAAAGACATATATTTTCATGTATGGGCTATCAAAAAAAAGTATATGTGTAGCATGTTTAAAAGGCATGGCCACCAATTACCACATATTAATAGTGCATTAGACAGGACATGGCATCTGACATGGAAGCAGTACCATATGTATCTGTTACTCTCTGGTTTGACTTATTCATATCAAATTGCACTTATGCTGATTGGTGAGAGACAATGGATTATCTGAAGAGGGGACCTAGCTGTGGTTGTCATATCACTGCTACTACTCATGTTAACTGTCTTAGAGTAACACTGTGTGTATGCATGCATGTGTCTACGTGTGTGTGTGTGTGTGTGTGTGCATGTGTGTAGAGGGATTTATACCCACTGCTAACCATGCTAAGTTCTAAACCCTCACTGCTGTGCTTCTACCTTGTACAAATAATTAACCAACCTTAAATTACTGGCTCTTAAACATGGCCTATTTAATAAATCACAATGAAAAAAGCAAGAATATTCATGACATTACTTACTATAAGGCACACGTAGGGATAATTGAAATATGAAAATACTCATACACCTGGATTACACTCTACCACCCAAAATACACAGTTTCATTTGGGAAGATTAAGTATATAACTATAGAAAGTATTGAAACCTATGTTCCCCAAGCTAAAAAAAAATAGCTTGGGTATGTGCAGTTTCTTTAGAGTAGCCATACAACAAGTAATATAGTCATCTTCTCAGTGTTTCTGCTCTCAGCAGGTGTGGGTCCTTTATGACTTCTGTTGGGTCTTTCAGCTGACTCAGCCTGAAGCAGCTACTTTTATCTTCTACTTCTTCTCTGTTCTACTTCTTTCGGGTAGTATTAAAAAATCTCTGCTGTGTTCTTCTCTCTGCTGCAGCATTTCTCTTTTGGTGGTTGCTTATGTCTTCTCATTCTTCTAATGGCTGGCTTCTCATATTATACTCATCCATTTCTCAGACTTCTCATGCCTTAAATCATGGCCTCCTTATGAGCAGAAAACCATTTCTAACTGAAGTTGAGAAACCCTAAATGAACAGTCCTATAAGGATAACATAATATACAAAATCAAATTTTCTGTAGTCCTTAAACAGATCTTCGAATTATAGTTTCAAAGCTATATTCCTCAAAGGCATGTGTAATTTAGATGATAGACAAAACCATGCTGCTATCATACTTACATCAGACATTGAATACTCTCACTTTTTTGCTGCTTTCTAACAGGTCCTGATAGTGTATTTGTCCGAAGGACTATCTCTCCCTATTCCCCAACTCAGGTCCCCAGAACTTTCTCAGATTGTTTTGTTTTTCTCACAAATACATTTTTTCTTTCACTTTCTCTCTTTAAATTGTTCATGTACTAAAGATGCATATAACTAAGTAGAACAAACATATTTGAATTATTTTGGTAAATTATAGGTTTAGAATTGGAAAGGATTTTAAAGTATATTTAAAATAGCTCCTTTATTTTACAAATAAGAGACTGAGGTAGAAAAAGGTGATAGAACTTTTCCTGATTTCCACAGCCAGTAATTTCTGAGGTAGGATTTCAACTCACATCTTTTTGGCTTCAAGTTCATTACTCTAGCTATTATACCATGCTGTTATCTCTGTTTCCTTGAAGGATAAGAATTAAAAAAAACCTTCAAATTCACTATTCTTAAGATTTTTTAAATATTTTCTTACATTTTAAGAAAAAAATAACAAATCTGGCAAAAATCACATATAATAATAGGGAAGATGATATAGGTGTTAACCTTAGAGTCAAAAAGACTTATGTTCAAGTCCTGCCATTGTCAAATACTAGCTGTGTGCACCTTAGGATGTTCCTTAACCTCTGAATACTATAGTTCCATCTCCAAGACAAGTTGAAATCTATATTAATTGAAGAGATTTTCTACACTAGGGTCTTCCTTACCAGAAAGGTCTGAACTAAAGAAGAAACAAACAAACAAATGAAAACCCACCCAAATAGTGGCAACATATATCTGAAAAGGGAAGGAAAGAATTAAAAAAGAAAGAACAAAAAGAAAGAAAGAAGGAAAAAGGAAGGAAGGAAGAAAAGAAAGAAAAGCTTTCATTAGATTTTCAAATGTTCAATGATACAGTATTATAGCAAATGCGTGTTTTGATGTTATTTTTATTTTATTTTATTCTTACTTAACAATAACAAGATAATATTATAATCTTGTAATACAAGAGAAAAGGTTATCCAAGTTTTTGTAGGTTGTGTAAAGCTGCTGAAATAGAGAGTAAATGTGACCCAAAACAAACTAATCTCCATTTGTATTGATTTATTTTTAACTGCTTTACTCACTGCTGCACACTCCAAGTGAAATTGTTTTCTACATTGTATATTTATTTCATTAATGTTTAAATTCCAACTAATTTGGTAATGTGCCCTTGATATTTAAGATGAGCACATGTCATCATTCAATGATGCCAAAGGAAAAATGATATCATTAAAAATTAACACAATATTTTGACATCAGTTCCCAGAAATGGGATAGTGGTTCTGCTTTCCCTTCTTGCCTGCAGGGTCTGTGTCATATTAGATTATGAAGTTAGTAACTTGGAGAGGTAGGTTAGCTCTTTCAGGTCACCTGGGAATAGTTTAATGACCTGAAATGCAATATAATTTAGTTAATTTAGAAAAGTGAAAGTAATGAAGAAAATATTTCATTTCACTTCGATTGAAGTATTTATTGATAACTTATAATGTGTTTGACCCTATGTCCCAGAATAGTGAGTACATGTTGTGAAGGGCAAATAAGGGAACAGGATATTAGGGTTTAGTGATGACCCAACAATGGGACTATTGTAGGGGATGCGAGATGATCACCTATCAGAAATGGCATGAGGAGTCTGAATAGATGAGTTCTGAGGTTCCTTCTGTTTCTAAGATTCTATGATAGATGGTACAGTGGATAGGGTGCCAGGCCTGAAGTCAGGAAGTCAGATACCTACTTGCTATGTGACCCTGGGTAAGTCACTTAACCCTGTTTCCCTCTGTTTCCTCATCTGTAAAAATGAGCTGGAGAAGGAACCTGCAGACCACTCCAATATCTTTGCCAAGAAAACGTCAAATGGGGGTCAGACACAACTGAAATGAACAACAACAAATGATATTTTACCAATTAAGTATTTTCCTAAAAAAAAATATGACACCAATCTTCTTAAATTCAAAACTTTAGGACATGAAATGATTACGTTGTAGTTCTATATTTTTAGAGAAAAGAAGGATGAATGTCAAGAAATTAAGTTAGGGGCAGCCAGGTGGCACAGTGGCACAACACCAGCCCTGGAGTCAGGAGGACCTGAGTTTGAATCTGGTCTCAGACACATAATACTTATGAGCTGTGTGACTCTGGGCAAGTCACTTAACCCCAATTGCCTTGTAAAATAAAAATAAATAAAGAAAAAAAAAGAAGTTAATAAGCTTTATTTCACAAATCTACTTCCAGAACATTAGTTTACGTTCAGTAATACTTCATGCTTTATAACTATGAGGAAAACACTGTATAATTATGTTTTAAAACTGTTCTGTTGTGTTATAATTATTTAAATGTTGAGAATGGGAAGGATAAGAAAGGCAGCAATAATGAATTGGGCTGTGGTTTGATGGAAAGTTTGGAATGGACCAATGACTGATTAACTGATAAATAAACAAGTTAATTTAAAAAATACTATGTGCATATTATGTGTGACAGACCCTGTACTAAGCAGTGGGAACACAAATTCAAAAGCAAGACAGCCTCTACCTTCACACATATTGCATTCTGAGGGAAGAAGATGATCCGTAGAAACCGAAGGGTGTTTTGTTCTGAGGAATAGGGCTGACTTTATAAGATCTTTCCCGAAGCAACAACTATAGTGTTGCTTTATTAAAGCCTCCAGAAAAAAAAAAAAGTGGAAAGTGAAAAAGGTGAAGCACTCCAAAATAGGTGGGAAATGAAAAAACATGAGCAAACAGTGGGAAATATATTTCAGAAACAAACAAAAAAAAACCCTCTTCAATGATAATGTTTCACTGAAAAAATTGAGATAGATGGGCAAAAATTAAGATGACTGAGTAAAGGCAGGAACTACTCTGAGCTCTTCCCCAAACTCCAACAAAATACCTTTAAATATTGACTACAAACAAATTCTAGAGCAGCAGAACTCACAAAAAGATTTAGTGAAGCAATTTTCCAGCCCAAGACAACTTAGGAGGTCCGTAGGTAAGGTCTGTTGCATAGGTTGAGAGAGGAGTGCAGTGTTGTGCAGGCCTGCCAGTATAGCCCCAGCCTCAGCAAACCAGAGCAGGCCTTGGGGTAACCGAATCAGTGGCTGTGGCGATTTCCAGATCTCTCAGCCCACAGATGCCATAGCAACTTAGAACGTCAGCAGAAAATGTCTGTTGCACTGGGTTGAGAGTGGACATAGTCCAGTTCAGGCCCCAAAAGCATAGCCTCAGTCCTAGCAAAACAGGATCAGGCTTAGGAGCCACTGAATCGGCAGTGGCAACAGCTGTTTCTGGAGCTCTCAGTCCACAGATGGTAAGGAGGTTGAACAACTGGCCAGAAAGAGATTACAGGGCTCTTTTTGCTAGCATTGAGAAAAGACTCTGTTGCTTTGTCCATATTTGGATCCAGGTCACAGTCCTGGGTGGCAGTCCCAGGGCAAGGAGGAGCACTGGCACAACAAAGCTTTTTACTAGAAGTAGAAAGCAATATTATGAGTAAAAGTTAGTTACATGATAAAAAAAAATAAAACTATAAGGACAATATCAGGGTATTGCATCAGTGTAAATTAAGAGCAAACTTAAATTGCTAAAAATCAGTATAATGGAGGCAAAAGGGGAACTACTAATTTACCAGTGGGCCTCACAAAATATCGTTGTACCAGGAAAAGTTAATAAAGATGCAGCAATAGCTAAGAGGGATTTCAGGAGAAAAATAAGAATAAAATAAAACATATATATATGTATGTATGTATGTATACACACACACACACACACACACATATATATATATATATACATGATTAAAAAAACCAATTCCATGTGTTGTGGAACATGACCCAATGACCCCACAAATCTCAGGGAGTAAGGTGTCAAAAATGGTGTATTTGTTGCTTAAGTCAATACAGTTGTAGAGATGGTAAAATATATATAATGAATCCTACTCAGCAAAGTGTATTCTCTTTACTGGAAACCATCATCTCCAGATTTGAGTAGATCCTCTTCTTTGGGTTTGTGTCACTCTAAGGAACATTCTTTGGGGTACTATAGAATTGCTATTTTGAGATATCTCCTGCAAGGTTGACAATATTAGCATTGTACTCAAAATCATTCAAACTTTCTTGGATCAGTTTTCTGCTCAGTCCTGGGTGCAAGTATTGCATACTTCAGTGTATGTGAAAGATAATGAAGAGAGGAAGGTCTTAGATTCCAAACATTCAATTCATTTCTTAGGTATTTCTTATGTTTAAAGCTCTATACTAGGTGTTGTGGATTAAAGAATAAAAATAAAATAGTTTCTGCACTCACGTACTCTACATTCCAGTGGAAAATGGAAAGATAGGGGAGAAAATAAGCATTTATTAAGCACAGACTATGTGTCAAGTACTGTGCTAAACACTTTATAAATAGTATCTCTTTGGAGAGATATATCATGCACAAAGATGAATAAATACAAGAAGTTTTGAGGAGGAATAGGACTTTTTAACAATAGGGAATAGGGCATCAAGAAAGGTGTCTTGGAAAGGTGCCAGCCAAGCTTGGTCTTAAAGAAAAATAAGGATTTTTATGTTCAAGATGAAATTAGATTTAAAGCTCTCATACTCAGGAGACTTACTCATCTTTGTTTCTCCAATAGCCTCTAGCAAAATGACTTCTACTTGATAATTGCTCAATAAACATTTGTTGAAATAATCTTTAAATGAATTGTCAGAAGGTCATCATTAGGTATCTTATGTTATAAGGACATCCGTAAGCTTTGGAGTAAATAAAATAACTCTAATTATATTATATCTATATATATAATATATAATGATTATAATGATAATGGTAATTATTATTATTACACATTTTGCATTATCCGGAGAATTCAATTCATAAAAACTTTTAGGTACTGATAACTTTAACTCCTATCTAGAGTCTTATAAATGATGATCTTTTATAGCTATATGTAGATAAATGAAATATAAATAAAATCTAGTGTGATAACTTTACTAGTTGTTCTCTACTATAAACTTTAGCTAGTGTTTATTCTTCATTCTAATATTTTAGTTTGATGTACACAATTAAAAACAAAAAAAATACAAAAACATTTTCTCTACTCAACATTAGCCTTCATAGTTTTATGATATATAAGAAACCAGATGGATTTTCTTTCTGAATCTAACAAGAAGATGATTAATAATGTTGAATTTATTATACCAAACTTGTTTGGAATGTATTTTCATGAAATACATATTTGTTGTGCTTATTTTTGCATAGTATTGGAATAGTCAGGTTATATATTTGTAAGATGTCCACATGGATTATTTAAATATGACTCTCAAGAGGTTTTGCTTGGTCTCTCTGTAATCTTGGCTACTTCTCTTCAAGGGGCTTTATGACGCCTGCCTAGTGAGGAGCTGGAGAAAGGTCGTAGGTTACACACCATTTTCTCTAATCTCTAAGAAGAGTGATGGCTTATCATTATATCCTTACACCCATAATACTGCAGGTCTTGGTGTACAATATTGATTCAAATTCAAAATCACTTCCCTGCTTACTAGCTCTTTGAATATGTTAGCTAGGTTGACACCTTTCCACCAAATGCTGGGTACACAAAAGAGCATCACAAAGACCAACTTTTGACTAAAATCATTTATCCAAGGAAGGAACAAACAAAAATAGGGAAGATACACAGATTAGATTGTGTCAGAAAATATGAAAAGTAAATGAACTCTCCAGCTAAGTGTGAGATATTTCAGATCCACCAAAGTGAGTTTCCAATTTCACTGAAGGGGAAATTCCTCAGCAGGGAGGAAAGGTAAAAATAGGGAAAATGTTCATGAGCCAGTTTCCCCTTAATTTTGGCAAGTTCCAAAGTCTTTCTCTTTCCTTTCTGGAATCAGTCAAAAATAAAATCTGGAATCAGATGTGTCTTTCTCCCTGAAGCTCTTAAACAAATTCCTTTCTCTCATCCGGATGCAAATCATTTAATCAACATTCTTCCCACCAGTTGGGAATAAATGTAAGGAATCATTGCTCTTTCCTCAATGTAATGGCAATCAAAATGCCCTAGGCTTGGATGAAAGAGCAGTTACATATTTTTTTGCATTAATAATTAACAGATCAGATTGTCCAATGAAGTCGTCTTTCTTACGGAAATATATTTTTACTCTCTCCTCTAACCAAACAGTAGGTATAACTGAAACTACACTTATAAAATAAAACTATTTCTATATTTTGTTATATATAAATATAGCTAGATATATCTTTGTACAACTTTTCATCCTCATACTAGGAAATTTGCTCTCTGCTGTAGAATCATAAGAATAATACAGATCAACCTTCTACAACATATACCCACAAAAATCACCCAGCCTTTTTTTAAACACTTTCAGTCAAAAAATTAGTACCTCATGTATTAACCCATTCTATTTTTAGACAATTCTGTTTATTAGAAATTTCTTATTTTTATTGAATGATAATCTCCTTCCTTATAAGTTCTACCCATTGATCCAATACAATTTCTTTCCTCTGGAGCCACAAAGAATACATTTAATCCCTTTTCTATGTGATAACTGCTTCACATAGTTGAAGATAGTAGCAAAGTCCTTATGGTGTAGACACTCCTCTCTGTTACAAAAACCCAGTTCTTCAAACACAGCACAAATAGTATGGCTTCATTTCCCTTCAACATCCCTGTTACCCTCCTCTGTGCAAGCTCCAGTTAGTGTTAACATGCCTCTCATGAATATTCGATGCATTATTTCAAGTGGTCAGCAAATTGTAGAATGAATTTATCACTTTACCTCTGTGGGTCTGGACACTGTAGTTTCATTGATATAGGTTAAGGTAGCATTTACATTTTTTTTTTTGTTATCTTTATCACACTATTGCCTTGTACCTAGTAAAATAAAGGTTGTTGTCATTGCATTATCACCATCTTGGGATCATAAAATTGACATTGTTTACATTAGTGGAAAATGTAACATTTATTCCCATAAATTTTCACTGTACACCATAGATTGGAAATGAAGTCAGTGATGTCTCTAAAATATACAGTGCTACTACCTCAAATGACTTCAAAAACAAATCCAGTAATAAACTTTATTTCTATCATCCAAGGATCATGCAGACATATAATGATGTAACACCAGAAGGCTAGAAACAAGGTAATAAATATTTGTTTTTTAATTTTATCATGTTCACTCCCGAACACCCTCTAAAATGTGGAGGGCTTAAAATTTGAGTTTATAGAGTGAGTAGACAGAATGATGGAATAATGATTATTTTAAAGTAATGAAGGAAATTTTACCACATCAGAATTATTGAAGCAAGGAAATCGATGTATTCTTTGTTGGCCCTAGTGATCAAATCTATTGGAAATTATGTCATTTATTAGAAAAATTAGTGTAATTAAGCCTGGACAATTGTGTTTGTGCTTGGTATGTGGAAACAAAAATGACGCTCTATTGAGAGAAAGATGGCTGCACTGACATTGTGTAACCACATTAAGATATGACCATGGTGCAAGAACTTCCCAAGAGAAGTGATTCCAAAAGAATCCTTACAAGAGATATTTGCAGGGAGAAGCTGGAAACCAGGAACATATTGAGGAGTTAATTTCCCCCACATGTCTGCAACTTCTTCCTCCTTTTCTTCTTCCTCCAAATATCTTTCTGGGAGAATCACTGGAACCCTTCATGTCTTTTCCTCAACAAGCTCTCATACCAACTCAGTCCATTACGCAAATATGGAGTGTTGTTTTAACCTTCTCTCCACTGTACAAAGGTCATGACACCTTCCTTATACTAATAGCTAGAATTGTTAAAAAAAAAATCAAATAGCTGTTTGGAGCACAGTTGTTTGAATGTTTTGTCTCAATCAATAAGTGTTGTTGTTGGTACAAATAATATGGGTCTTAATTAACTTTGTGGAAATCCTCATGGAAAAATTTTGGATATTTTAGAAATTACCTCATACTCTTTAGTGTCAAGCAGAAAGAAAAAAATAAATCAAACCTATATTTTATTATGTTAAATCACAATAGTCAGTATATGTCATTTAAAAATTATATATTTTTGAAATGATCAAATTAAAAAAAACATTAAAGGATTAAAGGAAGTAGATTTCCAGGGAGGTACTGAGTAATTTTTTTTTTAAAGGAGGCAGTAGGCCAAATAAATTTGGGAACCTCTGCATTATGCACTGTTTTGGGAAGCACTTTACTTTCTTTAAAAAAAAAAATGGGGCAGTTAGGTGGCTCAGTGGATAGAGCATTGGCCCCGAAGTCAGGAGGACCTGAGTTCAAATCTGGCCTCAGACCAAACACTTGACACTTACTAGCTGTGTGATCCTGGGCAAGTCACTTAACCCCAATTGCCTAAAAACAGAAAACAAAACAAAAATATATACAAAAAAATGATCCTCATGATAATCCTGTAAGGTAAGTAATATTTGTTATCTCCATTTTATAGAAGACAAAACTGAGAATCAGAAACCAATTGATAATTATAGTAATATAATTAATTAGACTTTGAGATGGTGTTTAAACCCAGGTTTTTCCCAAGTTTGAATCCAGCATGCTCTCCACTTCACCAACTGGACTGAATTAGTAGAGAAGTCCTTGGAAACCGGTTCCTTGAAATTCCAAATCCAGCACTCTTTCTCTTAGACCCTAAAGCTTCCTTAATTTTCTGTATGACTGTGCTTATTTTGCTATGTAGCATATCTTTCATTCAGCTCTCCTTACTTTTACTTTTGTGTTATGTGCTATCTTTCTAAGTAAATAATCAACTAGTTATAGATAGAGAACATGGCTTGCAACTCCTTTGAGTTACAACTCTCCTGAGCATTGGATTGTTCAAGAAATGTCTGTAGATGATGGTGACTGATGGAGTAGGGGTTGGGAAACTACTATTCCAAAGGTTCTGCAATCTTATAGATGGGGACACTCTGTTTTATGCATGACTGCCTCCCCCACTTCCCCATCCCATACCCTCTCTACATTTTGATTATTGGGAAACACTGTGTGAACTACCCTTTCCAGAGGAAGGACCTGGGTTCAGATGTTGGGTTCATGATTTCTAGAGTTAAAACCCATGTCTCTGATTCAGAGGTAACTAGACAACACAGGTAATAGAATGCTGGACTTGGAGTCAGGAAGACCTAAGTACAAATCAGACCTTAGATATTTAATAGCTATGTAACCTAAGGCAAGTCACTTAACTATTTTCCTCAATTTCCTCATCTGCAAAATGCAGTTAATAATGATAATATTTGATTCTCAGGGATTTTGTGATTTTGCAAACCTTAAAGCACTATAAAAATGCTAGTTGCTGTGTTAAATCAGTCAAATAATTTAACCTCTATAGTCTTGAATTTCCTCGACTATAAAATGAGTACAATAATGCTCACTCTCTCTACCTCACTTTGTTTAACAGAAATCAAGTGAAAAAAACTTATTGAAAGCCACTTTGAAAACTGAAAAATTTATATAGCTTTGGACACAAGGGATGGACAGTATGCCTTTATGTACAATGTGACTGTGTGTATTTTGACATGATAAGAGTTTTATATCATCTCCAAGAGTTAGAATTCTAATTCTCTACTCTCCAGTACTTTGCCTAATTGAACTGGATCAGTGATGTTTAAAACAACTCTAGTTAAAGATTCCTGAAATTCATCAGGCTGGTTTCATATCATTGTTTTATCATTATAATATTAAAAATTAATGTATCAAGTCTTCTCTATTAAATTCTTCTTCAATAAAACTCTTCAACATTTGATTCTATTTCTTTTAAAATTTTTTTCATATTAAATGAAATAGGTAATCCATTAAATGAATGGGGGAAATAGCATTAATGATATGTTGCACTTGCTCTATAAAGTTAATTGGATTTACTAAATTAGCTCTTTTAGATTCAAGTCTTAAGTCTGTGTATGTTTTTAATGCTTGAAACCAGAAATCATCAAGGAAACTCTGCTTTCTCTCATTTTTTCTCTTCCATTAAAATAAGCAAAGGTCAGTGCAATTTATTTATTCCTTATACCAATGGAACTTACCTTGCCTACTGGAGCCATTGGACAGCAGAAAGGATACAAAAGAAAAGGAAGGAGGGTATGATAGACCCAGTGTTCCATTCCTACCTCCATTCCTCTCAACAGGGATGAGTTTTCTCCAAAAGCAAAATAGTTGTCTCTGGGGCCAATTGCAGGTTTATAACCTAGGTGTCATCCTCAACTTTTCACTATTTCTCACCCTTCATATTCATTTTGTCGCCAAGGCCTATCAGTTTCACTTTTGTAACTTCTCTCCGATACACACCCTCCTCTACTTTGACACTGCCATCACCCTCATGCAGGCATTCATTATCTCCCAACTATACTATTGCAGTAGCCTGTTGGTAGGTCTGCCTGCCTCAAATATCTTCCCACTCTAGCCCATCCTCCATTCAGCCATTACTAAATGGATTTGAAGTCTTTTCTCTTTTATTTTCCCCTATTTATTGTGTGTGTGTGTATGTGTGTGTATGTGTGTATGTAACTTGTTCATACATATTTGTTTGTTGTCTCATCCATTAGTTTGTGAGCCCTTTGGGAGAAGGGATTGGATATTTTCTCTTTTTGTATCCCCAGTGTTTAGCTTAGTGCCTGAAACATACTAGTCACTTTGAAAAAAAAAATATTGACTGACTTACCAATTGATTGGCTTCTGCCTTTCTTAACACATCTTCCTGATCACATAACGTTATAAACAGCCCTATTTCTGGGCATTCAAGGGTCATTTGACTAGGTGGACATCTGAAGACCTGAATTCATCCTCCAGTCAAACTTAAAGTAACAAGAAGCTATCATCAAGTTTCCCCTAAATAGAAGGTAGAGAAAGGAGAGACCACAAGATGAAAGGAAAAACAAAAGAAGACAGAGATAAGCAGGATAAATGATGGAAAGCAATTCAAATTCATCCATGACTGCTTGAATGTTATCTATAACTAAAACAACTGGACCCCACCTGTAAATTAGTAAAATATTTTATAAAATCAGTATAGACTTATTCAGTAGAAGCTGGGAAACTGTTGATATCTTTCTTTTGGCAATATCATTGCTAAATTTATTGATAGGAAGAAAAATTAATTTTTAGGAAATTGGGTCCAGGCATACATGATTGGAAAAGGTACACTTTTCTAGAGATTCTTAGCTATATCAGGAGCACTATACAGGCCATATTGAGTCTGGCTCCTTTAGGACTTCCCCAAAATTTCAGAGTTCCCTGGACCAAGATTTTACCCGGAATGGTAGTGGTCCAATTTAGGTGACTACCTTCTCCTTTACCTTCTCTCTTTATTAACAATCAGGAGTACCCAATTATCACTGTATTACTACATATATTTGCACAGTATTATATGGGTCCCCTACCACTTGCCTTTGTTATGAATCTCACTATGGAGAAAAGTGGCAGGTGACTGAGTACTCACTAGGGTAAACCAATTATTAGTTTAACATTATAAAGTTAACTGCTTTAGATAATGGTATATACAAAAGTGCTCTAGGAACATAGACTATCCTTTACATCAAGGACTTTTTAAAACAATTAACTCTGCTTCTAAAGTCTTTATCACACTATCTCTTCTATTGCATTTTTCACATTTAGAAACAAAAATTGATTCTGGATTGCTTCCAGTCCAATTTTCCAGTAAGTAGCAAATAGCATATGCCTTTGAGCACCAGTGGAAAGGAGCTGGGTAGGAAACAATGCAAGTCATCATGAAGACAAGTCCTGCCAATGCACTTCATATGTTGCAAGAGATAAGACTCTGCTGTCTGCTTTTACTTTCATCATATCATGGTTGGAGTCAAGGAAGCAGGTGCCTTTAGGCTAATGTCCTATTTTGTCTTCTATAGTGAAAGGTCTAAAATCTCTTGTTATTTTACTAGTGAACAAAGGTTTAAGTCAGAATAAAATGTGAGTGAACTTTACACATTAGGCTTCATATGTTTGCTAACTTATTCTCAGATATAGTTATCTTCTTTTTTTTTTAATCTTTAACCACACCTTATATATACAGATATTCCTAGATCCAGAGAATAATTATGGCACAGTGGAAAACAAATTAAACAACAAAACAGTTTAGATTTGGAACCAAAGTACATTGGTTAGACTAAGCTCTGCTAATTACTAGCTACATTATTTTTGACAAATTCTCCAATTTTCAGTTTTCTCATTGATAATGCTAGAGATGACCCCCTAAAGTCTCTTCCAAGACAAAAATCTATGAACCATAGTTCTACCCCCCTGCCACATTATACCTATACACCTATTATCTATTTTGATCAATCTATGAATAAATCAATTAGCATTCTTCAATATATACATTGAATATACAATATTCAATGTATATATTTATTAAATACATATAAGTGTTTATTAAACACATATCCTATATATTATACTTTGCAGTTTTCAGAGTGCTTTCCCACATACATTCTTATTTGATATTCTGTGCAAAATTTTAAGGTGGATGGGGAAAATGTTTTCTGTCATATTTTATAGATAGGGAAACTGGAACTCAGAGAGGCTAAGTGATTGCCTAAAGTCATAAAGTTGGTGAAAGATAGAGTCAGGATTTGCATTAGCAAGAAGGAGATATGTAATTATTTATTAAGTACATGTACAGGGCAGGGCAACCTGAGTTCAAAACTTGCCTTTGGTAAATATTGAATTATGATCCTGGACAAATTACTTAACCCTCGAGTGTCCCAGGGAAATCGCCAAAATTATAACTTACAAAACAGTTATTGATCTGTACTGGTAGAGGGAATTGTGTTCTCAGGGAGATATCTATGCAAATGAAATCACAGGTAGGGGCAAAAGAAAGAAACACCCATAGTCCAACTAACTGGTAGATTTCTTGCACCTTTAATTTTTGCAGGTTCTTGCAATAACATAAACTAAAGCTGGTCACATTAAATGAAGTTGAATATAAAATATTTTATTTGAAATTTTTAATTGCTCAAAAATTGTGCCAGCTTCAATTTCAACATTCCTAAAAGTTATTTTATGTCATTTTGTCTTATTATAAACTGTCTTTGGAACAAAATTAAGTTGTTATGAAAGTCCAAATAAGATACATGTATTTTCTCTTTGCTATGTAATTCCATTTCTACACTTTTCTTTTTTCTTTTATATAGTGATAAAAGTGTTCATTTCTCATTTTTCTGAGCTTGGCCTTTTAAAATGTCCCAGTCTATTGTTGTCAAGGGAGCTTTGTAGCACTGATAATGATCGGATAATAACTTTGATTTTGAACCTCTATTACTTAAGATTGTGTTGCATTCCCCCAGATGGACTGAACATCAGGGCTTGTTAGCACTATAATTGCAAACCTTTCCTTGGAGGCATTTTCTCTGCCTTATGTTCACCTGGAGTGAAGAATTGGAACACAGATTTGTATTGTTCGTTCTTCTTCTTTTTTTTTCGTTCTCCAAATATCTGATTTAAAGGTTTCTTTTTACAAAACAAATCAGAAGACTTTATTACTAATCAATTTATTTATATTTGGTATTGGTAATTAATGCAAATCTTGATTATAACTTGAAATGAATGAGTAACTCCAAAACTGATATGACCACATGGAACAGAAGGGAATTTATAATACCATTACAGATAGAAAAGATTAAGATAGAAGTAGTATAGTCACTAACCCTTTAATTCAGTTTACTGGGATTTTTGAAAGCACATTAACTACTGTAATAAAATAAATTTCTAATTTCCAATCTTTTCTTTCTACCCATGGATCACCTTTTGAAATATGAAGGAAAAATAACTGTAGAAATAGTCCATTCAGTTTGCAATTACACAGTTAACAATATTACATTAACAATATACATTGCTTAATCTTACAACTGTATTTAGCCAAATTTAGGTATTTTCTTACTAAAAACCAGTCATTTGTATTAATTGCAAGAGTTAATCCTATTTAGTAACATTTTCTTGCACATGATGTGATACATTCTGTCTTTGCTGAAAAAAAGCCTCTAAACATCATCAATCTTTGTTTTCCCTTGTTATATGAGTCTTCCCAGTGTCCACAATCCTGAGCTACATGTCTTTGCCCACTCAAAAAATCAATAGGAACACACTTTAACACAAAACATAGAAAGTTTCAAGCATCTACCTCCCCATTTAGCCTCTAATCTATTTAAAATTCAATGGGATTCTCATCCAAGGACACAATTATCAAGGATTCAATAAAAAGCTGTAATTGAGATTTTCTGTTTGATTACAGAAATTTTGGAAGCATTTCTTTTTCTTTTTTTTGAGATAATTGGAGTAGTATTTATTGTTGTTGGATAAGTAAAGCCAATATAATTTTTAATTAATTAATTTATTTTTAGTTTTCAACATTCACTTCCATAAGATTTTGAGTTCCAAATTTTCTCCCCATCTCGTTCCTCCCCCTCCCCAAGATGACATGCATTCTGAGTACCCCTTCTTCTAATCTGCCCTCCATTCTATCTCTCCCTCCTTTCTCTTATCTCCTTCCCCTTCAATTTTCCTGTAGGGCAGGATAGATTTCTATACCCCATTGCCTGTATATCTTATTTCCTGGTTGCATGTGAAAACAAGTTTTTTTAACTTTTGTTTTTAAAATTTTGGGTTCCAAATTTTCTCCCTTCCACCGTCCCCACCTACACTCATTGAGAAGGTAAGCAACTCAATACAGGTTGTACATGTGTAGTCATGCAAAACACTTCCATAGTAGTCATGTTGTGAAAAACTAAGTATATTTCCCTCCTATTTGTTCTATTCTCTCTTTTAACCTGTCCCTCCTCAGAAGTGTTTACTTCTGATTACCCCTTTTCCCAATCTTCCCTCTCTTCTATCATCCTCCTGCTCTCTTATCCCTTCTCCCCTCCCTATTCTTCTGTAGAGTAAGATAGATTTCCATACCCAATTGAGTGTGTGTGCTATTCCCTCCTTAAGCCAAATCTGATGAGAATAAGATTCACTCATTCCCTCTCACCTTCACCCTCTTGCCCTCCACTGTAAAAGACTTTTCATGTCTGTTTTATGTGAGATAATTTACCCCATTCTACCTCTCCCTTTCTTCTTTTCTCCACATAATCTTTATTCTCTGGATATCACCCCTTCATCTTCAACTCACCTGGTGCCCTCTATTTATCTCTCTCTCTCTCTCTCTCTCTCTCTCTCTCTCTCTCTCTCTGTCTCTCTATCTATACATACATGCATACATAAATTTTTTTCCTTCCAACTACTCTAATACTGACAACAGACTCATTAGTTACAAATATCATCTTTCCATGCAGAATGTAAATAAATCAACCTTAATAAGTCTCTTATGATTTCTCTTTCTTGTTTACTGCTTCATGTTTCTCTTGAGTCTTGTATCTGAAAGACAAATTTTTCTATTCAACTCTGGTCTTTTCAGCAAGAATGATTGAAAGTCTCCTATTTCACTGAATGTTCATTTTTCCCTCTGAAGAATTATGCTCAGTTTTGCTGGGTAGATGGTTCTTGGTTGTAATCCTATCTCCTTTGCCCTCCGGAATATTATATGCCAAGCCCTGCAATCCCTTAATGTAGAAGCTGCTAAATCTTGTGTTATCCAGATTGTGTTTCCACAATACTTGAATTGTTTCTTTCTGGCTGCTTGCAGTATTTTCTCCTTGACCAGGGAACTCTGGAATTTGGGTACAATATTCCTAGGAGTTTTCCATTGGGGATCTCTTCAGAAGGTGATTGGTGACTTCTTTCAATTTCCATTTTGCCCTCTGGTTCTAAAATATCAGGGCAGTTTTCCTTGATAATTTCTTGAAAGATGATATCTAGGCTCTTTTTTTGATCATGGCTTTTAGATAGTCCAATAATTTTTAAATTTTCTCCTTTGGATCTATTTTCCTGTTCAGTTGTTTTTCCAATGAGATATTTCACATTGTTTTCTATTTTTTTTTATTCTTTTGAATTTGTTTTACAGTGTCTTGATTTCTCATAAAGTTACTAGCTTCCAATTGCTCCATTCTAATTTTTAAGGAAGTATTTCCTTCAGTAAGCTTTTGGACTTCCTTTTCCATTTGGCCAGTTTTACTTTTTAAGGCATTCTTCTCCTCCTTGGACCTCTTTTGCCATTTGGGTTCGTCTATTTTTTAAGGTGTTATTTTCTTCAGTATTTTTTTGGGTCTCCTTTAGGAAGCTGTTGACTTATTTTTCGTGACTTTCTTGCATCACTCTCAGTTTTTCCTCTACTTCTCTTATTGCTTCTCAAAATCCTTTTTGAGCTCTTCCATGGCCTGGAACCAATTCATATTTTTCTAGGCAAAGAAAAAGAATACTGCACCAGTGAAGACATGTCTGCAATCCCCTCTAATCAGCCACTTGATTCCCCCTCATTCTGTGGGCTGGAAGCTCAGGAGGCAGCTGCCACCCAGGGGCCGTGCTCAGGGACTGTGGCTGGGACCCCACTTTTCTCTCTCACCACAGACACAGATTTTTCCTACTGACCTTCTAAGTTGTCTTTGATGTTCATGGATTGAGAAGTCTGGAAACCACTACAACTGCCTGTGATTCAATTCCCTGAGGCCTGCTCCAGGTTCACTGAGACCTGCGTGCCTATGCCGAACTGGGTTCCTCTCCCAGCCCGACGCGATGTACCTTTCTGATCAACCATCCAGGTTGTCTTGGGATGCAAATTTGTTTTATTCTGTCTTTTTGTGGGTTCTACTGCTTGAGAATTTGTTTAGAGTCATTTCTTATAGGTATTTGGAGGGGTTTGGGGCAGAGCTCAAGCAAATCACTGCTTTAACTCCGCCATCTTGGCTCTGCCCCCAGAAACATTTCTTCTATTCTGTTGGTAGCATCTACATTTTTCTGATGACAATGTGTGGCTCAGTGGGCTGGGCAACAGAAATAAAGGGGATTAAA
The DNA here is from genome assembly GCF_900497805.2 of Vombatus ursinus. Taxonomy (NCBI): domain Eukaryota; kingdom Metazoa; phylum Chordata; class Mammalia; order Diprotodontia; family Vombatidae; genus Vombatus; species Vombatus ursinus. Next base: position 7,673,439 of record NW_020954598.1, read on the forward strand.
GCAGTCTGAATATAAGGATTGGTGGTAAGGCAGATTAATTTCTAAAGGTCCTAGCAGTAATAATAAGAATTAAAATTTTTACAGTTTTTTTAAGTTTTGTGAAACACTTTGCATACATTATCACCTTTAATCTCACAAAAATACTCTGAGATGGACCCTACAAATGAGAATATTTCCATTTTACAAATGATGAAACTGAGGCTCAGAGAGATTAAATGCATTACCCAAGTTTTTCCAGCAAGTTCATGTTAGAAGAGGAGTCTGAATACTCATCTCATTGACTCTGTTGGCACTCTAACCAGGATGCCACATTGAATCTCAGGAACTACAAAGAGGGAATCTGTACAAGTGATTGGGATTTAGAGCAAGCCAGGAAACAAAAGAGATCCTGGAGCAGGGAGTAGGAGAAGGGGCAGCCACTAAAATATTATGAAGGTATAACAGTAAACTGAACAGATAGGTGTGTCCAGGCAGGTGGAGTAAACACAATTCAATGTAATGCAGCAGCAATCAGTAGGAAGAGAAGAGGGTCAAGCAAAACTTGGTATGAGGGAAGTCTTATCTCTGACAGCGGGACAGAGTCATAAGACTATTTTGGGGGGCGTGGAGATATTAATTCAGAAATAACTGTTCAAAACAAGAGAACTAGAAAGAAGAGTCAAATTTGACAAAGAGGGGAATGGCGGGTATCCAAATCTTGAGATAGGAATATGAAGTAGAAAACTTGATCACAATGAAACTGATCAAAGTTGAGTTGCTAATAAATAAGGAGGCACTGTTTTCTTCAGCACATGTAGTTTTTCAGAAATTAAAAAAGGAAAACCTCGGTGATAATTTCAGTCATGACTTTAATTAGCCAAGTTTAGCATTACATTTCAGTCTCTGTTATCTCGTTGAGCAATTTGATCAGCTCTTACCTAATCATTTATTCCTTTCTGTTGTTCCGTAACCCCTTTCCTCATCATGATCGAGGAAGTAATGAACACAAACTTTCAAAGGCTCATCTAAGAAGTTTTAGTGTGGCTGTATATCTATAATTAAAAGTTAGAAAAAAGGGCTTTTTTTACATGAGGTTGGGGTCCACTGATGACTTGATCATAGAATGTTATACTAATTAAGCCCAACCTCTATAACTTTACTGAGAAATCCAGGATACAATCTACTTTATTCCCCCAAAGAGTTCTATACCCCGTTTATTGCTGGATGGCTTAACAATATATTCAGAGCTGATACACTCCTTTCATTGCTTGACTGAGGAACATTATTCTGTAACTAGATTGAAAAAAATGTCTGGAACATTATAAATGACTGTTGATTGTTTGAATAATTGATTAAAGACAAGACTGTTGGTAGCCTTAGTAAAAATTTCCATTTCATACAGCCAAACTGCAAAATTAGATGCTTGATTAAGCATTGGAACTTCCAGGAGGTGGTACAAAGATGGTGGCATAAAGAAAGCACTGAGCCAAACTCTCCCAACATTTCCTTCCAAATAACTTTAAAATGATAACTCAAATAGAATTCAGGAATAGCAGAACCAACAAAAGTTCAAAGTGAGATATTCTTCCTAGAGGTCTGAAAGAGAAATCCGTAACAATAGTGTGGAGGCTGGTTCTGAGCCTAGGTAGATAAAACACTAGTGGTGGGAGTAGGTGGTAGTAATAGGAGAAGCAATGGTCCCTGGAATTCTCAAACCAGAGGCAATAAAAGGACCTGGCAACTGGTAAGAAAGAGATTATAGGGGACCCCATGTGCTAGTACTAAATGCAGGATCAGATACTGTTTGGTGCCTCCATTGCCTACAACCACTTACAGGTCACAGTTCAAGAGTGAAAAGGAGCACTTTCAGTCAGGAGGGAGCAGGAAATCTGAGGAACAGTGTCACTTTTGGTTATCAGAGATACTGAAGAAAAGTATAATTTCTGGACCCAAGGGAACAGGAGCTCTGAAGAGGAGTTTCAATTGCAGTCCCAAGGGATCAGGAACTCTTCCTGGGTAAGAACCAGAGTATAGACCAGGAGAGCTTCTCCCAAGATCACATCAACTTGGAAGTACCAAAAACTTCCAAACCCAGAGAAATAGCTCTGAAAACAACAATGTAGAAAAAGGCAGACTTTTATGATCTCTTTGGGATACAGCCCTAGAAGTGGTATTGCTGGGTCAAAGAGTATGCACATTTTTATTGCCATTTGGGCATAGTTCCAAATTGCTCTCCAAAATGATTGGATCATTTCACAACACCACTAACAAAATATTAATGTTCCAATTTTTCCACATCTTCTCCAACATTCATCATTTTCCTGTTTTGTCATGTTGGCCAGTCTGATAGGTGTGATGTGGTACCTCAGAGTTGTTTTGGTTTGCATTTCTCTAATAAATAGTGATTTAGAGAATTTTTTCATATAACTCAGCATGGCTCTAATTTCTTCATCTGAGAACTTCATGTTCATATCATTTGACCATTTATCAATTGGGGAATGACTTGTATTCTTATAGGTTTGACTTAATTATATATATATGTTATATATATAGTATATATATATATATATATATATATACACACACACATATGTGTGTGTGTGTTAGAAATGAAGCCACTATCAGAGAAACTGGTTGTAAAAATTCTTTCAAAGTTTTCTACTTCCCTCCTAATCTTGGTTGCATTGACTTTGTTTATGCAAAACCTTTTTAATTTAATGTAATCAAAATTATCCATTTAGCATTTCCTAATGTTCTCTATCTCCTGTTTGGTCATGAATTCTTCTGTTCTCCATAATTCTGACAGGTAGACTATTCCTTGCTCTCCCAGTTTGCTTATAGTATCAGTCTTTATATCTAAATTATGAACCCATTTTGACTTTATTTTGGTATATAGTGTGAGATTTTGGTCTATGCCTGGTTTCTGCCATACTCTTTTTCCAGTTTTCCCAGAGTTTTTGTCAAAGAGTGATTTCTTATCCCAGAAGCTGGGGTCTTTGGGTTTATCAAATAGTAGATTACTATTGCCATTGACTACTATGTCTTGCATACTTAACCTATTCTAATTATCCACCACTGTATTTCTTAGCCAGTAGCAAGTAGTTCTGATGACTGCTGCTTTATAATACAATTTAAGATCTGGAATTGCTAGGCCACCTTCCCCTGCATTTCTTTTCATTAGCTCCCTTGATATTCTGGACTTTTCTTATTCCAAATGAATTTTGTTATTATTTTTTCTAGCTCCATAAAATATTTTTTGTTGGTTTGATTGATATGACATTGAATAAGTAAATTAGCTGTGGTAGAATTGTCATTTTTATTATATTAGCTCAGCCTACCCATGAGCAACTGATATTTTTGCATTCACTTAGATCTGACTTTATTTGTGTGACAAGTATTTTGTAATTGTGTTCATATAGTTCCATTGTTTGTTTCAGGAGGTAGACTCCAAATATTTTATGACTACAGTAACTTTAAATGGGATTTCTCTTTCCGTCTCTTGCTGTTGAGCTTTGTTGGTAATATATTGAAATGCTGATGATTTATGTGGGTTTATTTTATAGCCTTCAACTTTATATCCTTCAACTTTACTAAAGTTGTTTATTATTTCAAGTAGTTTTTTACATGATTCTCTAGGATTCTCTAAGTATATCATCATATCATCTGCAAAGAGTGACAACTTCGTTTCTTCTTTGCCTATTTTAATGCCTTCAATTTCTTTTTTCTTCTCTTATTGCTAAAGCTAACATTTCCAGTACAATATTGAACAACAGTGGTGATAATGGACATCCCTGTTTCACCCCTGATCTTATTGAAAATGCTTCTGGCTTGTCCCTATTACATATGATGCTTGCTGAAGGTTTTAGGTAGATGCTATTTATTATTTTAAGGAAGACTCCATTTATTCCTTCACTCTCTAGTGTTTTGGATAGGAATGGGTTTTGTATTTTGTCAAAAGCTTTTTCTGTGTCTATTGAGATGATCATGTGGTTTTTGTTAGTTTTGTTGTTTATATGATCAGTTATGCTAATAGTTGTCCAAATATTGAACCAGCCCTGTATTCCTGGTCTAAATCCTACCTGGTCATAATGTATTATGCTTGTGATAAGTTACTGTAATCTATACGCTAATATTTTATTTAAAAATTTTTGCATCTATATTCATTGTAGAAATTGATCTTTAATTTCCTTTCTTTGTTTTGACTCTTCCTGGTTTAGGTATCAGCACAGTATTTGTATAATAAAAAGAACTTGATAAGATTGCTTCTTTGCCTATTTTCCCAAATAGTCTATATAGTATTGTAATTAATTGTTCTTTAAATGTTTGATAGAATTCGTTTGTAAATCCATCTGACCCTGGAGATTTTTTCCTGGGGAGTTCATCAGTGACTTGTTCAATTTCTTTTTCTGAGATGGGGTTATTTAAGTATTTTACTTCTCCTTCTGTTAATCTGGGCAATTTATATTTTTTGTAAATATTTATCCATTTCACTAAGATTGTCAAATTTATTGGCATAGAGTTGAGCAAAATAATTCCTAATTGCTGTTTTAATTTCCTCTTCATTGGTGGTGGATTCACCCTTTTCATTGTTGATACTGGTAATTTGGTTTTCTTCTTTTGTTTTTTCTAATTGAATTAAGCAAAAATTTATTTTATTGTATTTTTTTCATAAAACTAGCTCTTAGTTTTATTTATTAGTTCAATAGTTTTCCTAATTCCAATTTTATTAATTTCTCCTTAGGTTTTCAGTATTTCTAATTTCATGTTTAATTGAGGATTTTTAATTTGTTCTTTTTCAATTTTTTTTTAGTTTTATGCCCAATTCATTGATCTCCTTTTCTCTATTTTATTCATGTAAGCATTTAGAGATATAAAACTTCCCCTAAGAGCTGCTTTTGCTGCATCCCATAAGTTTTGGTATGTTGTCTCATTATCGTCATTCTCTTGAATGAAGTTATTGGTTGTTTCTATGATTTGTTGTTTGACCCATTCATTTTTTTAGGATTAGATTATTTAGTTTCCAATTAATTTTTATTCTATCTTTCCATAGTCCTTTATTACACATAATATTTGTTGCATCATGATCCGAAAAGGATGGATTTAGTATTTCTGCCTTTCTGCATTGGATTGTGAGGTTTTTATGCCTTAGTACATGGTCAATTTTTGTGTATGTGCCATATGCCGCCGAGGGAAATATATATATACATATTCCTTTCTATCCCCATTCAATTTTCTCCAGAGGTCTACTATACCTAACTTTTCTAATATTCTATTCACCTTCTTAAATTCTTTCTTGTTTATTTTGTGGTTAGATTTATCCAGTTCAGAGAGGGGGAGGTTGAGGTCCCCCACTAGTATAGTTTTGTTGTCTATTTCTTCCTGTAATTCCCTGAACTTCTCTTCTAAGAATTTGGATGCTATACCATTTGGTGTATATATGTTTAGTAATGATATTATTTCATTGTCTATGGTGCCTTTTAGCAGGATGTAAATTCTTTCCTTATTTCTTTTGATAAAATCTATTTTTTGTTTCTGCTTTATCTGAGATCAGGATTGGTACCCCTGCTTTTTTTTTTTTTTGCTTCAGCTGAAGCATAATATGTTTTACTCCAGTCTTTTACCTTTATTGTGTGTGTCCCTCTGTTTCAAATGTGTTTCCTGTAAACAACATATTGTAGGGTTATGGTTATTGAAAGTTGACTTTCAAGTACACGACTGAAGAGAAGCATAAAAAAGTAAACTTTAAAGGGAAATCACAAGGGACTTAAGGTTAAACTCTTTACATTCCTATCTGGGAAAATGATACTTGTAACTCCTAAGGACTTTCTCATCATTAGAACAGTTTGAAGGAGTATATATAGAGAGCACAGGTGTGAGTTGAATATGAAGGGATAATATCTGAAAAAACTAAAATTAAATTAAGAGCTGAGAGAGTAATGTACTGAGAGAAAGAGAAAGGTAGAATGGGGTAAATTTTTTCACATACAAGAAGCAACAAAAAGCTTTTACAGTGGAAAGGAAGAATGGGGACATGTGGGAGATGAGTAAAACCTAACTTTCATCAGAATTGGCTCAAAAGTGTATTAACATACACACTCAATTTGGTATACAATTCTATCTTACCCTAAAAGAAAGTAGGAGGGTAAGGGGTTAAAAGAAGGGAAGGTAATAGAAGCGAGGGCAGATTGTGGTAGGGTGTAGTAAGAAGCAAATCACTTTTGAAGAGAAACAAGGTGAAAAGAGAAAGAATAGAGTAAGAGGGGGGAATAGGATGGGGGGAAATATGGTTAGCAATATTAGTTATGAAAAAGTTGAAGCAAGTGTCTCTGATAAAGGCCTCATTTCTCAAACATGTAGAGAACTGAGTCGAATTTATAAAAGTAAGATCCATTCCCCAATTGATACATCATCCAAAGATATGAACAGTTTTATGATGAAGAAATTAAAACTTTCTATAGCCATATGAAAAAAAAATTCTAACTCAGTACTGATTAGAGAAATGCAAATTAAAATAATTCTGAGGTACTACTTCATACATATTAGATTGGCTAATAGGATAGAAAAGGAAAAAGACAAATGTTGGAGGGCATGTGGGTAGAATGAAACATTAATGCACTGCTGGTGGAGTTATGAACTGATTTAACAATTTTTTTAAGGGCAATTGGGGTTAAGTGACTTGCCCAGGGTCACACAGCTAGTAAGTGTCAAGTGTTTGGTCTGAGGCTGTATTTGAACTCAGGTCTTCCTGACTTCAGGGCAGGTGCTCTAGCTACTGCACCACCTAGCTGCCCTTGATTTAGCCATTGTTTAGAGCAATTTGGAACTACACCCAAAGAACTAAGAAACTGTGTATATTCTTTGACCTAGCAGTGCCACTGCTACTTTTGTATCTCAAAAGAGATTAAAAAAAGGAAAAGGACTGAGATGTACAAAAATATCTATTGCAGCTCTTCTCTGTTGGCAAAGAACTGGAAATTGAAAGGATGTCCATTAATAGGGGAATGCTTGAACAAATTATGGTATGTGATTTTGATGGAATACTATTTTGCTATAAGAAATAATGAGCAGGATCCTCTCAGAAAAACCTGTAAAGACTTACATGGGCTGATGCAAAGTGAAATGTACTGTGTACAAAATAACAGCAATATTGTAAAATGATTAGCCATGAATGATTTAGCAATTTAGCAATACAATTATGCAAGACAACTCAGAACGTCTTATTATGAAAAATGCTTTCCATCCCCAGAGAAAGAACTTATGGTGTTTGAATAAATATTGAAGCACAGTTTTTTTAACTTTATTTTTCCTGAGGATTTTGCTTTTCCTATGTTTTCTTTTACAACATGACTAGCATGGAATATTTTGTTTGACTACACCTGTATAACCTATTTTGAATTGCTTACTTTCTCAATGGAGGATGAGGGGTGGGGAGAGAGGAAGGGAGAGAATTGGAACTCAAAGTTTTAAAAATGAATATTAAAATTGTTTTTACATGTAACTGGAGAAAATAAAATACTAAATAAAACAAAAAAGCATACGATGGTATACATGAGAGAAAGATCATTAGGGCTTAAATAAGATTAAAATATTTACATTCCTGTGTAAGAAGATTATACTTGTAACTGTGAAGTACTTTATCATTATTAGGGCATTTAGAAGGAGTATATATCAACAGAAGGCATGGATGTGAAATGACAATGATAGGATGATTATAAAAATAACATTAAGGGGTGAGAAAGAGGAATACACTAGGAGAAGGGGTAAGGGAGAGGTAGAAGAAAGAAAACTATTTCACAAAAAAGTGACGCAAAAAGAAGAGTTTTTTTTTTTTCTGGTGGCAGTTTACAGTAGAGGTAAAGATGGGGGTACTGGTGCAGGAAACAGTTGAACCTTATTCTCATCTGAATTGAATCAAAGAGGGAATGACATACACACTCAATTGGTTATTGAAATCTATTTTACCCTACAAGTGCTAGCAGATAAGAGAAAGTTAGGGGAATTGATACAAGTGAGTATGGATTAAGGGAGGTAGTGGTCAGAAGCAAAACAAATTCCTTTGATGAAGGACAGTAAAAGAGAGAAGGATAAATAGGAGGAAATAAGTTGAAGGAAATGCAAAGTTAACAGTCAGAACTGTGAAGGTAAATGGGATGAGCTCACTCATAAAATGGAAGTGGATAGTAGAATGGATTAAAAACTAGAATCCAACATGTTTACAAGAAACATACTAGAAACAGAAAGACACACACAAAGTAAAAATAAGAGGCTACAGCTGAATATATTCTAATTTATAATCTAATCTATTCAGCTTCAGCTGAAGCAAAAAAAATGGGTAGCAATCATGACCTCAGAAAAGGCAAAAGCGAAAATATTCGTAATTAAAAATAGAAAACAACACTGAGATCTCATTCTCATACCTATCAGATTGGCTTACATGTCAGAAAAGGAAAATGACAAATGCCAGAGAGGATATGGATAATTTGGGATGCTAATGTGCTTGTTGGTGGAGCTGTGAACTAGTCTAACCATTCTAACAATTTGGAACTAAGCTTAAAGGGCTATAAAACTGTGCATACTCTTTGACCCAGCAATGCCACTACTACCCTGTATCCCAAAGAGTTTTTTAAAAAACAGTGAATAAGACTTATTTGTACAAAAATATTTAAAGCAGCTCTTATTGTTGTATCAAATAATTGGATATTGAGGCAATGGCTATCTCTTAGAGAATGGCTGAACAAGCTGTGGTATATAATTGTGGTAAAATATTACTGTACTATTAAGGAATCATAAGAAAAATGGTTTCATAAAAACTTGGGAATACTTAAATGAACTTATGCAAAGTAAAGCAAGCAGAAACAGAACAAAAAAATTCTTCATAGTAACAATATTGTAAAGATGATCCACTAAGAAAGACTTAGATACTCTGATCAAGAAAATGATCTAAAATCATTCCAAAGGAATCCTGAAGAAAAAGATTGTCTATCTCCAGAGAGAGAATTGATGTACTCTGAAAGCAAATTGAAGCATATTTTTGTTTTTATTTAGTTTATTTTTTTCCTCTTTTGTCCATTTTTTATTATTTGCAACATGGCTAACATGAAACTATGTTTTACATGACACATGTATGAATGATATAAAATTGTTTGTCTTCTCAAAGAGGCAGGAGGGGAAAGAAGGAGAGAGAGTATTTGGGGCTCATTTTTAAAAAAAATTTTAAAAAATAAATGTTAATGTACCTGGGAAATATTTAATGAAATACAAATATATTGGGAAAATTAAGAGGTACCATTTTCTAAGGACTACAGAGGCAGTGTATCCCTTCCAATGTAAATATTCTTGTAATTTAACTCTCATACTCCTACTTTGAAGACAAATGTAACAGTTGTTTATTTTGATGATGATGTAGGTGGCTATATCTCCTTCATTATTGAAAGAAGTACTCAAACATTAAAGTGAGATCATTATTAAGAGTAGTGGTGCTGGTAGGGGGTGTAGGGAGTGTTCAGGGAAGACTAGTGCCTCTGATGTGAGAACTGCCATACCCTCTTCAGGGATGCTTTCCAATTTTGGTGTCCATCTGATCCACTTTACTCTCAACTGTGGCTCCAAGAAGCTGTAGCATACACAATGGCCACACCACAGTAAAACATTTCAGTAGACAGGCTAAACCAATTGGAGGATAATTAAAGGGTTACAAACCTATCAGCGAATTGGAGAAGATGTTTACCCCAAGCAAGTGAAGACTTCCCCTGGTAGAGTGGGTGGGTGAGAACTATTTGTTCCAACAGCCATGAAGGCAGCTGAAGTAGGCACTGTGGAGCACTTAGAGCTTGGTCAGACATCAAAGACAACAAGATTATCCACTTCATCTTGAGCCATCACCAGTCATCTTGACTCTGTCCTGCCACTGGACTGTGATGATTCTGGAAGAGAGTGAGGCCAACAACTTTGTGCAACTGTCTCACTTAAATCCAATTTATGCACCAGTCAAAAAACATCACCTATACCATTTTTACCTATCTCAAAGTCCTGTGGTGACAGGCAAGTGATGAAACAGCAGATGAGGATACACTGAGAGCTGTACTTACAACCCTGCACACACAAGTGGCCCAGGCCATAGGGTCATCTCACTGGAATCAGCAGTGGGATTCAGCAGCCCTCTGGATGTCTGACCAGTTTTTTAAAGATCTTACTGCTCACCTCCTAATGTGAGGAAGGGGCTAGAAAAGGTGTCCTAAAAATTGTCTGCTTACACAACCCTGGCTGATTACCACAGCAGGCAAGGATCCCACCCTCTGATTGAAACACAAAAAAAAGTAAAAACAAAAAACAAAAAACTTCTACAAAGATGATTACACTTTCCATTGGTGCAATGCATGTGTACACACTGAAGTCAAAGAAAAAAAATTATAAAGACCTGGAGACCATTTTCATCGACAAGCTTATAATTCTGGGTGATTTTAATGCTAGATTAGGCTCAGACTTTGAGACACAGCAGAGAATCTTTAGGAGGAATGGAGTTGGAAACAGCAACAGCAATGATCACTTACTGCTGAAGACTTTTGAATCTTATAACCTCATCACAAATACTGTCTTCTTTCTACCTAAATGCAATAAAACTTCATGGATGCAGTCTTGCAGAAAATATTGGCATTTAATAGACTATGTGATTGTATGGAGAAGAGACAGACAGGATGTGAGAGAAACAGAGGCAATGTGTGGCACAGAATGCTGGACTGACCATAGACTTATCCTCTCCAAGCTAAATATTCACATTCAGTAAAAGTGGTGGCCCCAAAATGACTACCAGAAGAATTAATGTCAACAGAGTAGAGCACTTCTCTGAGAGCGGTTTGTTGCTAACTTGGAAAGTTGAACCAACACACAATTGGCAACTGTGGAGCAGAAAAGGAGTGGGCAGCTTTTAGAGATTTGGTGTACAGCATTGCATTTGCTCGTCTGGGACAGAATAGTCACAAACATCAAGACCGGTTTGACAAAAATGGTGGGGAAAGTCAGAAGTTACTAAATGAAAAATCAGAATTCCACAGGGTTTGCCATCATGGTAGTTCATCCATTTATAAGAAGGCAGCATTTAATTCCATCAAAAGTAAAGTATGCGCAAAGCTTAGAGAGATGCATGATTCTTGGCTCAGTAAGAAGGCAGATGAAATTTAGTTTTATGCTGACAGTAACTATCCAAAGCACTTTTTTGATACCCTGAATGATATTTATGGGTCAAAGACCTATGGTGTATCTCAACTACCCAGTGCTCATGAAGCCACATTGATTAATGATAAAGACATGATCCTAGAGAGATGTCATGCAAATAAGTAACAGAACTAAGTCTCCTAACTTAATTTCTTATGCTCCTTCAACTCTGAAGTTAAATGCATCAACACAATTCCCTACTTAAAATATATTTTAAGCAGTGTAGATTTTTATAAAAGGGAAAAAATAGTTCATTTGCCATCTAACCCCCTACAATACAGACATCTTTTTAAAAAATTTTAGATTTATAAAATATCTATATAAACTCATTAAGTATAGTAATCCCTGAAACAATGTTAAGCAGAATAGTACTATTTTCCTGTATTGCTGCCTCCTAACTTTTTTATATGGGTTAAGATAAGAATATATTTCAGTTATCCTGACATTGAAATAAAGTATGAATGAACATAAGAAAGAAAACATTGTGAAGATACACCTTCATCCTTGGATCCTTTCTGTTTCCAGTTGTTTAGACTACAAATGTAAGGAACACTAGTTATCTTTAACATCTTTCATAATGCATGCATTGAAAGGCAAAAAATGGTGATAAATTAATTTCCCATTACCTGTCAAAATAAGAATAACCATTGGCACATATGATTACTGAATTATAGAGTCACAGAATTTTGAGTGTTGTGGTGGCTCTCAATGACTATTCAATCCAATCTGTCCTCCAAAAAGAAGACTAACCAAAAGTGACAATCCAACCTCTATACTTTTAGACTTCCAGAAAAGGTTATGCACTATTTCTTGAGGTGAGACATTCTACTAGTAAATATCTCTAATTTTAGGGAGATTTTTTTATATCAAGTTTAAATTTGCCTTTCTGCAACTTCTACCCATTGTTCCTAATTCTTCCTTGTAAGGCCAAAAAATATACATCTGTTCTTTTTTTTTACTTATATCAGCCTTTCAGTCCCTTGAGGATGGCTAAAATAAACTTCAATATGAGAGATTTTAGTTTTGTCAATGCATGGTGAATTTAACTGTCCATATTAAATAGATATATATTTAAGAAAAAATATGTTCTGTGGAATATACTAAGCTTGATGAGGCAGAATGTGTAATGATAACTAAACATGACAAATCCTTCATGGAACTTATAATCTAGTCAAAGAGATTAGACATATGCACACAAGTAGAAATGAAAGAAAAGTTGTGTTAAATAAGAACTACCAAAAATAGACATGGAGATTCAGAAAAGGAAGAATCATTTCTTTTTGAAAAGAGGATAAATGAAGGTTTCATGGAGTATATAACATTTGGACTTCATCTTGAAGGACAGATAAAATTCCTATAAGTAGAGATATATGGGGAAGTAATTTTATAGTTATAGAGAATGTCATGAAATGGAAAAAAAAGTTTAGTTGGGAAAGTATTTTCCTTTGCATAAGTCAAAAATTACTTTATATTGTACATAATATGCAATACAATTCACTTTGTATATTTGTATATTTACTATATATATTATGGTAAGTATTTTATGTATGTGCATGTGTTAATGTTTCATTCCTGTAGAATATAAGCTCCATAAGGTTCCAAGCACATAAAACTTGCTTAATAAATTATTATTTTCTGACTGATTAGCATGTGTATGTAACATTACATAATTCAGTTTGGCTGAATTATAGATGATATGAAAGGAAGAAGAGTTACATAAGATTTGAAATTCAGGTTAATGAATGTTTGTGAAGTGCTTTAAATTCCAGGACAGAGAGGGTTTTTGTTCCTTTGTTTCTTTGTTTGTTTGTTTTACCTAATTCATTGGGGAATAATGAGCAAATGCAACTTTTGCATATTAGAGAAATATGTTTTAAGAATAATATATTTGGGGAAGAGGCAAAATGGATTGAAAGCAGAAAAACTAATTAAGGCTATTATAATAGATCAGGAAATGGATATGGTAATAAAACTCTGCACTTAGATGCATTCAGTGAAAATAAAATAGGAGATTCAAGAATTATGAAAATAGAAACTTTCAGTTACTGTAGATGGAATTGGACCTTAGAAACATCCTTCTGCAGTAGATAACATATTTTCCATCTTATATTTTAACTATGATTTCACTGCTTTTCAGAATCCTATCTGTATTTTACTACCTTTTTTTCCCTTGATTTTGCCTTGACCTATGATTTCTTCAATGTAGAAAGCTCTGAGAAAGCAACTTTATCTACCAAGTCAGTTCTTTACCTTCTCTACAAATTATAGTCCCTGGGAGGCTGGGGGTTGCCTTGTGGCAGGGTGACAGAGCCAGTACATGTCAGAGTCAAGACTTGAAGTAAGGGCTTAATGATTATGAAGCCAGCTGTTTGTCTACTATGGTATTTAACTTTCATTTCATTCTATAAAATTATTGAAGATTAGCTAATTAGAATGAGGACTTCTAAATTATATTCACTTTTATTGCAATTCTAGTTGAGTGTCAGAGTGATGTAATGGAATAATGTTGGATCTGGAGTCAAGAGAAACCCAGATTCAAATCCTGTTTCTCAAACTTACTAGCTATATAGCAATCATAAAATTTAAGCCTTAGACTATCTTCTGAGACCAATATGAAATCATCCATAATAGGCATACAAATTTATTTAAATCAATGCTTTGGTGCTGAAATCATCTTGGCAAAGTCATCAGGAGAAACATGGAATAAGTATGAAGTGCCATTTAAATGTTCATGATAAATCTATAACCAAATCCTTGCAGATTATAAAATCCTAAAACATTTGGATTTTTTTAATCCCCAGAGTCTAGTATAGTATTTTGCATGTAGGAAGCATTTAAATAAAGTCTTAGTGAACTGAACATTCCTGATCTTTGAGTTTCTTTTCACTGGGGGAATGTACACTACTATGTTTAACCTGACAGGGTATTATTGTGAAAAAAAAAATGGATGTGTGTGTGAAACCACCTGTATACAAATGTTATGTAATAGTCAAGGAGACAATATGGAGTAATGACTACTAATCCGGGTAGAAATGCTGAGAACCTTAGAAGAAGGTGTCCATGCCATTCTGACAATCTGAACCATTTTGCATGAGAATTTCAAAGAGTTCATAGCATTGATAGAAATAGCCAGTAGCCCAAGATCTGCAGGGGAGGTTAGTTCAAGAGTGCAGAATGCTTTAAAGAACATAATTCAACAACATGAAAACAAATGGCTCAACAGAAAAGGCAAAAAAAAAATGTAACTCTCTAATCCCTGTTGTGGTTGTATAGTGAATTGATTGACCAGATTAGACTTTTAGAGAGATTCACAGAAGATGGGGAGAAGGAATATGGGCAGCTAAGGATGAATACGTAAAAAATGGTCTGGTAACATATGAATAGTATCAAGAGTCTTAAACTCAGAATAAATTGAAGCCAGTGATGATTGTAAAGGACAACAAAAATGATTTTTTTTTTGCTATGTTGAGGTAATAAGAAATTTCAATGGAAGGACTGGTCTTTTCCTTGGTGTGATAAGAGTATGTGGAGGAAAAGTGAAACTAATCAGTACACATTTTACTTCTGTTTTCTCTAGCAAAAAGTTGCTTTTCAGATTGGGATGAATGAAAAAAGATGGTTAAAAGGGATATAATAAGTTAGGAAATGGAAAGAAAGAACCTACCAGTTTTTTAGTACTTTCAACTCTCAAGGCCCAGATCATGTGTATTTAAGTATAATGAAAAAATTATCAGGTGTGATTTGTTTAAGCATCCATTGTTAATGTTTGAAATTGTGTGGAAAATGGAAAACTTAGCAAATTAAGCAAGGAAGGAAAGAAGGAAGGAAAGAATATCTTAATTAAGTTCCTACTGTGGAAATGATTTGATTAGTTGTTTTCAGTCATGTCCAACTCATTGTGACCCCATTTGGGGTTTTCTTGATAAAAGATGCTACAGTGATTTGTCATTTCTTTCTCCAGCTCGTTTCACAGATAAGGAAACTGAGATAAACAGGGTTAAGTGATTTTCCCAGGGTCACACATTTAGTAAGTGCCTGAGGACAAATTTGAACTCAGGAAGATAACTCTTCCTGCCTCTAGACCAATACTCTATCTACTGCACCACTGTGCTGCCCCAAGGAAATAATACAGAAGATTTAATTAAGCACTTACTATATTCTAGACATTTGGCTAATTAATTTATGTATATTCTCATTTGATCTCACAACAACCCTGGAAAGTAGATGCTATTATAACCCCCATTTTACAGTTAAGCAAACTGAGGCAGACAGAGGTTAAGTAACTTTCCCAGGATCACATAACTAGTGTCTGAGGATGGGAAACAAAAAAAATTGTTCCAGTTTTCAAAAATGGAAAAATATATGGTCTTCAAGCTCTAGAATGATAAGAATCATATTTCTATCAAAATTATAGGACTGCATGTTTATGAACATTTAGTAACAAAAAGACTGCATTAGGAAGAGGTCAAGCCACATTAATATCACTTAGCTTTATCAGAATAAAATTGAGAGATGAGGAGTATTCTACGGACCTGGCAGACCTGGATTTCTATAAGACATTTAACAAAGTCACTCTTGGAACACTTGTGCATAAGATCAAGACTTGTGGGCTAGGTGATGTTTGTTTAGCGAGATTTGAAACACACTGAATGACTAATCTCAAAAAGTAGAGTTTAAAGAATGGTCAAATTAGAAGCAGATTATTAGTGGAATGTTATGTGGCTCTGTCACTGGTCCTATTCTGATGTCTGATCTTTGTCAATGACCAGATAAAGGGACAGAAGACATGCTTATCAAAATATTAGATACAGTTTTGGGAGGATTGTTATACAGAACTGGAATTCAAAAACTTCTTGACACAAAAAGATGAGCCAAATGAAAAAGGATGAAATGGAACAGAAAAGATAAAAACTATAAAAAAAGTCAACTGCAGAAATAGAGGACATGAAGACATAACTAGGCAACAGTTCACATGGGGAGGAAATGATTTTATGCAACCGAAACATAATAGTCAAAACAGCAAATGAAATCCTATGCTGCATTAATAGCAGTAACAAACAGAACAATGTTTTAAATATGATCTGCCCTGGTCAAACCATAAAATAGTTGACATTTCTGGAGTATGGTAAGTATTTATGGGAATCATCGTTATGATGCCAACAAAGATTGTGTACAGAGAGGAAAATCACGATGCTAGGGAAAATCGAAACTATGTCATACTTGCCTCAGTTGAAGAAATGGATCATGTGGTCTAGAGATAAAAAGATAGAAGGTAAATCTGAATTAAATTAAACATGGAAGCAAAGGCCTAAAATAGGAGCAAAAATGTCCTCAATAAATTTAAGAGAAGTTCTTTGACTATTTGATGAAGATAGATGATTCAACATAGGAAATGTTTCCTAATTGATTGACTGAAAGAACCAAACACACAGGTAGGACTATCTATATAACAAAGTAAGTTAGTTTGAAATAATCAGTTATTTGACCTGAGTTTTAACATGTGAGTTGAGTTATGATTGTATCTTGTAGTAAAATATCCCTGAGAAGAATTCCTTTTAGAGGCATGGAATCAATCTACCCATCCCCACTGACCAAGTGATGACCTAGTAAACTTTGAATTATCAAAAGTTCAGTCATTCCAATGAGCATGTGTATACTCTTAGACTACTTTCACAAAGACTACATGAAGAGAGAAAAGGAAATCCAGTAAGTAGGACCTACGAATTTACCTCTGGCTGCAGTTGCACTCTAAGTTTGAGCACACTTTCCCCAGGTCCCTGCTGTGAGCTGTTGTGGGAGAAATCTGGCTTCTTTTCCTTGAGAGCCCAGGAAAATTCACACATACTAGCAGGCATACCTGACTTGTGGATGAGGGTGTTAAACAAAGTGAGTAGTCAAACTGAAATGAAAATAAATTTATTAGAACACGAAGGAAAAACATTCAAATTGGTAGCAACTTCAGCTTTTTAGGGCACAGACTTTTTTTTTTAATAGCTTTTTAAGGTTAGCCTAGAAAACACAGCCAAACAGTGCTATATTGTGGTAGAGGAGGAATGGAGGAAGTTTGCAAGTCTTAGGGTCACAAGAATTGCAAAAAGTCAAGCTGTTTCCTTTTGGCAATGTTTTTCATTGTAGTTAGTGTTGTCAGAATTCCTTGTGTTGGCAGCAAATCTCTGAAATGAAGGAGATCCTTTTTATTTATTTATTTATTTGATTTTTAAAATTAATTTATTTTTATTTATCAATAATCACTTCCATATGCTTTTGAGTTTAAAATTTTTCTCCCCCTTCCTCCTCACCACCTTCCCCAACGCGGTGCACAATCTGATATAGGCATACATTTACATTCCTATTAAACATATTTTCACATTAGTGATGTTGTAAGTAAAAATTAAAACCAATAGGAGGAACCATCAGAAAGAGGAAACAAAACTCAACAGAAGAGAAAAAAATAGTAATTCGACTTCAATAGTTCTTTCTTTGTATGTGGATAGCATTTTCCATCACAAGGCCTCTGGAGATGTCTTATATCCTTGTATTGCCAGGAAGGGTTAAGTTTATCAATATTAGTCATCACACAATGTGGCTGTTATTGTGTACAATGTTCTTTTGGTTCTGCTCACAAGGAGATCCTTTGTAAAAGAGAATAATTCCGATTCATTCTGTTTTCCCCTATAAGGCAGAAAGTAAAATATAACCCCCATCACTCTCTTTACTTGGCCTCAGAAACCTACTATTCTGGGGAGAATATATTTCCCCAAACTCACAACACTTGTATTTTTCTATCTTCTCCACAACACTCTACATTGGTGTCTTTACAATGATCCTATGAATCCTTGACCTTTTAGGATATGAAGGACAGTATTGGACACAGAGTGGTGGACACAGCTCCAAAAACTTGGAAGAAGGCAAAGGAAATCAGTAAAAATGAAAAACCTTCCCTTAAAAACTAAGTAACAAACATTAGCCAATTGTAATAAATCTGACAGGGAATAAAAGCAACTAGTTTTAAATACATTAGTACATTTTGAAATAACAAATTATACAACAAATAACATCCATGTTATTCAATGAGTCTTACAGCCAGGCTAATGTTCTAACAGCTGAGAACCATTTCTACTCAGGAAGGAAATAGCAGAATGGGGTAA
Organism: Vombatus ursinus; assembly: GCF_900497805.2. Classification (NCBI taxonomy): domain Eukaryota; kingdom Metazoa; phylum Chordata; class Mammalia; order Diprotodontia; family Vombatidae; genus Vombatus; species Vombatus ursinus. The sequence continues at coordinate 7,691,777 of NW_020954598.1, forward strand.
CTGAGTTAAGGTTCCTGCCTCTACCTTTGTAACTCCCCAGAAATTTATATGTCCCTGTAGCACATGGAGGTGGTACTTCTTTAAGAGACTTTCAGAATTTCCCTTTGAATGGTGGAGTACTGGCTTAATGATAGTTCAAGCAGTTGTAACTGGATTCAATACTCAGAGAAAAACAAATTACAAACTGAAGAGGTTCCATCTCAATTATAAAATTCCACTCTTACAATTCAGGGTAAGACACAGTTGTTACTCAAGGGGACAATAATATCATTAAGTTCACAACAAATGAAAATTTAAAAAAAATATCCATAGTACTTATAAAAAATATGTGATACCTCTCCAAAAACTTTAGTAGTTATTCTTTTCTAGTTTAATATATTCTGATGCAAAAAAAGCAGAAATTAAGAAAATAATCATATTCTTGCATTTTACATGTAATGTGAATGCACTCAAAACCCCCAAAAGGCCCTGGTTACAGTTGACCTGGATAACTTAATGCACTGTATATATTCCTTAGGGCAAAAGAAAAATCTTTTGAATTTCAGCCTCTTGGTCCAAAGCTGACTTAAAAACATAACTATATATAATTACATAAGTGTATGTGTGGGAGGGAGGGCACATCTTAAGCCTCTGTGACCTAATGTCCTAATTACTCTAGTGTTTGGGTAGAAATAATAACAATACTAGCTAACATTTATAAGTAATATCTCATTTAATCTTAACAATAATCCAAGGGAGTAGGTGCTACTATTAGCCCCATTTTACATGTGAGGAAATTGAGGTAAACAGAGGTTAGTAGAATTGTCCAGAATCACATATCTAGTAAGTCTCTGAGATTGGATTTGAATTCAGGTCTTGCTGACTCCATGACCAGCTCTCCATTCACAGAGCAATCTTGCTACCCATAAATATACAAGACTTTCATTATACACATGCTCCTGCAACTTTTTCTCACAGAACTGCTAAAGTTTTATGATCTTAGTGAGGTAGAAAATTTGAAGGGTCTGACAGGTTCTCACAGAACTTCTTGCAGACAAGATTTTTTTAAAACCAGGGAAGCACTCTGACTTCTAGACAAGACTTCTTTGAGAAATAATAGCTCAAATACTTAAATCTAATCTTTCAGATACAAAGAGGAGTTACATAATACACATAAATACACATGCATGCATGCACATATGCATGCATACATACATACAAACATACATACATACATGCTACAAAGAGGAGTTAGTAATACAAATAGCAAATAAGACATTATGGTCTAGCCATCATTATATGAATCAGCAGCACTTTTTAAAAATTATTTTGCAGTATCTCAATTCAAGAAACTTAAAACACAGCACTAACATAAAACAGTATCATGCACTTGAAACATGAACATAAGACAAAATATTTTGCCAGTCAAATGATATTAATTCAATTCCACACAACATAAAATCATCTATATGTAACAACCATTGCATTCATTTTCAAGTTTGGTGTTCTATATTAGTTGCATTCAGAAATCAATATAGGATAGTTATTTTAGTTTTCACAGTTCTAAGGTTGTGGCACTAGTAGTAGCTTGCTAAAGGAGACCCAAAAAATACTGAAGAAAATAACACCTTAAAAAATAGCCTAATTCAAATGGCAAAAGAGGTTCAAAAAGCCAATGAGGAGAAGAATGCCTTCAAAAGCAGAATTGGCCAAATGAAAAGAAAGGCCAAAAGCTCAGTGAAGAAAATACTTCCTTAAAAATTAGATTGGAGCAAATTGAACCTAGTGACTTTATGAGAAATCAAGACTTTGTAAAACAAAACCAAAAGAATGAAAAAATAGAAAACAATGTGAAATATCTCATTGGTAAGACAACTGATTTGGAAAATAGATCCAAGAGAGATACTTTAAAAATTATTGGACTATATGAAAGAGATGATCAAAACAAGATCCTAGACATCATCTTTCAAGAAATTATCAAGAAAAACTGCCCTGACATTTTAGAACCACAGGGCAAAATAGAAATTGAAAGAATCCACCAATCACCTCCTGAAAGAGGTCCCCAAAGGAAAACTCCTAGGAATATTGTAGCCAAATTCCAGAGTTCCCAGGTCAAGGAGAAAATATTGCAAGCAACCAGAAAAAAAAAAAACAATTCAAGTATTGTGGAAACACAATCAGATAACACAAGATTTAGCAGCTTCTACATTAAGGGACTAAAGGACTTGGCATATAATATTCTGGGGGCAAAGGAGATAGGATTACAACCAAGAATCACCTATCCAGCAAAACTGAACATAATCCTTCAGGGGAAAAAGTGGACATTCAGTGAAATAGAGGACTTTCAAGCCTTCTTGATGAAAAGACCAGACCTGAATAGAAAATTTGACTTTCAGATACAAGACTCAAGAGAAAAATGAAGAGGCAAACAGGAAAGAAAAATCATAAGGAATTATTAATGTTGAACTGTTTACATTCCTGCATGGAAAGATGATGTTTGTAACTCATGAGACCTTTGTTATTAGTTTAGTTGGAGGGAAAATTATATGTATAGATAGATAGATAGATAAATAGATAGATAGATAGATGGATGGATAGAGGGCACAGGGTGAGTTGAAGATTAAGGGTTATATCTGAAGAATAAAATTAAGGGATGAGAGAGGATTTTATTGAGAGAAGGAGAAAGGGAGAAATAGAATGGAGTAAATTATCTCACATAAACCAACAAGAAAAGGCTTTTACAGTGGAGGGCAAGTGGGCAAAAGTGAGAAGGAATGAGTGAATCTTATTCTCATCAGATTTTACTTAGGGAGGGAATAACATACACACTCAATTGGGTATGAAAATCTGTCTTACCCTACAGGAAAATAGGGGAGAAGGGGATAAGAGAAAAGCGGGATGATAAAAGGAAGGGAAGATTGGGGAAGGGGGTAATCAGAAGCAAACACTTCTGAGGAGGGACAGAGTCAAAGGAGAGAATAGAATAAATGGGGGGGGGATAGGATGAAGGGAAATGTAGTTAGTTTTTCACTACATGACTACTATGGAAGTGTTTTGCATGGCTACACATGTATAGCCTGTATTGAGTTGCTTGCCTTCTCAATGAGGGTGGGTGGGAAGGGAGGAAGGGAGAAAATTTGGAACCCAAATTTTAAAAACAAATGTTATTTTTTTTTCACTTGCAACTTGGAAATAAGATGTACAGGCAATGGGGTATAGAAGTCTCTCCTGCCCTACAGGAAAATAGAAGGGGAAGGCAATAAGAGAAGTTGGGAGGGGAAGATAGAAGGATGGACAGATTAGTGGAAGAGATATTCAGAATGCACTGCATCATAGGGTGGGGGGAGGGATGAGATGGGGAGAAAAATTGGAACTCAAAATCTTGTGTAAGTGAATGTTGAAAAATAAATTTTTAAAAATTCTGTGATGTTAAGGGGAAAAAAAGAATGTTTGAAAGCCCTTTATCTCATTGAATATGCATTTTCCCCCCCGAAGGATTATACTATTTTCCTGGGTAGGTGATTCTTGGTTGTAATTCTAGCTCTTTTGCCCTCTGGAATATCATATTTCTAGCTCTCTGAACTTTTAATGTAGAAGTTGCTAAATCTTGTATTATCCTGACTGTGTTTCCACAATACTTGAATTGTTTCTTTCTGTCTGCTTACAATATTTTCTCCCTGACCTGCTCTGGAATTTGGCTATAGCATCCCTGGGAGTTTTCATTTTGGGATATCTTTAAGGAGGTGATAGGTGGATTCTTTCAATTTTTATTTTACCTTCTGGTCCTAGAATATCATGGTAGTTTCCCTTGATAATTTCTTGAAAGATTATATCTAGACTCTGTTTTTTATCATGTCTTTCAGACAATCCAATACTTTTTAAATTATCTCTCCTTGATCTATTTGCTATATCATTTGTTCTTCCAATGAGATATTTCAAATTCTTTTATATTTTTTTCATTCTTTTGTTTTGTTTTATGGTTTCTTTATTTCTCATAAAATCATTAGCTTCCATTTGTTCCATTCTAATTTTCAAGGAATTATTTTCTTCACGGAATTTTTGTAACTCCTTTTCCTTTTGGCCAATTCAACTTCTTAAGGAATTTTTTTTTTTGTTCAATGAATTTTTGTGCCTCTTTTTTTTTTCCATTTCAGCCTAGTCTGTTTTTTAAGGTGTAATTTTCTTCAGTATTTTTTTGTATCTCTTTATCAAGTTGTTGACTTGGTTTTTTTTTATTATTTTCTTGTATCAGTCTCATTTTTCTTCCTATTTTTTCCTCTTCATCTCTTACTTGATTTGCAAAATCCTTTTTGAGCTCTTCCATAGCCTGAGACAATTCATATTTTTCTTTAAGGCTTTGAATGTAGGAGCTGTGACTTTTTTTGTCCTCTGAATGTGTATTTTGATCTTCCTTGTCACTATTATAACTTTCTATGGTCAGAATTTTTTTCTGTTGTTTGTTCATTTTCCTTGCCTATTACTTCACTTTTAACTCTTTGTTAAAGTAGGGCTCTTCTTCCAGGGTGGAGGGCACACTGTCCTAAACTTCAGGGGTTTTTTGCAGCTACTTTTAGAGATACTTCTAGGGACTTGTATGTTTTTAGTTCTTCCAAGGTGTTATGATCTAAGGAGAGGTGTATTTATATTCTCTTGGCCTGTTTTCTTATTTGTGAGTGACCATAAGCACTCTTTTCTGCCCTGGAACTGTGAAGGACATTTCCACTCTGCTGAGGTCAAAGCTCTGCTCTGCTAGTGCTCCTCCTCACCCTAGTACTGCCATTCAGGACTGCAACTTTGGTCTAAATAAGGGCAAAACAACAGAGGCCTCCTTCATTGCTAGCAAAGAGACCTTGTAATCTATTTCTTATCAGTTGTTTGAACCCCTTTACCATCTGTGGTCTGATATCTCTGGAAGCAGCTGCCACCACTGCTGATTCATTAACTCCCATGGTCTTCTCCAGGTTTGCTTGGGCTGTGCTAGTGTGATCTGTGATGGATTGTGCTCCACTCTCACCCAGAAGCAACACACCTTTTGTGCTGACCCTTTCGCTGAATTTTTTTTCATTCTATTCCTTTGTGGGTTATGCTGCTCCAAGAATTTTTATGGCATTATTTAAAGATGTTCAGAGAGGTTTTGGGGAGAGTTCAGTTGAGTAGCTGCCTTTTCTCCACCATCTTGGCTCTGCCTCTGATGTTGATAATTTCCTAAGCCAATATATATCTCTCTTCCCTTAAATAATTGACCAAATTGTCTTCAGAGCTCATTTCCTTTTATGCCATTGAATCTCATTTTTTGACAATTAGCATAATTTCTTATGCAACTCAAAGTAAATGAAAAACTTATTTTTTTTCTTTATTAGAGATCATCTTCAGGGTTTACAGGCAATTTTGTTTTTCAAAATAAAACTTCCAATTTAGTACCATATGTAAATACTTATAAATTCATGGACCATTTTAATTCCTTTCAGGTAAGTTACTTTGTTCCAATTTATCTTGGTAATTGAAATCTGCAAGATCCTATACAAAAGACCCCAATGGTACACCCTTAAAATGATATTTTGGCCTTTTCTCAAATTATTTGCCTTTTCATTTAAACAAGGCTCTTTTTTTCAAGTCAGAGAGATGAGTTAACCTTTACCTAGGTGACTTTGAGGTACCAGATAAGTTTCCGAAACTTCAAACTGCAAAACTACTTTTCCCTCCTTAACTTTTGGGAAAAATAAAGATAAAACTTTTAAACTGGCTTCATTTATCTTTAGGACTGAGCATTTTCTGAGGCAGTACAATCATTCATTTTTTTTTTCCTAAAGGTAAAGCAATTGAATTTTTCATCCTTCCGGGAACAGATGTAGGCATTTGGGTGAATTCATATGCAAATTCCACAAAGTCTCTACATTAGAACCTATAGCCTTCCTCTAGAATTCATTAGGATATTTCAGCAGTTATAAAACTGTTTAAACCATAGGATCTCTTAATTTTGACATCCACATTAAACAGATTACCCTTTAGTAAGAAATTGTATATCTCTTTAGTTTCCAATACCATAAATATCCATAAATAGGTAATTGTTTTTCTCTGTCTCTCTCTCTGTCTTTGTCTTTCTCTTTGTCTCTCTATTCCCAACTTAGCCAAAATTAGGAGTATAGAGAGATCACATCCTTTGAAAGCTCTGAAAATTTTGGGTGAAGAGTTATCTTCTTTTTAAACCTTTTTTTTTTGGCTATGCATACAATAGGGGGTAAAAGTCAGCTCAATTTACCTGGAAACAGAATAGAAAAAGAAAAAACTGGCAACATATACTCTACATAAAATAAACTAAAACACAAAATCTTTTATTCTCTCTCTTTCTAAAGTCCCAGAGGAGAAAAAAAACACTATAATACTAATTCAGGGGCCATTACAAGCATTTAGACAGCAGAGAACAGTGAGACAGTGTCTTCAATTTAGACACCTGCAAAGAAAATAATCTTGCTAAGAGTCTTTACAGTTGATTTAAAAACAAGTAGAAGAAGATGGCCTAGCCATTCCATATCTTAAATTGTATTATAAAGCAGCAATAATCAAAACTGCTTGGTACTGGCTGAGAAATAGAGTGGTGGATCAGTGGAATAGGTTAAGTATGCAACACACAGTAGTCAATAACTATAGTAATCTATTATTTGATAAACCCAAACACCCCAGCTTCTGGGATAAGAACCCACTCTTTGAAAAAAAAACTGGGAAAACTGGAAAAGAGTATGGCAGAAACTAGGCATTGATCAAAATCTCACACCATATACCAAAATAAAGTCAAAATGGGTTCATGATTTAGATCTACAGGCTGATACTATAAGCAAACTGGGAGAGCAAAGAATAGTTTACCTATCAGATCTATGGGGAACAGAAGAATTCATGACCAAATAGGAGATAGAGAACATTATGAAAAGCAAAATGGATAACTTTGATTATATTAAATTGAAAAGTTTTTGCAGAAACAAAGCCAATGCAACTAAGATTAAAAGGAAAGTAGAAAATTGGGAAAGAATTTTTACAACCATTCTCTCTGATAAGGGCCTCATTTCTAAAATATATATAGAATTAAGTCAAATTTATAAGAATACAAGTCATTCCCCAATTGATAAATGGTTAAAGGATATGAACAAGCAGTTCTCAGATGAAGAAATTAAAACCATCTATAGTCATATGAAAAAATGTTCTAAATCACTATTGATTAGAGAAATGCAAATCAAAACAACTCTGAAGTACCACATCACACCTATCAGATTAGCCAACATGATAAAACAGGAATATAATAAATGTTGGAGAAGATGTGGGAAAATTGGAACACTAATGCGTTGTTGGAGGAGTTGTGAAATGATCCAACCATTTTGGAGAGCAATTTGGAACTATGCCCAAAGGGCTGTTAAAATGTGCATACCCTTTGACCCAGCAATAGCACTTCTAGGGCTATATCCCAGAAAGATCATACAAATGGGAAAAGGACCCACATGTACAAAAATATTTATAGTAGCTCTTTTTGTGGTGGCAAAGAATTGGAAATTGAGAGGATGCCCATCAATTGGGGAATGGCTGAACAAGTTGTGGCATATGAATGTAATGGAATACTATTGTGTTATAAGAAAAGATGAAGAGGCTGACTTCAGCAAAACCTGGAAAGACTTGTATGGTCTGATGCTGAGTGAAGTGAGAAGAACCAAGAGGATGTTGTACACAATAACAGCCACATTGTGTGATGACTAATATTGATAAACTTAACCCTTCCCAGCAATACAACGATCTAAGACATCTCCAAAGTCCTTGTGATGGAAAACAGTATCCACTTCCAAAGACAGGACTATGGAATTTGAGCGCAGATCGAAGCATACTATTTGCTATTTTTTTTCTCTTCTGTTGAGTTTTGTTTCCTCTTTCTGGTGGTTCTTCCTATTGGTTCTAATTCTTACTTACAACATCACTAATGTGAAAATATGTTTAATAGGAATGTATTTGTATAGCCTATGTCAGATTGTGTGCTGTCTTGGGGAGGGTGGTGGGGAGGAAGAGGGAGAAAATTTTTAAACTCAAAAGCATATGGAAGTGATTGTTGATAAATCAAAATGAATTAACAAAAAAAAGTCACATTGTGAAAGAAAACATAGACCCCGCCCCCCCAAAACACTCAAGACAAATAGAGAAAGCAAAAAAAAAAAGTATGATTCAATCTGTATCCAGACACCATTAGTTCTTTCTCTGGGAATGGATAGCATTTTTAATCATAAGTCCTTCAGACTTTTCTTGGATCATTGTATTGCTGGAGCTCATAATTTCTTATAGCACAATAACCTTCCATCCCAATCATGTATCACGACTTGTTCAGCCGTTCCCCAATTAAGTGGCATCCCTACAATTTCCATTTCTTTGCCACCACAAATAGAACTGTTATAAACATTTCAGAACATATGGATTATTTTCCTTTTCCCCTAATCATCTTTGAAAAATAGACCAAATAATGGTATTGCTGAGTCAAAGGATATAGATAGTTTAATAATTTCTTTGGGTATAATTTCAGAACTCTCTCCAAAGTGGTTGGTTCATTTTAAAATTCCACAACAATGAAAGTGTCCTGCTTTTTTCACATTCCCTCTAACATGTTTCACTCTCCCCTTCTATCACTTTAGCCAACCTGGTAGGTGTAAAATGATATCTCAAGGTTGTTTTAATGCACATTTGTGTAATCAATAATGATTTAGAGCATTATTATATGACTACAAATTGTTTCGATTTCTTTATTGGAAAACTGCCTGTTTATATCCTTTGACTGTTTATCAACTGGAAAATGACTCTTATTCTTGTAGATTTCACAAAGTTCTAATTACTATTTCTTAATTTCCCTCCATCTTATTTTTACTACTTTCTTTCTCAGCTTCTCTTATTACCCTATCTCTGTTACCATATCTTTTCCCCTTACCCTCTTATTCCTTATCTTACCCACTCCTCTAAAATTCCCTCCCTTATCTTAACCCTCATCCTCCTAATCTTATGCTATACACCCTTTTAAAATCCCTCCTCCACCCTGTCCACCAGTTTTATCACCTCTTTAGAAGTTCAGAAGACTTCTAAACCTCTTCATATGTATACTTTGCTTCCTCTTCAACCCAGATGAGAGTAAAGTTCCAAGATTATCATCTCTCTACCCCCACCTGTTTCCCCTGTTTTAGATCTTCCTTTTGCACCCTGTTTTTATGAGACAATTGCTCCTTTTTACCTTTTTCCTACATAATTTTAATTTTTAGAATCACCCCATCATATACAACTCAGCCACAACTTTTCTTTCAAACTACTTTAGTAATAACAGTTTTAAGAGAACTGATAACATTTGCATATGTAATAAGTGAACAGTTTAACCTTTATCAATGCCTTATAATTATTCTTTAATGATTTCCTTATATTTCTTCTGGATCTTTTAAGTTAAATTTTCCATTGAGTTCTCGTCTTTTTGTTACAAATAACTAAAAGTCTTTGAGTTCATCAAATATCCCCTTTTTTTTTTCATTCAGGATTATACTCAACTTTGCTGGATAAGTTATTCTTGGATGCAACCCCAGCTCATTTGCTCTTTGAAATATAATGTCCTAATACTTGCAGTCTTTTAGTATAGAAACTGCTAGGTCTTGTGAAATTCTGATTGTTTTCCCACAGTATTTTCTTTTCTTCTTCCTTGCAATATTTTTCTCTTTGACCTGGGAATTTTGAAACTTGGTTATGCCATTCCTGTAAGTTTTCTTCCTAGGATTTCTTTCAGGTGGTAATCAGTGGATTTTTCTATTTCTGTTTTATCTTCTTGTTCTTGAAATTCAGGACAATTTTCTTTAATAATTTCTTGTAATATTGTATCCAGATTCTTTTTTATCATAACTTTCAGGTAGTCTGACAAATCCTATATTGTCTCTTCTTGATATGTTCTACAGAACAGTTGTTTTTCTCAGATGTTTTAGATTCTCTTCTATTCTTTCTAGTTTAATTATACCTTATAACATCATTCAATTCCACTTGTTCAATTCTAGTTTTCAAGAAGCTATTTTCTTCCTTAAAATATCATATTTACTTTTCTAATTGGTTAACTTTTTATAATTTTTATTCCTTTTATTCTTTTCTTATTTGTCCTTGTTCTCTCTCATTTGATGTTGAATTCCTTTTTATTTTCTTCCTTATGATTTTGTATCACTTTTTTCAATTAACTAACTTTCTTTCCATAATTTTTTGAATTGCTTTTTCTTCTAATTTTTCCTCATTCTTTATTATTTTATTATTTTAATTCCTTTTTAATTTCTCCCAATATTTCTTTTTGGGTTTCTGACCACCCGATGTCACTCTTTAGTGAAAGAGTGTTTTTTTTTAACCTCACTATCTTCCTCTGAATTTGAACCCAGATCTTCTTTAATACCAAGGTTGCCATAAATTAAATGTCAGCTTATTTTCCTATACTTAATCATTTTGATTTTTAATTTGTCTTAGTTTATTTTTAGCAACTTAATATTATTGTTATCAAGTTTTAATCCTGAGTTATGGATAATGTTGACCTAGGCCTCAAGTCCTCCTTATTGCTATTTTCTGAATTCTGCCTCAGAGACTCCTTTCTTCCTCTCCCAAGCCCCAGCCAAGCTTTCCAGAAAATGTTCTTTCTCCCTGAGGTACTACAGTCACTGGGCTTATGCTTTCCTCTCCTCATACACAGCCATAGCTAGGGATCACCCCAAGTACTTTTACCACAGTCTCAAGAACTTTCATATCACAAAAACTTTTACCTGACAAACATCCATGTAAGGACCAGTAGATGCTGAGTAAAGGAAGATTGAAGTTCCCTTGCAGTTTCTGGGAAGTCAGGTGGTGCTGGCCTGACTTGATCCCTGGCTACAGCTGTGCATGAAGAGAAGAGAGCATAAATCCAGTAAGTGTAGTACCCTGGTGACCTACTGTTTGTTGATTCAGTAAAGTCAGCCTAGAGGTTTTTACACTTCACTCAGATTAAACCTCAGCCCCTGGAGTCTTATCTGAGGTCTTCACAAGGTGTCTGAGGAGGACAGATGATTTATCCCTTTATTTTTGCTGCTCTATGTTCATTTCATGGTGATTTTCTGTTTGTGGAGGAAGTCTGGAGAGTCTGAAAATTTCTGACCTACTCCATCATATTCCTGGAATTCCCTTCTCAGTAAATGTTTGTTGATGGATTCATTGATTTTTTGGAAGCTGGCATTCAAAGAAGAACTTATTCAAGGCTTTTAGATTGTAGTGATCTGTGTTAGTCAAAGTAATTGTAATTTATGGGCAGAATCTGGCAATCATTTCATAGTCAAGTGGGTCTGGTTATAAATTATATTTTCCTAAATTCACTCTACTGAGCAGGATCTCTTTGTAAAATGAATATCAGTGAGTAAAACAGCTTGTGGATTGTTCAGGAACAGAAATACAGAAGATTGTGAAATGTCACAGATGAAAGCATAGAAGCCTACTTTGATTTATGTTTCACTATGCAAGTGGGTGGAAGAACAAGGATTTAAAATGGCAAAAGTATGTGGTGGCTTCTAATTTCATTCTTACTTTTTCACTGTAGACTTCCTGAAAAGTATGGAGTAGAATGTGCCACATGGAAAATTTTTATAACTCCAGGTAATTCTTCTAATTTTTTTTTGATTGATAGAAATAATGTAGGTACTTTCGCTTTCATATTTTTATGAGGACTTTTGACTATCTCCTTTTTCTAAGGAAGTCAAGGTCAGCTTAACAATTGCCATGGACAAATTTAAAAGTAAGCAAATAAATATTTTTCATATAATTATCTTTTTAAACAAAAAACTCATAATTTTCAGAGTCAATTTTTTAAGTTTGTGTGGCAAGATAGTCATGAATCAAATTGAGGAAAATGCTGTTTAAGAGTGGGTTTATAATTCATGAAAGAACCATAAACTTACATCTTTAAACCTTGAAGAAAGTTACCAGTATAATCTCTGTGAGGGCTTAGATGATTTTGCTTCTCTACTAGTCTCCATAGTGCCTAGTATAGTGTCTGAAATATTGAAGGCAATTAATAATACATATTTAATTTAATTCAATTTAATCTAGTACAATGAGTTCATTTTATTTGATGAGAAAACTGAGGCCCAAAGAATTTGAATGACTCGCTCAAGGTCACAGAGGTAGTAGATGTCAGACCTGGAATTTGAACCTATATTTTCTGGTTCCATATTTAGCAGTCTTTCCCACAAGATATTCAACTGTTTAGCCTACATTTCTTATGTTTTGGATTAGGTCATGATGACGATGATACTAAATAAAAGAAAAATCACCCACCATTATTCCTGTTGTGTGTAGGGTGGGGAGGAATGACAAAACAAGAAAATGCAGCTGGGGCAATATCTAATGGGAATTCAATGATGTCTAAGACTGGCAGGACATTTGCATTCTGGTGACATCACTGATTGGGTTGTCACATTGTCATTTGTGATATCTGTTCTTTTGTGTCTAAGAAATAGAGATTATGACATAGGATTGTAGAGTAACCTTGCTTGGATTTATTTTGACAATCAGCTTAATATTGACCACAGCACAATAAGTAGTTCTTTACATTCTAGTATAACAAGAAGAAAAAATATGTGGAAACAATTTAGAAATACCAGTGGGCTCACATGTTGGAAAACTTTCAGAACAGATAAAGATGACCACTAACACTGGGAAACTATTAGTGTGCAAATAATTTACTGAAACTATAATATTTTTAGTATGCACTAAAATTGTATCATAATAAATTTATAAATATTATCAATTATAAGTATGCATATAGTACTTCATTTTGTCAAAAATATATTCAATTCTGTATTACAAAGGCAAATATTACAGATCAGAACAGGATAATGTAACAAGTAATTTCATTAAGAAAAAGAAATATAAGAGTGACTTGAATAAAAAAAGAGAGGAAAACAATAGTATCAAAAATGTTCACTTAACACAAACTATGTGTGGGCTACCTAATCATTAAGTGGTTGAAAAAAAAAGATATCATTAATGATTTTGTACAGGAGAGACACATTAAGAATAAAACTTGAATTGCCAATTGAATTGATGAAAATTATCCAATTATCCAATTAATACCAATTATATAGACCAACTATTCTTAATGTATTATGTCAAGACCATGAGGGGTCATCAAGACACTTTCAACATATACATAAAGTCAAAACTATTATCATAATACTAAGGCATATTGTATAGTTCAAAAAATCTTTGAATCTATGAATGTTTATAATGCAACTGCATATGGACTGAAGAACATATGTGTGCGTGTGTGTATATACACATACACATACACAATCACACACACACCCCAACAAATCCCAATGTACAAATAACAACTTTTAAGACAATCATTATTAAATAAACTACCCTAAAATGTCAGAAATATTTACTACTCTTCCATTGATGATTTCAAAACCTTTTATTCAATTCTGTACTCATGGCTTAGTCATATAAAACAAATATGTAAAATATATCTAAGATTAATGGAAACTACAAAGAATTAGATATCCAGATGGAAATCTCTTCTCTCTTTAAAATGTACCCAAATATTATAATCATAAGACTATTTCCCAGAGAAATTGTTTCAGCTAATTTTTATTGTTGTTCCTGTTCTTGAGTTGTTTAGTTGTGTCTGACTCTTCATGACCCCATGGACCATACTATCCATGGGGTTTTATTGGCAAAAATACTGGAGTGGTTCTCCATTTCCTTCCCAAACAGATTAAGGCAAAAAAAAAAAAAGGTTCAAAGATTTACCCAAGATCACACAGCTAATGTGTTTGAGGCTAGATTTCACCTCAGGCCTTCCTGACGGTAGGTCCAGCACTCTATCCACTAAGCCATACGTCTGCCTCTAATTATGCCTATCATCAAATTCATTACCTTGTGAATTAGTGAATGTAACTAGGTATGTTAGGTATGTGAAAGAGGGAGGAGAACCCAAATTTCATATTAATCTCTTAATGTCCATGAATGACATTAAATAATATGGCTTCTCTGTGGATACACACACACACATACACACATACACATATGTATGTGTATGTATGTATACATGGATATACACACATATATCCATGCAAACATAAACTTACATACACATATATGATAGAAATTATAGATATAGATGCTCTGTAAATATATATGTAGATATAGATATTAATATATAGAAGAGCTTCATCTAAAGAGAATTTTCTCTAATTACATAAAAATTGAACTATGGCCTTAATAACAGTAAATTTCTTAATGTGTAACAGGGAAGAATAGAAACTTGTATTTTTGAATTTCAACCTTGAGGTCAAATTGAGCAAATGAATGAAGGCAATACTTACAAATAACTTATCTTCTCTAGGAATAATACATCAAACATAAGACTATCATACAGATTTCTGAGGCTGAGTATTTTAAAAGACTGATTGGTGTTTTGAAGTCAAACAACAATTCACAATTCAAAAACCACAAAAAAAACAATTAACAACTACACAATAACAGTATAATGTATCCCAAAGAGATCATACAAATGAGAAAAGGACTCACATCGATGGAAACATTCACATCAACTCTTTTTGTGGTGGCAAAGAACTGGAAATTGAGAGGATGCCCATCAATTGGGGAATGGCTGAGCAAGTTGTGATATATGAATGTAATGGAATACTATCATGCTATAAGAAATGATGAACAGGCTGACTTCAGAAAAATCTGGAAAGATTTGCATGGTCTGATGCTGAGTGAAGTGAGCAGAACCAAGAGAATGTTGTACACAATAACAGCCACATTGTGTGATGACGCATATTGATAAACTTAACCCTTCCCAGCAATACAAGGATCTAAGACATCTCCAAAGGCCTCATGTTGGAAAATGCTATCCACTTCCAAAGACAGAACTATGGAATTTGAATGAAGATCAAAGCATACTATTTGCTATTTTTTTTCTGTTCTGTTGAGTTTTGTTTCCTTTTTCTGGTGGTTCTTCCTATTGGTTCTAATTCTTCCTTACAACATCACTAATGTGAAAATATGTTTAATAGGAATGTATATGTATAGCCTATATCAGATTGTGCACCATCTTGGGAGGCTGGTGGGGAGAAAGAGGGAGAAAAATTTTAAACTCAAAAAGCATATAGAAATGATTGTTAATAGATCAAAATAAATTAATTAAAAAACAAAAAAAACAGTATAATGTATAATTTTGGTAGAGTAAAATGGATGAAAATGGTTTGATGAGTCCAAATGTAAACTGTTAATGAAAAAGTGTGCTTATTAATTCAATGATGTTATAGAAAGAGTATTAGTTCCTCGTTAAAAAAAGTCAATAGATGATTGAAAAAATTGTTGTTAGAGCACGTAATAAACAATTTAAATGTATAGAAAACTTTGGTGTCAAAGATGTCTCACTTTATAAAGAAATACAAAAAGCTGATAGCAGGTATACAAAACTGGATTTATGGAATATAGTTAAAAGTAATTTCTCTCTTGATAGACCCTATGAAACAATTAAAATTCAATATTATAATCAAGAGGCAAGGGTTACATACACGTGAATTAAAAAACCAATGATATATTGCTAAAGATGTATGCAACAAATGACTCAGTTACTGATAGTTTCTTTACAGAAACAGAAGCTTCAGGTCAGATTTGTGACATGAAAACATATAGCAAGATTAGCCTTTCAGAGTTCAGACTTATTGATGTATATAGGTTATGCAATGATGTGATGGAATTTTTGCAACATCACATTACAGTCCACAAAAGATAATCATCTACCAGACCTAGAAATACATGATCAGGTAGAATATGTATATGTATCTATATCTATATCTATATCTATATCTATATCTATATCTATATCTATATCTATATCTATATCTATA
>NW_020954598.1:7707685-7749724 GCF_900497805.2 Vombatus ursinus
CTATATCTATATCTATATCTATATCTATATCTATATCTATATCTATACACACATACACATACATACACACACATATATACACACATATAGATATATGTGTATATGTATGCATGTATATATGTCTGTGTGTATGTATATGTGATATATGTATGTATATGTAATTATATATATTATACACTCAGAATCATATATTATAAATACTAACTATTCTTTATAAACACACCTTTGGAGTACCAACCATAAAATATCCTTCTGAATCCATTCAGTCAGTCAATAAGCACTTATCAAGTGCCTAGTATGCTCCAGCCCATGCTGGATCATTGCCTTGTTGTGGCAGAGGATCTTGCATAACTCAATGAAACTATAACTCACTACATATATTACTGTGGGCAAGTATCCTTTAGAAGAAATGAAGTAGCCTTCATAGTCAATTAAAGGATAAGAAAAGCAGTAGTGGGGGATAATATTAAAAATAACAGAATGATAACTGTTCAAATTCAGGGGAAACATGTCACAGTATTACAAGTCTATGCTACAGCAACTGATACCAAGGAGGCAAAAATTGATCAGCTCTATGAAGACCTAAAAAATCTTCTAGAATTAACACCAAAAACAACAACAACAACAACAAAAAGATGTTACATTTATCATAAGAGATTTTAATGCTAAAGCAAGAAATCAAAAGATAATTGGAATAATAGGCACATTTGGCCTTTGAGAATAAAAAGAAGCAGGACAGAGACAAATAGAGTTTTGTCAAGATAACTCACTAGCCACAAAAACCACTCTTTTTCAACAACCCTAAAGGCAATTCTACACATGGACATCACCGGATGGTCAATAGAGAAATTAGATTGATTATATGCTTTGTAGCCAGAGGTGAAGAAGCTTTATATAGTCAGTTGAAAAAAAAAAAAAAACCTGGAGCTGATGGTGGCTGGGATCCTGAGTTTTATATTGCAAAATTCAGACTTAGATTGAAGTAGGAAAAACCATAAGACCATATAGTTATGACCTAAACAACAATCCCTTATTAATATGAAGTAGAAGTAGTAAATACATTAAAATGATTAGATATGGTAGTTAGAGTGCTTGAAGAACTATGGACAAAGGTTTGCAATATTACTCAGGAGGCAGCAACAAAAACTATTCCAAAGAAAAAAACAAGAGCAAGAAAGCAAAATGCCTCTCTGATGAAATTTTTAAAAGAGCTGAGGAAGGAAGGAAAACAAAAATTAAGGAAAAAGAGAACAATCTACCCAATTGAATGCAGAATTCCAGAGAATAGCAAGGAGAGATAAAATTTTCTTAAATGAGCAATGCTTACAAAATGCTTAAACAAATAGATGAAAACAATAGAATGGGAAAGACAAGATTTATCTTCAAGAAAATTAGAGGTATCAAATGGATGTTTCATGGAAAAATGCGCATGATAAAAGACAACAGGGTAGAGATAGAACAGAAGTAGAAGAGATTAAGAGGAGGTGGCAAGAATGCACAAAAGAACTATACAGGAATGATCTTAACATCATAAACAACCACAATGGCGTGACCACAGATCTAGAGACAGACATTCTGAAAAATGAAGGCAAATGGCCTTAGGAAGCATTGCTAACAATAAGGGTAGTGGAAAATGCTAGAATTCTAGCTGAGCTATTTAAAACTGTAAAAGGTGATGCTGTTAAAGGGCTAAACTCAAAATGCTAGCAAATTTGGAAAATACAACAGTGGCCCCTGGATTGGAAAAGATCCATTTATGTTCCAATGATAAAGAAAGGCAATGCCAAGGAATGTTCAAATTGCTAAACAATTATGCTCATATCACACACCAATAAAGTCGTTCTTAAGGTTCCCCATGCTAAGCTTTAGTAATGTATGAATTGAGAATTACCAGAAGAGCAGGTTGGTTTTTGAAGAGGCAGAGTAACTAGAGACCAAATTCCCAATATTTGCTACATTATGAAGAAAGCAGGGAAGTTCCAGGGGAAAAACAAAACAACAATAAAAACATCTGCTTCATTGACTACTAAACTAAAGTCTCTGGCTGTGTGGATCACAACAAAATGTGACAATTCTTCAGAGATGGGAGCATGAAATTACCTTACTTGTTTCCTGAGAAACCTGTATATGGGCCAAGAAGCAATACTTAGAATTGAACATGTAAAAACTGATTAGTTGAAGATTGGAAAAGAAGTATGATAAGGCTATATATTGTCACCTCATTTTTATTTAACTTATATGCAGAGTGCATGATTTGAAATGCCAGGCTGGGTGAATGAAAAGCTAGAATTAGGATTGTCAGGAGAAACATCAATAATCTCAGATATGCAGATTGTACCTTACTGAAAATAGAAAATGAAGCGGAATTAAGAAGCCTCCAGATGAGGGTGAAAGAAGAGAGTGTAAAAGCTGTCTTGAGGCTTAACATAAAAAAAGCCTTAGATCTTTGCAACTGGTTCCATCATTTTCCAGCAAATAGGGGGACAGATTTTATATTCTTAAGCCCAAAGATCAGGGTAGATGGTGACTGCAAAAATGTAATTAAAAGTTGCTTGCTCACTGGAAGGAAAGCTATGATAAATTTGGACAGCATGCTAAAAGCAGAGATATCACCTTGCTCATAGATGTCCATATAGTCAAAGTTATGTTTTGTTTTGTTTTTCTACTAGCAATGTATGACTGTGAGAATTGGACTATAAGGAAAGCTGAGCACTGCAGAACTGCTGTTTTCAAATTGTGGTCCTGGAGACTTTTGAGAGTCCCTTGGAGAGCAAGGAAGTCAAATCAGGCAATACTTAAAGAAATTAATTCAGGCTATTCACTGGAATGTCAAATATTGAAGCTGAAGCTTAAATACCACCAATAGCAGCAGCGGCAATAGCAGCAGCAGTGGCAGCCGCAGTATGTCCCAGGCATTGCGGTTACAAAGACAGAATATAATCTCTGTCTTTGAAGAGCTCACAATCTAGTGGGACATACACTGTCTTGTTGGGCACCAAAAAAGAAACTGTACTAAAAACATATCATGAGAGGCAACATAATTGCTCATGATTACCCAGACATAACATTGATTTCTGAAAATAAGAACTATGTCTTTAATAAATTTCACTATGCCAAATGCTAATAATCTCTCAACTAAATGGAATGAAAAGCTTTTAAAATATAGAGACCTGGAAAATAAAATCATTTGAGGACAGTTCCCAGTCATTCCTGTTGTCCTGTAGTCTATTGGAGTTGTCCCAATGATATTTTACATGCATATGCAGAACATGAGCTTATATTTGAACACTCATTCAGTTACAAAAATCAGTTATTTTATCCATCTGTGCAATAGTCTTCAGTGATGATGAATAAAAATAACAGGATATTAACTTCCAAATATTTCTATCTGAACTCCATCAAAAAAGATGGAAAGAACCAGATAAAAACAACATCAACAACCAAAATAACTGAAATAACTTTCCTAATTTGCTGACATCTTGAAGTTGACCTAGTTGCACCCTGACTCAAGGACTGGGCTTTGGCTTTCTGCATGCCTAAGTGGAAAGTTGCTCATGGAAACACTGAATGAAATTAGAGGGCTATATATTGAGAATGGTTTAAAATACATATTTCCTTCTGCATTAATATATAGTCACCTTGTAGAATTCACCACCACAGCAAGATAGCTAAATAAATATTGTGGCTGGGTAATTTTATGAGCAGTAATAAAGTTTTATGCTAGCTATGACAAAGATAGAAGGGAGAGTTAACAGATTATAATAAGTGAGTTGTCTCAAATCCTGAACACAGGCCACATGATTTGGAAGTGTATTCTTGCTCCTGAAAGTAAAAAAAAAAAGAATCAATTTTTTTTTGGATCAGATTAATATCCATACAATAGAGAGGCACTTATAATGTTAAAAACTAATAATGGAGCACGTTTATTAGTAGTTACATAGACAAGATATCCTATTAAAAAAATTCACATTCCTTGCTAGGTTATCCAGAGTATTAATACATGGGGGTGTGGGGTGGTTAGTTTAACTGTCTAAGGAATAATTGAATTAACCAATTTCTACTCACTGTCATATTTAAAAAAATATTGTATATATAAACAAGATTGACTTTTTCTTTTTATATATATATGAGAAGAATGAGAGTGGGAATATAAAGGTCAGTGTATGGAAAGGGGTTAGAAGACAAAAAAGTGTGAAAGAAGAGAATTAAAAGCATATTTATACTTTTCCAGCAGCTTAAATCATGAAGTAATCAAGAGTTTAACTTTCCCTGGAGTGGCTCTTAAATAAAAGTACATTCTCAAATTCTTTTTGAATGAATAGATGTTCTTCATTATTACTTTATTATATACTTTTTAATCTTAATCAATGAATAGACTTCCATTAATTGCCTCCTATGTGCACTATGCTAACAATAGTAATGCAAATAAAATGATGAAATAGTCTCTAATTTCAAAAGTTTACATTCTATTGGAGAAAAAACATTCACACAAATATATACAATATATTTTTTATAATTAACAAAAATAATTGAGGTGTGGTGAATATAGTTCCAGTCTTGGAGTCAGGAATTTCTACTTTCAATCTTCTCTTTGGTAACAGTCTAGTACTATCTCTCTGGACAAAATGTTTAAGCTTAGGTGCCTAAAGCAACTGACAAGGACATATCCTTGAAATCATAGCTTCCTCACAAAGGATATTAGTAGAGTGAGGTCATACATTAGGAGTTTCTTACCCTGAGGCACTTATAGATCCTTCCTATATTGGCATAACAGAGACACGAATCTTCTGCAGGAGTGACTTTTGAGGCAGTAGTTTAGAAATCAGTATGGAAACAATACAAGGAAGTTTCAACTGTGAGCATTACATGGTTAGATTCTGAAAGATGGTTGGAGATGTTTCTCTCAATACAAGTGCATGCTTGAGCCATTTGAGAAATCAGAGTGCTAAAGTGGTAGGGAGCCTGGTAGTAACCATACATTAAGATTTTATAGCCAGAGGCTATGTAGGCTTAAGACACTGAGATTTTGAAAATCATGTACTCAGCATCTATATTGCACATGTAAGTGTCAGTTATTTTTTCCCATTCTTTCATCATGTAACAGAGAGATAAGTGTAGCAATTTTACAAATCCTGGTTGCGAAGTAGGATGCACAGTTGTTTTCCTTTGCGTAGGTTTGCTGACATGGCCAAATTTGTCAAAGTAGAAATAATTTCATTATCATTATCATCCTTACTTTGTATACATGGATATCATTAATATTGATTTACTGAAGGAAAAACAAACAATAATGTTATTTCTCTTTTCAGAACATCACAGAATCATGGAGTTGGAAGGGAAGTCAGAGACTACTTTGTGCAACCCTTCATTTTACAGATGAGGAAACAGAGGCCCCACAATATTAAGTGACTTTCCCAAGGTCACAGAGGTAGCAGAATATTTCTCCAATTACATCAAAATTACACTAAATTTAGAACTGGAAATTTAGAACTGGAAAAGATATAGACCACTTACTCCAATTTCATTTTACAAATGAAAAAAAAAGATAATCAAGGAAGACCTGTGACTTAATCCTATAGGTAGTAAGCAACAGAACCAGTATAGAACCCCAAGTCTTCTTAATCAAATTTCAGCACTCTTTCCATTATAAAACAATAAATGCCTCCTGAAGTGTAAAATTAATTTTTGAATTTTTTGAATTTTTATTATTTGTTGACATTGTTTTATTTTTAAATTTTGAGCTCCCGATTCTTCCCTCCCTCCCACCTCTCTTCCACCCATTGAGAAGGCAAGCAATATATCAATTATACATATGAAATCATGTAAAATATAATTCCTTATTACCCATATCACAAATAAAGCAAAAATAAATACAGTGGGAAATTATACTTCAGTTTGTACTCAGAGTCCATCACCTTTCTCTCTGGAAGTGAGTAACATTTATTCATCATGAGTTCTTTGGAATTGTTTTGGATCATTACATTGATTGAATTAGCCAAGTTTTTTCTCAGTTGATTATTATTACAACATTGCTGTTACTATATACAACAATCTCCTAGTTCCTCTCACTTCACTTTGCAATATTTCATATATACAAATATGCATACATAGACACACACATATATGTATATATACATATACACATATATATATAGATAACTATCTATATTTATCTTTCCATCTTGTGTTTTTTTTTCTGAAAATATTCTCCTTGTCATTTCTGAAAGCACAATAGTACTTACTCCATTACAATCATATGCCACAACTTGTCCAGCCATTCCCCAATTGATAAGAATCCTCTTAATTTCCAATTCTTCACTGCACAAAAAGAACTAATATATTTATTTTTGTATATGTAGGTCCTTTTTCTTTTTCTCTGATTTCTTTGTAGTACAGATCTAGCGATTTTGCTAAATTGAAGGATACACACAGTTTTTACAGCCTTTTGAAGTTCCACATTGTTCATCAGAATGGTTGAACCAATCTACAATTCCAACAGCAATTTATTGCTCTACTTATTTTCTCTCATCCCTCTAGCATTTGTCATTTCTGATGGATTTGAGGTGGTACCTCAGAGTTGTTTTAATTTGCTTCCTCTAATAACATAGAGTGATTTGGAACAATTTTTTTTTTCATATGACTATAAATAACTTTGATTTCTTCTTCTGAAAACTTCTTGTTAATATTCTTTGACCATTTATCATTTTGAGAATGACTCATTTTTATAAATTGAACTCAGTTCACTATATATTTGAGAAATAAGGACTATCAGAGAAACTTGCTGTAAAATTTTTTGATATTAATTCATTGTCTATGGTTCCTTTCAGCAAAATATTATTTCCCCGATTATTCCTTTTGAATTAAGTCCATTTTTGTTTTGCTTTGTCTGAGAACATGATTACTGCCCCGACTTTTTACTTCAAGTGAAGCAAATTAGATTCTGCTCTAGTCCCTTATTTTAGCTCTGACTCTCTGTTTCAAGTGTGTTTCTTGTAAACAACATATTTTTGGATTCTGGTTTCCAATCCATTCTGCTACTTACATTTCCATTTTATGGGAGAGCTCATTCCATTAACATTTACAGTTATGATTACTGTGCCTTTCCCTCCATTCTATTTTTTTTCCTGTTTATCCTTCTCTCACTTTTTATCTAGTACCTCCTCAAAAATCTATTTTACTTCAGACCACTGCCTCCCTTAATCCACCCTCCCTTTAATCATTCCCTGTTTCCCCATATTTCTTATCCACATCCCTTCCTCTTTATTGAGTAACAGTTTTCTATACCCAACTGAGTATGTATATATGAGAATCAATTCTGGTGACAGTGAGGTTCAAACATTGCCCACCACACCCCCACTTTCCCTCCATTAAAAAAGCTCTTACTTGCATCTTTCTTTTAGGTGAGAAACATTTCCCCATTCTTCCTCTCCTTTCCCGATTTTCTCAGTGCATCCCTCTTTCTCACTCCTACCTGAAAGCATAATCATAAGGCACAAAAGTTAAGCAGTTAACATTCCTACATGGGAAAATGATGTAGCATGTAACTGCTAAGAAAATGATCATTATCAGGGCAGTTAGAAAGAGTCTACATATACAAAGGAAAGAAAGAAGATAGGAAGGAAGGAAGGAAGAGAGAAAGAGAGAGAAAGAAAGAAAGAGAGAGAGAAAGAAAAAGAAAGAAAGAAAGAAAGAAAGAAAGAAAGAAAGAAAGAAAGAAAAAAAGAAAGAAAAAAAGAAAGAAAGAAAGAAAGAGAAAGAAAAAGAAGGAAAGAGTTGTGTGCAGTTGCAGTTGCATCCCACATGGGGCAGCCCCTGCTACAACTCACAGAGGTTTGTCTTTTATTCTTGAAGACATCAGGGAGGTGATTCCATAACCTGAAAATGAATTGGATTTAAGTGAGGGAGGGCTGTGCAAAGTCACCAGCCTTACTTTTTCCTCTAGATCTGTCTTGGTTCAGTGGTAAGATATAGATCAGGATGACTGGAAATGACCCTCAAATTAAAAAGAAGGCAAATAATATTGAAAGAATCCACCAATCACTTCCTGAAAGAAATCCCCAAATGAAAACTCATAGGAATGTTATAGCCAAATTCCAGAGCTCCTAGGTCAAGGATAAAATATTGCAATCAGTCAGAAAGAAACAATTATAATATTATGGAACCAAAGTAAAGATAATAAAGTGAAGATTCCATGTTAAAGGGTTGGAGAACTTGGAATATCATATTCCAGAAGGTAAAAGAGCTAGGATTACAACCAAGAATGAGCCTGCCCAGAAAAATTGAATATAATTCTTCTCAGGAAATGGATATTTTATGAAACAGGACTTTCAGACAGTCCAGATGAAAAGATCAGAGTTGAATAGAAAATGTAGCATTCAAATAAAAGACTCAAAAGGAGCATAAAAATGGAGACATGAAAGAATAATCATAAGGGACTCAAAGTTAAGCAGTTTACATTCCTACATGGAAAAATGATGTAACATGTAACTGTTAAGAAAATTGTCATTATTAGGGCAGGTGGAAAGAGTCTACATACACAGAGGACATGCATATGAGTTGATTATGTTGGAATTATCTCTAAAAAAAATGGCGGTGAAACTTTATTCCACTCTAAGTTCAGCTTATGACTTTCCAGATTTTGATGCCATACAGCAAAGTGAGCATTTTCCCCTCTTCATCTTTCTCTAGTTTTCCCCACCCCCTTCATTAAAATATGAACACTTTAAGAGCAGGGTCTTTCTTTGTTTTTGTTTATTTGTATTCCCATTGTTAAACACATTGCCTACTGCATAGTAAGGGCTTAATAAATGCTTCCTACCTGGCCTTACTGAAGCATATTGCCTAAGGAGGTCATTGAAATAAAGTTAAAATGTAGTAAATTTATATTAATAAGTGACTGATTTTCACTTGTTTACATTTGTTAAAATGATTCATTAGGAAATCTTCATTGCATCCCCAAGAAGGAGATCATGAACTAATCTTAATGTTTAATTTATGGAAATGTAAATTGTGACAGCTAATTTAACAGCTTATCCAAGATCATTTCCTGTTAACATTTTGGTGCAAAATGAGATTGAAATTGAGTGCTGAGGTGACAATTTAGATAATTCTGTGAAAAATGTCCCTTTCCTCTAATTCCAATTTCCGATCAATCAGTTTACAAATAAGCATTTATTAATTATCTACTTAATAAATGTCAAGAACTCTATTAGATGTGGGGGACACAAAGACATAAAAGAAACATCACATTACCTGAAGAAACTTCCATTCTACAAGGACACAAAAACATGCATATTAAAAGCTCTGTACAAAATAATTATGTAGAAACTTCTATTAAATAATTACAGAATACTGTTTGAAGGTGGAGACGCTAGCAGTGTGGGAAGGGAGATCAGGAAAGGTCTCATACCAGCATTTGAGATGCATATTTAAGCTGAACTTTGAAGGAAATGAATGATTCTAAGGAGTTTGAGGTGGAGGAGGAGTTCATTCCAGTTATTTAGAGAGCCATTTAAAAAAAATGCATTGAAATAAGTAATATTTATTTTCCCCCAATTACATGTTGTAACATTTTTTTAAGTTTTGAGTTCCAAATTCTATTCCCTCCTACCTCCTTTTGTTCCCACCTTCTTGGGATGGTAAGTGGTCTGATATAGGTCATACATGTGCAATCATGTAAAATGTTTGCATATTTTGAATAAGAAGACTTGAACAAAAAATAAAAAAGAGGAAAGAAAGTGAAAAATATTATCCTTCAGTCTGTATTCAGACAATAACAGTTCTTTCTCTGGAAGCAGTTGGTATGTTTCATCATGAGTCCTTTGGAATTATCTTGGATAATTGTATTGCTGAGAATAGCTAAGTCATTCACAATCGATCATCATAAAATATTGCTGTTACTGTGCACAATATTCTCCTGGTTCTGTTCACTTTACTTTGTATCAGTTCCTGTAAATCTTTCCAGTCTTTTTTTCCCCTTAAATCTGCCTGCTCATCATTTCTAATAGCACAATAATATTCCATCACAATCATATATGACAACTTGCTCAGCCATTCCCCAGTTGATGGGGATCATCTTGATTTCTAATTCTTAGCCACCACAAAAAGAGCTGCTATAAATATTTTTGTACAAGTACATCCTTTTCCTTTTTTAAAATCTATTTGGGATATAAACATAGCAGTGGTATTGCTGGTTCAAAGGGTATACACAGTTTTATAGCCCTTTGGGCATAGTTCCAAATGCTCACCAGAATGATTGGATCAGTTCACAACTTCACCAACAATGCATTACTTTCCCAATTTTCTCACATCTTCTCCAACATGTATCATTTTCCTTTTTCCATCATATTAACCAATCTGATAGGTATGAGGTGGTACCTCAGAGTTTTTGTTTCAATTTTAATTTCTCTAATCAATAGTGATTTAGAACATTTTATATGATTATAGATAGCTTTGATTTCTTTGTCTGAAAACTGCATGTTCATATCCTTTGACCATAAATCAGCTGGGAAATAAATTGTATTCTTATAAAGTTGACTTAGTTCTCTACACATTTGAAGAATGAAGTCTTCATCAGAGATACTTACTACAAAATTTCCCCCTGGGGGCAGCTAGGTGGTGCAGTGGATAGAGCACTGGCCCTGGAGTCAGGAGGAACTGAGTTCAAATCTGGCCTCAGACCAAACACTTGACACTTACCAGCTGTGTGACCCTGGGCAAGTCACTTAACCCTAATTGCCTAAAAATTAAAAAAAAAGAAAAAAATTCCCCAGCTTTCTGCTTTCCTTCTAATTTTAGTTGCATTGGTTTTGTTTGTGCAAAAACATTTTTACTTTATAAAATGAAATTATCTATTTCACATTTTGCAATGTTCTCTATATCTTATTTGGTCCTCAATTCTTTGCTTATCCATAGATCAGACAAATAAACTATTCTATTCACTCCTAATTTGCTTATGGTATCACTCTTTATATCTAAATCATGGATCCTTTTTGATTTTATCTTGTTATATCATGTGAGATGTTGCCCTATACCTGGTTTCTACTTTACTATTTTCCTGGTTTTTTGGCAGATTTTTTAAACATGGAAATAGGAGACAGAGCACTATATGTGAAGAACATGAACAAACAAAAAAAAAATCCAGTTGACTGGACCTAAATGTGTATGAAAGGGAATGATGTGTAATTAATCTGGGAAGATAGGTTAGATCCAGGTTATAAATGTTCTTTTAAATGGCACACAGAGGAGTTTCTATTTGATGCTAGAGGTAATAGGGAACCACTTGGTTTTACTGGTATGATCAAACCTGTACTTGAGAAATATCACTGACAACTGTGCAGAGAATTAATTAGATATGGGAGATATTTTAAGGAGGATGATTGATTAGGGGGTCATTACAATAGTATAAGTAAGAAGTTGTAGGGTGTTGAACTAGGATGTCTGCCACATTAGTGGGAGAATTATTGTGGAAGTAGAAGAAAAATTCTTATCACCTTTAGAATCAAATGTAAAATCATATAGTTGGCATTCAAAGCCCTTCATAACCCCCACCCCCATCCCCTATAATCTTCTTACACCTTGCTTCTCACCACTTACTCTTTGATCTAGTAACACTGACTTCCTTGGTGTTTCAAGAACAAGACAGTACATCTCTTGACTGTGACCTTTCTCTCTGTTTGTACCCCATGCCTGGGGTACAGTATTTGGGATGCATCCTCTACGTACTCAGCTCCATCTCCCGGCTTCCCTTCTTTCTTTCAAGTCCCAACTATAATGCCACTTTCTACAGGAAGCTTCTCCCAACTCCTCTTAATTCTAATGTCTTCCCTCTTTTAATTGTTTCATATTTGTCTTGTATTTGTGAGTATTTGTTTGCTTATTGCATCTGCCACTAGATTGTGAGCTCCTTCAGGGTAGAAAATTTTTTTGCCTTTTTTTATACATAGCACAATGCCAGTCACATAGTATGTGCTTAATAAATGTTTATTTCTTGACTGACTGATGTGATAAAAATTTAGTATATATTTGGGATAAAGTAGAGTAAGGTGTTAAGTATTATTTTACAGATATTAATCAGATAATTGCTAGGGTGGTGGTTCTATCAATACAAATAAGAAAATTTTGAAAATAAATGGATTTTGAAGAAGATGCAATTATTTCTGTTTGAGGTACTTAGAGTTTGAGAAAATTATAGGGCATTGGTTTTCATTTTAATTAACCTATTGGCCACAGAGACCAAAACAGATATTAATACTCCACATATGCTCAGCTAGCATATAGCACCCTAGAGCATCTTTCTCCTTATCTTTCTCATTCTTCCCAGGACCTTCTTCTTGAATGGCCTTCACAACTTTTCTCCAATCTAGCAAATGTCTGGTTATGCTTTGTTTGAATAGATGGCTGAATTTTGACTTAGTATAACAATAGCACTGCCAAAGGCAAGCAGCCATCTTCCTTGGAAAACTTAAAAATGGGACAGAGATTTGTTTGCCAAAGCTGTGGTTAATAACTTATTATTAAATAAGCTCCTTTAGTGTTCTTCCAGATAAGGAAAGTCCAAGTCAACAGCAAGACAGCTAATCAATATGTAAATAAGGATCCAAAAATAACAAAGCAGAGCCAAGAACAATGCTTTATATCCTTTTAGAAAATGTTATGAGGAAACTAGTGAGAGTGCTCCAGGTATTTGCTGTTGTTTTATGTTATCTAAATAGGAAAACCAATTGAGAAAATCAAATTTGTAGACAAAAGCAAGATAGTTACCTTTGAAAATAATATTAAAATATAAATTTTGAATATGTATTTAATTTAAAATATTTCAGTAAAGAGTCCTAATGATGTATCATAATAAACATCACATTGTTAAGGGAAAACTGTATGTAAAGTTACATTGTATTATAGATTCTGAGTAAAAAAGGCCATCTAGTCCAACCCATTATTTCATAGTTGAGAAATCTGAGGCCAGGTAGTTAAGTGATTTATCCAAGGTCACATAGGTAATTGGCAGAACAGGTATTCAAAGGATCAGATATTTAGATCTTGAAAGTATCTCAGTGCCCATCTAGTCTAATCCCCTCTTTTTGTAGTAATAAACTGAGATGTATTACTAATAAATTACTTACCTAAAGTCACAAAGATTGTCAGTATAAGTAAAAAGACTAGAACCTATGACCTCTAACTCCAAAATCAGTACCATCCTGCTTCACATTCTGAAGAACAGGAGTAGAAATTATGATAAGATATAGACTCTACCCTTCAAATGTGGGCAATCTAGTTGGAGAGATAGCATACACACAAAACAAAAGTTTAAAACAAAGTAGCTTATATTGATTGAAAAAGAGCAGGAAAGGATAATAATATCAATAGTAATGTGAAATCATATTAATATATGCTTTCAACTGCAAATTACATGTAATAAAATTATTATAAATGTTTCATGTTTATTTCATTAATTTATTTGTACTATAATTTTAATTTTCAAAATGCAACAGGAATTACAAATCTCTACTATGAAGACGTGCTGTCTTTGTCCTTTTATTATTTCAAGGTGTTTTGGGAAGTAGTAGGAAGGAATGGACAAATGAAGAAAGGAAGGACTGAAGGGAGAGAGGAAGAAAAGAAAAGAAAAAATGAAAGAAAGAACAAATTGAAGAAAAGAAAGAGAGAAAGGAAGAAAGAAGAAGCAAGAAGGATGGAAGGAAAGAAGGGAAAGAGGAAGAGAGCAAGAGGAGTGAAAGACATAAAAAGAAAGGAAGGAATAAAGGAAGGAAGGAAGGAAAAATGAAAGAAAAGAAGGAAGAAAGAAAAATAAAGTAAGGAGGGAAAGAAGAAAGAAAAATGAAGGAAGGAGGAAGGAAGAAAGAAAAGGAGGAAGGAAGGCCAATCTCAGCTGTATAAGGGAAGATTGAAAGAGATATTCACTTCAGAGCAGTTTCTTCTCAATGAACCCCAACAAACTACTAATAGAAGCAAGAAAAACACTGGGTAGGTATGGAAAGAGAATGAATAGAAGTGATATTGGGCCACTATGAGCCCAGAAGGCCTTGATAAAAGTGACACTTGAAACAAATCTTATTTCTTTTCATACATATACATATATGTACATGAAATGAATGAAAAGTCTGAAAGACAACATTTTTGGGTAATTAATAATCAATTTATTAATTAGGCTAGTAGATAATCAATAAATTGATATTCAGTTGTTTATCTTGGTAATGAAAGACATCTAATGGAAACACTGAATGCCTTAAATATTTTTTGAAAGGAATGCCCCTGACAGGAGAAATCAATTCTGATTGGTGAACAATGAATAAGAGTGAATAATTAATAAATTAATAGCAATTAATAATTATTAATACAAATTAATGATAATGTCTTTTAAATGAGGAAGAGAATTAAAGCCTTCTGCTTCTCCTGCTGAGAACATGGCTTAATCATGAGACTCAATCACCTCCAATAATCTGGACAAAGAAATGATATCTACCCAGACTACTATGTTTTTTTTTTTCATGAGTTGGGTCACTGTAAACTATAATGAAAGGGTGAAAGGCATAGGCTTAATGCTTTAGGGCTGAACTTCACCTAGCTTAGATTCTCCTTAACACTCTAGAAGTAAGGTCTCCTAGTTGAGTGGGGTCCCACCCAAGATTATACAGTATGTTTCCCAAGGATTTGGGCAACCTTGTCTGTCAGCCTTGTACTTTTGAGATTGGCCTATGGGGGCTGTTTCCTGAATGAAGAAATGAAGAGAAAGGACCTTAAGCCTATTTTTAAAAAAATAATTAATTTATTTTTAATTTTCAACATTCACTTCCATAAGATTTCAAGTTCCAAATTTTCTCCCCATCTCTTCTCTCCCCCTACCTCAAGACAGCAGGCAATCTGATATAGGCTGTACATACACATTCATATTGAACCTATTTTTACATTAGTCATGTTGTAAGGAAGAATTAGAATGAATAAGAGAAACCAGGAGAAAGAAGAAACAAACAAACAAAAAAGAAAAAAAAAGAGAGATCAAATAATGTGCTTCAATCTGCATTCAGACTCTATAGTTCTTTTTTTTTGGATGTAGACAGCATTTGCAATCATGAGTCCTTTGGAGGTGTCTTGGATCCTTCCATTGCTGAGAGGAGATGAGTCTGTCAAAGTTAGTCATCACATATTATGACTGTTACTGTGTACAATGTTTTCCTGGTTCTGTGCACTTCACTCAGCATCAGTTCATTTAAGTCTTTCCAGGTTTTTCTGAAGTCTGCTTGCTCATCACTTTTTGTATACAATAGTATTCCATTGCATTCATACACCACAAGTTGTTCATTCATTCCCCAACTGATGGGCATCCCCTCAATTTCTAATTCTTGACCACCACAAAAGAGCTGCTATAAATATTTTTGTACATGTGGGTCCTTTTCCCATTCAATGTATTCTTTAGAATGCAGATCTAGAAGTGGTATTGCTGGGTTGAAGGGTGTGCACATTTTTTGTAGCTCTTTGGGCATAGTTCCAAATTGCTGAACAGAATGGTTGGATCAGTTCACAACTCAACCAATAAAGCACTAGTATTCCCATATTCTCAGATCTTCTCCAGCATTTATAATTTTCCTGTTTTGTTATGTTAGCCAATCTGATAGGTGTGATGTGATACCTCAGAGTTGTTTAGACTTGCATTTCTCTAATAAATAGTGATTTAAATCTT
This sequence comes from Vombatus ursinus, assembly GCF_900497805.2. Lineage (NCBI taxonomy): Eukaryota > Metazoa > Chordata > Mammalia > Diprotodontia > Vombatidae > Vombatus > Vombatus ursinus. The sequence continues at coordinate 7,723,383 of NW_020954598.1, forward strand.
TTTTATATGACCATAGATAGCTTTAATTTCTCAATGTGAAAACTTTCTGTTCATATCCTTTGAGCATTTATCAATTGAGGAATGACCTTAAACCTAAATTTAATAATTGGTTATTAATATGATAGAAAAATAATTTCCCTTATACACACCTACATATATATGTACATATATACATGTGTTTAGGAATAAAGATAGGTCTTGGAATGGTGCTTCTATTGTATAGGACACAAACATGCATATGTGTAAAATAACATAATATTCTACATTAAAAAAGATACATTCAGTAAGGCACAATTTTCGAAGACTATATTTATAGACAAAATGAAAATTTAAGTAATACCCTAAAAAGTAAGATATAATCAATACAAACAGAAATTGATTTAAATTTTTAAAAAGTATTTATTAAATGTAGGCTATTCTTCCAAGAACTGAAAGCAAGCACTGGGAAAACAAATCCAAGAAAAAGGAAGACAATCCCTGCCCTGAAGGAGCTTGTATTCATTTTTTTTTGCTTTATTCTTGTATTTATTTTTAGTTGTACTTTTAAATGAACTTTTTCTTTCTATCTTTTCCTACTGTTTTTTTTTTAATTATTAAAAAAAAAACCTGTTGATTTCTGCAGATTTGTTTTATATCCTGTAAGTTTGCTAAAGATGTTGTTTTAATTAGCTTCTTAGTTTACTCTCTAGGATTCTTTTTTTTCCAGTTAATTTGTTTATTTTTTTGTTTTCAACATTCACTTCCACAAGATTATGAGTTCCAAATTTTCTCCCTATCTCATCCCTCCCCCCCACCCCAAGGCAGTGTGCATTCTAAGTACCCATTCCCCTAATCTGCCCTCCCTTCTATCTTCTACCTCACCTTCTCTTATCCCTTTCCTCTTCTATTTTCCTGTAGGGCAGGATAGAGTTCTATACCCCATTATCTGTATATTTTATTTCCCAGTTGTGTGTGAAAACAATTTTTAACATTTGTTTTTAGAACTTTGGGTTCCAAATTTTCTCCCTTCCTCCCTTCCCACCCACCCTCATTGAGAAGGGAAGCAACTTCATACAGGTTATACATGTGCAGTCATGCAAAACACTTCAATAGTAGTCAAGTTGTGAAAAACTAATTATATTTCCTTCCATCCTATCCCACCCCCCATTTATTCTATTCTCTCCTTTGACCTTGTCCCTCCTCAGAAGTGTTTGCTTCTGATTACCCCTTCCCCCAATCTGCCCTTCCTTCTATCATCCCCTGGCTCTCTTATTCCCTTCCCCTCTGTTTTCCTGTAGAGTAAGGTAGATTTCCATACCCAATGGAGTGTGTATGTAATTCTTTCCTTAAGCCAAATTCGATGAGAGTAAGATTCTCTCATTCCCTCTCACCTTCCTCTACTTCCCTTCCACTGTAAAAGCTTTTTCTTGTCTGTTTTATTTAAGATGATTTACTCCATTCTGCCTCTCTCTTTCTCCTTCTCCCGGTATAGTCCTTTCTCACCCCTTAATTTTATTTTTTAGATATCACCCCTTCATCCTCAACTCACCCTGTGCCTTCTATCTATCTATCTATCTATCTATCTATCTATCTATCTATCTATCTATCTATCTATCTATCTATCTATATACATTTTTTCCTCCAACTACCCTAATACTAACAAAGGTCTCATGAGTTACAAATATCATCTTTCCATTTAGGAATGTAAAAAGTTCAACTTTAATAAGTCCCTTTTGATTTCACTTTCCTGTTTACTTTTTCATGCTTGAGTCTTGTATTTGAAAGTCAAATTTTCTATTCAGCTCTGATCTTTTTGTCAAGAATGCTTAAAAATCCTCTATTTCACTGAATGTCCAATTTTCTCCCTGATGGATTATACTCAATTTTGCTGGGTAGATAGGTATGGGGGAGGATGAATTCTAGGGAATTAGGAACAGAAATAGGTGAAAAATGAAGGAATGAAGATGGCTAACTTGGGCACTTTCATAAAAATGGAAGTTCCAGGAAGAACTAATGAATCAGGAGAAGAGGCTGTAAGCTGAAGTATTCTTCTAGGATGAGAAGGTCATATGATAATTCAAATTAGTGTTGCTATTACAGCAGCTATATGCTATATATAACAATGCTCTCTGTTTTAATCTACTTTAATATGGGCCAGGAAATTCTCCTCTCCAAATTCAGATTAGAATCCATTCAGAAATTAAGTCTAAAAGAGTTTCTTGTGGTATTAAGATATTAAAAATAAAATTGCTGAGGGTCATACATTCAGTATTGACATAGCCTAGACTTTTATGCAATTCTTTCCAGTTACAAGTCCAGCTTTCTATCAATTGATACTATGCTACTTGTTATTGTTTTATAAGAAATGACACATGAAAAATTCAGGAAAACGCAAGATTTATATGAAATAATGCAGAGTGATATCAAAGAACCAAGATAAAAAAATATTGATGATGAGGCAATAAGTGGGAAAAATGCCAAAAAAATAATGATTCCTATAAATTCAAAGAACAGTCATGACTCAGAAGAACTGATGGTAAAATGTACATCTATATTTTCACTAGAAAGGGTTGCACTAGAAGAACAAAATGAAGCATAGTGTATCAAATATTTTCATATCATAAGATAATAAATTTATTTAGAGCTAGAAAAGATCTTAGAGGACATTAAATCAAATTACACACACTTATGTGTGTATGTATGTGTGCAAATAGATATATAAACATACATACTATATATACATATATGTATATATACATGTATATATTTGTGTATAAACAAAAACATAAACACACACACACACTAAGGTCTGAGACAGATTTTGAATTCAAGTTTTCCTGATTAAAAGTTTTGTGCCCTTTCCATAATGCCATGTTTTTATTTGTTTATTTTTTTGTGGTTAATTATATATTTTTTGAAAATAAATACCAAAGGTGGGGCCAGTGGGAAAGGATTAACAAATGAAAGCAGTTCTTTAAAAAAAACCACCAATAAATTATTTTTGAAATTTTTAAAAAATATGTTGAATTAAAATAACAGAACATAATTGATATAATATAAATGAAGGTAACACCAGTAGGCAATAAAAATAAGGATGGACAATCCTTATGGACAATGTTGGTTCACATTTTTTAAAGTTAAAACCCTTTTTCTTTCTATTAACAAATGGAAAATGACAAAAGTGATCATTTCCATGTTCTGCCTGTCATTGTAGAAAGTATCTTAACACACATTGTTAGTTTTTTGATGAATAAGTACTATTTTGATGAATAAGTGTTTTCTTTTCTTTTGGGGGGGGTGTGATTGATTTAGGTATTCAAATAAAATTTATATATTTTTAAAGATAGAGTACATTTTTAAAGTTGGAAAAATAACCTTTAAATGTTTAGGGCAGGTGCTTTTTCCTCTTTTTGTATCCCCAGCAATTAGCATACTGCCTGTCACATAGTAGGTGGTTGACAAACATTTATTTATTGATTGAAATAGGAGTGGAACAAAAGACTATGCTTTTGACAAAAGAGATTTATTATAGAAACAAAACATCATAAAGAACTCATAATGCTTTTTGAATGATACAAAAATAAATTGATGCTAATTTTTTAAAAAAAATCAGTTATATTTGTGACTTTTTATAAGCCCTCATTTCCTTATATTACAATAAAAATTGCAGTAATACAAACAATGATTCAGAACTATCATTTAGCAGCTTTAATTCAAATTCTTTTCATTCTACTTATTAAGAATTCCTTCTATCTAAGTGATTTTGATCAGATGTTCATTATTATGTTTACTACGAACCAGGAGAAGCAAATGATTTACCTAAAAATATCAGCCTCGTGGAACAGTGCCTGATGTCAATACCTATTGAATTGAAGCCAGGTCAACAAAGCACAAAATTAAATATAAGCTCAAGTAAGTATACCAGTAAATCAGACATTCCTTCTCCTTCTCCATCATCTTTCTCCTTAATGATGCAGGGAAATTATACAGAAACAGATAATTGTGCTTGAATTGTCCATGTAATTGTGACTACTTTGAACTAACAAAGGACGAAGAGCCTTGAACTGGGAACTCTATGTCTACTACTAAGTAGCTTTATCCTGAACAACTTTCTTAACCTTTCAGGATCTCATTGTCTTCTCTGCAAAATGAAGGAATTGGATTAGAAGATCTTTAAGATCCTTTCCAGCTTTATTATTCTATTCTATTAAAAAATTTTGACATAGCATAATATTGGGTTGATGATATTTTGATTGTTGCTGTCTCTTTAAAGGCTTACAAATTAAATTATAACTTATGTAAGCATGTTCATTCCTCCTAGTCAATACTTGGATTTATTATTTACTTGTTCATTTTTTTTTGTAACACAATAGTATTGGATAACAGGTTGTGACTGACAAGTTATATGACAAAGTTTAGAAGCTTTCATTTGTACAGTATTGAAAGTGATCTACTTTGTATATATTTGTTTAAATGTTGTCTCCCCCATTAGATTGTAACTACCTTGAGGACAGGGACTGTCTTTTGCCTTTTTTTATCCACAGTGATAAGCACAAAGCCTGGCATATAGTAGGTGCTCAATAAATACTGATTGATTGATTGATTACTATGTTATCCCCTATAGGATGAGAAGTGTTCATTAAAGGATGGACAGTAGCAGTATTCTAATCATACTCTTCTATATCATGGAACATGAATATGTGAAGACTCTAAAAATTGGTATCACACTGGGCAATGGAGAAGAATATGGTGAGTTTGGGCAGATTGAATATCAATTAAGGAACATAAAAGGTTTTTATTGTTATTGTACAGTTGTTTCATTCATGTCCAACTCTTTGTGACCAAATTTGGGGTTTTCTTGGCAAAGTTACTAGAGTGGTTTTCCATTTCCTTCTCTACTTCATTTTACAAATGAGGAAGTGAGCTAGTGACTTGCCCAGAGTCATACACCTAGTAAGGTTCTGAGGCCAGATTTGAACTCAGGAAGATGAACCTTCCTGAATCTAAACCTGGCAATCTATGTCATTGTGGAAGTGTATGATAGAAAAAAATGATGATAAGAGTAAGAGATAAACACTGATTAGCCCATGAACTCTATGGGTCTATATGGAATGAAAGGAAAAAGCATGGGACAGCTAGGTGGCATAGTGGATGGAGCACCAGCCCTGAAGTCAGGAGGACCTGAGTTCAAATCCGGCCTCAGACCAAACACTTGACACATACTAGCTGTGTGACCTTGAGCAAGTCACTTAACCCCAAATGCCTCACAAAAAAAGAAAGGAAAAAGCAAAGAAAGCCAATCTCATGTTGGGTGGAACCTATAGAGAGACCTTAAGGGAAAAAATTTTAAAGGAGTCATACATAATGGGAAGACATTTTTGGGTTGTGATTTACATGGTTGTGGGAAGACTAACTTCAGTGACATTATAGATTCATTTGAATATTAACAAGCTAAATAGCATATCCAATATAGAAATAAAAAGAAAAGCCATGATCTGTGAAGATTTTATAACCTAAGAATGTTTGTCCAGAAAAAGAGAAGAGAGAAGGGAAATGATTGCTGAGGTCTTCATATATAAAAGAATAATCACTTTTTTTTTAGGCAGTTGAGGTTAAGTGACTTGCCCAGGGTCACACAGCTAGTTAAGTGTCAAGTGTTTGGTCTGAGGATGGATTTGACCTCAGATCATCCTGACTTCAGGGCCGGTGCTCTATCCACTGTGCCACCTAGCTGCCCCAAGAGTAATCACTTTTACAGGACAATTCTAAGAACAAGTATTGGAAGTTACAATGAGGAAAATGTTGGTTTGATATAGGGAATAGCTTCCTAACAATTGTAAGTATATAAAATGGAATTGACCAACTTGTGAGATAATAAACTTGAATCTGATTTCAAATTATGCTTAATCGCATGCTATGTACAAGGCATTGTATATGGTGCTGGAGATAAAGAAACGGAACTCTCCCTTATCCTCAAGTTAACTTATGTTTTACTGGGGGAGGGAAGCAGAGACAATGTGATATATAAACAGATAAATCAATAAAAGGAAATTGGAAAATGAAGAAAACAGCAATGACTAGATGGGTAGGTTGTGGGGGAAGAGCAATCATCTCAAATCTCTGACAGTAAAAGTCTTCAAGCAAAAGGTAGATAATCATTAGTTGGGAGTGTTGTTGTTCTTGATCAGTTGTTACCAGTCATTTCCAATCCTTCTTGACCCCATTTTTGGTACTTTCTTGGCAAAGATACTGGAGTTGTTTGCCATTTCCATCTCCAACTCATTTTATAGGTGAGGAAATTGAGGCAAGCAGGCCTAAGTGACTTGTCCAGGGTCAAATATCTAGTAAGTGTCCATGACCAGATTTGATTTGAACACAGGAAGATGAGTCTTCCTGAATACAGGCCTGGCACTCTATCAACTGTACCACCTAGCTGCCAGTTGGAGATGTTGTATAAAAGATTAATGACTCTGTTAGGGGTTGGACTAGAAGGTCTCTGATGTGCCTTCTAATTCTGAGATTATAATAATATGATAAAAGAATGACAGGGAGTGAGCTACCTATTTTAGCTAGACAGTCACATGAAGTCCTTCCAAAGTAAGATTAAGACACAAGTCTCTCCTCATTTGGCCATCTGCCCACTATTGAAGAGACTTAGCTTGTAGAACAGATGTAGAACAATTTCTCCTTGACTAGTACCAGCTGCTAGAACAGCTCTTTGGCAGGAAAAGATAAATATAAGGGATGAAAAGAGACATAAATATTATGGAAAGACCCTCCTCACCATGCCTCAAGTGCTGATAAAAAGTACCTTTTTTTGCTATGCAATTTAAAACGTAATTAATGATGATGATGATGATGATAAAATTGCTAAATATGGAAGCCAGAAAGCTCTCATTAACATTATATAAAGACTATATTTCTATACATGGAGAAGAAATAAGATGCTTATCTAGGTCCTTATCACCTAATGTCTCAATTATCTTAATATTCCTGTAGTTGTTCTTCTGGTGTGCAACCTCTTTCCACATCAATCCCATTTCCCTAAATACTACCAGGTTAATTATTCAAAATAATTTCTTTGAAACAAGTACCATTCTTCATTGAATCAACTTGGGGAAAGAGAGTTGAAATTATATTGCAGGAAAATATTAAAAATTATTCTGACTGTAGATAAAAGATAGAGTAACCAAATGAGAGAATTGTGGTATTAGTATCAGACATAGGTCCATTAGGAAGAGAAACCAGTCTTTGAGAGAAAATAATGACTTTATTTTCAGACATATTAAGGTTAAAATATTGGGAACATGAAAATGTAGATTTTCATAGGCGTTTGGAAATACAATACTGCATTGGAAGTAAAAAGCTAGGAACAGCGATGCAAATTTTAGAATTATTAGGATACATGTAATATGAAACTTCATGAGAAATTGAATTATTAGAATAAATATACATAAAAACGTCAGAGATCAAGGTGTAAAGCTAGAGGGATTACTCTAATTTAAGGGAGAGGAGAAAAAAGAGGAACATGTGAAAGTAATATACTCTGTTCTACTACTTATCTCACATCTATATCCAGATCATTATTTTTTTCCTCAAACAGAAAAAATCAGATCTTCACAAAGGAAAAAAAAAAAACTTTCAAAAGTAAAGAAAATGAGAAAACTCACCTCAGGCAATGGTCTTTAGTTACACATAACATTATTTCTTGAATAAGCATTGTCCCAAAGCAGATTATTTTTCCTTTCAGTCTTACAAATCCTTTAAAGTTTTGCTCAGGTAACATTTCTCTAGAAAGGATTCTGAATATTTCCCTTCCCCAGTCATATTCCCTTCAGTTTGAGAGGTCAATGCTAAGCAAGACATATATGTGGCTCAAATGTCTGGTCAACTTGTTTATGATAGCAAGGCTCCTATTTTTGGTATCTGTCATTAACTAGCTATGTAAACTTAAACCAATTATCTTACCTCTCTAACACTGTTTACTTGTACTAAAAGAAATGGATTGATTAGATTGTAAAGTATGTCCTAGTTCTAATATTGGAGCAGTTCATGGGTCTTCTATTTTTTTTTCAAAAGCCTTTTCTCTTGATTACAGTAGGACATTTTTATCCCTTGGTGGCAGTAAACCTAAATTTCAAGGTAAACTACATGAATGAGATGAAACTGAATAACAAACATCAAGATGGAAGAATTCTGTCAAAAGTAATCAAAATTCTTACCAGTGTGTGAAGATCAAGAAATTTAAACAATCAACAGCAGTTAACATGGGAATTGTAGAACAACAACCAGAGCATGAGTATATTGATCACACACACACACACACACACACACACACACACACACACACATCGAAAGTCAGTCATTTAGTCAATGATGAGTTTTGCCCCAAGATTTGTAAGATCCTCTCTTCAAACATCAACTTTTGGAGATATATAAGCAATAAATAGATTACCATCTCAAACTTCTTACCTTAGAAAGGGACTATGAAATCAAATAGCCTCTCTTTCAAATAAAGTCTGTTTCTGTGACATGAATTGGAGTAATGGCAATAGCACAGGGTTTGAAATCAGAGGATCTTTGAAGAGTAACAAATTTTCTAATTTGTTACCTGTCATAGAATTACTTAATCTCTCTGGGTGTCGTATCATTATATGTCCATAGATTCAGACCTTGAAGAAACATTAGAGCTAAGCTCTAAAACTTGACATGTCTGTAAATGAATCTGTTATTAGAGTTACATACTCCTCCTTTTACAGATGAGGAACTGAAAACCAGAAAGGTTAAGGGGCTTTTCCAGTTACAATGGCAGTAAGTGACAAAATCACAATTTGAACTAAATTCCTTTTACTTCAAATCCATTATTCTTTCCACTACCTAAGTTTCCCTAGCTACATGTGTCTAATATTCTGGAGTTATTCTTCCAACCCTACAGTCTCATCAGCAAAGCAGTACTCCAGAATGTAACTACTACTTCCCCCTGCTCAGAATTTTAAGAGTAATTCCATTGGATTGGGGGTAGTTTTCTAATGCTATAAGCCTCCACTCATTTGTTTCCTTATATTATAATGCATTTTCAATTACCTTTAAATAAAGAATATATACTAAGGTGGTAAAATAAGGATGGCTGGTACAAAATATTTCCCCAAAAGTGTAGATTGCATTCTACAGGACAGCCAAATTCCAGGAAAAAAATGGCTCAAAATTAAAAACAATACTTGACAAAGGGCTAATATATTTCTTGGAAGTTGGAAATCTTTTTGTCCCCTTCTCAGGGTACTTATGAAGATAGATATATCTATCTTCATAAGTACCCCCCCACACACACATATATATATATATATATATACATATATACATATATACACACATACACAAATATGTGTGTGCTTGTTTCTGCTGAGCTCCTTGTGGAGTCTTAAATCTTCGTTTTATTAGTATGCCTAGTTTTTCCTTGGCTACTGATGTAGACACTTGGGGGTCAGCTATTTGTAGGTATTGCTAAGACAAATATCCCAATGAAAGTCCCAGAACTTCTGAACCTCAAAAGTTCATGAAGCCCTCCTCTGGTTAAGGAGGAAGGGGAAGAATAAGTCACTCTTCTCCCTCCCTATTCCTTAGGCGATTCCTTTTCTGGGGGTTGCTTAATTGGGTTCTACCACTAAAGTGACAAATGTTTGAAGGTCTGGGGTTCCTAATAATTTTGTTATTTTATGTAAAACCTACAAAGAGGGAGCATGGAATTATTGTTTACATCATGGAAGGGTTATGATATATATTGTGCTGAGTTCTGTACACTGACTAAATTACTGACCCTTTGAGCATTTGCTTGTAACACTCATTATTATTTGGATAATGTAAGAAATTACTTCTGTTAAGTGAAATATTTAGCATCATGACTATAACAAACAGAGTAAAAAAGAGTATTATGTCCTCTTTCATTTACTGGACATGAACAATTTCAGCATCTCTGCTAACTCAAACACTCAACTTTGTGAGTGATTAGCAGTCACAAGGATTTTAATAATGATTGAGGGAATTTGCTATGGATACTTGCAATTCAATTGAAATAGTGAAAGTGTAACTTACTGTGACAAATGTATTCATTCTCAGTGGAGATCAAATTATTGAAGATTTAGTAGAAAGGAAAACCTGGAAATATTAAGGCTGCCTACAGTTGAACATTCTTACACATTGGCATTTAAAAAAAACTGATAGAAATATTACATCTGTATATAGCAAAAATATTAACATTCCAATGTAGGCAAGAAATGTGTTTCACAAGTTCCACTGACATGAAAAACTGATCAAATATAGGCAATCATGTATAATGCACACAAGTGAATGACAAAACATTTTTACCATATCTGAAAATGGTAATAGAAGTAATATTCTACAGCCTTAAGAAGGTAAAAAAGGAGGGTTGAAGTCTCTTGCTTCCACCCTCCAAAAATACATTTTGCTTTTTAGTGATATCTAGAATTCTACCATTCCAATTTCCTTTCACTAGGGTAGGAATTATTCTTTATTAATGTTAGGCTTTAGAAATGTTTTATGTCCTTCATTTATGAAAAAGACTAATGACATCATGGGATAATATCTTGACTGGTGTGTGAATTAAATTTAAGTGAGGCAGAGTTATCCAAAATCATTAACCTTGCTCTTTCTTCCTGAGTCATCAAAGTTCAGTGGCAAAAAGTCAGGATGATTGGCAATGGTCTGGGATGTAGTGGGTCACCTTGGCACTTTTGGTATCTCATCAAGCTCTAAGTACTCCACAGAGCCTGCTTCAGCAATCTTCATGTTTGTTGGAACAACCTGTTCTCATCCACTCATTCTTCAGAAGGAAGTCTTCACATGTTTGGGGTAGACACTGTCATAACTCATCGACTGGTTTGAGGCCCATTGATTACCTTCAACCTGGTTTACCCCATCTGCCAAGACAGTGTACTGGGGATGTGGCTGTTGTGCATGCTACAGCCTCTTGGAGCCACTGGTGAGAATTGAAGGTCAGGTAGACACCAAAGGTGGTTGACCACCTCTGAAGCTGTCTCAGCAAGCCCTGACACCAGGGGTGCTTGTCCTTTTTGAACATCTCTGGATCTAGGAATAATGTGATACTGAAAAATCAAGGGAATACAATTGCCCTAGAGAGTCTGAAGTGATGCAGGTGCCCTAGCTGGGAGATGAGGGACATGCTTAGGCTTTTTTTATAAGCTCAGGATGAAATCTCAAGTTTACTTTTTGTTAAAGTGAGCTGTTGGAGATTGATCTAGCTGTGGGTTAAAATGAAAGTATGGATGGAAAGTTGTATCTGTGATGAAGTTATGCAGAATTCTTGGGGAATTGTAAGAGTGGAGATATTAGAGCAATGGTCCAAGTATAATAAAAATAAGTTCACCAGAATTACTTCCAGCTTGAGAATGACTCCAGTGAGTAAGTGTGGTAGTATTAGAGGGACCACATTATTTCATGAATGGGCAAATGGATAATGGCTATATGAGAAAAATTGCCTTGAGTGACAGGATGGTGTTATGAAATACCTGAGGGTCCTGCTCCAACAGTGATACATAAGCAGGAGAGAGTAGTGGTGGGAAACAACAAAGAAGAGGTGACGATAGTATTGAAGACCTAGAGAAAGAAGAGGTGTAAAGTATAAGGAAACATACTATTTTCAGGGATGAGAGGATGAGGATGAGGATGAGGATAAAATGTTACCTATATGGTCATTGTAATAGTTTTGTTTTGTTTTGTTTTTTCTTTGTTACAAGTGATGTTCAATGTGGGATACCAGGGGATAAAAAAATAATCAGAAATGACTGGCCCCAAAATAAAAGTTAATGATGAACTTTTAAAAATTAACAAACTTTCTTTACATTTATCTTAAGATGAACAAACAGTGACTGTGAGCACACAAAATGAGTAGGTTTCCATAGGCTATTCTAGGGACCAAATATACCAACAATTGCAGAGAGGTAGAAATTAAGATCAGAAACTATGGATGTATTGCTTTTCACTGTATCTTAGCATAGGATATACTCTCTGACTTTGGTCTTATATACCTCAATGGGAATTTTAATGGGATAAATTTGAATTAATAGATTTCCTTTGCCTTCAAATCAAAACAAAATAAAACAACAACAGCAACAACATATTTTTCTCTCAGCGTCTTGTTTTCTTATCCTCACAGAATAGGTTATCAGAAAAAAAGCTTGTAAAATTTCAGCCCAGTTATCATACTACTACAATGTCACTGCTAATGTGGTATGATGAATTGGATGTTATGAATTACATGGGATTTTAATCATTAAAAGATATAAGCAACTGAAATTGAAATCTTCAAAAGAGGAGATTTGACTTGTAGTGATTGTTTTATATTTGAGTGTCCTTATCCCTAAGATAAAGAATGCCAATTTACTTTCCTTAAGAAAGTTATTTGGATTCTCATTTGGGATGGGGGGGGGTCTATCTTCACCAGAAGGTCTAAAAGTTATAAAATTTATATAGTGCTTGTTCTGTCAGTCACTGTGCAAAATGTTTTACAGAAATGATCACATTTTAATTCTCACAACAACTTTATGAGGTAGGTGGTATTATTATCCTGATTTTATAGTTGAGGAAAAACTGAGGCCAACAGAGATTAAATGATGTCCCAAGGGTTGCAGAGCTAATAAGTATCTTTAGCTAGATTTGAATTCAGATCTTCCTGACTTCAAACCCAGCATTCTATTCACTGGGTCACCTAGTTACCTTTAGTTATTCAAAAAAGTTTATTATTTCATCAGAGTCTAAATTCTGCCTTGTAACTACCACCACACTCAGCTCCACAAGACAGGAAAGCAATATAGTAGTGTGAGCTCTTTTCAGGCATCAGAATCAGAATCTGGCAAATATTGTACACCTTCTTCATGATATTTTTGCAAACCAAGTGGCCCTTGACAACATTAACTCTTGGTCCGTAATGAGCCCATCTCCATTAAGAAATCAATTAGTTCCTCTGACGTTGCAACATGCACACTGTTACATACTAAAATATGGTAGTTCTTGTCTCACTTTTCAAGTTGTCCCTGATCACATGGTACCAGAGTGCCCCAATTTTATTACATGAGATCCCTAGACCTTAAGACAAAATAAGTATTCTATTTACCCTTTCAGAGTAACATAATTTCAAAGTCTAGAAAGATATAATACTGAATCCTTTCACATATACCTATCAGCCAGTAAGTGAGACTTCCAAGCTGTGATTCAAAACTCTTTTCTGAAATAAATATACTATCATGTGAATGGTGACAATTGTGGATGACATCATGGTTATAAGACACATCAAGAGTGTCTGCTTCCCAAGGTGCCAGGTGTTCTCTCTTCTAATTCTTCTATGTCCACTAATGTGACTTCAGGTTTCATTAATAAGAATAGGTCATACAGAATGAGAGACATAATAGGATTTTGGTATTCTTCCTTCGTTAGATCACATTTGGAACATTGTGTTCCATTAGGAGCACCACATTTTAGTAGTGATATTGACATTCTACAATGTATCCAATGGCAGGTGATAAAGATGATGCAGGTATTAGTAGAGAAAAGAAGGCTTAGATAGTGGACATATTAATTGGTCTCAAGAATCTAAAGATCTAACCAAGATGGCAGAGTAAAGGCAGGGACTTGCCTGAGTTCTCCCCCAAACCCCTCCCAATACCTTTAAAAATGACTCTAAACAAATTCAAGAGCAGCAGAACCCACAAAAAGGCAGAGTGAACCAATTTTCAGCCCCTGACAACTTGGAAGGTCAACAGGAAAGGTCTGTTGCATTGAAGTGAGAGAGAAACACAGTCCAGCACAGGCTGTACCAGTACAGACCTGGCCCCAAGAAAACTGGAGCGGGCTTTGGGCCACTGAATCAGTGGCACGAGTGGCAGTTTCCAGACCTCTCAGCACATAGACAGAAAAGACAACTTGGAAGGTGAACAGGAAAGGTCTGTCACACCTGGGTGAGAATGAATCGCAGTCCAGCCATGCCAGCACAGTACTGGCCACAGCAAACAAGAAGCAGCCCCTGAATTAGCAGTGGCAGCAGCAGCTTCCAGAGCTTTCAGCCCACAGACAGTGAAGGGATTAAACAACTGGTCAGAAGGAGGTTACAAGAATCTTTTGCTAGCACTGAGGCAGGACTCTGTTGCCTTGCCCATATTTGGATCCAGGTCACAGTCCTGAGTGGCAGTCCTAGGATGAGGTGGAGCACTGGCACAACAGAACTTGCAGCAACAGTGGAGGAGGGACCCTCCTCATAGTTCCAGCGAAGTAAAGAGTGCTTGTGGTTGCTCCCAGACAAGTACACAGACCAGGAGAGTAGTAAACACCTCTCCTTAGATCATACCACCTTGGAAGAACTGAAAACTTAAAGGTCCCTAAAAGTATCTCTGAAAACATCTGCACAAATCCCCTGAAGCTTGGGAGAGTGTGCCCTCCATTCTAGAAGCAGAGCCATATTTTAACAAACAGTTAAAAGTCAACTAATAAGCTGGGTAAATGAGCAAACAATAAGAAAAAAAACTGAGTATTGAAAGTTACTATGGTGACAAAGTAAATCAAAACACACACTCTGAAGAAGACAACAAAGTCAAAGCTCCAATATCCAAAGCGTCCAAGAAAAATTTGAATTAGTTTCAGGCCATGAAAGAGCTCAAAAAGGATTTTGAAAATCAAGTATGAGAAGTAGAGGAAAAATTGGGGAGAGAAATGAGAGTGATGCAAGAAAATAATGAAAAGCAAGTCAATAGCTTGATAAAGAAGACACAAAAAATACTAAAGAAAATAACACCTTAAAAGAAAGACTAGGCCAAATGGTAAAGGGGGTCCAAAAGCTCACTGCAGAAAATAAATCTTTAAAAAATAAAATGGAGCAAATGAAAGCTAATGGCTTAATGAGAAATAAAGAAACAATAAAAAATTAACAAAAGAAACAATAAAAGAAAACAGAAACAAAAGAATGAAAAAAATAGAAGACAATGTGAAATATTTCATTGGGAAAACAACTGACCTGGAAAATAGATGCTGGAGAGATAATTTAAAATTATGGAACTACCTGAAAGTCATGATAAAAATGAACCTAGACATCATCTTTCAAGAAATTATCAAGGAAAACTGTTACTCTAGAAAATATATGTATATATAGAGAGAGTATCTATATGTAGAATATATACATATAGAATTATATAGAATATGTAAAAATAGAAATATAGAAAACAATATAGAAATATGTACATATAGAAATACATATAACATTGAAAATATATCTACATCTATGTCTATATATATATAGAAATATATCTAGAAAACTGATATTCTAGAACTAGAGGGTAAAATAGAAATTGAAAGAATCAACTGATCACCTCCTGAAAGAAATTCCAAAATGAAAACTTCCAGGAATATTATGTCAAGTTCCAGAATTCGCATGTCAAGGAAAAAATATTGCAATCAGTCAAAAGAAGCAACTTAAGTATCATGGAGCCACAGTCAAGGTAACACAAGATTTAGCAGCTTCTAAATTAAAGTATCAGAGGGCTTGGGATATGATATTCCAGAGGGCAAAGGAGCTAGAATTACAACCAAGAATCACCAGCAAAACAGAGTATAATCATTCAAGGGGGAAAGTGGATTTTCAATGAGATAGAGGGCTTTCAAGTATTTCTGATGAAAAGACCAGAGCTGAATAGAAAATTTGACTTTTAAATACAAGAATCAAAGGAAGCATAAAAAGGTAAACAGGAAACAGAAATTATAAGGGACTCAGTAAGGTTAAATTGTTTACATTCCTACATGGGAAGATGATATTTGTAACTCATAAGGCCTTTCTCATTATTAGGGTAGTTACAAGGAGTATGTATAGACAAAGGGCACAGGTGTGAGTTGAATATGAAGGGATGATATCTTAAAAAGTAAAATTAAAGGGTGAGAGAGGAATGCACTGGGAGAAAGAGAAAGGAAGAGGTAGAATAGGGTAAATCATCTCACATAAAAGAGGTAAGAAAAAGCTTTTACAGTGGAGGGGAAAGGAGGAGGTGGGGGGAAGTTAGTGAACCTTGCTCTCATCAGAATTGTCATAAAGAGGGAATAGCATATATTACTCAATTAGGTATAGAAATCTATCTTACCCTACAGTGAAATAGGAGGGGAAGAAGATCAGAGGAGGGGGGTGATATAAGGAAGGCCAATCGGGGGAGGGGGTGGTCAGAAGCAAAATACTTATAAGGAGAGAGGGTGAAAGGAGAAAGAGAATAGAATAAATGAGAGGGGGGTAGGATGAAGGAAAATACAGTTAGCAAAAGTAACTGTGAAAAAAGTTGGAGCAAGTTTCTTTGATAAAGTCCTTATTTCCCAAACATAGAGAGAACTGAGTCAAATTTATAAAAGTAAGAGCCATTCCCCAAATTATAAATGATCAAAAGATATAATCAGTTTTCAGATCAAGAAATCAAAGCTATCTATAGTCATATGAAAAAATACTCTAACTCTCTATTGATTGAAGAAATGCAAATTAAAACAATACTGTGTTACTATCTTATACCTATTAGACTGGCTAAAAGAACAGAAAATGTAAGTAACAAATGTTGGAGGAGATGTGAGGAAAGTTGGACTTTAATGCACTGTTGGTGGGGTTGTAGACTGATTCAAACATCTAATAAAATAGTTTGGAACTATGCCCAAAGGGTTATAAAGCCATGAATACCCTTTGACCTAGCAATACCACTACAAGGTCTGTATCACAAAAGATATATTTTTTTTAGAAAAGGAAAAGGAGCTATATGTACAAAAATATTTATAGCAGCTCTTTTCTGGGTGTAAAGATTTAGAATTTGGGGGGATGCCCATCAATTAGAGAATGGCTGAACAAGTTGTGGTATGTGATTATGATGGAATACTATGCTACTGTAAGAAGTTATGAGTAGGATGCTCTCAGAAAAAACCTGGGAAGATTTAAATGAGCTGATGCAAAGTGAAATGCACTGTGTAGAAAGTAACTGAAATATTGTAGGATGATCAGGTGTGAATGACTTAGCTATTCTCAGCAATGCAAAAAACAAATCTGAATTATTTATGATAAAAAATACTATCCATCCCCAGAGAAAGAACTGATGGTGTCTGAATGTAGATTAAAGAATACTTTTCTTTTACTTTCTTTATTTTTCTTGAGTTTTTTTTCTTGCCTATGTTTTCTTTCACAACATGACTATTATGGATATGTTTTTCATGACAGCACATATATAACCTATATCAAACTACTTGCCTTCTCAAAGGGGGGATGCGGTGTGGAGGGAGGAAGGGGGAGAATATGGAACTCAAACTTTTAAAAATGAATGTTAAAACTTGTATTTACATGTAAATGGGGGAAATTAAATTTTCAATAAAAACTTAAAAAAGGGGGAAAAATAAAACAAATGATGAACAGATTTTGAAAAACCTGGAAAGACTTGTATAAACTGATGCAAAGTGAAATAAACAGAACCAAGAAAACATTGTATGAAGTACTGCAACATCATATGATGATCAATCATGAATCATTAAGCTCTTCTCAGCAACACAATGATCCAAGACAAATACAAAGGACCCATGATGGAAGATGCTATCCATGTCCAGATAAAGAACTGATGGGCTCTGAATGCAAATCAAAGCATACCTTTTCACTTTCTTTATCTTTTACATTTTTTTCCTTTTAATCTGTTTCTTCTTTCACAACTGTGACTAATATGGAAATATGTTTTACATAATTGCACATATATAACCTATATCAAATTGCCTACCATTTTAGGAAGAGGGGAAGGGAGGGAGGCAGAAAAATCTAGAACTCAAAATCTTATAAAAATGAATGCTAAAAATTGTCTTGAGGTACCATAGGGAAAATAAAATACTATTAAAATTAAAATAAAAGAATGTAAAGGGCTGTTAGGAGAGGACTTCTGGAAGCCAAAGTGATAGAGTAAGAAGTAAGTTGCTCCCTCCCTCCCTTACTGACCTCTAAAAACCCATAAAATATCATCCTAGGAAAAATCATGAAACAGCTGAGCCAGCAGAAAGAGGGGTTGCTTCAGTCTTGTGGCTCAGGAAGTTTGGGGTATTAAAAGAAAAGTTCACCCTCAGTATGGTTGAGGGGGGAGTAGTACAGAATGGGAGGTGTCGCAGAAAGCCAGTGGCAAGGTCCTCCTCAGCACGCTAGGGAAAGGTTCTGAGCCCCAGGGTGGTGGAGCACCAAGTACCCCGAATGCCTTGGCACAGGCAGGGGAATCAGTAGACTCCAGCTTGGAAAACTGCCACATGTGCCAGCAGAGAGTCATCCATGAGTAGCCAAACATTCCAGTGCTTCAAAGTAGCCCAGGGGAGCAGGGCCCAGACCCCCAACTAGCACCCTGAATGCTTCAGTGTTGCTGACCCCAGCTCAGCACCAGGTAAATTTCCAGACCCTTACAGCCTCCGGCTGCCAGCATCTGAGGCTCCAGCACACAAACCAGGGCCCAGGGCCCTGGCCCCCAGCACAAAAAACTTGAGTCAGTGCCCCTTGAACTCCAGCAGGAGAGCACTCAGGGGGATTCCTTGCTACCTTCTTGTCCTAATCCTAAAAGACTAGAGACTAGTTCAGTGTTTTCTTTTGGCTAGATGCCAGAGGGGATGGCTTAGGTTTGGTTTGGGGAACACCCAGAGGGATTTGAGGAGAGAATGGGAGGTGGGGGCAAGAAAGAAAATTTACAGACAGAGGCAAGGCTTTGGGATCTCCTCTGATTCCAAACTTCCCTGACCACCACCTCCTGAGGCTTCTCAGCTTTCAGGAGTTGGCTTGCTGTGGTTGGGGCCATGTCAATGATAGAGATTCCATTGCCAAGATCCATCCCAGTGGAGAATCTTAGAAGACTTGGTGAAATAAAATTCTCTGTTTTGGGTTTAAAAAAAACCAGAATGAATGAATCAAACAATAAATCATAAAAACAATCATTAACTTTATCCAAGAGAATGACAATAATGAGACAACATATCAAAACTTATGGGACGCAGTGAAAGTGGTTCTTAGGGGAAGTTCGATGTTTTTAAATGCTTACATGAATAAAATAGGGAAAGAGAAGATCAATGAAATGGGCATGCAACTAAAAAAGCTAGAAAAAGAACAAATTAACCAATTTAATTCCAAATTAGAAATTCAGAAAACCAAAGGAGAGATTAATAAAATTGAAAGTTTTTTTTTTTTTTTTTTTTAACTAGGCAATGGAGTTAAGTGACTTGCCCAGGGTCACACAGCTAGTAAGTGTTATGTGTCTGAGTTCAAATTTGAACTCAGGGCCTCCTGAATCCAGGGCTGGTACTCTATCCACTGTACCACCTAGCTGCCCCTAAAATTGAAAGTTTTTAAGTAAACTATTGAACTAATAAACAAAACTAAGACCTGATTGGTTAATTTCATTTAAAAAAAAGAAAGAAGAAAACCAAATTTCCAGTATCAAAAATTAAAAGGGTGAATTCACCATCAATAAAGAGGAAATTGAAACAATAATTATGAGCTATTTTTCCCAACTGTACGCCAATAAATTTGACAATCTTAGTGAAATGGATGAATATTTACAAAAAAAAAATTGCCCAGATTAATGGACATGAATAAGAAATACTTAAATAACCTCATTTCAGAAAAAGAAATTGAACAAGCCATCAATGAACTCCCCAAGAAAAAATCTCCAGGGGCAGTGAATTCTATCTATACTTCTTTGCAGCATGACTAATGTGAAAATATGTTGAATTTGAATGTATTTGTAGAGCCTAAATCAGATTGCATGCAGTATTGGGGAGGGGGGAGGAGAGGAAGGGGGAGGAAATTGAAAACTCAAAAGCTTATGGAAGGGAATGTTGAAAACTAATAATAAATAAATAAAATTGAAAAAAAATTGAAAATAAAATAAAGAGCTGTCAGGTGGAGAAAATAATAAATGAATGAATATATAAACGAATAGATAGATAGATAAATAAACTTGTCCTATTTACTCCAAGGGATAAAATGCTTACCATTGAATGAAAGTAATATGAAGGCAAATTTTTGTGCCTGGTATGAAAGAATTTCTTCACAATAATAGTTGTACAAAAGTGAAATGGACTAGCATGGGAGGGGATAAGCTCTCCATCCCTGAAAGTATTTCAAATGTCAGGCATCACTTGTCAGGGATTTTGCAGAAGGATTTGCTATTCATGTATGAGAGGGAGTATATGACCTCTGAGGTTCCTTTCAATTCTGTGATTCTATGAATGTTACATCTAATTTAATAAGAAAAATTTTGAAAGAAGCCATCCTCAGTGATACCCTTATATAAGTGCCTTCCCCTGAGATTACCTTCTCTCACATATATGCATACCTTATGTATGTATATGTGTGTGTATACACACATACATATTTATATTTGCATAGGTCTATCATTTATCTATCTGTCCATTTTTCTAGCTTTCTAGTATACATAAAGCGATTTCATATTATCTTCCCCATTATAATTGTCCTTCTTGAGGACGGGGAACATGCTTTTACCTTCCTTCACATTCCCAGTACCAAGGATCATACCTGACACATGGTTAATGCTCAATAGATACTTCTGGATTGACTTACTGATTGACTGAAAGAACTGATTATTTTAGTTTTCCTAGTCTATCACAGATTTCTTTTACATGAAACAGGTCATAACATAGAAAAAATTAAAAATAAATTAAAAAACTGGCAACAATACACTTTCTAATGATGAAAAGACCTAAATCACTTTGTCTACTTTGTGGTATAAAGTGGTACAAAGCTTCAGGTATTATGGTGGAATGAGATAAATTAACAGTTAGTTTAAATAATTATGTAATAAATATCTGTGAAACGAATTAATTACACTGCAAGACATTACCTTTTCTATTACCACTCTGTATTACTTTAAATTTTGTAAAGACTGCTTATGGCACAATTGGGTTTCAAAGATATATCCTTGAGCCCCATACTTGCACTTATTATATATATAATCACTAGAAAATCCATGATGCTCTTTAAATCTTTTTGCTAGTCTGAAAAAATAAATCTGCCTCAGAGGGTTGTAATAAGAAAAATACTATATAAATATGAGTACTTATTGTAACTTTGACTTCATTGTTAAAGAGAACTTATGGGTGAGTAATTCCTTTTACCAATAAACATCATCACCTATTCTTTTTTTCTTTTTTCTTTTTTTTTTTACAGCTTATACATGTGTAGTCATGCAAAATACTTCCATAATAGTCATGCTGTGAAAAACTAACGATATTTCCCTTAATCCTATCCCACCCCCCATTCATTCTATTCTCTCTTTTGACCCTGTACCTCCTTAGAAGTGTTTGTTTTTGATTACCCCCTCCCCCAATATGCTATCATCCTCTATAATTTCCCTGCTCTCTTGTCTCCTTCCTCCCCCACAATTTCCTGCAGGGTAAGATAGATTTCCATACCCAACTGAGTGTATATGTTATTCCCTCCTTAAGTCAAATCTGATGAGAATAAGATTCACTCATTCCCTCTCACTTTCTCCCACTTCTCCACTGTAAAAGACTTTTCTTGTCTGAATGAGATAATTTTTTATTAAGTGAGATAATTTTTTAAGTGAGATAATTTTTAATTTAAGTGAGATAATTTACCCCATTCTACCTCTCCCTTTCTCCTTCTCCCAATAAAATCCTCCCTCATCCCTTAATTTTATTCTCCAGATATCACCCCTTCATCTTCAACTCACCCTGTGCCCTCACTTTATCTATCTATCAATACATATATACATACATATATTTTTTTTTACTTGAAACTACCCTAATACTGACAAAGGTCTCATGAGTTACAAATAACATCTTTCCATGCAGGAATGTAAACAGTTCAACATTATTAAGTCCCTTTTTATTTATCTTTCCTGTTTACCTCTTCATGCTTCTCTTGAGTCTTGTATTTGAAAGCCAAATTTTCTATTCAACTCTGTTTTTTTTTAATTAAGAATGCTTGAAAGTTCTCTATTTCACTGAATGTCCATTTTTTCTTCTGAAGGATTATACTTAGTTTTGCTGGGTAGGTGATTCTGGGTTGTAATCCTATCTCCTTTGACCTCTGGAATATTATGTTCCAAGCCATCTGGTCCCTTAATGTAGAAGCTGCTAAATCTTGTGTTATCCTGATTGTGTTTCCACAATACTTGAATTCTTTCTTTCTGGCTGCTTGCAATATTTTCTCCTTGTCCTGGGAACTCTGGAATTTGGTTACAATATTCCTAGGAGTTTTCCTTTGGGGATCTCTTTCAGGAAGTGATAGGTGGATTCTTTCAATTTCTATTTTACCCTCTGGTTCTAGAATATTATGGCAGTTTTCCTTGATAATTTCTTGAAAGATGATGTCTAGGCTCTTTTTTTTGATCATTGGCTTTCATATAGTCCAACCATTTTTAAATTATCTCCCCTGGATCTATTTTCCAGATCAGTTATTTTTCCAATGAGATATTTCACATTGTTTTCTAATTTTCATTCTTTTGGTTTTGTTTTATCGTGTCTTGATTTCTCATAAAGTCACTAGCTTCCAATTGCTCCATTCTAATTTTTAAGGAAGTTTTTTCTTCAGTTACTTTTTGAATTTCCTTTTCTATTTGGCCAATTTTACTTTTGAAGGCATTCTTATCCTCATTGGCTTTTTGGACCCCTTTTGCCATTTGGGTTAGGCTATTTTTAAGGTGTTATTTTCTTCCGTATTTTTTAGGGATTTTCTTTAGCAAGCTGTAGACTAGTTTTTCATGATTTTCTTGCATTACTGTCATTTCTCTTCCCAGTTTTTTCTCTACTTCTCTTATTTGCTTCTCAAAATCCTTTTCAAGCTCTTCCATGGCCTGGGACCAATTCATATTTTTCTTGGAGGATTTGGATGTCAGAGCTTTGACTTTGTTGTCTTCTTCTGGTTGTATGTTTTGATCTTTGTCACCAAAGAAAGATTCTATGATCTTACTTTTTTGCACTGTTTACTCATAATCCTGGGCAATTACTTGAGTTATAAACTCTTTGTTAAGGTAGAGGTCTGCTTCCAGTGTGGAGAGTGTGCTATCCTAAGCTTTGGGGGTTTTGTGAAGTTGTTTTTAGAGATACTTCTAGGAACCTGTAAATTTTCAGTTCTTTCAAGGTGGTATGATAAGGGGCAAGGAGTTACTCCTTTCCTGGCCTGTGCTCAGGTGTGTGAGTGACCACAAGCACTCTTTTCTGTCTTGGAACTGTGAAGAAGATGTCCTCTCCACCACCACTACAAGCTCAACCACGCCAGCACTCCTCCTTGCCCCAGGACCACCACCTAGAACTGTCACCCAGATCCAAGCACAGGCAAAGCAGGAGAACGCTGCACCAGCAAAGAGATCCCTGCAATCCCTTTCTGATCAGCCACTCAATTCCCCTCAATCTGTGGGCAAGAATCTTGAAAAGCAGCCAACACCTGGGGCCTAAGAAGGGGTACTGGGGCTGGCACTGATCTTCTCCCTCATCGCAGTCACAGATTTTTCCTACTGACCTTCTAAGTTGTCTTTGGCATTTGTGGGTTGAGAAGTCTGGAAACCACCACAGCTGCCCGTGATTCAGTCCTCTGAGGGCTGCTCCAGGTTTGCTGAGGTCTGTTTTGCCTGTGCGTCCACACCGAACTGCGTTTCTCTCCCTGTCTGGTGTGATATACCTTTCTGATCAACCATCCAGGTTGTCTTGGGCTGTAAATTTGTTTCACTCTGTCTTTTTGTGGGTTCTGCTGCTTTAGAATTTTTAGAGTCAATTTTTTACAGCTATTTGGAGGAGTTTTGGGGGAGAGCTCAAACAAGTCACTGCTTTTACTATGCCATCTTGGCTCTGCCTTCCATCATCATCTATTCCATAATTTAAAGTCTTGGAAAATTGCCTAGACAACAGAGATGGTAAGTATCTTGCCCAGGATCACCTAGGAAGTATATGCCAGAGATGGGTCTTGACCTCAAGTTCCATTGACTTTGAGGTCAGCCCCCATGCTCTATATGTGAGTACCATTGTCCACTGGATCATTGAGGCAGATAATGTCATCATTCTTTAGTATACTCACAGGGCTAATAGAGAGATTCATACATTTTTGGTTTTGTTGATTTGAATTAGCCATGTAATTCTGAATCTCTGTAGTATATCTCTGTAGACTCCACCTAAAACTTAAAAAAAAAAATGGAAGTTTTCTGAGTTTTCTAGTTTAGTACTGTTTCAAAAAGATCCAGGAACTCAAGACTAATCAAATGTCAGGTTTTCCATTTTTTCTCTTAAATATAGTTCAAAAGTATTTATCATAGACTGAGTAAAAATTAGATTTTAATAAGCCTACAAATTAATCACAAGACAGGGAACTACATATGTCTTATTTTTTCCTTTCCTGTTTTCAATGATAATTCAGGGGCAAATATTCAGCCAACCGGTAGAATGTGAGGGAGCTAGTGTTTAGATCAGCTCTTTTTTACATAACAGGTGCTTAGTGAACATCTGGTAATTTGAATTGAATTGACCTCAACTGTGTCCTGCATGGTCATATCCCCACTTTGTCAATATTTAGCTGGGTGACCCTGACTAGTTGATCTCTGAACCTCCCTTCCTTCATTTGCAAAAGTATGGTTAACAAAGTTTATCATCTTCACATAACTTTGGGGGGGGTGAAAAAAGTACTTTGTAAACTATGAGGTGTCACATAAATGCAAGCTACTAATACTAGTCAGATTTAAATTTCTATATAGTCATTCTGTCTTGACCCTCCTCCCACATTTAATTGTTGGTATTTGTGTTTTTAATACCTCTCCAGTCTAATCTTTCAGGCAAATTCAGAGTACAACTAATCTCTAATTCAGATTAATTCTTTACATTGACATTGTGGATCCTGATTAATTAGAGAAAAATTTTTGATTAATAAGAATAGGTTTAAATCTTAATCCAGCATTATTTTTTGGATCCAAGGCCCCTGTTTTTTTAGGCATAAGGAGATGGGTGTGTCTGTTGTCTGGTGATACTTTATGAAGGCCTTGAGTACATCCTAGAGAAGTCTCTCAGGCCCATCCTGAGGAATATTTTCATGATAGTTAAACCTCATCTGCAAAATCTTCCAGGTTTGTCTTCCCTTGGCAGTTCCTTTTCTCATCATTAAAGTGCCTTTGTTCTGATTGCAATCAAACAGCAATTTTGTCAATAAAATAGAAACTTCTTTTAAAAGTCACTTTTCCACGTCCTCGTATTTTAAATTTTATGGATATATTTGGTTTTTTACATTGCCTATATTTTCTGATGTTAGCATTCTCCCTCTGCCCCACATGCAGGTATCAAGGCCATGTGACAAAGTATACAAAAAGAGAGGAAATACAGTTCAATCATACTAACCAATATGCTGAAAAAAATTCTAAAAATATATAAATTTTTTCATAACCATAACCCTAAGTTTCTTCATAGAAGTGTGTGTGGGGGGAGTGGAGCTAAAACTAGTAGTAATAATAATAATAATAGCAGCAACAACAACAAACGTAACAACCTCTCAGGGTTGTTGTGAAGATCAGATGTGATATTTAAAAAAAAATTGCTTAGTAC
This sequence comes from Vombatus ursinus, assembly GCF_900497805.2. Classification (NCBI taxonomy): domain Eukaryota; kingdom Metazoa; phylum Chordata; class Mammalia; order Diprotodontia; family Vombatidae; genus Vombatus; species Vombatus ursinus. The sequence goes on from NW_020954598.1 coordinate 7,748,970, forward strand.
AGTGCCTGGTATTATGAAATTATTTCTTTCTTTCCCACTCCCATCTCCCCTTATACAGTCCTTAAGGTTTGCAAAGTGCTTTATAAACATTAATACCTTTTATCCTCACAACTACTCTGGGAGGTAGACACTATTATTATTTGCATTTTGCAGATGAGGAAACAGTCAGAGGATAAGTGACTTTATCAGGGCCACATAGCTAGTAAATATCTGGGGTTGGTTGTAAAATCAGGACTTCACCACTTCAGGCCCAGCTCTCAGTCCATTTCATCACCTAGCTGCCTGTAGCCAATGTAGAAGGGTATCCTTTAGGATTTACTTCTGGTTAGATAATGGTTATATCTTTCCTTCCCTAGGGTCTTTTCTCCTACTCCTTCCATATATATCTGCCTTTCTCTCAGCTACTTGTTTTCACAAAGTTCTTAGTATAATCTCACTGATAAAGTCAACTTCTTTAAATTAATCAACTATTGGTGTACCATTTTCTTGTTATTACATAAACCCAACACTCTATAGCCACATACAGTTATAGGAAATGTATATAGTGAGAACAACATTTGACTCACTTGATTTCCATTCCTTACTTTCTTACTATGATAAATCATTGGTTCTCTCTGGCCTCAGCATCTTTTTACCATGAACTCTAAGGTTTTTTTCTAATTTTAGATTATTGTTATTACTACTACCATGATGATGACAATGACTACTACTACTACTACTACTACTACTACTACTACTACTACTACTACTACTAC
>NW_020954598.1:7749734-7782920 GCF_900497805.2 Vombatus ursinus
ACTACTACTACTACTACTACTACTACTACTACTACTACTACTACTACAAAAACAACATTATGATAATTATAATTGATATTTATAGAATGCTTTAAATTGTTGTTTTTTAAGACATGATATAGAAATATGCTCATATGAATTTCACAAAAACTGTAGTGAGTGTTGGAGCCAGCATAGAGCAGAGAGCCAATTGTACCATTTTTGTGTATTTATACTTCAGAAATGAACAAACAGTAAAAATCAGTGTTTGATTTACTGTTTTTTGATTACCTATAGTGAATAAAATGATGTAAAAATGTTAGTAATACAGACTTAAAATTAAATATATTTCATGTGGATATATATGTGTGCCTGTGTGTATATATGTATTATATATACATATATATTTATATACATACATACACATATATTTCATTTGTTAAACATTTACTAACACAACTCTGCCTATAAGGTAGTTGCTAAAGTTACTATTCTTATTCTACAGATTAATGAATTAAGACTCCATGAAGTTAAATCACTTACAAATTTGTCATACTGGGGATAGGACTTGAAACCTGGTCTAGTCCAGCATTCTACCCACTATTCCAGGACATTACTAAAGCAAGGCTTTTTAACCTCAGGTTCATAACTTCAGGATGTCAATGATTTGGATGGGAGAAATACATATTTATTTTCAATAAGTTTTCATTGAAATTTAGCATTTCTTCTAATTATAAATGTCAGTAACTGAACTGGTCCCCTGAGAAGGGACCAGTAGACTTCATCAGATTAAAAGAAATGATGTTACTAATGAATACAGACACAAACTTTTTAAATAAAATATTAGCAAATAGATTACAGCAACTTACCACAAGAATAATTCACTATGACCAGGTAGGATTTATACCAGGAATGCAGAGCTGGTGCAATATTAAAAAAAAACTATCAGCATAATTGATCATATCAACAACAAAACTAACAGAAACCACATGATCATTTCAATAGATGCAGAAAAAGCTTTTGACAAGATACAACACCCATTCATATTAAAAAAAAACACTAGAGAACATAGGAATAAATGGAGTCCTCCTTAAAATAATAAATAGCATCTATCTAAAACCTTCAGCAAACATCATATGTAATAGGGACAAGCTAGAAGCATTTCCAATAAGATCAGGGGTAAAACAAGGATGTCCATTATCAACACTGTTGTTCAATATTGTACTGGAAATGTTAGCTTTAGCAATAAGAGAAGAAAAAGAATTGAAGGTATTAGAATGGGCAAAGAGGAAACGAAACGATCACTCTTTGCGGATGACATCATGATATACTTAGAGAATCCTAGAGAATCAAGTAAAAAAACTACTTGAAATAATAAACAACTTTAGCAAAACTGCAGGCTATAAAATTAACCCATATGCATCATAGGCATTTCTATATATTACCAACAAAGCACAACAGTAAGAGCTAGAGAAATTCCATTTAATGTTACTGTAGATATTATAAAATACTTAGGAGTCCACCTCCTGAAACAAACCCAGGAACTATATGAACACAATTACAAAATACTTTTCACACTAATAAAGTCAGATCTAAATAATTGGAAAAAACATCAGTTGCTCTTTGGTAGGTCAAGCTAATATAATAAAAATGAAAAGTCTACCCAAGCTAATTTACTTATTCAGTGCCATACCAATCAAACTACCAAAAATTATTTTATAGTTAGAAAAAATAATAACAAGATTCATTTGGAATAACAAAAGGTCCAGAATATGAAGGAAACTAATGAAAAAAATGCAGGGGCAGGTGGCCTAGCTGTTCCAGATCTTAAATTGTATTATAAAGCAGCAATCATGAAAACTGCTTGGTACTGGCTGAGAAATAGAGTGGCGGATCAGTGGAATAGGTTAAGTATGCAAGACACAGTAGTCAATGACTATATTAATCTATCATTTCATAAACCCAAAGACCCCAGCTTCTGGGATAAGAACTCACTCTTTGACAAAAATTGCTGGGAAAACTGGAAAACAGTGTGTCAGAAACTAAGCATAGACCAAAATCTAATACTATATACCAAAATAAAATCAAAATAACTTCATGATGTAGATGTAAAGGCTGATACTGTAAGCAAACTGGGAGAGCAAGAAATAGTTTACCTATAAGATTTATGGAGAACAGAAGAATTCATGACCAAAACAGGAGATAGAGAACATTAGGAAAGGCAAAATGGATAACTTTGATTACATTAAATTCGAAAGTTTTTGCACAAACAAAGCCAATGCAACCAAGATTAGAAGGAAGGTAGAAAATTGGGAAAGAATTTTTACAGCCAGTGTCTCTGATAAGGGCCTCATTTCTAAAATATATAGAGAATTAAGTCAAATCTATAAGAATACAAGTCATTCACCAATTGATAAATGGTCAAAGGATATGAACAGACAGTTCTCTGATGAAGAAATTAAAACCATCTATAGTCATATGAAAAAATGTTCTAAATCACTATTGATTGGAGAAATGCAAATCAAAACAACTCTGAGGTACCACATCACACCTATCAGATTGACCAACATGACAAAACAGGGAAATGATAAATGTTGGAGAAGATGTGGGAAAATTGGAACACTAATGCATTGTTGGTGGAGTTGTGAAATGATCCAATCATTTTGGAAAGCAATTTGGAACTATGCCCAAAGGGCTATAAAAATGTGAATACCCTTTGACCCAGTAATAGCATTTCTAGGGCTGTATCACAGAGAAATCATACAAATGGGAAAAGGACCTACATGTACAAACATATTTATACCAGCTCTTTTTGTGGTGGCAACAAATTGGAAATTGAGAGGATGTCCATCAATTGGGGAATGACTGAAGAAGTTGTGGTATATGAATGTAATGGAATACTATTGTGCTATAAGAAATGATGAACAGGCTGACTTCAGAAAAAACCTAGAAAGACTTGAATGGTCTGATGCTGAGTGAAGTGAGCTGAACTAGGAGAATGTTGTGTATAGTAACAGCCACGTTGTGTGATGATTGATATTGATAGACTTGACCCTTCTCAGCAACACAAGGATCTAAGACATCTCCAAAGGCCTCATGGTAGAAAATGCTATCCACATCCAAGGAAAGAACTGTGGGGTTTGAATACAGATTGAAGCATACTACTTGCTATTTTTTTTTCTTCTGTTGTGTTTTTTTCCTCTTCCTGGTGGTTCCTCCTATTGGTTCTAGTTTTTACATACAATATCAGTAATGGAAAAATATGTTTAATAAGAATATATATTTATAGCCTATGTCAGATTGCATGCTGTCTTGGGGAGGGAGGTGGGGAGAAAGGGGTAGAAAGATTTGGAATTCAAAAGCTTATGGAAGTGATTGTTGATAATTCAAAATAAATTCATTAAAAATTTTAAAAAATGATGCTTTATTAAAAAAGGTTAGGAATTCCTGCTCTAATAAAATGATACTGGTTCCTGTATCCTATACAATCCACTATGTCTCATTACTTATATCCAGTCTTCATAGTTTTAATTTAATGGTAATAAGTCACATGATCAGCCATTTCGCAGTTAATGGTGTCTTTTACACTGTTGAGCACACAGCAGGCATTTAAAAATGCTAAATGAAATCAATTTAGTTGCCTTTGAAGCCAACTAGGAGTTTTGTACATAATATTTTGTCAAAAAAAACATCAAATTTGTGAGAAGAGTATCACAATCTTATTTTCCATATAATCTTTGAATCTGTTATCTATTCAGAAAAAAGTCAGTTTTCAGTAGTTCATTGATTTTCTGTTACCTTTCACAGTTTTATAAGCACCTCCAACCTACATACTATGATATTGCTATCCCCATATCCTTCATATAAATCTCTAAATAATTTCTTGGCTAATGCAACCCAGATAATATAGCAGAAGGAAAGATAGGTGATTGAATGGATAGATCATGGGCCTAGAATCAGAAAAACCTAAGTTCAAATCTGGCCTTAGGCACTTATTAGTTGTGTGATTCTGGGCAAGTCACTTAACCCTGTTTGCCTCAGTTTCCTCATCTGTAAAATGAGCTGGAGAAGAAAATGGTGAACCTTTCTACTATCTTTGCCGAGAAAACCCTAAATAGGGGCATGAAGTGTTGGACACTACTAAAATGATTAAACAACATCAATGTAACCAAAGCTTCCTCCTGTGTACAGTTGAGGATGTCACATTTAAGAAGGAATAATGTTGACAAACTGAAGTGTATCCAGATGAGACTAACCTAAGTATGAAGGCCCCTTCCATCTGTGCCATAGGGGGACAGGCTAAATGATATAGAGGTGAATGGCCTAGAGAAGCAAAGATTTAGTCAAGTCATAATAGTATTCTAATATCTGCTGGATTGTCAGTTTGAAAAGGAAATGAATGGGCTTGTTTTTCCAGGTCCCTGAGGGCAGAAATGTGAACAGTGAGTGAAAATTAACCGGAAAGCAGACTTGAACTCAACATCAGGAAAAGCTGCCCAACAGTTACCAATATACAATACTCTGACTGCTAGGCACTAAGTTTCCCATTACTCTTGCTGTTGAAACTGATGCTCGATGACTACTTGTAACAGAGGTTTTGAATGGACTCAGTCCATGATCTGAATGGAAGATCTCTAAATAGCTTCCTTCTAAGCTCTCAAATTTCGGAGTGTACTTATAACACTTGTATTATATAACAAGTTTAATGTCTAGTGAGCAGGAATGATTACTTCAAATCTAAAACTACCAGATGGATAGCTAGGACATGGACCCCATAAAGTACTTTTCCTAGCTGCGTTCTGGCACTGCTGTCCCAATATTTTCCCTGACCTTGTGGAGGAATAATGTTTCGTTGAACCCCTTTGTGCAAGCTGAATTAGCTTTTGCTAAGGACCCACCTCAGGAAGGTGAGGCTTGTTCTTTTCCTGAAGATGTTTTGACTATAGACTCTTCTAGACCTGATTAGCTAAGGTTGTTGTCTCAAGTTATTTGCAGGTCTTCCTGGTTGCCTGAGTACCAAAGCCATGGGGAACGCTAGCTCCCTGTTGGTGGCACATAGCTATGAAGTAAGCATATAGCTGTTGTGTTCAGACAAATAAACATATGTTGTAAATTGATATTCCTTGGAGGGATAGAAATAGGTCTTAGACCTGAAGTCAGGAAGACCTGAGTTGGAATCCTCCATCAGAAACTTACTAGCCACATGATCTTGGATAAATCAGTAAGCCTCTTTCAGTCTCAATTTCCTCATGTGTAAAATGTAATATCACCTACTTCATAGAGTTGTGAGGACCAAATGAAATATATACAAAGTGCTTTACAAGCCTTAAAGTATCACAGACAGACTTCGTATTGTTGTTGTTGTTGTTGTTATTGTTATATATTTCTGGTGAAGGTATTGGTGTTATTTGTAAAATGGGCCTATGGAGAATATATGGATCTAAACATTTCTAAGATTCATTGTAGCTCTCTGATCTTTTGAAATATATTGTGATTCAGACTAGTTCAGGGCCAAAAGTACTATTGTGAATAGCAGTATTCCTCTAATAATACTTTTGATGTTGCAGTGAGACCAAAGGAAAACACATCTGGAAGAAAAACTTGTATGATACCATTTGTAAGTGCTATCCTTACTGTGAACTCTTCATGTGATATCATTTGAGGACAAAGCCTGAAGATGAGCCTAATGTTTATCTGAATGATAAGGAACTGTTGAAAACTATGTCTATCCAAGAAACCCTTCAGTGGTTGATTTGATAGTAGGAACCTTAATAGTTTGAATTGTCCTAGCAAATATACATGTGAATTTTACAGATAAAAGCAAAGTGGGTGTGAAAATGTTCAGACATTGTAAAAGAAGGCATGGTCATTTGATATCTTGCACAAATCAATAATGTGCTTGCAAGATAATTCCCTTGCCAACATATCAGTTCTTATCATGAAACCCTTTCAGTATTACCTTTCAAAGCCTTGTCATAGGAATACAATAACATCATGGAGTTTTGTTATCCTATTTAAGAGGGTAATAGCTATAATTTGTCAGTAGGTTGGTATTTTTTCCAGCATATAACCTTATAACACATGCCATAATGTTTATGTACAAGTAAAGATAAGAAAATGCCCCCTTATTATCAAGTGCCCTTGTGTGCAACTGAAAAACAGGCCCATCCTGAACCAGTTATCAGTTGTTCATATTTTTATGATAAAAGGGGTACTTTTTAGTAGTCATTGTAACTTAGAATACATTATTAAGGCTATCTTCTACTAACATTATTATTTCTTTTCCTTACCCTAAAGTAAAGGTAAAGAGCCACCACAGCCAGCAACATAACATGAATAGAGTGTTGGAATTTCAGGCAGGAAGGTTCGAGTTTAAATCCAGCCTCTGACATTTATTTATAAGGTATGAAACCCATACAAATAATCAGAGCTTTAACTGGTAAAAACTATGGTATTTTCCCCTGTACTAAATAATGTCTAGAATCGGGGTTGGCGGGGAGAGTAAGGATAACACACTGAGTTTCTGTCTCCCAATGACGGATTACATTCAGTACTAATGCTCCCAAATTCCCAGTTTTGACTCTGAGTCACACTCTAACTTACCTTCAGGCAACATACTGAAACCTATTTCTAGCAGGTGATTAGAATTTTTGTTGAAAGAGGGAATTCCCACATTAAACAAAATCACAGATCCTTGACATATTGACCTTAATGAGAATAAGCCTTATTGGAAACAATTAGAAGATAAATTCCAAAGCAATTATTTTTGTCCATTCATCTCCGCTTATCTCCTTGAAACACATAATAACCACATGACCTTGTGAAAGTTACTTTGCCTCTTTGAGATTGTTTTCTCATTTACAAAATGGGCATAATTAAAATATTTGCACCACCAACCTCACGGGATAGGTAAGTCATAAGGAAGGAACTTGCTTAACCTTAAAATATTTCAATGGTACTATCAGTATTACCACAAAACTCTCTATCCTTTCTGCAAGGGGAAGCAGTCACACCAAAGAGCCATCCCTCATGCTATCCATGATGGTGATAAGATAAGCCCTAAACTTACATGTCTTCCAAAAAAGGACACAATTAGGTAGTCAGTGGAATGTTATTGGATGGAAATGGAAAGGGTAAGAATATCTTGATTTCCATCTCTACTTTAAAAAATTCATTTCAATAAACAATCATTAAGTTGTTAATGTATGCAGATAACTGGTTTCTATAACAAGATTCTCTCCTAGACTTCTTTTTTACTGAAATGATCGTTCTTGTTCACTTTCCTCAGTTCACCATCTTTTAAATCTGGACCCTTCTCTGGTCTTTTCTCTTAGAGTCTCTTCCTTAATGATTTCACCTCCCATGAATACACTTACCATATTTCTGTAGATTAATTCTAAAACTATATACTCTTAATCTTTATCATTAACTCCAGGTCTGTATTTCTGATAATCAGCTGGATATCTCTACTTAGCTATTCTACCAGAATCTCAAACTCAATGCTGGACTTAAATCTGAACTCAGATTTTCAACCTGTAAACCTGTCCTTCACAAATTAACCTATGCTCCTAATCACTTAGACTCAAAATGTTCAAATGAATTCCCCCTCACTTCCTCCATTCTATCCATTGCCAAAGCCCCATTGATTCTACTTACACCATATCTCTCACATTCCATCTTTTTAATTTTCTCTATACTTCTACTGCCACTACCTTAGTTCAGGTTCTCAACACCTTTTATTTTAATAGCCTCCAAATGGCCTCATCACAATCTTTTCCCCCTCCAATCCTTCCTTCCCAGAGATGCCAAAAATAATCTTTCTATTGCATGAGTTTCATCATGCCACTGTCCTCCTCAAAAATTGAATGACTCCCTATAGATCACAGAAAAAAATGTAGCTTTGTGAGTCTGTTATTTAAGACTATCTATTCCTTGGCTCCAATCAAGCTTTTCATCCTACTTCAGTTTACTTTATAATTTATATTTCAGGGAAATTGGATAGATATTGTCCTATACCCTCCCTTCTTCCACTGTCATACATTGGTGTAGGATATTCATAAGCAGGGAACACAATCTCTTTCCAATACCAGGACCAGAACTTTCCATAAAATATCCTGACTTTTCCCCTCATTTATTAACTATTACCTTTGACAAATTTCTGTGATTCAGTATCCTTTTCCATAGAATGAGGTGAATGAATTACATAATCTCTAAATTCTCTTTTACCTCTAAATTCTGAGATCTCTCTCTCTCTCTCTCTCTCTCTCTCTCTCTCTCCCTCTCCCCTTCTGCCCTTTAATTGCCAAATTTCTTCAAGAACACTTTGTCCTTTTTTTATCCTTGGCTAATATTATGTGCTATGTTGAATTATATTTATTCATGTTTATGTCATAATAACCTCTATCATAGTGTATAGTTCTTGATGTAGGAGCCTTATTTCTTGTTACATTTACATCAGGTTTTTAATAAATGTTTGTTTTATTAAGCTAAATTGAAGTGAACTGTGCTACACTACTGTGGAGAAAACTGAAAGTCTAGCTAAAACACAATGCATAAACCTTATAGAACTTAGTGTCTGGTGGCTAGGTGGCACCGTGAATAGAATACTGGGTCTGGAGTCAAGAAGACTCATCTTCCTGAGTTCAAATATGGCTTCAGACACTTACTAACTTTGTGAGCCTGAGCAAGTCATCTAACCCTGTTTGCTTCAGTTTTATCTATAAAATGAGATGTAAAGGAAATGACATAATCACCCCAGGATCTTTGCCAAGAAAACCTCAAAAATGGAGTCACCAAGTGTCAGCCATGGCTAAAATAATTGAACAACAATGGAATAAAATAATTCCTCAACTTCAACCTCAGGTATGTATGATTTTGTCCCTTTGAGTGCTCTTACTATTGAAGGAAGATCTTTTTAGCTATCTACCTACACCCACACCCACACCCACCCACCCACACCCACACACACACACACACACCCACACCCACACACACACACACACACACACACACATACAGTCTGTAGTTAATTATTGATAGCCCCAAAGTCAACCTCATAATGCTTGCTCTAGATAAGTCTTCAGAAGATGAACCAGACCTACACTTAAATCCTTTTCCAGCTTGGAAACAACTTCCAGAGCTTCAGTATCACTGGTATTGAACCTTTAAGAGCACAGAGTCATGAAAGGACATGTACCCAAACAACCATTAGCACACAAACACATTTTAAGTATTAGAGAGATACAAACAGACTGCTATGTGAAAACAGGTGAAGAGGAAAGAGATAGGGTTTAGGGAAGACTTCATGGGAGAGGTAGAATTTGTATCCCTAACAGCTAGGACAACATTTGGCACATAATAGATGCCTAATAATAACAATAGCAAAAATTTATATAGTACTTTAAGATTTGCAAAGATCTTTACTAGATGATGTGAATGAAGTATTCATCAGATAATTTTAACAACCCTATGAGGTAGGTATTATTATTAAATGAGAAAATTGAGGATGAGAAATGTTAAATGACTTATCCAGCATCACCTAGCTAATAAGTATTTGAGGTTGGATTCAAATTCAGATAATCCTGAAGCCAAGCCAATTACTCTGTCCAGTGTGCTGTTTAGTTCCCTGATAAATGCTTGTTCGATTTTTTTTTAAATCGAGATTTCTTAACCCCTAAAGAAACCTGTGGGTGGATTTCATAGTGGCTGTGAATTTTAATGGGGGCAAAAACATAGCTTTACTTTCACTAAGCTATCTTCAAGTGTAATATGTGTATTTACTTTTCTTCATTTTATCCTCTTCTAAAAAGTTTCAGAATGCCTGAATTGTAGATGATAAGATTTCAATAGACAACTCAAAGCAGAGAGACTATTCCAGGCATGAAAAATAGTGTGAGTGAAGGTTTGAAGGTGCAAAAATACAGGATATGTTCAGAATAAAGAGAATAGTCTATTTTTACTGGATATAAATATAAAGGAAATATTATATGGTTAGAAGGGTAGTCTAGTACCAATCATGAAGGGCCTTGACTTCAGGCAAAAAGGGTTTCAACTTTAATTAGTAATCACTAAAGAATCACATTCCATTTTCGAGTAGGGGAGGCATAACTAGATTTATGCAAAAGGGAAGTTAGTCTGACAATGGTCTAAAGTAGGAATTAGAGTAGAGAGAAAATAGAGACTGTGAGAACTGTTAGGGGGGCTACCAAAATTTTTCACTCAGGATCAAGTATAGGATTAAACTAGAATGAGAATGATTTCAGAGATGTTGCAGAATAATATTAGACAAGCCTCAGTAACAGGACTGGGTATGAAAGGTGAGAGTGAGGAGAGTCAAAGAGAAGATAAAAAATATAAAACTGATTCTATTTCCTACCTGTCTGACCCTTGTCTTTGCCTTACATCATGAAGTCTCTCAAAGTTTCAAGCTTTTCACCAGTGAGAAAGGAATAAGAATTGTACTGTAAACATATAGACCATAGAATAATATAATAAAAATGAAAGTGCTTTGAAATCTGAAGAGTGCCATGGCCTGTAAATTATTATGAACATTAGGGAAATGACTTATAATGCATAGATAAATTGATAGATAAATAGCTGATTTGTTATAGAAGGATAGATAGATAGATAGATAGATGCTTTATTTATCTACATGGAAATCATTATTATGATTTATAAAATGATAAAGTGAATGTAGGGGGTATTATTGATCTTTTTACTTCTTAAATAATACAATTCTTAGGATACACCAGCCTTCTAAACTCCTAAAGCAGGTAGAGAAGCCAAATATTTCCATTTTTCTGTTGGCACAAGATTGTGTGAGTTTGAGGGAGTGGTGTGTGTGGAGGGGTTCCCTCTAAGTGCTTGCATTCAGATTAATTGATGTTTCCCAGCAGGAGAACTTTGTTTCAGCACTTTGTTAAAATGTCAGGCCTATCAGGGTGAAACTAATTCTATTTAGTGGCTTCTCAGTTATATTTTGTAAGAATAGAAAGGAATAATACTTCTTCGACTTTAATTGTAAACCAAAGCTAGATACCCTTTCTTTTTTCTGCTTTAGAAAGCATGAAGTTAGACAACATGTGGAGGCCACACACACAGAGACACATACATATATACATACATACATACATGTAAAATTAGTCTATACGTATTTCTATGTAACAGTTCTTTCTCTAGATTCATATATGGTCTTCCTTCATATGTCCTTTATAGTGAATTTGGGTATTTATAATAGACAAAATAACTTATTCACTCAAAGTCATTCTTAAAACAAAATTGTTGCTACTGTATATACAATGTTCTCTTGGTTCTGCTTATTTTGCTCTTCATTATTTCACGGAAGTCTTTCCGTGTTTTTTCTAAAATAGTTGAGCTCATCACTTCTCGTACCACAGTAGTATTCTATCACAATCATATACCATAACTTGTTCAGACATCCCCCAATTAATGGGCTTACCAGCAATTTACAGTTCTTTGTCACCACAAAAAGAGCTGCTATAAATATTTTAGAACATATACATTCTTTTCATTTTTCTGTAATCATTTTTGGAAATAGACCAAGTAATGGTATTGCTGGGTTAAAGGGTATAGCTGGTTTAATAGCTCTTTGGGTAACATTCCAGATTGCTCTACAAAATGGTTGGATCTTTTTAAATTCCACAATGAAATTGTCCCAATTTTTGCCATCCTCTTCAACATTTGTCACTTTCTCCTTCTATCATTTTAGCCAATCTGGTAGGAGTAAAATAATATTTCAATGTTCTCTTAATATGCATCTGTCTAATCAATAATGATTTACAACATTTTATATGACTATACATTGGTTAGATTTCTTCATTGGAAAACTGCCGGTTCATATCCTTTGACTCTTTATGAATTAGAAAATGACTCATAGTCTTATAGATTTGAAAAAGTTCTAATTACTCTTTGTGAATTTTCTTCCATCTTATTTTGCTCACTATTTGCCTTCTCAGCCTGTCTTTTTACTCTTTCTCTGTTATCTTATATTTTCTCTTTACACTCTTATTATTTATATTATCAACCCTTCTAAAATTCCTTCCCTTATCTTCTCCCCAACCTCTTAATCTTATTCTATACCCTTTTAAAAGTCCCTCTCCCACCCTATTCCCCAGTTTTCTCACTTCTCTACAAGTTTAGAAGACTTCTAAATCTTTTCAGACGTATACTTTGTTTCCTCCTCAACCTGATGAGAGTAAGGTATTAGTTCTTTCTTTTGCACTCTTTTTTATTAGATGATTATTCCAATTTACTTTTTCCTACCCAATTTTGTTTTTAAAATCACCCCTTAATGCATAACTCAGCCACAACCTTTCTTTCAAATCACCTTAATAGTAGGTGGGCCAAAATGGTAGTGTAAAGGCAGGGACTTTCTGGCTCTCCTCCAAATCCCTCAAAATACTTTAAATAATGACTGTAAATAAATTCTAGAGTGCCAGAAACCACAAAAAGACAGATCAAAATATTTTCCAGTCCAAGACAACTTAGAAGACCGATAGGAAAGTCTGTCACATCTAGGTTGGAGTGAAGTTCAGTCCCAGCACACCCACAGCACCAATAAACCAAGAACAGTCCTCTGGGAGACTGAATCCATGGCAGTAGTGGCTGTTTCCAGACCTCTCAGCCCAGAGATGCCAAAGAGAAATGGAATGATCTGTCACACCTTAATGAGAGAGGAGTACAGTCCATTACAGGCCACACCAGCACAGCCCTGGCCACAGCAAATGAGGAGCAGGCTTTGAGAGCTACTGAATGATCAGTGGCAGCAGCTGCTTCCAAACCTCTCAGCTCACAGACAGTAAGGGAATTGAACAACTGGTCAGAAAAATATTATACAGGTTTCTTTGCAAGCACCGAAGCAGGACTTTGTTGCTTTGCTCATATTTGGATCAGAATCACAGTCCTGGGTGGCAGTACAAGGGCAAGGAGGAGAACTATCACACCAGAGCTTGCAGCCACAGTGGAGGAGGGACTATCCTCACAATTTCAGGGCAGAAAAGAGTACTTGTGGTTGCCCACAGACCAGAGCACAGCCCAGAATGGTAGTAAACATCTCTCCTTAGATCATATCAGCTTGGAAGATCTGAAAACTTACAAATCTCTAAAAATATTTCTGAAAACAGCTGCATAAAACACCTGAAGCTTAGGACAATGCATCCTCCACCCTGCAAGCAGAACTCCGCTTCAACAAAGCGTTAAAAGTAAAGTAATAGACTGGGAAAATAAGCAAACAGCAGAAAAGAATTCTAACTATAGAAAGATATTATGGTGACAAGGAAGAACAAAACACATACTCAGAAGAAGATAACAAAATAAAAGCTCCTATATCCAGAGCCTCCAAGAAAAATATGAATTGGTCTCAGACCATGAAAGAGCTCAAAAAAATTTTGAAAATCAAGTAAGACACTGACTTTGAAGTTAGGAGGACCTGAGTTCAAATCCGGCCTCAGACCAAACACTTGACACTTACTAGCTGTGTGACCCTGGGCCACTTAATAACACACACACACACAGAAACACACATATGTGTACCGAAGAAAATAACACCTTAAAAAGTGGACTAGGCCAAATGTTAAAAGAGGTCCAAAAAGCCAATAAGGTGAAGAATGTTTTAAAAAGCAGAAATGGTAAAATGGAAAAAGAGACATAAAAATTCACTGAAAAAAAAAAACTCCCTAAAAAGTAGAATTGATCAAGTAGAAAAGGAGGTCCAAAAGTTCACTGAAGAAAATACTTCCTCAAAAAATTAGAGTTGAGCAAATGGAAGTTAATAATTTAATGAGAAATCAAGAAACAATAAAATAAAACCCAAAGAATGAAAAAAAATAGAAGACAATGTGAAATATCTCACTGGAAAAATGACAAACCTGGAAAATAGATCCAGGAAAGATAGTTGAAGAGGTATTGAACTACCTGAAAGCCATGATAAAAAAAAGAGCCTATACATCATGTTTCAAGAAATCATCAAGGAAAACTGCCCTAATATTCTAGAACCAGAGGGTAATAGTAATTAAAAGAATCCACCGATCACCTCCTGGAAGAAATCCCAAAATGAAAACTCCCAGGAATATTATAACCAAGTTCCAGAGCACCTAGATCAAGAAGAAAATACTGTAAGCAGCCAGAAAGAAACAATTCAAGTATTGTGGAGGTATAGTCAGGATAACACAAGATTTAATGGCTTAGGTATTAAAATTAGAGGGCTTGGAACATGATATTTCAGAGGGCAAAGGAACTAGAACTAAAACCAAGAGTCATCTACCCATCAAAACTGAATATAACTTCAGGGGAAAAAATAGAAATTCAATGAAATAGAGGGCTTTCAGGCATTCTTGATGAAAAGGCCAGAGCTGAATAGAAATTTTGACTTTCAAATACAAGAATCAAGAAAGGCATAAAAAGGGAAATAAGAAAGGGAAATCATAAGGGACTTAATAAGGTTAAACTGTTTACATTCCTACATGGAAAGATGATTCTTATAACTGCTAAGAACTTTCTCATTATTAGGGCAGTTAGGAGTATATATAGACAGAAGGCACAGGTGTAAGTTAAGTATTAAAGGTACAAGAATGAGTATGTATCTTTGAAGTCCAGGAGAGAAATACATTCAAATTAAGTCCACCTTTAAAATTTTGATGTTAATTATAATAATCATTTGAAATGACTTTTTCTGTCTCTCTGCTCTCTCTGTCTCTGTCTCTCTCCGTCTGTCTCTCTTTCTCTGTCTCTCTCCATCTCTCGGTCTCTCTGTCTCTCTCCTAGTAAGATTTGGTTTGTTTTTCTTTACTTTTTTTTCTTCTACAGGTTCTTTAATTTTCTTAGAGTACTTTGGTGTTGTTCTGAGCTGTAATTTCAGTGGGAATTTGCTATGAGAAATCTCCATCTACCAAATGCAGACCACCACTCTTCTGCAATTTATAATCTTCAAGAGTTACTTGAGGCATGGAAACTTAATGTTACTTTCACAGGGTCACCTAGCCAGTAAGTATCAGAGATCAGAGTTGACCCCAGGCTTCCTAACTCCAAGTCCAGCTTTCTCAGCCCCTAAAAGCCTATTGAGAGTATACGACCACTTAATAACAAATCACCACTACAGTAACAGATACTTTGGTGGCATAAGGGACCTTCTTTCCACTCTCATTCCTCAGTGCCTGATAATATCAATATCATAAATGACCCCACTCATGTCACTTTTATGTCAAATGAATAAAATAATTCCTTTGATTGCAGATAGGTGATCTGATTCTATTTTTGTTATATATCCTTAAGAAGTTCCCAATAAAGTCTTTATAACTATTGGGATAAAATGCAATACTTTTATTTTCTTTCATTTTTTCTTTTTTGATGCAAAGACAGTCTCTCTGAGGAAAAAATTGTGACACTTTTAAACAAGTCTAGCAAGGAGATGAATAGACTTCAAAGCCACCTGTGAATGAAATGGAAATTAAAAAAAACCCAAAATGACAAACTTCAATTTGGAATTGCCTATCCCATGTCAAATACTGAAACTGGCTTGATTTGTATTACTCTTTTTCTCCCCAGTAGCTTTAGCATGGCAGGGAGCTAAAAGCTACAGATATAGTGCAATCACAGTATATTAGGATGGAAAAGGTACATAGTGTCATCTAATCCAATTCCCATATGTAATTTATAAATTGGAACTGAGAGCCAGAGTTGAAGAGGACTCACTAAGAGTAGCAGAACTGAGTGGGAATTGCTTCTCTGCCTCCCAAGCCATTTCTTATCATTAGACCATGCTGGTCACAGAAGCCAGAAATTAAAAACAGCATGATTTAATTGCTTTATTTTACCAGTTAGGAAACTGAGATCCAGAGAGGTGAAATATCTTGCCCAAGGCCACCTATCTGGCAGAACTGCTATTTAAATATAGGTCTCTGCCCTCAAATCCAGTGCTGTTCCATCTTTTGGTTTCTGTAGGAATCTCTATAAGCTCTTATTCTTTACCCCACCCCACCTCTTCCCCAAAAAAAACAACTATTAGTTCTTTCCCTTAATCTATTGACTGCCCTTGGCATATGCAAAGGTGAGAGGAGTAGGCATTGGATTTAGTTGCCCTCCCCCCCACATAGGGAGGAAGAATAAGCATAAAAACAGAAGGCAGCATAAAAGGAAGAGTAGGACAGAAAATATTCTGACTGCAGCCTTGATGAGGAAGAGGAAGGGAAGGAAAAAGAGAAAGGGACCAGGAAGGAAAGATGTATAGAAGGAAGAAGAAAAATTTGGCCTTAAAAGGATTTGAAAAATATTTTCCTCACAACTCTGAGAGGTAGATTATTTTACTCATCATATATCATAAGTGAGAGTAAGTGATTTGAACATGATCCCATAGCAGTTAAATGTTTGAGGTAAGGTTAAAACCCGTGTCTCCTCATTACAATTCCTCCCTAAGCATTCATATCCATCTACCACAATCCTCTGCAAATCTTAAAGTCACTTTACCTTTGAATTTATCTTCAGAATATTCCATAAAGAAAGTTAAACTTTGTTGTAATCTATTTCTTTCTTTTTGTTTGTTTGTTTTTTAAACAAAATTCTAGCTGCTGAAGTTGCTCTGGTTACAGCAAATGAATTTATCTGTGGCAATAGAGGGAGATATGAATCAGAAATCACATGTAAGCCTTTTTTATACGCGTCAGAAAGAGCAGAGAAAGCAACTGTGCCAAGGGAGTATGATAATTACATAGCCTTTTTGTCAGTTGGCTTCAGGGATAAAATGTCATCTTCTTGTATAATAAATAAGATAAAATTTCAATATTTAAGACTTCATCAGAGAGATCTGTCACCAAATAACATTAATCCTCATGCTGCCTCTAGGGCAATCTTTTTCCATTGAAGACATTTAATTGTTAAATATTAAAATAAATAAGTGTATATGAAGAGTGAGATTTCTAATCAGAAATGAGGAAAATCTTATAATGACATTTAAAATATTTGTTTTTTTATTTTATTTTATGTTTGGAAATTCTTGGGTAAGTTATAATTGTATAAGATAAAAATATTTACAATTATCATGGTGGTTTAGAAACTTGTGTTGATCTCATCTTATTGTGGACCACATAGGAGAACTAAATCTGCTTTGAAAGTTTATGTAGGTAAAAGAGAACAGAGAATTAAAAATTATCTGATGTAATTAACAGAACTGGAAAATCTATCTGGATAGTTTACATATATTTTCCACCCTCACTATTAGTGTTTGGGGACTTGGGGTTGGAATCTATTCCTAATTGCATCTACTCTCCATTTGAATTAATTTCATAACCTAATAGTTATAATGGCTTCCACTTGCTTCAAAATCACATTCCTAACATAATAAATGGATCACTTTGCAAAGCATCAAGTACACTGCTTAATTCACTCCAAAAAATATAAGATCACATGCTGAACAACAAATATTTTTCCAAAGAGACAATGTGCTGTTCTTGAGATGAAGATATTTTTCTGTTTCCCAAAAGAGGTAACAATTTACAAACAACATGTTATAATCTCTTTACTTCAATATTCTCATTTATAAAGTGAATGTCTAGGACTATAGCATCTTTAATACAGCTTCTAGTCCTAACACCCTATAAGTCTAAAATTTTGTTGGGAAAATATTTCAGGGTGTCAATTTGGGCCCTATCCGGTTTAAGAAATCATTTGCACAATTCACATATTAAATAGATACCATAGATACCATAAACAAAATTCAATAACATCAGTATTTCCAAAGGTCAATCATTTTATTAATATGAATAAAATAAGAAATAAGAGAGTAAAGGGGAAAGAAAAGGTAATAGGGTAAAAAGAGAGGCTGAGAAAGAAAATAGTAAAAATAAGATGGAGGGAAATTTACAAATAGTAAATCTATGTCAAATCTATGAGATTTGTCAAATCTATGAGATTCCCTAATTGATAAATTATCAAAGGACATGAACAGGCAATTTTTTTGATGATAAAATCAAAACTATGTATAGCCATGTGGAAAAAATATTCTAAATAATTATTGATTAGAGAAATGCAAATTAAAACAACTTTGAAGAATCATTTTACACCTACCAGCTTGGCTAAAATGGCATAAGGGGAAAATGACAAATGTTGGAGGGGATGTGGAAAAAATTGGAAAATTAATTCATTGTCAATGGAATTGTGAACTGATACAACCATTTTGGAAAACAATCTGGAATTATGTCCAATGAATTATTAAATTACCTCTACCCCTTGACCCAGGTTTTGGAGAATTACCCGTATAATGGTTAAATTGTTTTGCTTTTGATGACAGAGCTGAAATGTGTCATAGACAGGATTTGAACCTTGGTCTTCCTGACCTCATGGTAAGCCTTTTATTTACTATATGAGGCTTCATTCAAGATATATAGTAGTAAATAAAGCTCCGAGAGTTAGAGAATGAAATATAGTTTGAATAACATCTGAAAAAGATTTATGTTATATCTCTACTTCAGTGCATCTCTATGGCAATGGATCCATGATTTTATCAGTGTGTGTACTCCCTTCACTGATACAGATCATGAGCATTCTCCATAAATTTTTTGGAAAGTCTTTATGACATAGTGTGGCTGAAAAATTCATCATGCTGAGATGAACCTAAGGATTAGTCTTGAACTTAATTTGTATTTGTTGATTTGAATGGAATAAGTCTCTCCCAATAGTCTATACTCAAAGCAGTTTCATCATTCCTTTCCTTAGCTTGCTTATGGAAATATCTTTTGAGAACCAAGAGTTGCCCCAATTCATAATAACACAATGGATTAGTACTCTATAAAGTCCGCATGATTTAATAAAGTTTTAATCATTATTTACTGTCGATCAACATCATTTAAATTTATTTGTATGTAGATATAGCCTCACTTAATACCCTACATTTCTTTGTGTCATCTACAATTTGTTTTCCTGGTCTCTTAAAAAACATAATAAAAAGTGTCATCATTGTTGAATTAAATCTTTTAGCAAAACATATCCTAAAGTTCTGGGTGTATCAATAATTATTCAAATATTTACAAATAACCCATTATATTAAGATATAAATCAACAGGTTCTTTAGTCGTTCTCCATATGTTTAAAAAAGAATTGTAATAATAAATTACATATCTCATTTGGATATATTTAACCTTATTTAATCATATTGGAATTTCTTTGAATTGTAACATTACATGTTATCAAATTTTCACTTCACAGAATTTTAGAGCTACAAAGTATGTGAATGATCATTTAATCTATCCCTCTAAATTTTAAGTAAGACTTGGAAAAGTTAAATGATTTTCCTGAGGTCATATGCAGTGGTAAAACCTTTTTCACTTTAGAGGGGAATAGAGAAATGATTAAGAAATCACATCTATCATATGAACATAAAGTTTAGGTTAGGTGCCACTATTTTTCTAAAGTGAAATGAATAAAAAATAGAACGTAATCACCAGTCAAATAATTCAAAGGAAAATTCTTAAATTCTAGCAGTACATTAATGACCTTTTCTTCTAAATACATTTTAAGGATCTATTATGTTCAAGGGTACTGTATGAGATGTTAGGGGAAATTAATGATTAAAACAGTCCTTATCCTTATTGAGATTTAAAATATAGCAACCAATTTTGCTACAGTGAACTTTTTTACTATAATAAACATTTTAAACTATGCATATCAGTGCAAAGGTGATGGACCTAATCAAAATTATGAAGTAGTTAAAATGATTTTCTTGATCTCTTATCTTATCCTTTTTTTTCTATCTCTATGACCCCATTTCCCCTCAGGCACTCAGTATTTACCATTGCTTTCTACTCTCCCTTAACAAAAATTCTACTTATTCAATAAATATTTATTCAACACACTTCACAGAGTCTCTCATGTCAAGACACAGTGCTCTTTTACAGTGAAGTGTACATGACTGATAATATTCATCAAAGTACTTTTATGACATGGAAATTTATTTGCATTGCATATATGTTTTACCCACAAAGTTCACATTTCCAATAATATAACAGATTTCTATTCCTCATAGCAAGTATATAAAGGGATTAACTTTTAATTTAAACATAAGGCATCTGGAAGCACAGTGATTAGATCACTAGGCCAGAAATCAGGAAGACCTGAGTTCAAATCTAGCCTCAAATACATACTGACTACGTGACCCTGGTAAGTCACTTAACCTCTATTTGCCTTAGTTTCCTAAAGTGGAAATAATAATAGCACCTACCTCTTGGGTTGTTGTGAAGATAAAATGAAATATCCATAATAGTCCTTAGCAGAGTACCTGATACATAGGTACTTGGTAAAGTCTAATTCCTCTTCCTTTCAACATTTTAAAAATTACACAAAATGTCCATCAGTTATAGGTCTTATGGCATATAGTTAAGAATTAGTTATATTGAAAGCCCTAGGAAATTGGAATTTGAATGACAAAAATGAATCTGATATTTCACATTCAAATGACAAGACTTGTTATAAAAACAGTCAGACAACTAACAAATTGGTGATTCTTACTTTGTAATAATTAACCTTTCCATCTTAAAATCTTCATTTAATAGCTGAAACAAACCTAAAATGAGCACACGATCTTACCACCCCAAAGTTAAGCTGAACTTTTGGCTTCTAGAATGAAAAGTTTGAATTTCTTGACAGAAAGGACTAAAATACGATAAAAAAATAAAACTTCTCTGGAGAAATAGTGAATACAATAGCTATTATTCTGATATATGTGGAGATTTAAAAGTGATTGATGTTTTAGCAATATTATGACATAGGAATACCTAATAATTATTTCTGATTTGGACAATGTAGTCTGGGGATGAAAAATACTTGTCTCAAAAAAAAAAAAAGAACTGATTCCATGAAAGAAAAACTAATAATAATCAACTAGTCCTTAATTTGGAAAAAAAATTATGGTTATTGTACATTAAACTTTAATTATTTTTTAATTGTTAGACTTAAAAATAATTTGGTTATTTCTGGGTTTATCATAGTGATTGTTCTCACTACATGACCAGATAAACTCATACATTTTTTTCTGCTCTTGCATCTCATTAATGTTATACTTTGTGATATTTATCTCACGCAATTATTTATTTGTAATATGGTGGGGATGCTAATATCCATTGAACTGTCTCCATTGTTCTTTGCAAGGTCTGCAGTCTTAATTTTTCAGAGACTGTGGCAATCCATGACACACTGCTATTCAGCAAAGCCAGAAGACTTGCTGTTAAAAAGCATTTGCTGCACACAGAATAATGGGATTATTAAAACATAAACAAATGGACAAATATATAAATAAACAAGCAAATAAATAAATAAGTATTTGTTCCTTCTAGAAAGGCATCTCCTTCAGCTCTCCTAATCTTTTCTTTCCAATTGGAATATTCCTTTTGAGAAAATTCTAATTACTGAGTCTTGGGCAATGCAGTGATTCTCTTAATAGTATCATCTATTTGCAGCATGTGCTCAACATATATGTGCTAATGGATGAGCTCTACGGTTTGCCCATGCAATTACATATCATTATGTGGAAAATGGATGCTTTTCATCTACTTGGCTTCTAATGTGAATAGTTACCACTTAGAAGTTCCACTTAGAGGTTTTACAACATTCTTGAACTTTTGCCATCAATACAATTAAATCTTACAGACAGGAGGATTTAGACAACCTTATCATTAATACAGGATAACATCTTCTTTTTGGCCTCTGTGCTAGATATCCACGTGTCCAGGGTAAACATTTTGGAATTGTGGATTCAGTCCAGAGAACAAACAATATCTCTCATCCCTTCTTAGTTCAGTAGAGAATTTATAATTCTGACTCATTTTGTTATTCACAGTGTTTTGTCAAAAATATGTGCTTCCTTTAAAGGTGTTATTGACTGTAAAAGGGTCTATTCTATTAACAGAAAGTTTTCACTTTGCATTGCAGGATTGTATATATTTTATTAAGTGAAATGTTCTTCAAGCCTGAAAGAATTGTGTTCATATAAATTCATCACAGTCAGTACATTATCTCACACAGCACTATTGAAGGAGGATAGAGTGAAACTTCCAGAAAATAGTCCTTTGGGGGTCATGGAAGTGTGTCACTTATATTGCCATAGCAGTCAGTCAATTGAATAATTTTCTTTAAGTCATGCCTTACAAACATTAGATCATAGCAAGCAAAATAAATATCACAAACAGTATAACAAGGAATAAAAACATCAAATTACTTCATCCTTTTGAACCCCTTTATAAAGTAAGATGTCATGCAAGACTCCTGAGCAGTTAGAAAGGGGAAAAAAATCATTTTCTAGTGTTGTGCTTGAGAATACCAGAAAATTGAACTCTCTCAGCCTTTAGTGCACTTACTTCAAATATCCCTGTGCCAGTTGGAATATTCCTTTTGACAGAATTCTACTTACTGAGTCTTGTGCAACCCAGGGGCTCTGCTGGTATTCATTCAAAGAGAAAGCAACGTAATGCAGAAGCTGCCATAATCTATGGATCGCTGCAAACTCACAGGCCTCTTCAAAGACTGAGGAAAGAAACCGTTGTATGAGATAGTCTTCAGAGCAATTAGTGCAGATTCTATGGATACTCAGAACCAAATGCAGATATTTTATCAAAATGTAAACAAAGAGAAAGTATTCAAGAAAAAAAAGAGATAGCACTCCAAGTTAAGATGTGATACATCTATTCTCTTTTAAAACAAATCAAGCTAAGCCAATTAGATTTTAGGACTACTATGCATATTAGGGTGCATGTGCATATTTACATTTCTCTGTATGTATGTATGTCTATGCATTTATACACACACACACATATATTCTTTGCAAATATGCATTTTGGCATATTGTATACACAAATTCAGCATGAATCTGCAATTTATATATGTGAATGCTTGTTCATAAATTCAAAGAAAAAATTTCTTGTCCAAACCAAAATGCTATAGAGTTTATCTATAGATAAATTTATTCAAATGCTATTTGTACTTTAACTCATTTGTTTGAGTGTTCTTAGACTTGTAAATAAAACTATCCTGTTGTCTATCACTTAATGAACATATTGCTATATGTTTGAATTAAATCCCTTACTTTAATCCAGTAAGCATTTCTCTTATACACTTATATTGTATATTATTATATTTGCATAAAATTCAGTTGTAGAGCCGCTGAAGTGATTTTGAACTCTTTCCCAATTACTTATTATGAATATGCAAATCATTATGTCATCTGAAAAGCTGATATATGTACCAAAAATCAAATAAATAATGCTTGTTGTTATTCAATAAACTTTGTGCTCTTAATTCTTCAAATTATTGTGTATTGATTTTGGGTAAAAAAGCATAAAATCTTAATGCACTGAAGTTGTTAGTGAACTTAAACATGAAGATATTCCAGATTAATAACATATGGAAATATATATATATATGTATGTATGTATGTTTACATGTATATGTGTGTGTGTTTGTCCCAAAGCAAGGTTAGTATTTAATATAGTAGCCAAACATGCATAACTAATAAATGTGGTCTTAAAAACAAATAACACTATGGATCAGATCCTTTAAAAAATGTTACCTTTGTGTATGATGTACATGGATTCAATCACTATATCCTTTGTTGAATTTGTTCTAACACCTAGCTCCTTGTCAACATGGGGGACAGAGTTCACAGTCCTTAATCTCGGTGAATTGCAATTTGCATCTTTATACAGGAAACAGCAATGTTCATTGGTAGGACAATATGTGGCTAGAAGAATGTAATTGTGGCAGAGATAAGACTGGAAATTAAAGTGATCTGTCAGGAGCCTCACATTTGCTTGATGTCGAAGTGTTATCAGAGTATGTTTAGAAGCCAACTTTGACCTTAATCGAGCAGTGATGGCATGCCTGACAGATAACAGGAAAAGCAATCACTTGACATCTCACAGCAGCTGTTTCGACTTTACTGAAGAACATCCTCTTTAATAATGTGAGCTGTCAGTGAACATGGTGTTAATGTTGACCTCTGATTATCATTTTCTTCATTTGAGATGGTTTAAGGGAGTAGTGGAGAGTGGCAGAAGCAATACCTGCAGGATCTAACTACTCATACTAGAGTTAAACCATAAAATCAGACAAAACAGAAAAAAAAACTGCTATTCTTAGAAAAGATTTTTATTGCCTTTACTTGTGTGGAGTGATCTTCAATGGTGACTTCAATGCTTGCAATGGTTCATTGTGTTTAATGTTTTAAAATATATATTGTGATGTATTTTTTACATTACTACATTTTTCTCAGCATTTCTTCCCCTTCTCTAAGAAAGCTAGTTCACATAATAGTATTTATTCAAAGACAAAATAATTAAAAGAGGAAAAATCAAAGCAACTAATCAGAACCTCAAAAAAAAACTGAAAATATGTGAAATGTGCAACACTTGTGAACTTTCCATGTCTCCAAACAGATGGAGAAGGTGTGTCTTCACATATCTCTTATTTCAAGCTATATTTGTTTTTCATAATTTTGAAACATTTTATTTTGATTTGTGTGTGTGTGCTTATTGCTTCCATTTACATTGGTCTATTTGTTGTGTATACTATTTTCTTGCATCTGCTTACTTTACTCTTCACCACGTTCATGTTTCTCTGTGTTCATCACATTTACCATTTCCTATAATACAGTAATATTCTAACTCACTCACCACAAATTGTTAATCCTTCCCCATTTAATAGGCATCTACTTTGTTTCCAATTTTTTGCTATCACAAAAATATTATTGTAAGTATTTGGCTGTACATAAGGAGTTTCTTCTTATAAATTATCTCTTTTTGGTATAGGCCTAATAATGGAAGCTCTGGGTTAAAGAGTAAGGACTTTTTGACTATTTTATTTGTATGATTCCAAAGCATTTCCAGAATAGTTGTTTTTATTAGTAGATTCCCCAACAACACATTAGTGTACCTATCTTCACACATCCCCTCCAACATGAAGTATCCCCATCTTTCATCATCATTGTATATTTGCAGCATGTGAGGTGAAATTCGGGGGTTGTTCTGATTTGCATTTTTTCTAATTAGTGATTTGGAACATTCTTTTATGTGGTTGTTAATAGTTTGCAATTGTTCTTTTATTTGTTCAGATCCTTTGCCCATTTATCCTTTTGTGAATGGCTTTTGATATACTCACACAAAGACACTATCTATCTATCTATGTATCTATCTATCTATCTATCTATCTATCTATCTATCTATCTATGCATGTATGCATATGTATATATAGTAAATATATATACATATATATTCATATATGTGTATATATATAGTATATATACATAGACACATATCTATGTGTGTATGCATATTATATATATAGTAAATTCATATATACACATAATTTGTGTATATATATATACATAAAATGTGCATATATTATGTGTTTCTCTTTCTCTCTCTATATATATATGTTTTTAATATATATTTAAATACCAAGCTCTTACAAAAATATGATTAAAAGATTCCTTCTTCTATCTTATCCAAGGTATATTAATTTTGTCTGTGAAGCTTTTCATTTTTATGTACTCAGAAGTTTGTTGTTGTTCCTGTTCCTTCATGTCTGACTTTCCATGACCCCATTTGAGGTTTTCTTGGCAAAGATACTGAAGTGGTTTGCCATTTCCTTCTCCATTTTACAGATGAGGAATGGAGGCAAATAGGGTTAAGTGCCTTCCCCAGGGTTACAGTGTGTAAAACTGGATTTGAACTCAGGAAGATGAATCTCCCTGGTTCCTAGCCCAGTGCTTTATTCACTCTGCCACCTAGTTGTCCTGTACTCAAAGTTATCTATTTATTTATTATTTTTGTGACCCTTTTTTAGATAAAAATATATCTATTACCATTAGCTGTGAGAGATCTGATTTTCTTCTCCTTTTTAAAAATAGTATTTTAATATTAAGGTCACATATCCATTTAAAATTAATTATGGAATATAGTGTAATGAGTTAGTCTAAGCCTACTCACTGCCAGATTACTTTCCAGTTTTCACAGGACTTTCATCAAATGTGAAATTCATTGATTCCTGGCCCCTATACTTATTTTGTTCCTTTTTGTTCTCTGTTTTCTCTGTGTAATTAAAGCTTCTGTTTTGGATTTCTTCTTCTAAAAATGTCTTTGTCCTTGTCTTGTAGATTTTGACCCTTGGTCCTCTTTTATTCCCCTTGCACCTCACTCTTATAAATACCAATTCCTGTCTTTGATAAATAGGTTGTTGCTCTATGGCAAATTTTTTCTTATGTTCCTGGTTACACATTTCATTATCAATTTTTGCCCTTCCTAAAGTAATTTGCTCTCATTTCCTTGAAATTTCCTAGGTCCATGCCCTTGTACTCTTTTGGATATCGATTGCCCTCAGGTGCTCAGATTCCTCTTCTGAGGCAGGATGAATGGAATCTCTAACCAACAAATCCCTGAAGATAATACCCATTGTAAATTTCCCCATCTCCCTTTATAGACTATCTCTCTTGTCCCATAAGGGTATTCACCTGGGGAACCTTGCTACCAGTATTTCCTCTTCCTTCCCACCTTTTAAATCTTTCCATTTGCCTCCTCCCCCATTGTCCTGTAGGATCTCTTCTTCATGAGAAAATTCATAAATTGTTTACACTTTGTTATTAGCCTTTGACTTGTTTAGGAAATATTGCACATTCCTCTATCATCACTTCTTTTTGACATTTACTTTCACCCATTTACTCATGGACTTTTAGAAAGAAATCTCTAAATAGTATCTCTGAAGTTTTACTGTTGTTCTTGTCATCATCACCCTTTGTTTCTTCGTTCCTTTCTTCATTTATTCTTATAGTTTTATTGTCTGGGTATTTGAGAAGTAAATAATTTCTTCACTTCTGGTCTTCTTTCTATGAATGATTTAAATGTTGCCTTTTTATTTAACATCTAAGTTGTTTTTCCTTTATGGCTAGGTTCATTTATGCACTTTGGGCTGCACCTTGAGCTCCTTTCCTCTTTGGGAACACATTATTGCATTCTTTCCTGTATTTTTCTACTGGAAGCAGAATAATCTTGTGTTATTCAGAATTGTTTTCCTTTTATTTGAAGGTCTTCTGGTCACCTACAAAATTTATTGTTTCTCAGTTGATTTGTGAGATATAACCACTATGTGTCTTCTGATTCACAATATTGCAGCTTAGATGTTTTTGTTTGTTTGTTGGTGTATATAGTTTTGAACAGTGTTCTTGCATTATAGCACTCAGACATATTAATGTGTTCTTCTGGGAGATCTGTAACACTTAAGTTGTCTCTACATATTCTTTGTTTTTGGAGATCAACATGTTTTGGATATTTAAAGATTATGCTTTTCAAAATGATACTGCCTTCTGTTTCTCTTCTTCTAATCAGTTATTTTGTCTTTTACTTCTTGCCAATATGGATCAAATTTTCTTTAAACTGTCATTATTTCTGCTGTGCAGGTGATCTTGTAAACATGCTTCTATTACTTGAATGGGAAACCATATACATATATCCATGAATGTGGTCAGTCTTTTTCCAATATGGCCAGGAGTTAGGAATGTTGTGGCCATGAATCTACATTTTCTTTAAACTAATGTCCACTAAGTATTTTTTTTTTGTTCCTCATTTTAAAATGATAGTTCCATTAGATAACCTCTATTGGAGGGATATCCTGGAGTCATCTCTAACATGGTTGTGAGAACCCATTATTACATTTTCAATGTGAGCACTCACATATCATAAATCAGCAACCAGTATGAATCAGGGTTGTTTTATTTTTCTGTTGATTTTCTGGACTTGAAAAAGTGTTAATAATTCAGATTAAACTTAAAAATGTGTCTGCATACTGGAGAGTCCTGTTGTTATACATTTACCAGAACATACCTGCATGTCTTTTCAGGTCCTCACTCTGAGTGAGGCAATGACCATTCAGTGAATAGACCTCCTTAAGAAGTGAGTCAAGGGATGATCCCTCTAACAAAAAAGAAAAATCAAGCTGGAGGGAAAGACCCTCAGGGTTACTAGACAAAAGAGAAACAGTTACTATTTACATTCACTCTAAACCACGTGGGACCAAAAATTAATCATTAAGTGGTGCTTGGACAGGGACTTATTATTGTCCAAACCAGGAGATCAAGAATGAATTCGATTTAAGGCTTGGTCTTGGAGAAAGAAATCTAACCAGTAAACCCCAAGTTAATGTGGTAGCTTAACCTTAGCCTAAAAGGGCCCAGGTCTCCCACTACATCTTAGGCCATCTAGAGTCTTCCAGATCATTATCTGGCTACTGGACCCAGATGGCTCTGGAGGAGAAAGTGGGGCTGGTGACTTTGCACAGCCCACCCTCACTCAAATCAAAGTCAATTGCAAGTCATGTCATCATCTTTCTGATGTCATAGACCTCTTGGAGAATGAAGGACAATCCACAATCTGTGATTAGTCCTAGTTGCCTGAATGGGGACCCAAGTGGCCAGTTCCAGTTGGGCAATTCAGCTTGTCCTCTCCTCCTCTCCTCTCCTATGCCATTAAAATATTTATATTATTCTTTTCAACTCAATGAATAATGTTTCATCATCTGAAAGGTTAGTACTCAAATATTTATTGAGGGTACACATGATGGTAATTTCAAGTAATCTAAACTTGAACTGAGTTAGAATAAATTTATTATATTTGTGATTTACACACAATTCACATATCAGGTCTATTATTGTTTCTGATATTTAAATTTTGAGCTGTACCAACTTTTCTCTCAGGTTCATAACACCTTTTCATTGACCAAAATCCCTTTAGTTTATATACCACCCAACATTGTGTGACTTCCAGAATAGATGACCAGGCTTCCTTCATTATTTCCATAGTATATGGCTAGGTTTCCTGAATTTGTGGTCCTTGTACAACCTTTAAACACATTTGGCTTTCATTAAAAGTATCCTTACCCTTTGCCCCTTGGCCACCACATCCTTGTCTATTAGAATGACATTTGAATTAATTCTCCTCATCCCCAAAAGCAAACAACCTATACCTGATCTGTGTTGACACAGAGCAGCATTAGCTATGTGACAAATGAGAAAAAAAATGTACTCTGACCTTCATTAATTAGAATTTCTAGGCCACAGCCTCTTGCCAAATTATTTGAAGTTTTATTGAAATAAAATTTGTACCAACTTGTCATATCATATTTTACCACTAAGGATACTTAGTGTTTCCTAGGCATAATAGTACATTATAAAAACTTTGGTGCCAGTTCTCAACACTGGCAATCTCAATGAAATCTTGATTTAAAGGGACTACACACACACACACAACACACACATAGACACGCATGTATTTTATGTGTATGAATCTCAATAAAAAAATCACAGATGCCTCTCAACCTGAGATATCAAGCACTTAATTATAGAAGCTGGATACACTTTTATTCATAAGAATTTTATTTGATGGAACTGGCTAGATGTTAGGGATATTTTTGCCAGTAAACTCCTTAACTACTCAATCTGTAAGATTTCCCTAAGTGCTATTTATCATCTGCCCCCATCCCCAAAAACAACAACAATAACAACAAAAAGACATTAAGACTATACCAGTATATTTATGAAATTAGCTGAGGGGCTCATAAAATCATAGTATGTAAGAGCTAGAAAGGATCTCTGATGGCATTGAGATGAAATTATACTTAATCAAGAATCTCTTCTGTAATTCTTACTTCCAACAAGTCATCACCTAGCAACAAAATCTTTATTGAGGAAGAGCCCATTACTTTCTGTGGAAGTTCACTCCATTGGATATCTCTAGAATCTCAGAGTCATAATGGACATCAGCTACCAATCACCACATGAACAAGAAATCTTACTACATAATACCAGAAAGCAAATTATTATCTAGCGTTTGCTTACAAATCTTGAGGCAACCAGTTGGATGGCTCTACCTTAATAAAAATTGGCTTAAATCAAAACTAATTTTGCCTCTTCTTAATTTGTACCTATTACCAAGCATGAAAAGTCTAATGCTTCTCCAAAGTGAAAACCTTCAAATACTTAAAAACAACTATCATGTCACTCACCATTCAATTCCCCAAACATTTTCTCCTCCTCTTCCCCAATTATCGTGTTCCTCTGGAAATAATACTACCCCATTAAATCTGCTCTCGTGATTTATTACTACCTTTCAGGCCCATTGTTTTCCAAGGAATCCCTGCCATGCTTCAGTTCTCTCAAAATTCAACTCTTTGTACTCATCATCTTCCTCTTACTGGTCACCTTTCCCTCTTGAGATACCTCTAGGATGAGGCTGGTTCTCTTGATTGATGGTTGTCTATTCTCTATATCCCTTTCTACCTCTTCTTTATGTATGGTCTTTCTGTACTGAGATGTATGATACTTGAGGGTATATAATATCTTGCTTGTATATATATATATATATTCTCAGTGTCTGGTTTAGTGCCTAGTACACAATAAGTCTTAATAAATGCCTTTTCCCCCCTCTATTCCTCTATCCTCACTAAGCCTTATCTTCTCCAGGCTAAACATTCCTAGCTTTTCCACTCAATTCTTATATGGAATGAACTAAAGAATCTTCAATATCTTGATTACTTTCCCTTCGACACTCTCTACTTTATTGGTATTTTTTTTTTCTTAAAATGTGACATGCAGAACTGAACATTCAGATGTGTTCTGATCAGGATGGAGTAAAAGGCATTATTGTTCACATTTTTGGACACTATGACTAAAACAATCTGAGATTGTTATGACTTTTTTCTCCCTGTTCTATCTATCATGCTTTGGAGATTACTATCCCCTAAAATTCTTGTGTCTTTTTTGGACTAAATACTATATAACCCTGCTTCCCCTGTCATGTCTTTTTTTTTTTTGTATAGTTCATTTTTTAACCTCTTTACAAGACTTCACATTAACTCTTCTTAAATACTAGATAATTATTCAATATGAATGAATGGATAGATGCATGAATTAATGTATGAAAAGATCATTTATTAAGGAATTTCTGTGTACCAAGCACTGTGATAAACACTGGGAATAAAAATAGAAAAGTTATATATTTCCTGTTTTCAAGGAATACAAACTCTAATTAGAAGAGATAACACAAAGGATGATTCAGGTGCAGAGTGGAAAGAATGACCTTGAAGTCCTAAGAGTATGGTAGGTCAAATGGCAAGGCCTAGGAGTTCTGATGACTCATCAACTGGTCAGGAAATCAGTCACCTTGAATTTATTAAATACCACAATGTGCCAGGCATGGTGCTATGCTCTATGGATAAAAATAAAGGCCAAGTAGTTTACCATCTAATAAAAGAGAAAATGCATAAACAGCTAAGATCAAACAAGATAAATACAGGACAAATTGAATAGTAACACAGGGAAAGCACTAACATTAAGGGTAATCATGGAAGATTTCTTGTCGTATGCTTAAATGTGGGAATTTGACTGAGATCTAAAAGGAAGTCAGAGAAGTTGAGAGGTAAAGATGAAGAGGGAGAGAAATCTGGGCATAGGGGACATCCAGTGAAAATACTCAGAGTCCACCAGACATCAGTGCCCAAGGGTCTGGAGGGCATATAAACAGGGCAAATGATAAGGCCTAGAGGAATTTAGGATCTAGTGGCAGGATAGATGACAAGGCCTAACAGGCCTTCATTTTATCAGAAGGCTTGTAGTTGATGATTCCCTGCACATCTAAATGGTGTTACTTTTTAAGTCTGTCTAGCAAGAGAGGGATCCCTGAAGGGTACCTGACCATTACCCCTGAGAAGTATAAAAATGACCTGAGAGTTTGAGTGGAACAGGATTATTGGTTCTTTCCTATTGGGTTGGGGAATGTAGAGGAGTCAGTCTATACTCAGAAGTGTGGTGGCCTAGGATGGGGGCCCAATATATACTGTAAGCATGCATATCTTAAACTGATATTCAAATGGATGTTCTTATCTGAAAGAGCTAGACATTATTCTCTTCTTCTGAATCACCTATCTCTGAAGTTACAGACTCTTATCACCAAATCCAGCCTTTGCTCAAAAACATATTTTTTATGAAGAATCCACTACCTTCTGAAATAACCCATTTCATTACATATGTATACCTCTAATTATGTAAAAGCCTTCCTTCCTTCCTTCCTTCCTTCCTCCCTTCCTTCCTTCCTTCCTTCCTTCCTTCCTTCTTTTTTCATTCTTATCATTTTATTTTTATTATTCTTGTGTTTTCTCTCTCTCTCTCTCTCTCTCTCTCTCACACACACACACACACACACACACACACACACACACACATTTAGCTGAAATCTGCATCTCTGCACCTTGGCATACTAAAAACATGAACACCTACAGAGAAAAGTATCATTATTAACAGGTGGCAATGTCTTAAATCTCAGAACATAGTTGCATCAATGCCTTAGAACCTCTAGTAATTTCTGGTTTTCTGGTGAGTTTTCCAGGCTTTTTCAGTTGTTTAAGGGAAGATAAACATTCAACTACTTGTCAGAGTACTGGACGCCAATAATCTTTTGAATAGTATGCCGTCATCTAAACTTCTGGAAGCTTTACTACAATAATCTTTTCCCCCTCAGGCCATGACATTATGCTCTGAAGTTTTTGACTTCTACTTCCAACTGTGTCTCCCTGTCCTCAATGAGCTACTTGGCTTTCTTAGTATCTGACTATGACCTCTACCAAAAGCAACATACAGAAATCATCCTATGAAATAAACAAAAAAAAATTCCTATACATACTTTTAATTTCTCCATATGAAATGACTGATAGATGTCAGTTGTGAAGGCCAAAGTTTTAAAATGTCTCTCTAACAATTAGATTTCATTTTAAGCAGAACTATGAGGTGTATGTTCAGAAAGAAATAACTAAGCATAAAGGCAGTATGTATGTGTATCTGTGTGTACCTGTGTGTGTGTGTGTGTGTGTGCACACGTGAACAATAAGATATGGCTTTTTGCCAATATGCAAATATTGATTTTGAGAAAAAGAAATATACCATACTTTTAAAAAATGAAATGACAATTAAAACCATACATTAGACAAATCACTTAACATCTCTGAGTCTTAGTTTCCTGAACTGCAAGATGAGGTAATTAGACTAGGTGACCTCTGAAATTCTTTCCAACTCTAGATCTATATATCTAAGAACCTATGAATATATATCTATTTCTCCATTTATCTATCCATCTATCTATCTATCTATCTATCTATCTATCTATCTATCTATCTATC
>NW_020954598.1:7782930-7788233 GCF_900497805.2 Vombatus ursinus
ATCTATCTATCTATCTATCTATCTATCTATCTATCTATCTATCTATCTATCTATTTATCTAAATTCCAAAATATGGTATTGCTTATTTAAATAAAAAAATGATCTTTTAAAAAATTTCCAATTTTCCAACAGTGGTATTATTTTACTATTTCTATACATCTAAAAATTTTATCAATGGGGCTATTTAGTTTTTCACTTGCACAGTTGTGGTAAGAACAGTATCCTCAGGTGCTATATACCATGGAGGCTAGAGTCATTTTTCCTCAAAAAGTTATTGAAATGCTTCTTGAGACATATCTAGCACAGGAGAGTAAGTCTCAAACTATTTATTTAGCTTTCCAGTGGCTTAAATACAAAAGCTAATGCTTGAGGAGTCAGCAGTTCCTCTCTCATGTTTCTGCCCAACAGGTTAACATAGCTGATAGAAACAGGTAAGGTACACTAAACAGAATCAATGTTGCATCCATGTTTAATAGCATTCTCTTACTTTCTTTCAGTAAACTTTTTCTTAACTGTTGGGTGACTGACTTGTACATATTTTATTTCATTTTAATCCTGAGCATGAAAGCCAGTCTGAATGAGATCTAGCTTACAAGATACAATGATGGCATCACTATGCCATGCTCCTTGAAGACAGGCTACCACCAGAAATGGAGCTAAGAATTTCCATGCCTAGAAAAATAGAATATAACTAGGAAGACTGGATAAATCTGAAAATATATAATATGTCCTCAATTCACCTTTTGAAGACATTGGCAGAGATTGCTGATGGCGTAGCTATCAAGGTTGAGAAGGCTGGGGTAGGGATAGCTCACTTCAGATGCAGCTACTCAGGAGAGGAGTTAGGTCTTCTGATGCCTTCATATTTTTTTTTTGAGGTAGACATTATTACCTTTATTTATTTTTGAATAATTAATTTATTTTTAGTTGTCAACATTCACTTCAACAAGATTTTGAGTTTTAAGTTTTCTCCCTATCTCTCCTTCCCCAAGACAGCATATGATTTGATATAGGCTCTACTTATACATTCATATTAAGCATATATTCCCATTAGTTATGATGTAAAGAACAATAGAACTAATGGGAAGAACCATGAGAATGAAACAATAAAACAAAACAACAAAGGAAAAAGAGAGCAAATAGTATGCTTCCATCTGCATTCAGAATCTGTAGTTCTTTCTCTGGATGTGGACAGTATTTTCCATCATGAGTTTTTTTGAGTTGTCTTAGATCCTTGCATTGCTAAGAAGAGCCAAGGATGACTTCATATTTTTTTTTTAGGTAATTGGGGTTAAGTGACTTGTCCAGGGTCACACAGCTAGTAAGTGTCAAGTGTTTGTTCTGAGGCCAGATTTGAAAGCAGATCCTATTATATTGTAAGATTACAAGGGGTTTCTGTGCCCTCTAAATTTGGTACCCTATGGCAAAGTCCCATTTACACTTCCCTGATTCTGGCTCCATGATTCAGTTACCTGTTTTTAGTAGGAAATTCACTATAACATTGTTTTCCAGAAATGGAGAAGTGCCTGGCTTGAATCATAACAATTTGTTGTCTATGTTTTTGTTTCCTCATGCTTTTTATGGGAAAAAGATTGCATACATTTTTGGTTCAAATTTGGGACTAATTTGTAATGATTGAAAATATGGATCCAATTTGTGCTTCGTTAGCACAATTTTATAACCAAATGAGCTCCTTAACTTCATACATGTATCGGCCTAGAAATAAATCACACTTTGTAAATTGTACAAGAAAAAAATATATATATATACACACACATATATGTCTATACATAAATGTATATAGTCTTTATTAAATGCACTTATATACTGTACAACCATGTCTTTATTTTAGGAATAGTCCATTGTACTAAATCAGACAGCAAGAACATTTTTTGCCAAGTTAATTTTCCTTAGGAAAAAATTCATAAGATAAATTCAACAAAACAAATTTACCGTGGATTTTTTGCCACAGTCAACATAAACTCTAGGCTGCTCTCACAAGTTAGTGAAGTAACTTTTAAGAGAAGTTCTTATTACAATGCAGATGAGGTTAAAAAAAAAGTGGTTACAAAGGGGGTTACCTCCCCAACATGTACATCTAATGAGAGCCAGCCTAGAAGATTCTACACTGGTTTGTTTTGCTGATTCATCAATTGATTTGTCCATTCTTCCTAGTTGTGTTAATTATATCAATAATGAAATTAATTGAAAATGTACAGTCCTTTTTTCACAGGGTTGAAATGTATAGTGATTATGTTTTTTAACATAAACATTTGAACTTGAGTGCTTTTTTGCGTATAACTCCATAACCCTAGTAGGTCATCTGTATGAGTTGTTGTGACCCAAACATGCTCCACATTGTAACCAACCAGTGATCAATCTATCAATCATTCAACAAGCATTCATTAAGCATTTCTTGTGTGCCAGAAATTGCACTAAATATTAGGAAAGCAATGAAAAAGCAATACAAATGCACAAATAAAGCAGTTTTTGTATTCAAGGAGAATGCAATCTAATTATGAATTTGTGGGTTTTTTAAAGGTAGGGAGGTATAAAAATTATTTAAAAAGAACATATGCACATATATTCTCTCTGTAATTTATGTAAACATACATGTGTTTGACTGGAAGATCTCTGAGGGCACATCTAGCTCTTAAATCCTATGGATCTCAATCAACAAACATGTATTAAGTGCTTATTATATATAAAGCACTATGCTAAGGTCTGGGGACACAAAGACAAACTTAAACCCTATCCTCAAAGAGATCATATTCTATTGGTATTGATAAAATGGAACACACTATTTACATAAAAGATATAGCTGATAAAAATGGAAAGTCATTATATAAGGAAGTTACTAGCAGTAGCCAGGGGAATCCCTATGCAGAAGGTTAGATTTAAGTTGAGTCTTGAAGGAATCCAGGTGAACTAGTACAGGGAGATAAAGAGGATGAACATTCTAGACATGGGGAAAAGCTAGTACAAAGGCATGCAATGGAAGGTCTTTTTAGAGGAACAGCAACTAGGCCAGTTTAGCTGGATCATAGAGGACAAGGAACTGAATTATGTGTAAGACTGAAAAGTAGGAAGAAACTAGGTTCTTTAGGGCTCTAAATACCAACAGAAGATTTCATATTAGCCTCTAGAGGTAATGGGGATCCAAAAATGTTTGCTCTATAATGTGGTATGGGGGGGGAGGAATTACCATGCCTTATTTCAAACATATGAAAGTCATTTTGACAGATGAATGGAAAGTGTACTGGATTGGAGAGACACTTGAGGGTGAGAGCTCAATTAAGAGATTATGATAGTAGTCCAAATTAGATCTAGTAAGGACTTATGTTCAAGATGTTCTCCAAATCAAGTTTGTAATCCAAATCTGCATGACCTTTGACTGAAATACAAACTAGCCCTGAAAAGTAGCATGGAATGTAAGGGGGAGAAATGCAATAAACTGATTGATCTTATTAAATAGAGTTATGATTTGAGGATAAGTGTCTAAATTAACAGAAGCTTTTGAGGGAGGGGTGTCTTCTTGTGACCCTGATTAGAAACTACTTAGTTATTATTATTAAATCTAAAAGACTTCCTGTACTGGTATTGGTATAGAAATATATATACATACATTTAAGTATGTATGCATACATATATGCATATATATTTATATTATTTCCATTGATTGAGTTTTTAAAAATTTAAACCATATTTGCTTCCAAATACATCTCTTTACCTTTGCTTATCCAGTGGGTAATTTTTAGCAAAACTAACTACTACTTTTACCATATCTGATTCTATATACAGTTATTTCAAATCATGGTCCTTCACCTTTTCTTTTTTTTTAATTTTTAATTAATTTATTTTGATTTATCAACCTTCTTTTGCTTTCTCTATTTGTCTTGAGTGTTTTTTTTGGGGGGGGTCTACGTTTTCTTTCACAACATGACTTTTTTTTGTTAATTTATTTTGATTTATCAACAATCACTTCTATATGCTTTTGAGTTTAAAAATTTTCTCCCCCTTCCTCCCCACCACCCTCCCCAAAGCAACACACAATCTGACATAGGCTATACAAATACATTCCTATTAAACATATTTTCATATTAGTGATGTTGTAAGTAAGAATTAGAACCAATAGGAAGAACCACCATAAAGAGGAAAAAAACTCAACAGAAGAAAAAAAATAACAAATAGTATGCTTCGATCTGCATTCAAATTCCATAGTTCTTTCTTTGAAAGTGGATAGCGTTTTCCATCACGAGGCCTTTGGAGATGTCTTAGATCCTTGTATTGCTGAGAAGGGTTAAGTTTATCAATATTAGTCATCACACAACGTGGCTGTTATTGTGTACAACATTCTCTTGGTTCTGCTCACTTAACTCAGCATCAGATCATACAAGTCTTTCCAAGTTTTTCTGAAGTCAGCCTGTTCATCATTTCTTATAACACAATAGTATATCATTACATTCATGTACTATGACTTGCTCAGCCATGCCCCAATTGATGGGCATCCTCTCAATTTCCAATTCTTTGCCACCACAAAAAGAGCTGCTATAAATATTTTTGTACATGTGGGTCCTTTACCCAATTGTACGATATCTTTGGAATACTGCCCTAGAAATGCTATTGCTGGGTCTCCACCTTTTCAATGAAGGAAAGGAGATTCATTTTTTCAACTGTCTAGGGAGAAAGCTTGAACATTACAATTACGCAGCAGTCAGCTTCATTTTTGTCATTCTTTTTTTTAATTACATTTTTGTAGTCTTTGTGAGTTTTTCCTGGTTTGACTTAATCCTCTCTTCTTCCTGACATGTGTGTCTTCCTATGATTTCTGAATTCGTTCATTGTAAGTCATCTTTTCTTGTGAAACAATGTTCTATTCTCTCCATGTGGCTAAATCTAATTAGTCATTACCCTAACTATATGCATATGAGAGGTCAATAAATTATTCTTTATTATGTTAGAGTTGGAAACACCACCACCAAGAATATCCTAGCATTTGGAGAGAAGTTATAGGTCAAGAGAAGGGAGTACATAAGATTATTAACTGTGAAGCTTGTTTTCTCCTCTTCTGTGCCCTAACTTCCTTTTTCTTTCACCTCCTCCCACTTTAAACAATTCTGTTAGAAATTTAGGTGCTGTGATTATTATCTGAAAAGGGTTAGCTGAGGCAGGCCTGAATTCCACTGGTTTTTTTTTTAGCTTTGAAATTTAAAAAAGCAGTAAGAGACAGAGAGAGAGAGGGAGAGAAAGAAAGAGAGGGAGAGAGAGAGAGAGAGAGAGAGAGAGAGAGAGAGAGAGAGAGA
>NW_020954598.1:7788243-7861509 GCF_900497805.2 Vombatus ursinus
GAGAGAGAGAGAGAGAGAGAGAGAGAGAGAGAGAGAGAGAGAGAAAGGATGAGAGAGAGAGAGAATCTATCTTTAAATACATTTCTATCTTTGTCTACTTAGTATTTAAATGAGTGGCAGTATGGCTTAGTGGATAGAGGGTTGGAATTAGTGTCAGAAAGACTTATTGGTCATATCCTTTTTCTGACACAGTGGTTATATGAGCATGCAAGTGGCTTAATGTCTCAGTGCCTTGTCCATCCTCTAGGACTCTAAATTGCAGATGAGTTATTGATTTTGTATTAATTAAGGAACTTTCCAC
Source organism: Vombatus ursinus (assembly GCF_900497805.2). Taxonomy (NCBI): domain Eukaryota; kingdom Metazoa; phylum Chordata; class Mammalia; order Diprotodontia; family Vombatidae; genus Vombatus; species Vombatus ursinus. The sequence goes on from NW_020954598.1 coordinate 7,788,545, forward strand.
ATAAGAAGTTCCCTAGTCTGATGATAACACAGGTATAGACCAAAAATATTTTAATTATCTGGGTGCAATTGGGTTCTTCAAAAAGAATAGTTTGCCAGTGAGAACTGTACCACCTAGACTTTTTACCTCAGAAAATCATGCTCATCTCACTGTTAGATGTACTCAAACAAAATCAAGATGACTTACTGTAAAGGATGATGCGGGAAGTTTTCTAATGTTGGTTAGGTTTATACATCCTAAAAAATTCCTTCTAACTTAAAAATCATCTATGACTAAGTGGAAGGTTTAGACAAGAAAGAGAGAATCATTCCTTTGTAAGACTTGGCTCTGCCACTCTCAGGCAGTACATACACTTAAAATTTTATCCTACACAGTGAATTATTCTGGGCACTGGGACTTTTCATTCTGCTCACTTTGGCACATGCCACTGATACAGTTATGACAACTCTGCTATGATAAATGCACATGACTTGCTTTCCACATTTACTTTTGTAACTAGAAAAGAAGTCTGGCTCACATAAGTCACTTGTCATTTTTAAACTAACTGAGCTAAAAGCTTTACCAGTCGGCACACTCAATTCACTTTGCTTCAAGTTAACTGGAGTATAATTTTATTTAAATCCTTCCAGTAATACTCCAAATTCCCTTTCCAATTATATTCTACTGAAACAATCTGACCAAACTAGACTACTATGTATTCCAGCACTACTCACTGCCCTCTACTACCTCCAAGACTTGTTAAAGACTTTTCCCTCTGCCAAGAGTTCATCATCATCTGGAGATCTTCAACTGAGCTCCTGCTAAGGTGACATACGATCCTTGAATTCTCTACTGAAAAATGATGTTTGTTAAAGAGTTAGTTTCATAGAATTAGAAATTCTTGGGTTTAAATTCATCCTCTGATGCTTACTACCCCTATGGCCATGGGAAAATAAGTTAAGTTCTCAGAATCTCAGTTTTCCTATCCTCAAAATGGGGATAATATCTGAAGTACCTACTTCACAGTGCTATTTTGAGGGTAAAATCAGATAGTAAGTTTGAAATCCTATGGTTGCTGTCCTTCATAGTCAAAGAAAGAAAATATGACTTTACTATTCCAGCCTTTTAATTTTAAAAAATGAAGAAATTGAGTACAAAAGAGTATAAATGATTTGTTCAAGAACACACAGGTACAAATTGGGACAACCAAACTAGAACGTCATTTTTCTGTTTCAAAATCTAACAGTATTTTCCTATTTTATTGCATTGATACAGAAAATTTCTAATACCATTCTTCATTTTCATTGATTGAATGAAATATAAAATTTATTTTAACAATAAAGTATTGCTATCTAAGATGTGTAATCTTGAGAATATCATTTCACTTTCTTGGGACTCAGTTCCCAGACATATAACATGAGCATTTTGGCCAAGATGATCTCAAAGTTTGCTTCTTGCTTCTATATCTATATCTTATAAACTAAAATTATTAATTATCTTTTCTTTACTTTCTACCTTTCAGATTATTTAAAATGTTCCTATTACGATGCTTATTTGTTTTTATGCTTTAATACAATATAAGCCTCTTGTGGGTAGGAACTTATTATCTTTGTCTTTGTAACATCAGATGCATTTTCAGTCTGGGATAGATAGAAAGACTCTAAAAATAAATCTTTTAAAAATAAGAATTAGGATAAAGAATTGAATTGAAAGTCACACTCATAGATATTTCATTAGACTTCCACATACTTCATGAATATATTTCTCAAAAAGAGACCTGGGAAATATTGGATATGGCAAGTATCAATAAATATCACAGAAAATGGAATTGGACATATGTTAACATACATGTAATAACCGGCAAAGATGTGGAATAATTCAAAAATGAGCTTTTTAAAAAGCTCTTTTTTAAAACATGCTCAAAGTTATCTATTTTGGCTCATAATTTGTTCCACTCATTGAAAAGTTTAAAATATTGATTTTCCACAGTTGAAATTGAAACACATCCCACAATCTTTTAACTTTCTGGACCATTTTAAGGTAATTTAATAATCCATTTGCAGCTTAGTATACAGTTTGATATGTATTTAACTTCATTTTTACCATACTATCTAATTTCCATATAATTTAATTTAATAATAAGATGGTGTCATTACAGCCTAAAAGATGATGCTAATTTTGTTTTGGAATGGAAAGTCATTTTATACTTAAAAAAAACATTATTGTCAATGTTTTTACTTTTAAATTAATTGCATTCACATTGACTCCCTACACACACACATACACACACACTCACACACACGCACTTCTTGCTTTTGTCTTCCATACCTGGTTCAAATTTCAGAACTATGTTTAAGTTTTATTTCAGAAAATGAAGAAAACTTTGTTTTACTTGAATTTATGATACTAAATTTATTGCCTACAGATGACACCAACTTCTTATCATCAGATAATTTCACTTGTTTCTCAATAGCAACACTATATATCTAAATAACCAAGTCTATTTTGAACAGGTGGCAACAATTTTTTACCACATTAATTTCACTAAATAGAGCAAAAGGTTTTATTTGGAAGAGTAATTTATTCAGGTTAGATGTCTACATTGCATTACTGCATCAGAAAGTTTCAGCTCTACATATCACCTTGCCTGACTTAACCTGTGTGCATTCATCTGATTATGATGATTATAAGGAATGTTGATGACGAAGGATTATTTGGAATGCAACAGAGGCCAGAATAATGGGATGCACAGATGAATGAGTCTAATATTAATTTTGCAGGTTAGAGAGAATTTGTGTGAATCTGATGATTTAAAAAATACTCAAAAAGCCATACTATAATATACATGTGTGTAACTTAAAAGATATAATAGTTCTCTATTGGGTAAAAAAAAAAATATGTTTACTTTATCATTCTGAATATTCAATCAGTTATCTCACTTAGCATGGCCAAAGCAAAATCCATTATTTCTCCCCCTAAAAAAATCTCTCCAATCTTCTTCATTTTTATTCATGGCACCTTTATTTGTGTTTTATTCTATTTTACCATTTTCAATGCCTCCATGTAGAGCAACCCATTTGACCTTCAGAACTTTAAGGTAAACAGATAAGGATTAGAGGTTGAAATATGTGGACGTGGTATGAGACTAACAATAGCTTTTCAACCTTCTCAATCATGCTTCATTCTTCCCTCACCTTCAATCACTGTATCCAATCAGCTCTCAAGTCTTGGTGATATTATTTCCATATCCCTTCACACATCCCTACACCCTTTGCCAGGCTGTACTTGAATTTCAGCCCTCCTTACTTGTTCCTTGAAATATTGCAAGTTTCTTAACCAGTATCTCTAACACTTATCTCTCTCCAACTGAGATAATATGTGTAAAAACTTAGCAAAGTGCCTGGCACATTGCTGTCACTTAAGAAACAATCACTTCCTTCCACTTACCACTTTCCCAAGCTATCCTTCACTCAACTTCCATAATATGAACTTTAGCCTAGAAAGAATTTGAAAATGAACTCCATTTGTGAAAACACTCATACACACAGATATTTTATATATATACATGTATAATATTAGTATTTTGAAATTTTTGCTAGTTTAATTTATGTTATATTATACTTTAATGTAATTTGCCATATATTCTTGACTTTCATGATCAATTTTAGATCCTTCCATTTTCTATTAAGTTACCCCTTCATTCTCTATATAAATTTTAAAACATACATTTCTTCTTAAATTTCAGTGCCTTGGATTAATGATACATTGATTTATAGTTCTAGATATAAAGGTATTTTCATACTCCATTTAGTTGTTAATTTATTGTTGCTTGCCTCCTACCACATCCACATGCTTCAATCCCTAGCCCCCATCTGTTACCATAAAGTTGTGAAGATCAAATGGGTTGCTCTAAATGGAAGGCAATGAAAACTGTAGAAGGAAACACAAATAAAGGTGGTGTCATTACAGCCTAAGAGACTGTGCTAATTTTGTTTTGGAATGGAGAGTCAATTTTATACTTGAAAAAAAAAACATTATTGTCAATGATTTTACTTTTAAAATTAATTGCATTCATAAAGAGTCTTTTTTTTGGAAAAAATTACATTGATAAAAGCTTGTTCTGAAATAAATATGAACTGATATTTATCATGCTTGAATAAATGAGTAGTAACATGACTTATAGATGAGGAACCTTGACAAAGAACACAGATGTAGAAATGATGGACTCTGTGATCCACTTTTTCAGCTATTGATCAGAAGGGGGGGGGAAGAAAAAATAAACAAACAAACACATCTATGTCACCCGGACAGCCATAAAGAAGGAGATGAGGGAGAGAAGTTTCAGGTTCTGAGTAGCTTTAGAACACCTCAAAATCTATCACTGTATCACTTAGAGAAGTTATTTTACACTTTGAGAAATTGGGGGCTGCTTATTTATATATATATATGCATATATATGTACATATACATATATATTCTTTTCTGATTTTTCTTTACCTTTTTTTGATACTTTTAGCTTCCATTGAAAAGTAGATATATTAAGAACACAGAAGTGGTGGGCATCTTATTTAGGAATTCAGTCACAGACATGTTTAGGTATAGACTTTATTTCTACAAAAGTTCAAGATTTAGCCTCCAGTTCAAATTAAGGAAAAGACAAATAGTGAAAATGTTATTTATAATATAGATAAGATTATAGAAACAAATTCAGAGACATGCAGAACCCCTCCAAGCACTTGCTTAGGGGCATCCAAAACTAGCATTTCATCTGCATAAGCAACTCACAGCTTGGAAAATCCCTCTAACTAATCTATCTAAGGAACTCATCTGTTACTTAGAGTCTTAGAGAGTTGCCTACGGCATTTGAAGATGAAATAATTTTCCTATGGTCACACATCACTAAATATCAGAGGCAGAATTTCAAACTGGGTCTTCCTGACTTCAAGAACACTATTCCCTTCAGAGGAATTTCTCTTTAATAGATAGCTGCGCACATCAGAAGTTTTCAGTAAATCAAATCATATTTATATTGCCAATAGCAAGCTACCAAAAGGAATACTGTGGAAAATTATTATGTAAATTAAGATATCTTTCTTAATGCCAAGATTTACTCCATAAATCTTTGTTTTGTTTTTTTTTTTTTGGTAAATATATATCTTTATATTTTGAATTTACTTAAGGTGGAATATGTGTATATATTTGTCATTTGTATTCAAAGATGACATTGTTAAATGGATTGATTCTTATGTATATGAGTATAGCTGAAAGAAAACTGTGTGATTTACAGAACTTAAATAATGATTTCACAGCTCATACAATGGAATAATAATGCAGAGATAGTTTCCAAATTGGAAGTAGCTTATTTTCCTGTAGTCTTTTCATTCCTTAGAAAACATTTTCTTACAAAAATGTTATAATTTATGGTTTCAAAATCCAAACTTTTTGGAGTTGACAATGTAGTAAAGGAATAAAAGCACACACACAAATAATAACTGTATAAAGTAATATTGATAAATGAATTAGAGAGGATCAAACTAGGTGCTGTATAGTAGATTTTAGATGGAATCATTGGGTCCTTTTAATTATTATTTTTTTTAAAAAATACACTTGTTACATATGGAAGTTATTCCTAAATAGTGCATATTGTATCTAGGCACAAAAGAGAATAAGATCTATTCAAAAAGAGATGATATTAACAAAATGAAAAACTCAAAATATTTCTTCTGATTTTTTTGAAGTTGAATTGTGGAACTGATATACTGTGTTACCAAAATATTTTTGCTGACTTACAGGAATATAATCAATTCTTACACATTGCTGAAAACAGAAAAATATTTTTTTTGGTGAATTTCAAGAAAATGTTATGGTGTATTGTACTGGATTCATTTCTCCATTTGCCTGGCATATAGGCTAAGAAAGCCTTCTGGATAATATGACTATTATGATTAGCCTACCTTTATATGGTAATGCAGAGTTACATGGCTGTTTCCATGCATTATCTGATTTGGCTTCTCCTTTTTTCGCTTTTAAAGTATAGAACCAGTTGAGTGCCTTTTTATTCCTATAAGGACCACTGATCTTTAGGACAAAAGTAGATCCAGGGTTATATTAAGTAAAAAATTAATACATTAATTAATCAATACTTAAATTCCCTTAGTTGTTTACATTTCTTTCTTCCAGAAATTTCAATACACCTACTTTCTGAAGAATAGATTTTTTTAAAAAATCACTTAATATATTTCAGTGCAGTAGAAAGAGTAAATCATTTGGAATCATAGAACCTGGGTTCAACTTTTGTCTCCACTATTTACTTTTCAAATGTCTTTGTAAAGTCATTGAATTTCTCTTACCCAGATTTTTTTCATTTTAAAACTAAAAGGTTGGGCTAGATCAGTGGTGTCCATTTCAAATAGAAATGGAGACTTCTAATCCATACATAAGGATCCCTGAGGGCTGAATTTTGACTAGCTTTAAAATGTAATGCTATTTATGTTATAGGTTACTTGTAGTTATTTTGTTGTTATTTCCCAATTACATTTTAATCTACTTCTAGAGGCACTCCAGAGTATTGCTATTTGCCTGAGCCATGAACCAAGTGTTTGACATCTCTGGCCTAGATGACCCTTAAGGTGCCTTTCAATTAGAAATTTTTTCTAAATCTATGAATGAAGCAAATGATATTTCAACTTCATACTATAACCAGTTGAGAAAGACACAGAAATAGAGAGAAACAGAGAAAAGATCAGAGACAGATATGCAGAGAGGTAGAGAGAGAAAGAGATAGACATACTGAGATGAAGTACAGAAGGAAAAAAAAAGGAAATTTGGGCAACACAAGGAAGAAGAGGTTAATACCTGTCTTGTCAGACCTCATTTTCAAGAATTTACTCTTTTCTTCCACTCCCAGACTACTTCTGCCATGCTTCAGACCCCATCAAATTTCCATAATGTCAGGCTAAACATCAATTCCCTCTCTGCTGCTCTGTCTACTGCAACTACCACCACTCTGCCCCACCCCCAACACTCCCCACTCCTTGTGCTATCTCTTTTCTACTAATAGTCATTTTTCATCAAACCAGCCCCAAGAAGTGAAAGATCACTTCTCTCATTGTCCTTGCCCATCATCATCTCACCTTTATTAGTCATCTCATTGTATAGATCTGTGTGCCTCAAGTCAGAAAGACCTGAGTTCAAATCTACCCTCAGATAGCTTACCAGCTGTGTGATTATGGGACAGCCACTTAACCAATGTTTGCCTCTCTTTCCTATTTTATAGTTTTCCCTGCAAATTAGAGATTATAATAGCACATACCTCACAGGATTATTGTGTGGAACAAATTATTTGTAAAAAGGGTTTAACATGATGACTGACACATAGTAGGTATTATATAAATGCCTATTATCTACACTGCAGAAGAAACCTTCTAATAAATGTTCTCAAAGCACATTAGTTTTGAGAACCTTTTCAAATATTTTTTCCTTGCCCAAATCCCTAGTGACCACTAATATGAGTCTCCCAAAACTTGGGGGAAACCATCAACTTGGAACTTAAACTCTAGCAATTTACTCCTAAGAGTACTGAGGGAGAATGAGGAACCAAGTGAAGGACATCCAGATGTAGGGCATTAAAACCTATATTTTAGTGATAGAAATCTCATGAATGTTTGAGTGTTTATTATTTGATCTGAATAGAAGAATGTGTGTGTGTGTGTGTGTGTGTTTTCCAGAGCACTCATATTTCTGAATTGGGGAAAGGGACAAAGCAGCTAGTGGACAAACTGTTAGAAAACTTGCTGCAGGCTAAATGTGATTAGGGGCTATCAGTCAAGAAGTTTCCAATGCTAGTGGTAGGCTATCCAGGGAATAGAAAACAACATATGTTTGTAAGCTATTACATTGACAAATGTCTAAATTAATCTCTTCTCATCTCTATAGTGGTATCAAGGAATAAAACATTTTTCACTAATAGTCAAGCAATGTTTTTGTGACATAACCTTTTAGGTAACGGCATGAATTCCCTACCCAATGAGGTAATAGGCAGAGGTCTGAACCTGGATTCAGGGGAAAACTAACTTCACATCCAAACTCTTACTCTGACTAGCTTTCTGACAAACACAAGTCACTTCATCTCTCTATGCCTGTTTCCTCATCTGCAACATGAGGATAATAAAATTGACATTACCTATGTCACAGTGTATTTTTTTTAAGAACATTCTTTCTAAATGTAGTGGGATGAAGAAATGTTTTTTTTCCATATTATTATTCCTAAATAATATCTACTTCTTAGGATTATGTACCAGATGTTTGCTGTGTCCTAAGTGTAAAATACATTTGAAAGATTAGCATATACCCCAAAGGAGGTAAAAAAATAGAAATATAAATCAATATAACCATAAAGCATCTTTATAGTAGCAAATAACTGAGAACAAATTTATGTATATCAATCACTAGACTGATTGTGGTATGTACATATAATGAAAAATTGCTGTGCTCTATGAAAATGTTGAACACAAAGAATACAGAGAAGTGAGGGAAGATTGATATGAACTCAATAAATTATCATTTATTAAGTGCCCACTATTATTTTGCACAAGGCACTGTGCCAAGTACTAAGAATACAAATAAAACCAGCTCTCAATTCATTAGAATAATGAATTCACAGAAGCAATGAAATGTATTTGAATTAGCACTATTCAAATTTATAATTATATAAGACATGGCAATTGTTGTTTGTCCTTCATTCTCAAAGAGGACCATGACATCAGGGAGGTGATGCCATGACATGCAAGTGAATTGGATTTAAGTGAGGGAGGGCTATGCAAAGTCACCAGCCTCACTTTCTCCTCCAAAGCCATCTGAGTTTAGTAGCCAGATAAAGATCAGAACAATTGGAGATAGCCCAGGATGCAGTGCGGGTCCTTGACCTTTTCAAGCTAAGGTCTTTAACAAGTCTCAGTTTTACTGAGAATGGCCTCTTAAAAAATCAATCTAGGAGGGGAAGACTCACAGAATTTCTGACCCAAACAGAAACAATTGCTATTTACATTCATTCTGAGCCAATCAGGGCCCAAATAATGACCAAGTAGGGCTTAGCTTGGGACCGATTGTTGGCCAGTCTATGAGAGCCTAAGTGATTTGGGGTTAAGACTGATCTTTAAGACAGAAAAATAAGTTTCTGACCTCAACTCAATGGAACTATGTCCTGTGAATAAAAATAATGTAACTGCTTGGAGGAGTCATTCATTATTTCTACCAATTGGGACCTAGTCATACAAAGAATGAAACAATCCTTACTCACACATATTTTATATTCTAATGATACACACATATCCATACAACATATCCATACAGTGTGAAAAAACAAATAGCTTTAATAGAAAGCAGTTTGGGAAGGAAAGAGGGACTACACTAGAGACCAATTGATCAGGAATGCTTCAGGAAGAAATTTTTTTTAGTAACATCTTAAAGGAAGAGAGGAACCCCATGAGGAAGAAGTGAGGAGGGAGGGCGTTCGATTCATGGGGAACAATCATTGCAAAGGCACATAGGAGAAGGAATATTGTTAGTGAGGAATAAAAAGGACAGTTTGTATCACAGAGTATCTAAAAGGGAATAAAGTTCAATTATGATGGAAAGATAGAAGGGAGTGAAGTTACAAAGGTATTTAAATGAAAAACAGACAAATTCATATTTTATTTCGGAGGCAATAGAAAGCCACTGGATAGGGAGTGTGGTAGTCATATGCTCACATCTGTGTTTCAGGAAAATTATGAGTTTCATAAGTAGAACAAGAAAAACAATATAATCCTGTCACATAATAAGATCATAATAAATGTCTATTTAATTGAATTAAATTGATGTAGAAGGCAAATCATCATGGCCATTGCCATTGCCTTCACTGCGGCTACCAACACCACCAACAAAAATCAAACAAAATATCGCACAATTATGTCAGCAAAGGCTGACCCTATTAGTATGCATCTTGTTTTCTTTTACAAGGAGGGAGACTATTAGCACATCACACTAAATATTATGTTGGACTTGGTTAATTTGATATTTTTTCTGACATGCATTCCCCTACTCCTTGTTTCTTGTTGTTCATTAAATGGTGATGTTTCTAAAGTTCAGAAGAAAGGAGGATGCACTGAGAAATGATGGTGATGTAAAAACCATAAAAATCCAATAAAATATGAAAAAAATAAGGCATTTGTGATTTTTATCTCCCTTTATACAGCTGTTTATGTGTCCATCCACCAAAAATGTTTGAATAAGTGAAAAGTTCAGAAAATCAGTGGGTGATTTGCTCTACAGTATGACAAATAATGATTTATTTTTCATGTAATTTAGAAAATATTTTCATGCTTTTGGTCTGTGCCAAAAAGAGCTGTAGCTTTTTTCCTTGGTGCTATCATGATAAAATTTAATTGAAATATGTTTTGCTTCTCTTTTTGGAATGGGTAAATGGAAACGTGGGGGAGGAGCAGTTATTCTATGGCTAGGCTTTCCCTCTTTCAGATTCATAGATTAACCCCTATCATCAGACTCTATATGTGAAATGCTTCTTGGTAGAAAGACAAGATCTACATTCTTTCCTTCATTATATTAGCTATTTTGCTTTGAAATAATTCAATGTGTGATTTACATTTTTGTTTTTTAATTAATTTATTTATTGAAATATTTCTCAATTATATGCACAAATTTTTAATACTCATTTTTTTAAAATTTTGATTCATAAATTCTCTCACTCTATCTGGAACTTTCCTCCCCTTTAGAAGGTAAATAATTTGACAATGATTATACATGCAAAGTCACGCAAAACATATTTCCATATTAGCCAGGTTGCAAAATAAAACACAAACAAAACAATAAAAATAAAGGAATGGAAAAATATTTTCTTCACTCTGCATTCAGAGTTTATCAGCTTTTTCTACGGAGATGGATTGCATCTTTCATCATGGGTCTTTTGGAATTGCCTTGGATTATTGTCTTGATCAGGACAGCTAAAACTTTCACAGTTGGTTATCATTATAATATTGCTGTTACTGTTTAGAATATTCTCTTGGTTCTACTCACTTTACTTTGCATGAGATAATATAAGTCTTTTTATGTTTGTTTGCTTTTTTCTGAAACCTACCTGCCCATCATTTCTTATAACATAATAGCATTCTATCATAATAATATACCACAACTTATTCAGCCATTCCTCAATTGATGTACACTCCCTTGATTTCCAATTTTTCCCACCACAAAAAGAGCTGCTATAAATATTTTTTTTACAAATTATTTTGTATAAATAGGTCATTTCTCCAGTTTCTTTGATCTCTTTGGGATACAAACCTAGTAGTGGTATTGCTGGGTCAAAGAGTATGTCCAATATTATAGGCCTTTGAGAATAGTTCCAGATTTTTCTCCATTAAGGTTAGATTAGTTTATAACTATAGCAACAGTAAATTAGTTTACCATTTTTTTACCCTGAATCCTCTCCAGCATTTGTTATTTTCCCTTTGTGTTATCTTAGCCATTCTGATAGGTGCGATGTGGTATATTAGAAGTTGTTCTTTTTTTTTAATTTGCATTTCTCCAATCAGTTGTGATTTAGAGCATTTTTCCATGTGACTACTGATAGCTTCAATTGCACTCATTTCTGTAAGTGGACCATCAGTAATATGTGAACTGAGAATTACCAGAATAACAGACTGATTTTTGAATAGGCAGAGGAACTAGAATCCAAATTGCCAAAATTTGCTGGATTACAGGGAATGCAAGGGAGATTCAGGGGAAAAAAATCTACCTCTGCTTCATTGGCTGAACTAAAGCCTTTGTGAAGATGACAACAAAATGTGCTAAGCCCTCAAAGACATAGGAGTAGCAGATCACTTTACTTGTCCCCCCCTAAGAAACCTGTATGCAGGCCAAGAAGCAACATTTAAAACCGAACCTTGAACAACTGATTGGCTTAAGATTAGAAAAAGGAGTACAACAAGGCTGTATATTTTTACATTATTTATCTAACTTATATGCAAAGTCCATCTTGTGAAATCCCAGGCTGGGTAAATCAAAAGCTAGAGAAATATCAAATAATCTCAGATATGCAGATGATATCACTCTGATGGCAAAAAGTAAAGAAGAATTAAGAAACGTCTTGATGATGGGAAAAGAAGACAGTGTAAAAGCTGGCTTAAAGCTTAACATCATCAAAAAAATTAAGATTATAGTAACTGGTCACATCACCTCTTGGCAAATAGGCAAAGAAATGGAAGCAGTGTCAGATTTTATATTTTCGGGCTCAACGAGCACTGCAGATAGCTACACCCATGAAATTAAAAGACACAATGTCTGGCTGTGAGAGCTGGACTACAAGGAAAGTTAAGTGCTGCAGAATTGATGCTTTCGGATTAGGATGCTGGAGACAACTTTTGAGAGTCCCCTAGACAGCAAGAATATCAAATCAGTCAATATGTAAAGATAAGATGGATACATATTGTTGTGAACATAAGCTTGGAAAGTCTTGTTAGACAGAAGATAAAAGGGCCTGGCATTCTAAGGTCCATGGGGTCACAGAGAGTAAGAAATGACTGAGTGACTAAATAACAACAACAACAACAAAATTAATCACTTTGATTTTTCTTCAGAAAACTAACGGGTATAAAGCCAAGACTGCTGAATAAGGCAGAGACTCCACTGAACTCTCTCCCAAATCCTTCCATATATTTTTAATAATGACTCTAAACAAATTGTGGAGCAGGATAACCCACAAAAAAAATGGAATGAAACAATTTTGTAGCCTAAGACAATTTAGAAGATTGGCAGGAAAGGTCTTTTCCACCAGGGTGAGAGTGGAGCCTAGTCCAGCGCAGCCCTGACCCCAACAAACCAGGAGCAGGCCTTGGCAGCTGCTGAATCAGCAACAGCAGTGCCTGCTTCTGGAGCTCTCAGCCCACAAGAAGATTGAACAACTGGCCAGAAGGAGACCATAAGAGTCTTTTTGCTAGCACTGAGGTAGGACTTGTTGCTTTGAACGTACTCATATCTGGGTCACAGTCCTGGGTAGCAGTCCCAGGGCAAGAAGAACTAGCACACCAAAGCTTGTGGCCATAGTGGAACAGGAACCATCCTCATAGTTCCAGGGCAGAAAGGAGTGCTTGTGGTCACTCACAGACCAAAGCATAGTCAAAATTATAAAAATAAGAGCAATTCCCCAATTGGTAAATGATAAAAAATGCAGTTTTCAGATGAAGTAATCAAAGCTATATATAGCCATATGAAAAAATGCTCTAACTCAATACTGATTGGAGAAATGCAAATTAAAACAGTTCTGAGGCGCTAACTCGTAACTATTAGATTGGGTAATAGGACAGAAAAGAAAAATGACAAATGGTGGAGAGGATGTGGGAAAAATGAGACACTAATTATGATTCAAGCATTTTCTAGAGCAATTTGGAACTATACCTAAAGACCTATAAAACCATACATAAGCTTTGACCTAGTAGTGCCACTACTAGGTCTGTGTCCTAAAAGACATAAAAAAAGGACCAAGATGTACAAAAATATTTATAACAGCTCTTTTCTGAGGTCAAACAATTAGAAATTAAGGAGATGCCCACCAATTGGGGAATGGCTGAATAAGTTCTGGTATGTGATTATTATCCTTTTCTCATCTTATTGCTGTAACTAGCAATGCCAGTATAATACTAAATAATAGTAGTGAAAATGGCCATTCTTGTTTCACCTCTGATCTTTATGGAAAAGCTTCTAGCTTATGCCTATTACAAATAATGCTTATTTTTAGTTTTAAATAGATACTACTTACCATTTTAAGAAAGGCTTTATTGATTTCATGCTTTTTAGTGTTTTTAATAGGAATTGGTGTTATATTTTTGTCAAAGACTTTTTATGCATCTATTGATGTAATTATGATTTTTGTTGTTTTTATTATTGATATGCTCAATTATGCTGATCCTTTTCTTAATATTCAACTAGTCCTACATACCTGGTATCAATCCTACTCTTCAAAATATGTGATATGTGAAATATATTGCTGTTACAACCTTGCTAATGCTTTATTTAATATTTTTTCATTGATATCCAATAAAAAATTAGTATGTAGTTTTCTTTCTCTATTTTTGCTTTCCTTGGTTTAGGTAACAAAATCATATCATCAGAGAAATTTGGTAAGACTCCTTCTTTACCTTTTTTTTTCAAATAGTTTCTATAATAGCATTGGAATTAATTGTTCCTTAAATATTTGGTGGAATTTACTTGTAAATGCAACTGGACGTGGGGATTTTTTCTTAGGGATCTCATTGATTGCTGGTTCAATTTATTTTTACTAAGATGGAGTTATTTAAATATTCTGCTTCCTCTTCTGTTAATCTGGGTAACATATATATATATAAATATATATATATATATATATACTATACCTATTTGTAAATACATTGATTTTGCTTAGATTGTCAAAATTACCCACATGTAATTAGGCAAAAAAATTCCTAAAATTGCTTTAATTTAATTTTTAATTGTCACAAATTCACTCTTTTCCTTTATTGATACTAGTAATTTGGTACCCTTCCTTTTATTTTTATTTTTTAAAATTTAGTATCTTGTTTTTCCCTAGTTACATGTAGAAACAACTTTAACATTCAGTTTTAAAACTTTGAATTTCCAATTCTCTCCCTTCCTTCCTCCCCACACCCCCTCATTTAGAAGGCAAGCAATTCAACATAGGTTGTACATGTATAGTCATGAAAACATTTCCGTGATAGTTATATTCTAAAAAAAACATAGACCAAAAAATAAAACCTTCAAGAAGTATAAAGTTAAAAAAAGTATACTTCAATCTGTATTCAGATAACATCAGTTCTTTTGTGGAGATGGATAACATTTTTTATTGTAAGTTCTTCAGAGTTGTTTTGGATCATTATACTGCTAAGAATGACTAAGTCATTCACAACTGATCATCTTACAATGTTGCTGTTACTTTGTACACAGTACATTTCACTTTGCATCAGCGCATAAGTCTTTCCAGGTTTTTCTGAGAGCATCCTTTTCATCATTTTTGAGAGCACAATAGTATTCAACCACAATCACATATCACAATTTGTTCAGCCATTCCCCAATTGATAGGCATTTCCAATTTCCAATTCTTTGATACCAGAAAAGAGATACTATGAATATTTTTGTGCAAGTAGGTTCTTTTCCTTTTTTTTTTTTATCTTTTTCAGTACCTAGAAGTGCTATTGACAGGTTAAAGAGTATGCATGGCTTTATAGCCTTTTGGGCATAGTTCCAAATTACTCTACAAAATGGTTGAATCAGTTCACAATTCCACCAACAATGCATTAATGTCTCTTTTCCCCCCATATTCCCTCCAATATTGGTCATTTTCCCTTTCTGTCCTATTAGCTAATATAATAGGTATGAGGTAGTACCTCAGAATTGTTTCAATTCATATATTGTTTCAATAGTGTTTTAGAGCCTCTTCTCATATGGCTATAGATAGCTTTCATTATTTCATCTGAAAACTGTTCATATTTTTAGATCATTTATCAATTAGGGAATAGCTCTTATTTTTGTAAATTTGAATCAGTTCTCTATATGTTTGAGAAATGAGGCCTTTATCAGAGTAACTTGCTTCAATTTTTTTTCACAGTTACTATTGCTAACTGTATTTCTCTCCATCATATTTCCCCCTGTTTATTTCATTCTCTCTCTCTTTTAATGCTGTCCCTCCTCAAAAGTGTTTTGCTTCTGACTACTCCCTCCCCTAATCTGCCCTCCCTTCTATCACCTTCCCCTCCCTTCTCTTATTCCTTTCCCCTCCTACTTTCATGAAGGGTAAGATAGATTTCTATACCCAGTTGAGGGTGTATGTTATTCCCTCTTTGAGCCTATTCTAATGAGAATAAGGTTCACTCATTCCCCTTCATCCCCCTTTTTCCTCTCTATTGTAAAAACTTTTTCTTGCCTGTTTTATGTCAGATAATTTACCCCCATTTTAACTCTGCCTTTCCCTTTCTCCCATTACATTCCTCTCTCACCCCTTAATTTTATTGTTTTAGATATCATCCCTTCATGTTCAACTCACACTTGTGCCCACTGTCTATACATACTTCTAACTGCCTTAACAATAAGAAAATTCCTGAGTTTCAAGTATCATCCTCCCAGGTAGGAATGTAAATACTTTAACCTTATTAAGTTATGGTTCTCTTGAGTCTTGTATTTGGAAGTCAAATTTTTCTATTCAGCTCTTGTTTTTTTCATCAAGAATGTTTGAAAGTCCTCAATTTCATTGAATGTCCATTTTCCCCCTGAAAGAGTATACTCAGTTTTGTTGGGTAGGTAATTCTTGGTTGTAATCTTAGCTCCTTTGCCCTCTAGAATGTTATATTCCAAACCCTCTGATCATTTATGTAAGAGCTGCTAAATTTTATTTTATCCTGACTGTGGCTCCAAGATACTTGTATTGTTTCTTTCTGGCTTCTTACAATATTTTCTCCTTGACTTGGAAGCTCTGGAATTTGGGTATAATATTCTTGGGAGTTTTCATTCTAGTATCTCTTTCAAGGTATAATTGGTGACTTCTTTCAATTTTACCCTGTGGTTTTAGAATATCTGAAAAGTTTTCCTTGATAATTTCTCAAAAGATGATGTCTGGAGTCTTTTTAAAATTTAATATTTGATTTTTCCCAATTACATGTGAAAAAAATTTTTTAATATTGATTTTCAAAAAATGTTGAGTCCCAAATTCTCTCCTTCCTTCATTCTCATCTCCCTTCCATGAAAAAGCAAGTAATTTGTTATAGTTATTCATGTACAGTCAAGCAAAACCTATTTCCACATTAGCCATTTTGTACAAGAAAATGCAACCCCTTTAAAAAATGCAAAAAAATGTTTTAAAAGAATGCTTCAACTGCTTTCAGACTCCATCAATTCTTTCTCTAGAAGTAGATAGCATTTTTCATCATAAGTGTTTAAGGATTGTCTTAGATCATTGTATTGCTTAGAATAGCTAAGTCTTTGTCAGTTGATCATTGTACAGTATTGCTGTACTGTACACAGTATTCTCCTGCTTCTGTTCATTTCACTTTCCATCAGTTCAGGTAAGTCTGCCTAGGGTTTTCCAAAAGCATCTTGCTGGTCATCTCTCTCTCTCTCTCTGTCTCTCTTTGTGTCTCTCTGTCTCTCCTCTCTCTCTCTCTCTCTCTCTCTCTCTCTCTCTCTCTCGATATATATATATATATATACTCTCATTTAAATATATATTTATATTTGTATAATATAATAAATAAACAATATATAAATATAGATGTGTATTATATAAAGTAGGTAATATTTATATTATATAAATGTATAATAATAATATATAAATATTTAAATATATAATATATTTATAACTTTCCATCAGTTCAGGTAAGTCTGCCTAGGGTTTTCCAAAAGCATCTTGCTGGTCATTTCTCTCTCTCTCTCTCTCTCTCTCTCTCTCTTTCTCTCTCTCTCTCTCTCTCTATCTCTTTCTCTTCATCACGGTTATGGAAGAAGAAACATATCAAAAGGGGGAAAATACAAGAAATAATAAAGTGAGAGAAAACAGTATGCTTCAATCTGCATTCAGAGTCCATCAGTTCTTTATCTGGATATGCATTGCATTTTCCTTCATGAGTCCTTTGTGCCTGTCTTGGATCATTGTGTTGTTGAGAAAAGCTGAGTCATTCATAGTTGGTCATCACTTGATGTTGCTGATACTGTGTACAGCGTTTTTCTGTTCTACTCATTTGACTTTGCATCAATTTGTATAAGTCTTTCCAGGTTTTTCTGAAATGTACCTGTTCATCATTTCTTATTGCACCATAGTATTCCATTACATTCATATACCACAGCTTGTTCAGCCATTTCTCATTTGATGGGCATTTCCAATTTGCAATTCTTTGACACCAGAAAAGAGTTGCTATGAATATTTTTGCATGTATGTACTTTTTCTTTTTTATGATCTCTTTGGGAGGCAGATCTATTAGTGGTATTGCTGGATCAAAAAGTATGCACAGTTTGGTTGCCCTTTGGGCATAGCTCCAAAGTGTTCTCCAGAATGGTTGGGTCAATTCTCAACTCCAACAGTGCATTATTGTCACAATTTTCCCACATCCTCTCCAGCATATATCATTTTTCTTTTGTGTCATATTAACCAATCTGATTGCTGTGAAGTGGTATTTCAGAGTTGTTTTAATTTACATTTCTCAAATCAAAAGTAATTCAGAGTACTTCTTCATAGGCCCATAGATATCTTTGATTTCTTCATCTGAAAACTACTCATTCATTTTGACCATTTATCAATTGGGGAATGAGTTACATTCTCATAAATTTGAATCAGTTCTCTATATATGTGAGAAATGAGGCCTTTATCAGAAAATTTGCTGTAAAGATTGCTTCTCAGCTTTGTGCTTTCTTTCTAATCTTGGTTGCATTGATTTTGTTCATAAAAAGCCTTTCAATTTAAAATGATTAAAATTATCCATTTTGCATTTCATAAGGTTCTCTATATCTTGTTTGATACTGAATTCTTTCCCTCCCCATAGATCTGATAGGTAGACTATTCATTGTTCTTCTAATTTCATTGTTTCATTGTCTATGACACCTTTAAGCAAGATGTAGTTTCCTTATCTCTTTTAATTTGGTCTATTTTTGCTTTTACTTTGTCTAAAATCAGGATTGGTACCCCTGTTTTGTTTTGTAGTTGTTGTTGTTTTGTTTGTTTCTTTGTTTTTTAACTTCAGATGATGTATGATAGATTCTGCTCCAGGTACTTAACTTTATTCTGTGTATGTCTCTGCTTCTGGTGTGTTTCTTGTAAACAAGATATTATAGGATTCTGGTTTTTGATCCATTCTGCTATCTGTTTCCATTTTATGGAGAGTTTATCTTATTCACATTCACAGTTATGATTACTAACTATGTATTTCCCTCCATCCTATTTTTCCTGCTGTTTGTCCTCTCTCTCCTTTCACCTTTTCCCTTTTCACTACTGTTTTGCTTCTGTCTACTGCCTCCCTTGCTCTGCTCTGTCTTCTGTCAGTCCCCCCTCCCCCTTTATTTGATTTCCTCCCCTCCTACTTTCCTCTCTGTTAAGATAGATTTCTACATTTAAAACTGGTTATGTATATTATTCCCTCTTTGAGTCAATACTGATGAAAGTAAGGTTCAAGTGATGCCAATTGCCCACCCTCCCATCTTTCCCTCCATTGTAATAGGTTTTTCAAGAGTCTTCATGTCAAATAATTTACCTCATTCTACCTCTCCCTTCTTTCTGCAACCAATGTGCTTCTTTCTCATCTCTTAATTATTTTTATATCATTCCCTCAAATTCACCTTATACCTTTATCCTCTGTCTATGTATTTTCTTTATTATCTTTGTGCCTCTTTCATCAAGCTGTTAATTATATTTTAATAATTTTCTTCTTATGATTTCATTTCATCTAAGCTCCTTTTTGGTCATGGCTTTCAAGGAATCCAATAATGATTAAATTATCTCACCTTGATCTATTTTCAAGGAAAATTGTTTTCTCTATGAAATTTTCCACCTTTTTAAAATTTTTCTGTTCTTTTGACTTTTTTTATTGTTTCTTGATTTCTCATGGAGTCATTTTCTTCTACTAGCTTAATTCTAACTTTTAAGGAATTATTTTTTTCAGTGAGCTTTTGTACCCCTTTTCCCCCACTTGAATGATTCTTCTTAAGAGGTTTTTTTTTTATCTTTGAATTAATGTACCTCTTCTACCATTTGACCAATTCTGCTTTTTAGTTGTTAGTTTCTTCAATATTTTTTGCTTCTTTTACCAAGTTGTTAACTATCTTTTTTATAGTTTTCTTCCTTTGCTTTCATTTCCTTGCCTAATTTCTCCTCTAAAACTCTTATTGAATTTAGAAAGTCATTTTTAGTTCTTCTAAGAATTCTTCTTGGGCTTAGTTTTAATTCACATTTTTTTTTTTCTGTGAGGCTTTTCTATTTTAACTTCACTGTATTTTTTCTGATTTTGTGTCTTGATCTTTCTTATCACCATAGTAACATTTTGTGGTCTGGTTCCTTTTATTGTTGTTGCTATTTGCTCATTTTGCCATCCTATTTCTTTATTTTGAACTTTATGTTAATATTGGTCCCTGTTCCCAGTTGGGGAGGGGAGGGTGAGTAGGGGTTATCTTAAACTTCAGGCTTTTCCACACTGTTATTAGCAGAGCTATTTCTAGGAGTTTGGATATTTTCAGTGCTTCCAAGGTGGTGTGATTTGGGTAGAGGTATAGTCACTGTTCTGGTCTTCACTTTGATCTTTACCCTGGAAGGGTCCCTGATCTCTTAGAATTGCAATCTATAATGCTTCTAAGGATCCCTGTTTCCTTAGGACCAGAAATGATCCCTCAGGGATTCCATTTTTTCTTTACACAAAGTGCTCCTCCTTTCCCTTTAACAATAACCCAGGAATGGATATAGAAAATAGAGTTGCCAAACAGTTGCCCTTCAGTGCTTCCCTTCCTCTTTGAATGACAGTGCTTCTTCCAGTCCTTGAGCTGTTACCCAGGAGTGGGTATAGGCATTAAATTTGTCAAATAGTGTCTGGTACTGCAACCAGAGCTAGCACAGGGGTTGCATCTATCATCTTTCTGACTGGTTTCCTCTGTCTTGGGTGCTCTAAAAGCTACTGTTTTCTTTCTTGAAACAACCTAGTCCTCCTACTGGTGTTTTATCCACATCAGCTCCAGGTCAGCCTCCATTACATGTTACAGATCTCTCTTTGCAAACTTTTAAGTGTTCTGGGCCTACAAGCATGTTTCATTCTGACCTTTGGTTGGCTTTACTTCCCAAGAGCTCAATTTGAGGTGTTATTTTAATGTTGTTTTGAGGATAACATTGGGAGGATTCAGCTTATAGCTTCTTCTACTTCATGATTTTAGCTCTGCCCCATCATATATGATTTTATTGATTTTCTTTTCATTTTACTGTTTTATTCTTTCTAACAAATTAAAAAAAACACTTAAAACACCACAAGAAAAATGCATTGAACACCTATACCAACAGCCCCATTTTCTGTTTCTGAAATGTAGCAAGATATTGAGGGCTAACAACAGTATTGTGTCAATTAATAATAATAATAATAATAACAATAATAATTCTCCCCAAGAGATGACTGCTGCTAATATCCCAGAATAAAATTTGATTTTTTTTTTAAATCCAGGTTCATTTTGATTCAGGATTTGTCTTTATTTTATGAAAGTTAAACCTATAATCCTTTTGTGAAGCTTATAATGTAATCAATGATACCCCAAGCACATGAAAACTTTCCCCAGCATAATGGGAGGATGAGAACAATTTGTTCATAATAACAGCTGAATCAGGTCCTGGAGTGTACTTAGAGCTTGATCAGACATCAAAGACACAAAGGCCATCCACTGGATCTTGGTCCTTCTTGTTTTTTGTCTTGCTCCTGGACTGTGATAACTTTAGAAGAGAGAGTAAGACTGACAATTTAACAACAATGCAATTGGGTACCCTAAAAATCCCAACTGATGCTTGCTACCTGGGTAACTTTGGGTGTTCCTTAACCTCTTGAGACTCCTATGCCCTGATCTGTGAGAGGAGAGTTAGACTAAATGATCTCTCAGCTGCCTTTCAGTTCTAAATACTAAAACCAGAGCATTATAAGAAAAAAAGACAAATTACACATTTCAATCACATCTGTTCTACACAGCAGCAAGTGAGGTAGAAAGGTGAATAAGAATCAGGATCATTTAGGAATAATTCTCTCCATTCTCCCAAGCTAGGTAATTTAGGCAAAACATTGCTCACTACCCTCTTCCCTCATATACTATATTAACCACATAATTGTGCTTTTCTAACCTATGCAAACCTTGCCCAAAATAGTGATTGAAAGGAGCTAAGAGAAGATCCAATGAATCCATGCAATGTACTTTTCATCATTAGAATGCAGCTTTTGATTTATATAAAAATGTACTAAGCTTCCATTACGTTTTAAGATTAATCCATCATCTATTCATTTCTTCTCCCCCTCCAGTGAGTTTATCCTCATAATTTAGCCTAAGTTTTCATTTCCTTAATTTAGTCCCATTTCTCCTAATTATACCCTCTGCACCATGTTACATGCTTCCACTATCTCTTTGTGTGTTTATAGCTTTGAAATATTCATAGACTGTTATTATCTTCCTCATTCATCATCGCTTAGCCAAGCTGTATATATTTTTTCACTGCTTTAATCCTGCCTCCATTCTTTGAATCATTTTTCTTTCACATCCATGGATTCCTTCCAAACTGTGTACATCTTGCTGGTACTATTCCAGGTGTGATTTAAAAGAAGTTAGTGATGGTCCCTCACCCCTGTTCTCCACAATACAAGCCTAGTAATTTGTAGCACCCAAAATAGCACTGGTCTCTTCTTTGTCATTTTCACAATAAATTTTCCCCTTCTTTCCTACATTATTCTTTGTCTCATTGCCACCACTATCCTTGGTTTGAGTCTCTCATTCTTCAATAATTATGTTTGTCATTATATCCAATTCATAGGACTTTCCATTCTTGAATTTGATTCTTTCTTTTTTGTTTGTTTCATTTTTATTGAGTCAATGCCATTACTATAGAAGCAAAGATGTTTAAGGATCATTTTAAGGCAACATAACAAAGTTGATGAAAGTGGTGGAATTTGTGTCAAGAGAGTGTTGGTTCAATATCCTACTTCCAACACTAACTAGATATGTGGCCAGGTGAAGGTTTCATTTCTTCTCTGAGTTTCAAGATCTCTAAGACTAAAAGTTAGACTGTGTGCTTATTCAAAGACATTCCTGTAATTTCTCAATTACCACATTGATGAAATCAAGGTTCCTTAAAGTATTGATTTAGGGACATGGTTGATTACAGGTTGAAAAATGCAATACAGGAGCTATTTACTCAGTGCAGGATGCAATGTCAGTATGTTCCATGGAGAACCACACAGGTGGTATAACTGGAATTGTAATTAAAGTAATCCAGTGGATAAGGAGCTCTGATAAGTTCAAAATATTCTCCACAAATGGCAAAGGTAGCATGAGGATAGCAATGGCTTTTCTTTGATAGAACTAGAGTGTCAATAATCTGTTAGCTCCTCATTGTTCAATTCAATAACCATTTATTAGAAGCTTACTATGTGCAAAGCATTCTACTTAACACTAATAATACAGAGGGGGAAAAAGTCCTTGCCCTCAAGAGAGGATTGAGGACACTTCAAACTCAATTTGTTAAAACATGAACTCATTATCTCATTTTGAAAATACAGCCCTCATCTTAATATCAGTGACACAACATTCTTCTTGTGTTCACCTTGTCAATTTTTTTTTGCATTACCAGAAGGTAGTGTTTGGTAAAAGTGTTTTGTTGGGATGTTTGAGCTATGTCTTGGCAGAAGCAAAAGAGAGCAAGGTAAAACCTTATAATTCATCTATAGAGATCTGCTGTTGCTGGTTGTGTTCCCTTGGCTATCTGTATTTAATTTGTATTTCTTTGTTTTATTTATGTGTTTGGTTTATTCCTGAGGAAGTTGTGTGTTCTGGGACATGCTGTACACTAGAGAAATTTTAAACAAAGATAACATCTAAGGGTTAAGTGGTGATGAACTTGTGTCTCAAACTACTACCTTGATCCTTAGCCATGACCCACCTCTTCTCATGCTCAATTGATATCAGCACCAGCATAAATACTTCCTGCTTCTCACACAAAAGGTCTTCACTTTATCTTCCTTTGATATGCTTTGACTATTAACCTGAATACCTAATCTAGCTCTCATGCTACATTCCTTCCTTTACCACACTTATATTGGCTTTTATTAGTCTAATGGCTTCTTCTTATATCCTTAAATATGCTCCCCAAAACAGGGACATCTTTGTTCCCCTTTCCTCTTTCTTATCTCCCTCTTCTTTTCATTGCACAACTCTTTCTCTTTCTTGAATTTTGTTATTATTTTTTCAAGCCTTATAAACTATTTTTTGATAGTTTGATTGGGATGGCACAGAAGAGGTACATTAAATTAGAGAGAATAGTCATTTTTGCTGTATTAGCTCAGCCTGCCCATGAGCAATTGTTATTTTTCCAGTTGTTTAGATCTCACTTTATTTGTGTGAAAAGCATTTATAATTGTCTTCATATAGATACTGGTTTTGTCTTGGCAAGTAAACTCCTAGATATTTTATATTGTCTAGTTATTTTAAATGGAATTTCTCTTTCTAGCTATTGCTGCTGGGCTTTGTTGGTGACATATAGAAATGCTGATGATTTATGTGGGTTTATTTTATATCCTGCAACTTTGCTAAAATTGTTAATTATTTGAAAAAGTTTTTTAGTTGATTCTTTAGGATTCTGTAAGTATACCATCATATCATTTGCCAAGAGTGATAGTTTTGTTTCCTCATTGCCTATTCTAATTCCTTCAATTTCTTTTTCTTATTTTATTGCTAAAGTTAACATTTCTAGTATAATATTAAGTAATTGTGGTGATAACGGTATCCTTGTCTCACCACTGTTCATAATGGGAAAGCTTCTAGCTTGTCCCCATTACATATAATGCTTCCTGATGATTTTAGATAGATATTGCTTATCATTTTAAGGAAAATTCTGTTCATTCTTATGCTTTTTTTTTAAAGGAATGAGTGCTGTACTTTGGCAAAAGTTTTTTTCTGCATCTATTGAGATAATCAAATGACTTCTGTAAGTTTTGCTATTGATAGAGTCAAATATGCAGATAGTTTCCTAATATTGAACCAGCCCTGCATTCTTGGTTTAAATCCCACATGGTCATAGTATATTATCCTCATAATAAATTGCTGTAATCCCTTTGCTAATATTTTATTTAAGTTTTTTTTTTGCCTCAATATTCATTAAGGAAATTGGTCTATAATTTTCTTTCTCTGTTATTGTTATTCCTAGTTTAGGTATCAGCAGCATATTTGTTTCATAAAGGGAATTTGGTAGGACTCTTTTTTTAACCTATTTTTCCAAATAGTTTATATAGTATTGGAATTAATTATTCTTTAAATGTTTGGTAGAATTCTATTGTAAATTCACCTGGTCCTGAAGATTTTTTTTCTTAGGGAATTCACTGATGGCTTGTTCAATTTCTTTTTCTAAAATGGGGTTAAGTATTTCATTTCTACTTCTATTATTCTGGGCAACTTATATTTTTGTAATATTCATCCATTTCACTTAGATTATTAGATTTATTGGCATACACTTTGGCAAAATAGTTTCTAATTATTGCTTTAATTTCCCCTTCATTGGTGGCGAATTTACCTTTTTCATTTTTGATACTGATAATTTGTTTTCCTCTTTCTTTTTTTTTAATCAAATTAACTAAAGGTGTATATATTTTGTTGGTTTATTCCCATAAATCCAGCCCTTCCTTTTATTTATAAGTTCAATAGCTTTCTTACTTTCAATTTTATTAATCCCTCCTTTGATTTTCATATTTCTAATTTGCTATTTAATTGGGGATTTTTAATTTTTTTTTTAGCTTTTTTAGTTGCATGTCCAATTCATTGATTGCCTCTTTCTCAATTTTTGGACATGCAAAGAGGAACTCTACTGGTTCCTCTACAAGGAAAACAGTCCTTGACAATTTCTTGAAAGATGCTGTCCAGGCCTTTTGTGTGTGTGTGTGTGTATGTGTGTGTGTGTGCACGCGCGTGTGTGCCTGTTTTTTTTTTTTATTTTTCAACAACTTTTTTAACATAGGTTTTTTAAAACTTTGGGTTACAAATTTTCTCCCTTCTTCCCTCCCTACTCACCATCATTGAAAAGGCAAACAACTTGATACAGGTTATACATGTGTAGTCATGCAAACCACTTCCATAATAATCATGTTGTGAAAAACTAACTATATTTCCCTTCATTCTATCCTGCCCCCCATTTATTCTATTCTCTCTTCTGACCCTGTCTCTCCTCAGAAGTGTTTGCTTTTGATTATCCCTTCCCTCAATCTGCCCTCCCCTCTATCATCCTCCTGTTCTCTTGTCCCCTTCCCCCCTTATTTTCCTGCAGAGTAAGATAGATTTCCATACCCAATTAGGCATGTTATTCCCTCCTTAAGTCAAATCCTATGACAATAAGATTCACTCATTCCCTCTCATCTTCCCACATTTCCCCTCCATTGTAAAAGCCTTTTCTTGTCTGTTTCATGAGATGAGTTATGCCATTCTATCTCTCTCTTTCCCTTCTCCCAGTATAATACTCTCTCACCTCTTAATTTTATTTTCCAGATATCACCCCTCCATCTTCACCTCACCCTGTACCCTCTATCTATCTATCTGTCTATGTATCTATCTATCTATACATACATACATATAATTTTTCCCTCCCACTACTCTAATACTGACAAAAGACTCATGATTTACAAATATCATCTTTCCATGTAAGAATGTAAACAGATCAACTTTAATAAGTGTCTTATGATTTCTCTTTCCTGTTTACCTCTTCATGTTTCACTTTTGTCTTGTATTTGAAAATCAGATTTTCTATTCAGCTCTAGTCTTTTCATCAAGAATGTTTGAAAGTCCTCTATTTCATTGAATGACCATTTTTTCCCCTGAAGGGTAATGCTCAGTTTTGCTGGGTAGGTGATTCTTGGTTGTAATCCTATTTCCTTTGCCCTACAGAATATTATATTCCATGCCCTGTGGTCCTTTAATGTAGAAGCTGCTAAATCTTGTGTTATCCTGATTGTGTTTCCACAATACTTGAATTGTTTCTTTCTGGCTGCTTGTAATATTTTCTCCTTGACCTGGGAACTCTGAAATTTGGCTACAATATTCCTAGGAGTTTTCCTTTGGGGATCTCTTTCAAGAGGAGAGTGGTGGATTCTTTCAATTTCTATTTTGCCCTTTGGTTCTAAAATATCAGGGCAGTTTTCCTTGATAATTTCTTGAAAGATGATGTCTAAGTTCTTTTTTTTTGATTATGGCTTTGAGATAGTCCAATAATTTTTAAATTCTCTCTCCTGGATCTATTTTCCAGGTCAATTGTTTTTCCAATGAGATATTTCACGTTGTTTTCTTTTTTTTATTCTTTTGTATTTGTTTTACAGTGTTTTGATTTCTCATAAAGTCACTAGATTCCAATTGCTCCATTCTAATTTTTAAGGAAGTATTTTCTTCAGTAAGCTTTTGGACTTCCTTTTCCATTTGTCCAATTTTGCTTTTTATGGCATTCTTCTCCTCATTGGCTTTTTGGACCTCTTTTTCCATTTGGGTTAGACTATTTTTTAATGGTAATTTTTATTTATTTTTTTGTTTTCAACATTCACTTTCACAAGATTTTGAGTTCCGAATTTTCACCCCATCTTGCCCTTCCCCCCACCCCAAGATGGCATACATTCTGCATACCCCTTCCCCCAGGCTGCCTTCCCTTCAATCTCTCACCCCTTTCTCTTATTCCCTTCCCCTTCAATTTTCCTGTAGGGCAGGATGGATTTCTGTACCTCATTTCCTGTATTTCTTATTTTCCAGTTCCATGTGAAAACATTTTTTTAAATATGTGTTTTTAAAACTTTGGATTTTAAATTTTCTCCCTTCCTCCCTCCCCACCCACCCTCATTGATAAGGCAAGCAGCTAAATATAGATTATATATGTGCAGTTATGCAAAACACTTCCATAGTATACAGGCTGTGAAAAACTAACTCTATTTCCCCTAATCCTATCCTGTCCCCCCATTTATTCTATTTTTTTTCTTTTCACCCTGTCCCTCCTTAGAAGTATTTGCTTCTGGTTACCCCCTTTCCCAATCTCCCCTCCTCTCTATCATCCCCCTGCTCTCTTGTCCCCTTCCCCCCCCCATTTTCCTGTAGGGTAAGACAGATTTCCATAACCAATTGAATGTGTGTGTTATTCCCTCCTTAAGTCAAATACTATGAGAATAAGATTCACTCATTCCCTCTCACCTTCCCCTCCACTGTAAGAGCCTGTTCTTTTCTTTTTCTTGTGTGAGATAATTTACCCCATTCTACTTCTCCCTTTCTCCTTCTCCTAGTATAATCCTCTCTCACTCCTTAATTTTATTCTCTAAATATGACTTCTTCATTTTCATCTCATCCTGTGCCCTCTATCTATCTATCTATCTATCTATCTATCTATCTATCTATCTATCCATACATACATACATATAATTTTCCCCTCCAACTATGCTAATACTGACAAAGGTCTCATGAGTTACACATGTCATCTTCCATGCAAGAATGTAAACTGTTCAACCTTAATAAGTCTCTTATAATTTTCTCTTTCCTGTTTACCTCTTTATGTTCCACTTGAGTCTTGTATTTGAAAATCAAATTTTCTATTCAGCTCTGGTCTTTTCATCAAGAATGCTTGAAAGTCCTCTATTTCACTGAATGACCATTTTTTCCCCTGAAGGGTAATGCTCAGTTTTGCTGGGGAGGTGATTCCTGGTTGTAATCCTATCTCTTTTGCCCTCCAGAATATTATATTCCATGCCCTGCTTTCCCTTAATGTAGAAGCAGCTAAATCTTGTGTTATCCTGATTGTGTTTCCACAATACTTGAATTGTTTCTTTCTGATTGCTTGTAATATTTTGTCTGACCTGGGAGCTCTGGAATTTGGCTACAATATTCCTAGGAGTTTTCATTTGGAGATCCCTTTCAGGAGGAGATCAGTGGATTCTTTCAATTTCTATTTTGCCCTCTGGTTCTAAAATATCAGGACAGTTTTCCTTGATAATTTTTTGAAAGATGATGTTTAGGCCCTTTTTTTGATCATGGCTTTCAGATAGTCCAATAATTTTTAAATTCTCTGTCCTAGAACTGTTTTCCAGGTCAGTTGTTTTTCCAATGAGATATTTCAATTGTTTTCTAGTTTTTCATTCTTTTGGATTTGTTTTACAGTGTCTTGATTTCTCATAAAAGGCTATTTTTTAAGGTGTTATTTTCTTCAGTATTTTTTGGGGGGTCTCCTTTAGCAAAGTGTTGACTTGTTTTTCATGATTTTCTTGCATCACTCTCAATTTTTCCTCTACTTCTCTTACTTGCTTCTCAAAATCCTTTTTGTGCTCTTCCATGGCCTGGGACCAATTTGTATTTTTCTTGGAGACTTTGGATGTAGGAGCTTTGACTGTGTTGTCTTCTTCTGGTTGTATGTTTTGATCTTCTTTGTTGCCAAAGTAAGATTCTATAGTCTGACTCTTTTTGTGCTGCTTGCTCATGATCCCAGCCAATTACTTGAGTTATAAATACTTTTTTAAGGTAGGGGTATGTTTCCAGTGTGGACAATGTACTGTCCTAAGTTTCAGGGGTTTTGAGCAGCTGTTTTCAGTGATACTTCTAGGGACCTGTAAATTTTCAGTTCTTTGAAGGTGCTATGATCAAGTGCGTGGTCTATGGCCTGTTCTCTGGTCTATGAGTGACCACAAGCACTCTTTGCTGTCTTGGAACTGTGAGGAGAATTTCCTGTCCACCACCTCTATAAGCTCCACCACACCAGTGCTCTTCCTTGCCCCAGGACCACCACCCAGAACTGTGACCCAGATCCAAGCATAGGCAAAGCAAGAGAATCCTGTACAAGCAGAGATCTCTGCAATTCCCCTCTGATCAGTCACTCAATTCCCCCTCAGTCTGTGGATCAGAAGCTCTGGAGGTATCCACCACCCCAGGGCTACTCTCAGGGACTGGGGCTGAGACCCCACCACACTTCTCTCCCTCACCACAGGCACAGACTTTTCTAACTGACCTTCTAAGTTGTCTTTGGCATTCGTGGGTTGAGAGTTCTGGAAACTGCCACAACTGCCCACGATACAGTCCTCTGAGGCCTGCTCCAGGTTCACTGAGGCCTGTGTGCCCATGCTGAACTACATTCCTCTCCTATTCCAGCACAATATGCCTTTCCAATCAACCATCCAGGCTGTCTTGGAGTGGAAATTTGTTTCACTCTGTCTTTTTGTGGGTCTACTACTTTAGAATTTGTTTAGAGCCATTTTTATAGGTATTTGGAGGGGTTTGGGGTAGAGCTCAAGCAAGTCACTGCTTTTACTCCACCATCTTCGCTCCTCCCCCTGATGTCCAAGGCTCTTTTTTGATTATAGCCTTCAGGTAGTCCAACAATTCTTAAATTATCTCTCCTAGATCTATTTTCCAGGACAGTAGTATTTCTGTGGTTATTTTATATTTTCTTCCATTTTTTTCATTCTTTTGATTTTTCTTGATTGATTCTTTATATAGCATATAGCCATTAGCTTCCACTTACCCAATTTTAATTTTTAAGGAATTTTTTTAGGTTAGCTTTTGTACCTCTTTTTACATTTGGCTAATTCTACCTTTAAATGAATTGTTTTCTATAATGTGTTTTTCCCCATTTGGCCAGTTCTATTTTTTAAGGTGTTGTTTTCTTCATTTAATTTTTGTGTTTTCTTTTCCAAGCTGTTGACTCTTTTTGTAATTCTCCTGCATAACTCTCATTTCTTCACCCAATTTTTCTTCTACCTCTGTTACTTGATTTTTAAAACTTGATTTTTAAGTTTTTGAGCTCTTCCAAGAGAACATGTTGGGCTTGAGATCAAGTCATATTCCCCTTTGAGGCTTCACATATAGGCATTTTGACATTATTGTCCTCTTCTGAGTTAGTGCTTTGTTTCTCTGTCATCATAGTGGCTTTCTATAGTCAGGGCTCTTTTCTGTTTCTTACTCATTTTCAGCCTATTTCATGACTTTTAAAGTTGATCTCTGCTCTTCAGGCACAGAGGGCACTCTCTCAAGCTTCTTATGATGGGGGCCAGGGGCCTGGTGATGGGATTTTTCTTTGAGCTTCAGGTGCTTGTGGCTTGCCCACTGCATTTACTGTGGCTAAGCTTAGTCCATCTGCTGTGCCCTGGGTTCCAGGGCTCACAATTTGCCTCCTGCCAAGGGGCTTAAAGCCTCACAGCTGGCCTGCTAAACCAGGACTGAGGTGCCTAGATTGCTGATCTTTGCTGTCTTTCTTGAACATGCTGGCTTTCTTGGACACCATCTGAACAGGTCTACACTCCTTTTTTTACCCAAATAAGACAGACATTTCTTGAAGTCCTTCTAAATTACCTTAGGCTAGAAAATTGTTCACTCCATCTTTTTGTGGGCTCTGTAACTCTAGAATCCATTTAGAGGCTTGACTTATTGTTTCCAAGGGAAATTGGAGAGACCTCAAGCAACTTCCTGGTTTCTATCTGCTATCTTGGATCCACCACCATATATCACAACTTGTTCAGTCATTCCTCAATTGACAGGTATCACCACAAATTCTGGTTCTTTGCTACAAAAAGTGAGCTGCTATAATATTTGAGAACTTATAGGTTCTTGTCTTTTTTGCCCTAATTATCTTTGGAAATAGACCTAGTAGTAGTATTACTGAGTTAAAGGGTATAGACAGTTTGATAACTCCAAACTTCTCTCCAAAATGGTTGAATCAATTCACAATTCCACCAAAAATGAATTAGTATGCCAATTTGTCTATATCCCCTCCAACATTTTATCATTATTTCCTTCAATTATTTTAGGAAAGTTGATAGGCATAAAATGATATCTCAAGGTTGTTTGAATTTGCATTTCTTAGACTGTGTTATTAAAGTTATGTTTAACATCAATAATAGGCAGCAGTTATCATAAATGAATAGCCTGACTTAATTAAGGACAGGGCATGCCAGCTTATGTTTTTTTACAGGATTTTCAAATTGCTAGATCAAAGGAATACTGTCCTATGTATTTATGGTGACTCTCATGGCATTTTGTAAAATGTAGACAGTCTTGATAAAATTTTATAGCTCCAGTACCATCTTCCATATGCACAGAAGTCAATAGAATTTCATTGTAGTAATTATCAGAGTAATATAATATGTTGTCTGCCACTGATCTTGAACCATCAAGTTGGTAATCACTGTCATTTTCTTTCTGGCATTTGGGTGGGATAGAATTCCAAAAATACTGCAACAAACCAACCTGCTACCCAGGGGGCACTCAGCTTTCAGAGTCAAGGATTGCTCCCTGTACTACCATATTTCATACAAATCTTGACTTACAACTTTTGTAAAGTTGGGCCAAATCATGATAATTCTCTCAACTTCAGTTTTCTTTTCAGTAAAATGAAGGATATTAATTAAAAGACATCTGACATCTCTTATAATTCTAAATGTATGATTATGTAAATGCTTGTTTACATTCATTATAATGACATCCTAAATGAAATGAGTTACATTAGGTAGCAATGCATAGGTAGAGAGCTGTCTTCAAAGCTAGGGAGGTGAAGGTTCAAATATTGCCTCCAATATCTAATGACTGTATAAATCTGGGCAAATTTTTTAGTTTTTCAATGTCCTAGGCAACTTCCTAAAGCTATAAATATCAAAGAAGATACCATTCCACATTGACAGAGGAGTTTCTTCACTTGTGAATTCTATATCCCAATGAACTCACATGTCCAGCCCCCAAAACTGTATCTTAATCTTGGAGTAATAAGTATCTACCATTGTGTTTGTATTATTTATCACTTAAACTTCAGTACACATTGGATGATTTCTGAATAATATTTTTTCTTATTAAACATTTTCAAATTACTGATGTTGTAAGAATTAGCATCAGTAGGAGGAACCACCAGGAAGAGGAAACAAAACAATACAGAAGAAAAAAAATAGCAAATAGTATGCTTTGATCTGAATTCAAACTCCATTCTTCTTTCTTCTTTGTGGATAGCATTTTCCATCACGAGACCTTTGGAGATGGCTTAGATCCTTGTATTGCTGAGAAAGGTTAAGTTTATCAATATTAGTCATTGTACAATGTGGCTGTTATTGTGTAAAACATTCTCCTGGTTCTGCTCACTTCACTCAGCATCAGACCATACACGTCTTTCCAGGTTTTTTTGAAGTCAGTCTGTTCATCATATCTTATAGCACAAAAGTATTCCATTACATTTATATACCACAACTTGTTCAGCCATTCCTTAATTGATGGGTATCCTCTCAATTTCCAATTCTTTGCCACCACAAAAAGAGTTGCTATAAATATTTTTGTGCATGTGGGTCCTTTTCCCATTTGTATGATCTCTCTGGGATATAGCCCTAGAAGTGCTATTGCTGGGTCAAAAGCTATGCACATTTTAATAGCCCTTTGGCCACAGTTCCAAATTGCTCTCCAAAATGGTTGGATCATTTCACAACTCCACCAAAAATGCATTAGTGTTCCAAATTTCCCACATTATTTTCTTGTTTTGTCATCTTGTCCAATCTGATAGTTGTGATGTGGTACCTCAGAGTTGTTTTGGTTTGCATTTCTCTAATCAATAGTGATTTGGAGCATTTTTTCATATGACTATAGATGACTTTAATTTCTTCATCTGACAACTGCCTGTTCATATGTTTGGACCATTTATCAATTAGGGAATGACTTGTATTCTTATAAATTTGACTTAATTCTCTATATATATTTAGAAATGAGGCCCTTATCAGAGATACTGGTTGTAAAAATTCTTTCCCAATTTTCTACTTTCCTTCTAACCTTTCTTGCATTGTCTTCATTTGTGCAAAAACTTTTCAATTTAATGTAATCAAAGTTATCTATTTTGCTTTTTGTAATGTTCTCTATCTTCTGTTTGGTCATGAATTCTTCTGTTCTCCATAAATCTGATAGGTAAAGTATTCCTCTCTCTCCCAGTTTGCTTACAGTATCAGCCTTTATATTTAAATCATGAAGCCATTTTGGCTTTATTTTGGTTTATAGTGTGAGATTTTGGTCTCTGGCTAATTTCTGCCATGCTTTTTTTCCAGTTTCCCCAGCAGTTTTTGTGAAAGAGTGAATTCTTATTTCAGAAACTGGGGTCTTTGGGTTTATTAAATAATAGATTACTGCAGTCATTGACTACTGTGTCTTGCATATTTAACCTATTCCTCTGATCCACCATTCTATTTCTTAGCTAGTACCAAGCAGTTTTGATGATTGCTGCTTTATAATACAATTTAAGATCTGGAATGGCTAGGCCACCTTCCCCTGTATTTCTTTTCATTAGTTCCTTTGATATTCTGGACCTTTAGTTTTTCCAAATGAATTTTGTTATTATTTTTTTCTAACTCTATAAAATAATTTTTGGTAATTTGATTGGTATGGCACTGAATAAATAAATTAGCTTAGGTAGAATTGTCATTTTTATTATATTAGTTCAGCTTACCCATGAGCAAGTGATGTTTTTCCAATTATTTAGATCTGACTTTATGTGTGTGAAAAGTGCTTTGTAATTGTGTTCATAGAGTTCCTGGGTTTATTTTGGGAGGTAGACTCCTAAATATTTTGTAATGTCTACAGTAAGTTTAAATGGAATTTCTCTTTCTATCTCTTGCTGTTGGACTTTGTTGATAATATATAGAAATGCTGATGATTTATGTCAGTTTATTTTATATCCTGCAACTTTGCTAAAGTTGTTTATTATTTCAAGTAGTTTTTTTTTCACTTGATTCCCTAGGATTCATTAAGTATATCATCATATCATCTGCAAAGAGTAATAGCTTTGTTTCTTCTTTGCCTAATCAAATATATTCAATTTCTTTTTCTTCTCTTATTGTTAAAGTTAATCCTTTTCATTCTTGATACTGGTAATTTGGTTTTCTTCTTTCTTTTTTTATTTAAATTAACCAAAAGTTTATCTATTTTATTTTTTTCTTAAATCAAGTTCTTAGTTTTATTTATTAGTTCAATAATTTTCTTAATTTCAATTTTCTTAATTTTTACTTTGGTTTTCATTATTTCTAATTTGTTGTTTAACTGAGGATTTTTAATTTGTTCTTTTTCTAGTTTTCTTTTAGTTGTATGCCCAATTCATTGATCTTCTCTTTTTCTATTTTATTCAAGTAAGTATTTAGAGATATAAAACTTCCCCTAAGAACTGCTTTCGCTGCATCCCATAAGTTTTGATATGTTGTCTCATTATTGTCATTCTTTTGAATGAAATTATTGATTGTTTCTGTGATTTGTTGTTTGACCCACTCAGCTTTTAGGATTAGATTATTTAGTTTCCAATTATTTTACTCTATCCTTCCATGGCCAATTATTATATAAAATTTTTTATTGCATCATATTCTGAAAAGGATGCATTTAATATTTCTGCTTTACTGCATTGGATTGTGAGGTTTTTATGCCCTAGTACATGGTCAATTTTGTGTATGTGTCATGCACTGCTGAAAAAAGGGTATATTCCTTTCTATCCCCATTCAATTTCCTCCAGAGGTCTATCATACCTAACTTTTCTAATATTCTATTCACCTCCTTAACTTCTTTCTTGATTATTTTGTGGTTAGATTTATCTAGTTCAGAGAGGGGAAGGTTGAGGTCCCCCACTAGTATAGTTTTGCTGTCTATTTCTTTCTCTAACTCCCTGAACTTCTCCTCTAAGAGTTTGGATGCTATACCATTTGGTGCATATATGTTTAGTAATGATATTACTTCATTGTCTATGGTACCTTTTAGCAGGATGTAGTTTCCTTCCTTATCTCTTTTGATGAGATCTATTTTTATTTTTGCTTTGTCTGAGATTAGGATTGCTACCCCTGCTTTTTTTTTTTTAATTCAGCTGAAGCATAATATATTCTACTGCAGCCTTTTCCCTTTACTCTGTGTGTATCACTCTTTTTCAAATGTGTTTCCTGTAAACAACATATTGTAGGATTATGGTTTTTAATCCATTCTGCTATTCATTTCCATTTTATTGGAGAGCTGAATAATATTTCATTAGCTTAAAATGTTCTTCTTTAAACCTGTAAAAAGCTTCAGTCATGGAAGCCTCAGAAGTTAAGACGTCACCTTGTGGCAAATTATAATTAGCTTTGAATAATTTACAACATGTGATTAGTTAGAGAGATTTTTCAAAAGTAGCATAAAAAATTACATTGAAGGTGATAGTGATTAATTTGGAGTGATATCTCTTTGTTCATTTTAGCATGCCTATAAATGTTTAAAGAATATAAATTAGAAAATTCATTTATCTGTTTCTCATCTTTAGTGATGTGTTTTAATTATAGTTTCATGCCTCTAAGCTTGGAATTGCAGATACTTTGTAAAGCTTATATAAAAATAATGTTCATAAATATCCATAAGGGAGCCACTACTTACCATGATGTCAGTACTTTATAAATATTTGTTGATGGTGATGATGTTTGTTGATGACTCATGATAAATCTATCCAACTTGGATCATATTCTTTTTTTTTTCCTCTCCCTCCTCTTTTTTCATGAAACCAATAAAAAAATTCTTTATTTGAAATGACAGAAGAAGAAAAAAAACACAAAATGCTACTACTACTATGCAAATTCCTTAAATATTTGTTTTATCATGGGATGGAAGTAACCTTCTATTCTTGAAAACCAAAGAGTATATGTATACTGCTTGAAACTAGTTTAGCTAAGATCTTAAAGCTCATGACTAGAAGATTGATAATAGTATTATTAAATGTATTCGCAGATATATATATGCACATATATACATATATACTTGTACATATACCTATTATTTAAACACACATACGTACATATATCTATCTATATACACATACACATATTGTTGTTGCCATTGTTGTTGTTTAGTTGTTTTTAGTTGCATCCAACTCTTCATGACTCCATTTGAGGTTTTCTTGGCAAAGGTCCTGGAGTAGTTTGACATTTTTTTTTTTCTCTAGATCATTTTACATATGAGGACCCAAGGCAAAGAGGGTTAAGTTACTTGCTCAGGGTCACACAGCTAGTACATGTCTGAGTCCAGATTTGAATTTAGGAAGATGAATCTTCCTGAATCCAGGCCAAGTGCTCTATCCACTATTCCATCTAACTACCTAGACGCATAGACACACACACACACACACACACACACACACACACAAATATATGAATATAATTTTCAGCAAAACCTCATATTCATCAATATGTATAGTATAATGTTATTTTATAATATTCATAGTAAGATTCAAGTTGGCATGGAGGTTTGAGAATTGGCAGAGGTTTAGTCCTGATTAATACACTGGTTTTGTGATGCTAGTTAAATTACTTAACTTCTCAGTATTCTAAGCAACTCTTTAAGATTGTAAATTACAAAGAAGATTAAGATCTGCAATGGTAGAAATTCCTCACTAAGGAGGAATTTCTCACTCCCCCTGCAGAAGTATCAAACAACCAGTATGTAAGATAGCATGGGTGAAGAATGTTCGGTGAAAACTAATACCTCTGTAATTAAGGCTACTGGGCCCTTTTCAGGGCTACTTTTCACCTTTGCTGTCCACCTGATTCACTCAACTCTCCTCTGTTGCTCCAAGAAGATGTAGTATGTGAAGTGGCCACACCCTAGTAAACCATTTTGGCAGATGGGTTGACCCAGGCTGAGGAAGACTTCTCCCCTCCAGAATGGTCAGACGAGAACAATTTGTTCCAATGACCATGAAGGTGGCTGAAGCAAGCACTATGGAGTACTTAGAGTTGGTTAGACAACTATGATGCCAAAGTCACCCACTGCATTCTGGTCATTGCCAGTTTTCCTGACTTTTGTTTTGCCACTGGACACCAATGACTCTAGAAAAGATAGTGAGGCTGAAGAAGATATGCCCTAAAATTTTCTATTTCTCCCAACCCTTACTTGTTTGCCAAGGCGGTCAGGGATCCCACCTTTCAGTTGAAACAAACTCACAGAAAAAATGCACAAAAACTTTTAAAAAGATGATTCCCCTTACCATCAGTACACAGAGTGTGCTAATGCTCATGGGCAACATGAAATCCAGTAGACCTGAAAGATGAATAGCTTTTGTTGTGAGAGAACTCAGTAGGTTCTCAATAGGTTCATCCAAATAGCAGGCCTGAGTAAAACAAAGTTGGCAAGTGAAGGCCAGCTTACTGAAGTAGGAGCTGGATACGTTTTGTTGTTGTTGTTGTTGTTGTTGTTTCCATTTTCTGGAGAGGCTACAGTGATGGGTAGCATTGTGAAGCTGGCATAACTTTTACAATCAAAACAAATCTAGTCAACTAACTTGTATGCCTTCCAAAAAGAGGGAACAAGACTTATGACAAAGGGACAATGTGTTTGCCCCTTTGAGGAATGCTCCATGTCACCATCATCAATGCATATGCACCCATTATGGAAAAACCCTGATGAGGTCAAAGAAAAATTTTAAGAATTTTAGACACCCATCCATCATCAATATGCTGAGAGATGACAAATTTGCAATTCTGAGTGATTTTAACACCAAAATAGGCACAGAGTATCAAACATGGCAGGAAGTCCTTGGGAGGAAGGGAGTCAGAAACAGTAACAACAACAGTCACTTCTTATTAAAGACTGATGACCTTCCCAACACCAACACTGTCTTTTGTTTACCTAAACACAATAAAACTTTGTGGATCCACACTCACAGCAAACATTGACATTTAATAGACTATATCACTGTAAGGAGAAGAGACAGACAGACTATGAGAGTGACAAAGGCAATGTGTGTCACAGAGTGCTACATTGATCATAGAGTCATCTTCTTCAAGCTAAACATTCATATTCAGCAAAAGTGCCAGCCCCAAGGCAAGACTACTAAGACTCAATGTCAGCAAATTAGAGCACTTTTCTCAGGGGCAACAATTTGTTGCTATATCCCAGGAAAAGCTGAGCCCACATGTGATTGCCTACAACGGAACAGAAAAGGAAGGAGCAACTTTCAGAGATTTTGTGTACAGCACCACATTTACTCATTTGAGCCAGAACACAAATGCCAAGATTGGTTTGATGAAAATGATGGAGAAAGTCAGAAACTGATAAATGAAGAAAAAAAAAGAAAAAGAAAAATGAGAACTCCATAGGGTTTACCAACAGGATAGTTCATCCATCCTTAATAAGGTAGTGTTAAAAAAAAAAAAACCTCCATCAAAAGTAAAGTGCAAGTGAAACTTAGAGAAATATAGGATCTTGGCTCAGTAAGAAGACAGATGAAATAACTGGGA
This sequence comes from Vombatus ursinus, assembly GCF_900497805.2. Taxonomy (NCBI): domain Eukaryota; kingdom Metazoa; phylum Chordata; class Mammalia; order Diprotodontia; family Vombatidae; genus Vombatus; species Vombatus ursinus. The sequence continues at coordinate 7,827,523 of NW_020954598.1, forward strand.
CATTGTTAGTGTCCTTCAATGAGGATTAAAATAGCATCAAGGACAGCTACCACACTGACAATACATTATTTAAATTTGTTATTATAAATTTGTTAGAAATATTATAATAAATTATTTCAATTATTTCAATTAAATAAATTATGTAACTGAAATAATATTTAATAAGTTATTTAACTTGAAAAGGCTACAAGCCAAGACTAAAGTGAAGGGAGAGTTAGTGCATGACTTTTGGTTTGCAGATGACTGCACTCTCAGGGCAGCCTCTGAAGCTGAGATTCAACAGAGTATGGATTGATTCTATGCCCCTTGTGCTAATTTTGGCCTAACAAGTAACACCAAGAGAACAGGTTCTCCACCAAGCAGCATAATACCATCCTTATGTCAAACCACCAGTTACACAAATGGAGAAATTTTTAATGCTATGGATAAGTTCACTTACATTGGCACTATACTTTCCAGGGATGTCTCAGTATTGGGAGGCTCTGAAGGAATTGTGGAAATGAACAGGCATTAGACTGACTACCAAACTGAAAGTCTACAGAACCATTCTGCTGACCTTGTTGTTTATGCCTGTGAAACCTAGACAGTATGTCAGTGCCATGCCAGGAAACTGAATCACTTCCATTTGAATTGTCTTAGGAAGATTCTGAAGATCATATGGAAATATAAGGTTCTTTCTCAAGCTGAACTGCCAAGAATTCAGTCTCTACTGCAGAAAGCACAACTCCAATGGCCTGGTCATATTGTTTGAATGCCAAAAGCATGTTTGCCTAAAAGATTATTTTATGGAAAACTCACACAAAACAAGTGCATAGATGGAGGTCGGAAGTGAAACAAGGACATTGTAAAGTTCTTTCTCAAGAACATTGGAATAAATGGTGAGACTTAATTGATGCTGGCAAAGGCCCTTCCAGCATGGCCTGCCCACATCAAAGAACTCACTATACTATATGAGCAAAGCAGAATTGCAACAGTTTAAAAGAAACATTAAAAGAGACATCTCCACTCTAAATGTTCCTGTGGACTACTTATGCTCAACCTGTGGCAGAGCCTTTCAAGATCATATTGATCTTCTCAACCATGGTTGGACACAGTATACCTTAAGCCAAATAAAGTGATGTTATTTTGGTCCTCTTTGAGAATGAAGGACAGCAACCATATGTGATAGGACCTTAATCCTCACACAGAGAGCAATTCTCTAGCTACCCTGTCAAACTGACTCTAGAATATGACAGACTGTCATTCTACTCTTTAAAGAATATGAAATTGTGCTGAAATTTTAATATAAATATTTCAAACATAATGACAGATATCCAACAAGTCAAAGATTAAAACAATGACATTTCAAAGAAGATATATTAATTATGTGATCTCATCCCTTTTATTTAGGCTAAATCTATGGGAAACCTAAATAAGTATTCTCAGAGCAATAGATTTTGTTTGGGAGGGACCTTCAAGATCATCTAGACCAACTCCCTAATTTTATAAATGAGAAACTGAGGTTGAGTGCTGAAGTAACTTGATTCAAGTTTGCAGAGGCTATAATTAATAGAGCCATAATTTTAACCAGGTTTTCTGACTCTGATCATGAACTCATTCCACTAAACCAAATATGTATACATTTCTAAAAAGCAATACAGATATAATAGTCAGCTGACTATTTTTTAAACCTTCATAATGGCTATTTCTATGTCATTTTTTTAAAAAAAAAGGTTTATCAATTTTACATAATTTTTTTGTATTTTTTCATCTTTCTTTACCTCTGATTTCATGAACAAAGGATACTTCTAAAAAAAAACAAAAACAAATTATAGAACTACATGGGTTAAAGTCCTTCAGTCTTCTGCATTGAGAGGTTGTGACTTTCCCAAGCTCATAAAGGCAATATATATAAATTGTAGCCCTTGGATGCAGATCTCTCTGACTCTTATTTTGATTTTCTATCCATAATACCATGGTGCCTTTCATGATTTTTTTCTCCTTTTATCCTAACTTGTGATTTTATTGCTATAGAAAACTGTCAGTGAGGAAAATCTTTTATCAATGAAGACTGGCAATCATTCCTTCTTGAAATGTTTCCTGCAGGCCTTGAAAGGCCAAATTACTTGCCTAGACCCATAATGCCAGCATTGGTCAAAAGTGGGACCTGAACCCAGTTCATTATGCCCTATCTACTGTGTGATTCTGAATTACATTCATATATGTCGGTTCAGTGACAATAGCTTCCCTCCTCTCCCTAGTACAAGACATTCCAGCTCCTAGTTTCACACAGTTTCATTTGCAGTCTCTCATGTCTTCAATGTTCTCCCACTTCATCTTTACCTCGTAGTTTCTGTGGTTTTCTTTAAATTGCCTAAAAGCTAGTAAGATCTTCCTGAGATTATCTCCATTTTTTATACATTTGTTGTCAGCATGTTGTATCTGACATTAGACTGTGAATTCTTGAGGACAGAGACCATTTTTACCTTTCTATATATTCCCAGTGTTTAACACAGTGACTAGCACAAAGTCAGCCCTTAATAAATGCTTGTTGACTTGACAATTGAGGTTTTGCAAAAAAGTGATGAGGAGATTAGTTTGGAGTCCAATGATTAAAAAGGTTCAAGAGAAATAGTTTTTAGGTAATTTAATCATTTTATTAATAAAGCTACCACATTTTTAATAAAAGAATGGTCATTTGGCCATCTCTCTTAAACTAAAGACCCTTCATGGCAGTGGACTCACAGTTTATGTGCCCTTCAAAGAGTAGATATTTCTGAGGGATGCCTAATCATCTCTAATTGGTTAACACAATGGGAGGTGCACCATCTTGAGGTACTCAAATCTTGGTCAATGAGATACCAATTTCTGTCACTCATCTTGATAATATGGAAAAATCAACATTTCTTCAGACCCATCTGAGCAAATACAATGAGCAGGAAAATAATCATTAGCCCAAATTTAGAATTGCTTATACTGTCTGATTTGATCTTGGCTTGGGTAAATCTCTAAGACAGATTTCCCATACTGGTTGGTTTTTGGATGAGTAAATAGAAAAGGGAAAAAAAACCTTAATAAAATAATTAGTTATTAAATATGAGAGATATATTCATTTCTCACAGGAGATATATTACATTAGTGGCATAATTTTATCTATGTAAATAAACTCTTTTACTAGTGAAGGACTGTTTTTATATAAAATTTTCTGTGATAGCAAGCAAAAATGACCATAATTTAAGCTATAGGCCTGTGTCTATATGTGGGCACCTGTCCCTCTTTTTTTGCATGTCTCCTTTTCTGTATGTATCTCTTCCAATCTCTTCCCACCTACTCACTTTCCATTTTTCACTGAAAAAATAAAGATGTCTAGAATCATTACAACAAATGTGATACATGTGGCTAATGGACAACCTCAGTATATTTGTCATGATTTTCAGAGCAGTGTATCCTGACACCTTTAGGAGAAGCACCTGTCTTGTAAATTATTCTGATGGGGACTTCATAGATGTCTTTCCCTCAGGAGAGCCCTTAAACTTTTAAACCTATTTCCATTAATTTTTCATTATATCTAGGGATTGGGGGCAGCAGGAAAAGGAGGAATATAACATAAAGAAGATATTTCTGGATCCTTTTATTACTTATCTTGGGATTTTCAGTGGCCTTGAATGACTCCTGGGACTTCTTAGAACTTTATTTTTGGACTCTATTCTTTTTTTTTATGTTTCTTGCTTTTTATTGGAATTTGTTTTTTTTTAACAACATGAAATATGGAAATATGTTCTCCATGACTTCACATGTAAAATTAATATCATATTGTTAGCTTTCTCAAGGGATGGAAGAGAGACAGGAGGGAGGCAGAAGATTTTGAACCCCAAATTATAAATTATTAATTATTTTTTAAAAAATGTAATTGTGAAATATTTATTGAAATTAAAAAATATATTTAAAAAAGAAAATTCAAAGATTTAAAAAATTACACCATCACTTTCCTTAGGCATCTTTCATGACTCAAAAATTCTGCTTTAGTATTGTTCAGTCTAATGTAACTTTAGAGTCTACATATTTTTCTTTTTTTTTCTTCAGCATTTTTATTAATTTATTTATTTTTAGTTTTCAACATTCACTTCCACAAGATTTTGAGTTCCAAATTTTCTTCCCATCTTGTCCCTCACCCCTCTCCAAGATGGTATCCACTCTGAATACCCCTTCTGCTAATCTGCCCTCCCTTCTGTCTCTCTCCTCCTTCTCTTATCCTATTTCCCTTCATTTTTCCTGTAGGGCAGGATAGATTTCTATACCCCATTTCCTGTATATCTTATTTCCCAGTTGCATATGAAAATAATTTTTTTAACATTTGTTTTTAAAACTTTGGATTCCAAATTTTCTCCCTTCCTCCCTCCTCACCCACTTCATTGAGAAGGCAAGCAACTGGATACAGTTTATATTTTTTTATATAACAAATTTATTTGTTTTTAGTTTTCAACATTTACTTCCACAAGATTTTGAGTTCCAAATTTTCACTCCATCTCGCTCCTCCCCCCACCCCAAAATGGAATACATTCTGAATACCCCTTCCCCTAGTCTGCTTTCCCTTCTATCTCTCCCCCCCCCTTCTCTTATACCCTTCCCCTTCTATTTTCCTGTAGGGCAGGATAGATTTCTGTACCCCATTTCCTGTATTTCTTATTTCCCAGTTGCATGTGAAAACATTTTTTTAAACATGTGTTTTTAAAACTTAAGGTTCCAAATTTTCTCCCTGCCTCCCTCCCCACCCATGCTCATCGAAAAGGCAAGCAACTCCATATAGGTTATACATGTACAGTTATGCAAAACACTTCCATAGTAGACATGCTGTGAAAAACTAACCCTATTTCCCTTAATCCTATCCTGCACCCCTATTTATTCTATTCTTTCTTTTGACCCTGTCCCTCCTCAGAAGTATTTGCTTCTGATTACCTCCTTTCCCAATCTGCCCTCATCTCTATCATGCCCCTACTTCTTGTCCCCTTCCCCCCCTTTATTCCTGTAGGATAAGACAGATTTCCATACCCAACTGAGTGTATATGTTATTCTCTCCTTAAGTCAAATCCTATGAGAATAAGATTCTCTCATTCCCTCTCACCTTCCCCTGTTTTCCCTCCACTGTAAGAGCCTTTTCTTTTCTATTTTTTTGTGAGATAATTTATCCCCTTCGACCTCTGCCTTTCTCCTTCTCCTGGCATAATCATCTCTCACTCCTTAATTTAATTGTCCAGATATGACCCCTTCATCTTCAACTCACCCTGTGCCCTCCATCTGTCTATCTGTCTATCTATCTATCTATATTCATACATATAATCTTTTTTCCCTCCAACTACCCTAAGGCTGACAAAGGTCTCATAATTTACAAATATCATCTTTCCATGCAGGAATGTAAACAGTTCAACCTTAATAAGTCTTTTATGATTTCTCTTTCCTGTTTACTTCTTCATGTTCCACTGGAGTCTTGTATTTGAAAGTTAAATTTTCTATTCAGCTCTGGTGTTTTCATCAAGAAGGTTTGAAAGTCCTCTGTTTAACTGAATGGCCATTTTTTCCCCTGAAGGATTATACTCAGTTTTGCTGGGTAGGTCATTCTTGGTTGTAATCCTATCTCTTTTGCCCTCTAGAATATTATATTCCATGCCCTGTGGTCCCTTAATGTAGAAGCTGCTAAATCTTGTGCTATCCTGATTGTGTTTCCACAATACTTGAATTGTTTCTTTCTGGCTGCTTATAATATTTTCTCTTTGACCTGGGAACTCTGGAATTTGGCTACAATATTCCTAGGAGTTGTCCTTTGGGGATCACCTTTAGGAGGAGATAGGTGGATTCTTTCAATTTCTATTTTTCCCTCTGGTTCTAAAATATCAGGGCAGTTTTCCTTGATAATTTCTTATAAGATGATATCTAGGCTCTTTTTTTGATCATGGCTTTCAGATAGTTCAATAATTTTTAAATTCTCTCTCCTGGATCTATTTTCCAGGTCAGTTGTTTTTCCAATGAGATATTTCACATTGTTTTCTAATTTTTCATTCTTTTGGATTTGTTTTACAATGTCTTGATTTCTCCTAAAGTTCTAATTTTTAAGGAAGCATTTTCTTCAGGAATCTTTTGGACTTCCTTTTCCATTTGGCCAATTTTGTTTTTTAAGACACTGTTCTCCTCATCGGTTTTTTGGATCTCTTTTGCCATTTGGGTTAGGCTATTTTTTAAGGTGTTATTTTCAGTATTTTTTTTTGATCTCCTTTAGCAAACTGTTGACTTGTTTTTCATGAATTTCTTGCATCACTTTTTTTTTTCTCTTTCCAGTTTTTCCTCTACTTCTCTTACTTGCTTTTCAAAATCCTTTTTGAGCTCTTCCATGGCCTGGTAACCAGTTCATATTTTTCTTAGAGGCTTTGGATATAGGAGCTTTGACTTTGTTGTCCTCTGGTTGGATGTTTTGATCTTCTTTGTCACCAAAGTAAAATAATATAATCTGACTCTTTTTGTTAGGTTTGCTCATGATCTCAGCCAATCACTTGACTTTTAAACTCTTTGTTAAGGTAAAAGTCTGTTTCCAATGTGGAGAATGTACTGTCCCAAACTTCGGGGGTTTGTACTGCTGTTTTCAGAGATACTTCCAGGGACCTGAAATTTTTCAGTACTTCCAAGCTTCTATGATCAAGGACAAAATGTTTACTCCTTTCCTGGCCTGTACTCTGGTCTATGAGTGACCACAAGCACTCTTTTCTACCTTGGAACTGTGAGGAGAATTTCCTCTCCACCATCACTACAAGCTCCACCATGTCAGCAGTCCTCCTGGTCCCAGAAAGCCACCCAGAACTGTGACCCAGATCTAAGCAGGGCAAATCAAGAGAATTCTGCATCAGCAAAGAAATCCCTGCAATCTCTCTCTGATTTTATTCACTTAATTCCCCCTCAGTCTGTGGGCCCAAAGCTCAGGAAGCAACTGCTGCCCCAGGGCCATGTGCAGGGACTGGGGCTGGGACTAAGCTTCTCTCTAACCACAGTCACAGACTTTTCCTACTGACCTTCTAAGTTGTCTTTGGTGTTCATGGGTTAAGAGGTCTGGAAACTGCCACAGCTGCCCATGATTCAGTCCTCTGAGGGCTACTCCAGGTTGCTGAGGCCTATTTTGCTTGCCACACTGAACTGCATTCCTCTCCCTGCCTGGTGCAATATACCTTCTCAATCAACTATCCAAGTTGTCTTGTGCTGAAAATTTGTTTCACTCTGCCTTTTTGTGAGTTCTGCTACTTTAGAATTTGTTTAGAGCCATTTTTACAGGTATTTGGAGGGTTTTGGGGGAGAGCTCAGGCAAATCACTGCTTTTACTCTGCCATCTTGGCTTTGCCCTCCTACATTGGACTCTATTCTTTAGAAATATATAAACTACAAAAAATGTTGGAATTGAGGCCTAAAAAATTCAGTTATAATTGGAAGTGTTATTAGGTGAGGACCAAAGTCAGGCAGTTATGTCTTCTGAGTCAGGGCTGAGTAACCTGATTCATACTGCTTTCTGCTCTTAGACCTGTGTTACTCATGATAATGTTAGAATCCAGAGATGCCCAGGTCCAAAAAAAGAATAACATGGAACCCAGTGTTCCAACTTAACTTCTTAGACTACATGCACATTGCTACCTCTTATGAGTTCTGTATTCCAGGCAAATGAGTCCCAATTTTATATGCCATATAGCCCTCCATGCCTGAAACGCTCTTGTGCAAATACTTCCAAATCTTATTATTGATAGTAATAATAATAATTAAAAATCAACAGCAATTTGGCTAACATTTATATAACACTTTGCATTTTACAAAATGCTTCAGATACAGTATAGTTCAAAAATCTTACTTTAGTGTTAAGCTTCCACAGTTTAAAACTGCCCTAAGACATTTAGAACCTCTAGTATATTTCTCAACATCATAGAAACAGCAATAACAATATAACTAAACTTTATATAGTACTTTACAGTTTATAATTATCCTATGTATGTGTGTGTGTGTGTGTGTGTGTATATATATATATATATATATATATATATATATATATATATATCCCACATTAATCTTGGAGACAACAGGGGGGGCATTAAAGTTCATTAAATAGGGAGTAAATCAGTCTCTCCTACACTTAGGGAAGATGAGGATGTACTGTTGTGAGGAAAGATTTGAGTCATGGAAATAGAGGATGAAACTATTGCAATAATCCAGGAATTGGGTGATTAGTGCCTGGTCAGTTGTGGTGGCATTGACAGGTTAAAGGGTCAATGAAATCAACAAATAAAACATTATAAAAAGATAGTATATGTGCTCTATTCTCTTACCCTTTTTGAAAATCTAGATATTTGGCCTTCCCAAAATGTTCTCTATGTATATTCTAGCTACGCCTTTATTTGCAAAAATATTACAAAACCACTTGAAATAATTCCATCCTCCAGAGAAGACCAGAAAGGATGATTGATTAAAATAAGCAAAATAACCCAACAATATATCTATCAAAGACAATAAGAAAGCACTGTATCAAGTTGAATTCAGGAATTCTAAGGAAAAATCATAATAATTTATGTTTTATTTTAATATATCCCAGGACAGCATAGAGATAATTAGGCAGAGTTTTGCTGGCACTGGGTACAGAATCTAGCTAAGAGGATGGTCCAGGAAACCTTCCAGTACAGGGAATACATTTGGCCCTGCTGTTGTATACTAAGCCAAGGAGCAGTTGTAGAACCAGCAGGGAAAAGATAGACACTGTACAGAGAATAGAAAGAGGAGTAGACTAGCAGCTTGATCAATGGAAGAACTTGTTCACAGTCTCATTGTATAGTTAACAGCATACCTGTACCTGTAGGCAGGATAACTGCTATTTTATACTAAGATAATGAGGGGTCACAAGCCTGAGCCTGTCTTTTGGAAAAAGGATTTAGCAGCTGTGTGTATGTGTCCCCAGAACAAAGTCCCTGATTGAACTCTAGCTTGATCTGAGAATCACAAATTAGTAAGCAGGGGCAAAAATTCAAATCAAAGGAAAACAAGTAGTTCATTATTCACAACACAAATAACTTTCAAGATAGGGGAAGGACCTGTAACTAGCTATTGTCTATTGCTCAGAATCCAACATTAACACAAAGATCCAAATCAAGAAATGGGGTGGAAAAATGAGCAAAGTACAAAAAAAAACAAAAAGAATTCAATGAAATGAATAGAATATTAGAAAACTTTGATATGATAGAACCTCTGGGGTGGGGGGGACTGGATGGGAATAGAAAGGAGTCAACCTTTTTCTCACCTGTACATGATATCTTCACAGAGGGCATGAAAAAGCTTGCAACCAAATGCAGAAAAGCATAAATATTAAACGTGTCCTTTTTCAGACTACAATGTAATAAATTATGTTTAATAGAGTGCCATGGAAACATTGGTTAAGAATTGGAAACTAAATAATCTAATCCTAAACAATGTCAGTCAAATATCAAATCACAGAACTAACTAATTGATTCAAATCAACAGAACCAACCATCAAAGAGAATGACAACAATGAGACAATTGTCAGAATTTGTGTGGTGCAGCCAATAGCAATACTTATGGGAAAATTAATATCTCTAAATGTGTATGTCAACAAAAGAGAGAAAGAACAGATGCAATGAATTAGACATGGAATTAGAGAAAGTAGAAAAATAATAAAATAAAATAAAATCCACAAATTAAACACCATAAGTGAACTTCAAAATGAAAGTTCAGATTGATAAAATTGAAAGTAAGAAAAGCATTGAACTAATTGTAAACTAGGAGCTAGAAAAAAATCAATAAATTATATAAAATATTGGTTAATTTTTTCAAAAAGTAAGAAAACCAAATTACTAGCATCGAAAATGAAAAGAATGAATGTACCACCAATGAAGTTGAAATTAAAGCAATTATTAGCATTTATTTTGTCCAATTATGTGTCAGTAAAACTGACAATCTAAGTAAAATGGAAGAGCATTTACAAAAAAATACAGATTTCCTAGAGGAATCAAAGAGGAAATAGAATATTTAAGCAACTCTATCTTAGAAAAATAAATTTAACAAGCTATGTAATTTTGAAATATTTAATGAAATAAATAAAAATAAATTTTAGAAAAGAAAATTACAATGGACTAAACAGAAGTCAGTGAATTCATTAGTAAATATGGAACATTAAAACAAAAACAAAATTTTGAAAAACAATAGGATATAATGTAAGGTTTCTGATATTAAAAACAACTAAGGTAGAAAAGAGATCAAAGAGACATCCTTTGAAAGAGATTGGAATAGCTAGAAGCCCCAAATCCAAATTTCCTTTAAAAAGAGAGAAAAAGAAGCCAGGATACCATATATAAGCAAATCATGAGAGAGAATTTCCCTGCTTTGTCAGAACCAGAATGTTAAATGAAAATAGAAAGACTAAATAATCTCTTGAAAGAAACCTCAAAATGAAGAGTTCCAAGAATATCATAATCCAAACAGAGCCTCCTGATCAAAGAAAGACAGAAAAAAATAATGCAAGAAGTATTAAAGGAGTGGTTCTAGTTCCCACAACCCACAGTCAGGATGACAAAAGATTTAGCAGCTATCACTATAAAGTAAGCTAAAAAAATAAACATTAATAAATTCTGAAAAGTGCAAAATGTAATAAATCCATATTAATTGTCAGAATTTCTATAATTTATGAAGAAAATTCAATTTTAAGAGATTGAAGGAGAAATCACATTTAATGTAATTATAGAAAATATAAAAATACTTGGGAATCATCTCCATGCTAAGATATACACCAGAACTAGAGTATGTGAATACAACTACCAAATGCCCTTTACACATCGAAAGACTACTCTAAATAATTAGAAAAAATTAATTGCTCATTAATTGCTTTGATGGAAAAAATACAGTTGGCTTTCTTTTTAAAAGGCTGAAGGTATTAAATTAGTATGCAAGATGAACTTTAAGACATTTTAGATTCAATTTATTATGACTCACTTGAAAATTGATAAATGAAAATGTTCACAGTTCTTTAGCTCATGGATGTAGATAAGTGTAGATAAGCTAGTCTATGCTGGACTGATGACATTTTATGTTTCAAGTCAGTTTACTAGGCTATTTTGTTCCAACCTAAATTTCAGTAAACATAGCTTTAGAATTGGCAGTATGCCTGATCTCTGTTACCAAAAATGCTATACTGTAATTTCATGTCAAATGTTGGTCATTAGTAATGTTGGACAAATTTCTCAGACTCACAAAATTGTATTTGGTTCCATGTAAGCCCAGAGCTTTTGTAATGGCCCCTGAAAACATATAACCTGATCCTTCTTGAATCTATATTTTGAGATTATATTGTTCAAAGTATTTACATTCTATAAGTTTATCATTCAGTTTTCAAAGCAATGCTTTTTCAATTTTTTTTCTTAGAGCTGCTATCTTAAAACCTCAAGGGCTCTGCTTTGAAAATATTCTAAACTTCCATGACTTGGTGAACTATTTAATTTTACCCAAACTATGTACAACCCTGGGCTTTTCTGGATATGCTTAGTTTGATAACATTGGGTGAGGTGTGACCTGAGAGGCCTGTGGAACATGTCTAGTTTGCCTAAGATGGAGGTCTTTGTGTCCTCTAGTCTCCTACAACTTGGGCAGGTGTAGCCTCTTTTCATTGGGCACCTACAGCATGAAAACCGGCAAGACTGAACAGGTCACTCTCTCTTTTCTGCCCCACTCCCCTACTGCTTTTTCCCGCTGATTCCAGAGGGTGAAGATCTCATGTCACCCCCACAGCATGTGTCATGAACTGAATCAATGAAAGGGTAATGACTTTTTTCCCCCTTTCTTTCTTTTTATCTTGCCTCTGAGTAATGGTCCCTGGGGTATTTGCTTAGATTCTGTGTTGTTTTTCCTCCTCAGTTTCAAGAGCCAGAAGTGATTTTCACTCAACCTGGGATTTGGGTAACCAGGATTGGAGGCTGGTTATTACAGCCAGCTAACCTAGCAATGAAGTCTAGAGAAGCCAGGTTGCTCTGGATTTGAGCCAGATGGGGTTATGCAAAAGGAACTTGAACTGTGCTGTATAGGAATCGAGCTAATTTGTTTGACTCTAATTCCCTTCCCCTCCCCAGATACTGAGGTGGTGAAAAGAATTAGTGTATGTGGTAGGGGGCAGGATTATGTCTCCCTTGTGTTGGGGAGGTAAGTTTGTATATTTGTGATTATACTTTTTTGAAGTAAATATTTCTGTATAAATTCTATTCTGACTGTTAGTGGTTAAATGGAACTGGGATACAGAAGACCACTCCCCTACAACTGAGGGAACAACGTCAGTAAGGGCTGAATACATTGGCAGAGAGCCTAGACACACCCCGAACTTCATTGAGTGACAGAAATCTTGAGGCTGGGTAAGTTTATAATTTACTTTACCTTCAGGCAGGGAGGACCAAAGCATCTTTTGTTACGTATTTCATGATTTTATAGATTTAAATTATATCCTCTTTTAGTCATTACCTACCTAGATGCATGGCAACTAGGAGGTGTAGTAGAAAGAGTACTGGGACTAGAGTAGGAAGATTCACCTTTGAGAGTTCAAATCTGTCTTCAGACACTTACTAGCTGTGTGACCCTAAGCAAGTCACTTGATTCTGTTTCAGTTCCTCATGTGTAAAATGAGCAGGGGAAGGAGATGGCAAACCACTCCAGTGTCTCTGCCAAGAAAACCCGGAATAGAGTCACAGAGAGTTGGTAAAAATTGAAAAAATGACTCAACACAACAACAACCTAGATGGATACCTCCTAATATCTTTAAAAGGCATATTCCTAGGCGCAAGCTCAGTTTAACTCTCCCAGTCTCCAGAAGTCTGGTCGGGAAAGGAGAGGAAGCCACGGGCAGGAGCCGAGCCTAGCTGGGACGCTCTGCGATAGGACTGCTCCTTTGCCTTTTGCGCCTGAGGCTGGGTTCGTGAGTTCCCCGATTTTTGGCAAATAGACATGGGACCCTTTCAGCAGTTAAAATAACAAGCCATTGCAATGATACTCAGTCAGAAGAACCCACAAAGCCTATTGGTCGTTATCCTGTTCCTTATAAATAGGAACTATCTTTTGATATAGTGGAGCTTATGGAAGACTTGGAAAAAAAGACTGGATTTCTACCCCAATGTATTTAAGGCGTTAGCAATTGACCAGGGGAATTCAGAGCATTTTTTGCTTACTACAATGCCGTTATCAACAAAGAAACAGGACATCTCAGCAAGGCTGATAAAGAACTCATCATTGTAGCTGCAAGTGCTAGTAATAGGTGCCCCTGCTTAGTGTAATTGCCCATAGTGCTCTACACGGAATATATTCCAAAAATGCTGTTCTGGCTGATCAGGTCATTGTTAATTGGAGAAAGGTTGACTTATCACCTGGAGAGTTGGCTATGCTAGAATTTGCTTTTGCTGTTAGTCGTGCCGAAGACATAACAGAAGAACACTTTAAAAAGCTGGAATTGCAGGGTTTTGATTGAGAAGATGCCTGGAACATAGCTTCTATTTCTGATTTCTTTTGCATGTTTAACCGTATTTCTCATTTTATTGACCTGATGAACAACGAAGAATTTTATTCATTGGGTAGAAAAAATGATCAAGATATGTAAGAGCATATCCACCACAGGCACAATAAAATGTGTATATTAATTTTATTTGTGCGAGTTATGGTATGCTTATTAATAAATTTTCCCTTAATATTTGGTTTATACACACAATGGGAAATAAACTAATTTACTATTCTACCTGGTGATACTGCTTTTGCTCAGTTCATCATAGTTAATGGTACTAGTTGAAACTTGATGAAATTTAGCACTTGTGTAAGCATTGATAATTCAGAAGGACTTTTACCCATCCAGGAGGCTAACTTCAGTGTTTCTATTACGGAAAAATGTTACCTTCATTTCCAGCTACCCCTTCCACTTTCCCCTTTCTATAACATTCCCTTATTAAAAACAATATTAAAAAAGAAAAATAACAGTCCAGCAACTGATACATTGAGTCTGACAGTATGTGCAACATTCCATATCTGCAATCTCCAACCTCTCCCATGAAGGAAGGGAGGTACATTTTCTGAACTCCTTCCTGGGGCTAAATTTGGATTGACAGTGCTGTCATAATGCGTATTATTTTGCTGATTCTGCTTCCTTCACTCATCAGTCTTCCTAGGTTTCTCCTAATTCATTTTTTTTGGTGATGCAGTAATAGTATTCTATTATGTTCATGTACTACATTATATTGAGCCATTTCCTAATGTGTTGGTACACTGTTACTTTTGAAGTAGAATTTATAGGGAAGGGAAGCAGAGATGAGACTCAGGGAAATTCTGAGAATTGATAACCAACTATATCAGATTAGCGATTTCAGTTTAAACCCTTAGGGTTTAAGACTTTGTCATTTTCCAACAGCTCTTTTGCTATTAGATGAAAAATGCAATGAAAAATGAAAAATACTTTTCAAAGTATAAACATGATTTGAAGCTAATTCTTTTCTGAAGTAGATTTAAGGACTTTCAAATGAAAGACATGTCAGTATGAGCAGACCCATTTTAGCATTTTATGACACCTCGTCCTGTTCCTTTTTTTTCTTAAACTTTTAAACAAGCACCTGATAGAGAGGTGTAGTCGGTACCTTCTTTCTCAGTTGACCAACCTCTAGTGACTTTTGCTAATGGATTGTGAAATCAGTTATTTGAATAGGATTTTAATCCATAAATAAATATTCTACTTTAAGGTTTAAATGAGGGTTGTCTGAGAGGCATAGGAGCTCTTATCATAGGCCAGTAAGTACCCTCTTAATGAAGTAAGAGCAGAAGAAATACAAAACTTAAAGCGATTTCTTGTATTCTTTCAAAATTTATTTTACAGGGGAATTGGTTTTGTATGCTTTTACTGTTTCTTCTTTACATTTGTATGGTTCTCTTTGACTATTTAAGGTGCTTTCATAGCCTTTATGTCGTTATAAGAATTATATGCAGCCTACATAGTATTTTCTCTATTCATGTCTTTTCTCAATATTTTCTGAATTAGTAAACAAATAATCAACTTTGAGAACTAAGATATATTAATGCTTGATTTGATTTGACTGTGAAAAGAGAATTAACTTGAGTCTGTGAACAAAATATCAAGCATGAGAGAATTGTTATGACTGTACCTCAAATACTGTACCTCATGAAATATAAAGTAAGGTTAATTTAATTTCACAAATAAAGTTAATTAAATTAAAAAAAGGCATATAACTGGAACAGCTAGGGCGCACATTGGATGGAGCACCAGACCTGGAATCAGGAAGACCTGAGTTCCAATCCAGCCTCAGACATTTGACACTTACTAGCTGTGTGACTCTGGGCAAGTTACTTAACTCTGATTGCCTCATGCAAAATACTCACACACACACACATATGTATATACGTGTATAGTATACACATGTATATACGTATGTGTGTGTGTGTGTGTGTGTATATATATATATATAAAACTTTAGAGTCATAAAGAACCTCGGAGATAATAATAAAGAATAGTATTTAAATGTTACTTTAATGTTGGCAAAGGGCTTTAGAAATATTTTCTCATTTAATCTTCACCACAACTCTGGAATGTAAGTGTATTACTATTTGTACTTTTTAAATGAGGAAATGAAGGTAGGCAGAGGTTAAGTGACTTGTACAAGGTCACCTTGTTACCAAGTATCTGATGCCAAATTTTAGTTGAAATCTTCCAAGTTCAGGCCCTGTGCTCTTTTGTACATTCCCATACATGATCCTTTACTATGTTTCAATTCAATTCAATAAACAATGTAGCATGTGCTGTGATTTGAAAAAAAATAAAGTGTTAAAAGCTTCTTCCCTCTAGGAACTTGCATGCTATTGGACTGATACTATTTTGTGGTCAGTCAGTCAATGAACATTTATTAAAAGTCTATTATGTTTCAGGAAATGTGGTAAGTGTAGCAGATTGTTAAACAAAAGAAGCAAAAGATAGTCTCCGCCCTCAAGGAACTTACAATCTAACAATCTAAGCAAACAAATATATTCAAATAAACTATATATAAGACAAGTAAGAAATAATTGAAAGAGGAAAGACTAGAATTAAGAAGGGTTGGAAAAAGTTCTCTTAAGAAAGTGTGATTTGAGTTTGGAATTTAAGGAAGTCAAGGAAGTCAGTAAGCAGAGATGAGGAAGGGAGAGCATTCCAGACATGGAGAAAAACCAGAGAAATTTCCTAGAGCTGAGAGATATAGTGTCTTGTTTGGGAAATAGCAAGGATTTCAGTGTCACTGAAAAAAATGTATGTGGTAGGTAGGAAGATGGCAGCAGGCTGGGAAGGTTAAGGAGAGGTTGATCATAAAGGGCTTTGAAACAAAATAGAGAATTTCACATTTGGTACTGGAAAAAATAGAGAGCCACTGGGGTTTATTGAAAAGGGGCATGACATGGTTTGACCTGCACTTTGAGACTGAGATGATGTTGTTGCCTTTCACAGTAATAGGGTAGTTAGGAGGATGGGAAGGTTTGGGGGAAAGATGATTAATTCAGTTGTGTACATGTCATAATTAGGATGTCTACTGGACATCCAGTTCAAGATTTCCAATAGGTAAAAGGAAAAGTGAGATGGAGATTCAGGAGAAAAGTTAGGCCAAAGTGGCAGATTTAAGAATAATCACTATAGAAATGGTAATTAAATCCATGAGAACTGATGAGATTATCAAGGAAGTAATACAGAGAAAGACAGGAAGAACACATAGGACAGAGTCCTGTCTGGGATTAAAGGGTATGACTTGGATGAAGATCTAGCAAAAGAAACTAAGAAGAAATGGTTTGATATGTAGAAGGAAAAACAAGAGAGTAGTATTCTGAAACCCTAGTGAGAAAAAAAGGTAGTATCAAAAGGTCAAGAAAAGTCAAGAAGAATAAGATTGAGAAAAGGCTATTGGGGGGCAGCTAGGTAGCACAGTGGATAGAGCACCAGCCCTGGATTCAGGAGGAACTGAGTTCACATCCAGCCTCAGACACATAACACTTCCTAGCTGTGTGACCCTGGGCAAGTCACTTAACCCTGTTGCCTAGCCAAAAAAAAAAAAAAAAAGAAAAGAAAAGAAAAGAAAAGAAAAAAAAAAAGAAAAAAAAAGATAAAAGGCCATTGGATTTGTCCATTAAGGTATCATTAGTAAATTGAGAGAGAGGAGCTTTCCGTCATTATTACACATACATGTGAGCCCTGTGCTATTTTGGTACACTAGGCTATAGTGTCATTTCAGGGTCATATATTTTTTTAAGGAAATGATCAGTATTGGTCCTTAGATGTCTTTTCTAGTGGATAACTTAGAGATGAAAGTCCATTACTTTTTTATTTCCTAAATTAATTTTTCTTTCCTTGACCATTCACATGGCATTATGAACTTTTTCTATTAACCTGTCCTTTTACTGCTCAGAAGACAATGATTCACTCTGGAAATGTAGGGATTTCACCATGTATTCCCTCTTGAGGATCAGTGGTAAGAATGTTTAAATAATACTTTTCTCAGCATTGGCAAAGACTTGCATTATTAATTTCCTCTTTGAGGAAAATGTCTATTTTTATTTTTTTCCTCATCTCAAAACCAGTTTTCTATCTATAAGCAAAAAAAAAATCCCCTAATCCTATTATCTGTAGAAGTATTTTTGCTTTTTATATATATATCTTGCAGTGGCTTCTGAGGAAGAATCTTTTTTTTAATTCATATTGATGATTTTAATTATATCCATAGGTTCCCTCTCTGTATCATTAAATTCTACCTCTAACATTAGTAAAACATGATTTCCATTTCAAATCCTGTGTCATGCTCCCAGATTGAATATATTTCCTTATGTGTTGAGTGAGTCCCATTAGAATTCTTGATTTTCCTTGCCTGGAAGAAAGGAAAAACTCAAAAGGCTTGTGGTTACCAGGGTCTTATATAGAATCCTTCTTGTTATATTGGAATGAATCCTACTGTTTAATTAATTTCATGTGAAGAGAGGAAAGGATTGTAGCTTATGAATGAATCACTTTGGAAAATGCATAAGTAACTGTGTTCAACTTCTTACAGTAGGCTTTTCCTGACACCACCCTTTTATTACTCCCTAAAAAAGAATAAAAAAGTATATTTTGGCTTTATATATATATATATATATATATACACACATATACATACATACATACATACATATATTATATATATATACATATATATATATATAATTGCCCCTCCTCAACATAAGTTTTTTTTTTAAGAATGGGGAAAATTTAATTTTTTTTTTGTTTTCATAGCATAGAGCCTTGTACACAGTAGGAAGTGAATAAAAAGCCATTCAGTTGAATTTAAATGAATTGGTTGGTTTAGCTTATTGTTATCTACTATGAATGTTATTTTCTCTGCATATAGTTTTTGCTTAGTGGAGACTAAATTTGGTTTCCTTGAAGCTGTAAACTCATATCTCTGGCAATTAGAGAAAAGTAAGCAATATACAGTCATTAACATCATTTAGAAATTTTGTCAGGCTTAGGTGTCAGATTGTATGGCCTTATCTATAAAAGTGAGAAAGTTTCTAAGAAGTCCAAACATTTCTTTTGTTACCAATGGGAAGTCCTAATTATTTCTCTAGGCAAAATTTTGCAAAAAAGAGATTAAGTCTAATGGATCCTTTCTGGAGTTTTGTTTCAAACTACTGATACTGGTAACAGGAGAATACAAAAAAAAATCATCAATACTTACATGCTCAGCCATCCAATGTTGTTAGTAATAATGAAATAAACTTTGTTACCTGGCAGATAGCAACTGCCACTTACATTGACTAAGGAGAAAACAGAGGAACTTTGACTTGCAATAACTGAGCAGTGAAGGATTTGTCTGTGCCAAGATAAAAGAGTGATTTCCATTCCATAATGATAACACTGTCTAAAGATATAACAATGAGCAGATATAGGCTGGCTGCAGACATGGTTCCTGTCAGATCTACTGAAGTCACTCAGAAAATATGGCAGTAATTGTAAGCCTAAGTACTAGCTGGAGAAGAGGATAAAAGACACTCCAGGTTTATCGAGTGGAAATGTTGTTTTTCTATGAGAGGTTGAATTCACACAGAGAATATTGCCCTATGGCCCCCTTAATATGGCAAGTAGTGTCTTGGTATCATTTGGCTGTGTACAATTCAAATATATAATTAATTTAATTTCAAGATTGGGTTCATCTCTTCAACAAGAAAAATAACTCAGATATTTGAAACATTGGTACAAGGGTATTATCCTATCACAAATGCATTTCAATTCTTTGTGTCCAGTAGATGCTATAAAGCCAGTAATATCAGAGTAAAACAGGGATTTTTAAATTTCATTTTTGCTTCATAGATCCTATTGGCAGTCTATTGAAGCCTATGGAACCTTCTCAGAAAAAAATGTATGAAATAAATACATTACAAAGTAAAGCAATTGTATTGAAATACAAGTATTACATATATATACATATGTATGTATACATACATACATACACACATATACATATATACATACATACATATATATATATATATATTTCACATGATCCAGATTAAGAAGCTGAACTGACAGTATATTGTTGAGGTCAATTAGTTGACAGTTATTTTTCTATTGGTGACAATTTTAGTATTTATTTGGAAGTATCATGAAAATACTTTAATGAACATTTTTATATAAGATAGCTCTCTAACTGATGAAACACTGAACCTTAATTTCCTTATTAGGTAAGGAGGGATAACAGTATAGTATCTTTTCCAGAAAGATGGTGCTAGGAAAGTGCTTCATAAACCATCGAGTGAGGTCTTTTTACAAGTCTTTTACCAGTCAACTCTATTCAGAAGACCAT
Source organism: Vombatus ursinus (assembly GCF_900497805.2). NCBI lineage: Eukaryota > Metazoa > Chordata > Mammalia > Diprotodontia > Vombatidae > Vombatus > Vombatus ursinus. Next base: position 7,847,403 of record NW_020954598.1, read on the forward strand.
GCTTTATTAAGTAGTAAGCTCTAAATTTATGATTTTGTGAGTCTAAGTGCAGAGATCTATTCATCTTAAAATTCTGTCTTAAAGGAAAAGAAAAAAAAATTGAAAATTTGAGGAGAATTTAATTATTTAAAAATAGTCTAAGATGTGAAAAACAAAATTAAATATATTTTAAACACTTTTAGAACTGATACTCCTTAGCTGACCACATAAAGTAAAAATAGTCAGATTTAATAATAGTAATAATTCCAACAAATATGACAGAAATAAAGGCATCAGCAGAAAGTAGTATATGTAATTATATATTTGAAAAACAGAAAATTTAATGAGATTTGATGTGAGTTTATAAAGCACCTAAATTCATAAAATAGAAAGTGGAAACTTTAAGACACAGAAACTCTCAAAAAAATTGAATCATCCATAAATGGACCTGGACAAGCAAAAGAAAAAATAAAGGCTATGAGTCAGATGGAATATAATTAATTCTAGCAAAATACTTAATATCTATAATGCAAAAAATGAAGAAACAAAAACAAAAAACAAAAACAAAACAACAAAACAACAACAACAAAAGAATTCTCAAAAAGAGAAACAAAAAGACTTTATCAAATTCTTTTTCTGTGAATCAAATAATCTTGATAGGAATGACAAAGCTGAAAATTATATTTATAGACATCTTACTATGAAATATTGATAAAACTCAAATACTACAGGCCAAAATAATTTGCTGAGACAAAGTTGAATTCCTAACAGGAAGGAGTCTGAAAAAAATTCATGGTGAAACATCATGTTCAATCATATAAACAACAAATAGAACAAAATACATATTAAGTAGAGGAAAAAAGCCTTTAACAACATCCATACTTATTTATGTAAAAGTATTTAAAAGCATAAGTAGGAAATAATAGTTGTTTTAAAAGTTCAACCATCTATGGAAAAAATCTAGAAGTCTTTCCAGCACAGACATAAAGTAAGGCTGTTGTCCATTTCATTATGGCAAATTCTAAAAATGGTACCTATAACAATTAGACAAGAGAACAAAATTAAATGTATAAAAGTCAGCAAAATAATCACAAATTATTATTATTTGAATATAAATAATGGAATATTGTGGGAAAAACAGAATAAGTTAAAAAAATCTAAATGACAAGACTGATATGTTCATCAAGGTAGCAAGATACAGGTTATATTAACAATATCATCAATTTTTTTTTCTAAGCAGGAATTACAAAAATTAAGAAAAAAGGGATAAACCCTTCAAAATAATCATGAAATGCATAAAATAACTGCTATTTAATCTATAAAATATTTATCATATAAATATCACTATAACATACCTTACATATATAAAATGGAAAAGATAATCAGAGAGATGCTAACTGTATATTGTTAGACCATTCCAGTATAAATAAAATTAAATTACTACCTAAGTTAGTCAAGATATTTAGTTTTATACATATATATGTATATGTGTATATTATGTATGCATGTATATATGTATATATATGTATACACACACACACATATACACACACACACACACACACTTAGCTAGATAAATTAATATAATTATATCTCTACCTATATTTGGGTGAGCAGCTAGTTTGCTCAGTGCAGAGATTACTGGACCTGGAGTTATGGAGATCTGAGTTCAAATTATAGGCTCAGATACTTACTAGTTGTGTGACTTTGGGCAAGTCATTTACTCTCTGTTTCCCTTAATCCACTGGAGAATGAAATGGCAATCCATTATAATAACTTTACTAAGAAAACCCCATGGACAATGTGGTTTGTGTAGTCACTAAGTCTTAGACCCAGACTGAATGAGTGAACAACAACAATAACTATATCTATATCAATATCTATAAATATGGAGATATGAATATGGATATGTATGTATGTATGTATGGGGGCATCTATATGTGTATGTATATACATAGAAATACATTTATAGATTGTGTGTGTGTGTATGTGTGTATGTGAAATCCATGGAATTAGAGGGTAGAATGTCATGAACAAGATTAAAAAACAGCAGGAAGACTCATAATAGACTCTTGGTAGGGCTATAAACTTGCTATTTCATAATGGATATAAATTTGTAATTATGTAAGAAAAGTTACTAACCTGTCCATACACTTTAACCCATCAATCTTACTACTGGACAAACAATTCAAGAATGTCAGAAAGATATAATTGCTCAATATATTCCAAAACAGTCAGAGTAACAATATTTGTTGTAAAGAAAAACTAGAAGTGAAGTAAATATCTATGGATAGGGGAATGGTAGGCCTGGGGGGAAGGTGTAAAAATGTAATGTATTACTTGACAGAGCCAAGATGACAGAGTAGAAACAGCCACCCAGTTAACCTTTCAGATAATTCTCCTCAAACAACTTTGAAATAATTCCTCATATCTAATTCTGGAGTGGAAGAGTCCACAAAAAGTTAGGGTAAGACATTTTTTCCAGCCCAAAATAACTTAGGAGTTTGACAGGATAGGTCTGTGACACCAGGTTGAGGGCAATCCTGGAGCCATAGCAGTAGTAGCAACAGATGTGAGCATTGGAGGTAGCCATAGAAGCAGTAGCAGCTTTGGGAACTGTTAGACAAAAATGGTAATGAAGTCTGAAAACTGGTCAGAAAGAGATTACAGAGAATCATTTGCTGGTACTAGGTGCAGAAGGGGTGCTGTTTGGCAACTCTATTGCCCATACACAGTTCTCAGCTATAAGGGAGTGTAGGCTTTAATAACATTTGAAGTCAGAGAGGTAAAAAGAGAGTAAGAAAAATAAACAAGGGGAAAGTACGATGGAAGAAAATACATAGTAATCACAAGCGTAAAAAAACACATCTTTTTTCTGATAAGGACCTCATTTCTCAAATATATGGAGAACTGAGTCAAATTTATAAGAATTCAAATCATTCCTGAATTAATAAATGGTCAAATGATATGAACAGGCAGTTTTCAGATGAAGTAATCCAAGCTACCTACAATCATACAAAAATGCTCTAAATCACCATTGATTAGAGAAAACAAATTAAAATAACTCTGAGGTACCATCCCACACCTATCAGATTGGCTAATATTACACAAAGGAAAATGTCAAATGTTGGAGGGGATGTGGGAAAAATCAAGACACTAATACATTGTTGGTAGAGTTGTGAACTGCTTTAACCATTCTGGAAAGCAACTTGGAACTCTTCCTAAAAGGCTAAAAAGCTAGGCATATCTTATGACCCAGCAATAAAACTACAAGGTCTGTATCCCAAAGAGATAAAAAAGGCAAAGGACATATATGTACAAAAATATAACAGCTCTTTTTATGGTGGCAAAGAATTGGAAATTGAGGTGATGGCCATTAATTGGGGAATGGCTGAATGAGTTGTGGCATACTATTATGATGGAATATTATTGTGTTAGAAGAAATGAAGAGTGAGGTGCTTTCAGAAAAACATGAAAAGACTTACATGAACTGATGAAAAGTGAAATGAACAGATCCAGGAGAACGTTATACACAGTAAGAGCAATATTGGATGATAACCAACTGAGTGATTTAGCTATTTTCAGCCATGCAATGCTCCAAGAGAATTCCAAGGAATCACATAAGATTTAGTAGCTTCCACTTTAAACAAGTGGAAGGCTTAGAATATGATATTCTTGAAGGAAAAGGAATTAAGATTACAAACAAAAATAACCTATACAGCATAATGGAATATAATTTCTCAGGAGGGAAAAATGGATATTTAATGAAATAGAAAACTTTCAATCAAGCATCCCTGATGAAAAGAGAGTTGAATAGAAAATTTAACATTCAAACATAAAACTCAACAGAAGCATAAGAAAATAAACATGAAAGGGAAATCATAAGGGACTCATTAAGAGGAAATGGTTTACATTTCTATATGGGAAGATGATATTCTAACCATTAACGCATTTATCTTTATTAAGGCACTTATAAAGAGTCTACATAGACAGAGTGTGTGAACGTGAGTTGATTTTTTTTGGATGAGCTCAAAAAATGTAGGGATGAGAAATAGAGTTACACTGGGAGTAGAAGGAAGAGAGAAGAAGGATGGGGAAAATTTTCTCACTTAAAAGAGGCATGCAAGGAAGAACTTTACAATGGAGGGGGAAAATGAAGGAGAGTGGTTGGAGGCCAATGCTTAAAATTAATTTTAATAATAATTTGGTCAAAGCGGGAAATATATGCATATGCACACACAAAAATATATACAAATATACATACAAAACACATATTTATATATATACATATACATATACATACACACTTTCAGTTGGATATGGAAAATCTATCTTATCCAACAGGGAAATAGAAAGAAAAGGCAATAAGAATATTTGTAGGGAGCATGAGAAAAGGGAGGGTGGATTAAGGGAGGCAATGGTTAGAAGCAAAATGCACTTTTAAGGAGGAACAGGGTAAAAAGAGAGCAAAGGATAAACAGGAAGAAACTTGATAGAGGAAAATACATAGTTAATAATTATAAGTTTAAATGTGAATAAGACCTATTCACCAATAAAATGGAAGCAAATAACAGAATGTACTGCAAATCAGAATCCAATAACATATTGTTTACAATAAAACACTGAAACAGAAATATATGCACACAGTTAAAATAAAGAGATGGAGCAAAATATGTTAAGCTTCAGCTGAAGTTTTAAACAACAACAACAGTGAAACAAAAAGCAAGTATATCAATCATGTTCTCAGACAAGGCAAAAGCAAAAAGTAATCTAATTAAAATGATTATAAAGGAAACTACATTTTGCTAAAAGTACCATAGATAATGAGGTAAAATCTAAAAAAAAAATTACAACAAATTTCTCTGATAATGTCCTTATTCTTAAATATATAGGGAACTGAGTCAAATTTATAAAGTTAAGATCTAAGATAAATGGTTAAAAGGTAGTTTTCAGAAAAAAAAATCAAAGCTATTTGTAGTAATAAGAAAAAATGCTCAAAATCTCTATTGATTAGAGAAAGCAAATTAAAAAAAAACTTTGATATATTGCTTTGCACCTAACAGAAATAACAAATGCTAGAAGGGATATGGGAAAATAGATACATTGATAAAGTGTTGATGGAATTGGGAACCAGTGTAAGCATTCTGCAAAACAATTTGGAACTATGCCCAAAAGACTATGAACTGTGCACACCCTTTGACCTAGCAATACCACTACTAGGTCTGTGTCTGAAAGAGATAAAAACAAGGCAAAATGATCTGTTTACACAAAAATATTTATAGGAGCTCTTTTTGTGATGCAAATAATTGAAAACTGAAAGGATGTCCATCAATTGTGAAATGACCAAACAAGCTGTGTGCTATGATTTTGATAAACTACTAATGTGATATAAGATACATCAAACAGGATGATTTTAGAAAAATCTTAGAAGACCTATATGAACTGATGCAAAGTGAAGTGAGCAGAACAAGGAGATCATTGTGCACAGTAATAGCAATATTGTAATGATGATCAACTGTGAAAGACTTAACTACTCTGATCAATACAATGATCAGTACAAAGATTCAAGACAATTCCTAAGGATTCATGATGAAAAATGCTATCCTCCTCCAGATGGAACTGGTGAACTTTGTGTGTAAATCAAAGCATATTTTTTTCTCTTTATTTTTCTAGTGTGCTTTGCAGCATGGCTAACATGGAAATATGTTTTGTATTATTTCACATGTATAATTGATATGCTGTTGCTTGCCTTTTCAGTGTGTGGGAAAGGACTGAAAAGACAGAGAGAATTTGGAACTTTTTTTTTAAAAGAATGTTAAAATAAGTAATAAAGTTTTTTTTTAAAAAAAATGTAACGGGTGATACCATTTTATAAGAAGAAATGATTATGGTGAATATACTTGACCAATGGGAGTCCAGTCCCTTAAGTAAGCAGAGAAGGCCTTATGTGGTTTCAACTCATGTGAGACTTCTGCAAAAGCAGAATGGAAGGTCCTGATCAATTATTTCATGAATATTCCAGGTTGGATTATTATATATTGCCAGAAAATGTAATTGGTTACAGAGCTAGAACTATGCATACAAAAGAACAAAATGCATATACAAAAGATAGTAAGGGAAAACTCACTCCTCCCTCCCTAAACACACATACATACCTGATGATCAAAGAAAAGACTACTGTATGCCTCTGGGTAGAGATAGAAATATAACCCCAGATGCCTACTCTCCCCTACCCTAGAAAATATGAAATCATGTATTTAATGAGTGTCTGTTTTCTGCCTCTATTCTGATTCATTTTTATTTTTTATAATGCATAATATTTTATTTTGCCTAATTATATATTAAAACAATTTTTAACATTTGTTTTTTTTAAAGTTTAGGTTATAATTTCTATCCCTTTCTCCCTCCCTCATTTCCCTTCCTCCTCCCTGAGATGGTAAGCAATCAGGCACTTTGACTTTAGTTGAATCAGTGTGGGAGATGTCACAGACTAAATCTAGAATCTTGTAAGTTTCAAAAGGTTAGAAGAGCCACTGAAGGTATATGAAGTAAAATCAATACCAGAGTTGGTTGTCAGCCAAGCCTGGTGAGAAGCACAGTGCTGAGGAGATGAAGCAAGCTCAACAATGGATTAATCTGCGACGTGAAATGTCATGTAATGTAACATGGGAGTGACATGTCAAAATGATTATTATGAATTTAGAAGTTAACTTTCTGGGTGAATGTTTTGAAGTAACAACTATAACTTTGGTTCTCCTCTTCCCTGGTACCTGGTTCAGAAAGGATGTTTTCTATTTAGATTCTTGCTATATATTTATGTTATACATTCCTTTGTAAAAGGATGTCAATGTGTTACTTGATTCTGAGGAGAAGTCAAAGGGTAAAATAAATAAATCATTTATTAATTGGATCTGTTATACTGAGAAGATATTAACTAGCAATGGATAATTGATATTGGAGGGACTTACTTGAAAGGGGATTCAAGTTGATAGCAATAGGTAAATCTCAATGACCCTTGAAAGTACCCCTAGCATATGGAAGGGTAGATGTAATCAGCAACATGAAATTGGATTGTCTAATTTATGGCTGATAAAGTCCAAAGCTTCTCTAAAATAAGATCATAGGTTTAGATTTGAAAGGAACTTAGAGGTCATTAATTCCAACCCCCTCATTTTATAGATGAGTAAGTTAAGATTTGAAGTGTTGAGGTAACTTACTCATGATCCTGAAGTAGTAAATATCCCAAGGGAATATTTTAACCTAAGCCTTCCTGGATTCCAAGTCAAACATTCTATCCATTACAACACATGGGATCCAGATTACTATGTCAAACTGTTTAAGAATTCTTGCTGAATGAAAAGAGCAGAATCAAGATAATGACATAAAGAGTGACTAATGAAATGTAAATAAAGGGCATATAAAAGGAGACGGAATTCTAAGTAACTGAAAAACCAATTAAACTTCTAAAAATCAGATGATGTACAAACAACAACAAGAACAACAAAATCTGAATATAAAAATCTACTGTGGTGACAGGGAAGCTCAAGACACAAACTCAGAAGACAATGAAGTCAAAACAGCTACAAATAATCCTCAAAGGAAAATGTGAATTGGACACAAACCTAACAAGAATTCCTGGAAGAGATGAAAAAATTATTTTCAAAATCAGAGTGGTAGAAGAAAATTAGTAAAAACAAATGAAAGCAAAGGAAGAAAAACATTAAAAGACAATTAACAATTCAGTAAAAAAGGCACAGAAATACTGAAGAAAATGACATCTTAAAAACAGAATTGGCCAAATGGAAACAGAAAAACAAAAGTTCACTGAAGAAAATAATCCTTAAAACTTTAGATTTGATATTCAAACATAAGACTCTAGAGAAACATAAAGTAAACATAAAATAGAAATCATAAGAGACTCAATAAAGTTAAACTGTTCAGCTTTCTACATGGGGAGCTGATTGTTTTCTAAGAATTTTATCATTATTAGGATAGTTAGAAGAATTCAACATAGAAAGAGGGTGTGGGAGTGAACTAATTATAGTGTTATGATGTAAAAAAAAGATATAGATGAGAAAGAGAGATGCTCTGGGAGAAGGGAGAAGGGAAAAGGGAAGAAGAATAATGAGAAAAATTATCTCATATGAATGAGATGAACAAGGAAGAGCTTGTACAGTGAAGGGAAAGTGGGGATGGGGAAAGTTTGAAGCTTACTAAAATCTAAATTGGTTGAAAAAGAAAAAAAAACAAATACATACTCAATTAGTAATAGAAATCTGTCTTAGTCAAAAGAGAAGTAGGAGGGGAAGTGAACAAAGGAAAGGGAGATTCATAAAAAGGTCAGATAAAAGAGGGTAGTGATCAGAAGCAAAACAGAATTTGGAGGTAGTAGAGGATAAAAAGAGAGAATGATAAATGGAAGAAAATAGGATGGAGTAAAACCCACAGTTGGTATGCATGGGAATGGAATAAATTCAAATAAAATGGAATTGGAGAGCAGAATGGATTAGAAACCAGAATCCAATACGTTGCTTATAAGAAACATACTTGAAAGAAAGAGACACAGAGTTAAACTAAAGACCTGGAGCAGATTCTACTACACCTCAGCTGAACTTACAAAGGAAGGGACAGCAATCATGATCTCAGATAAAGCAAAAGAAAAATAGACCAAGTTAAAAGAAATAAGTAAGGAAACTAAATCTTCTGAAAAGGAAGAACAGACAATGAAGTAATATCATTACTAAATACATATGCAATAAATGGCAGAGCATTCAATTCTTAAAGGAAAAAGTAAATGAATTACAGAAACAGCAAAACTAGTAGGAGATCTCAAAATTCTCCTCTCAAAGCTAGACAAATCTAACCATAAAATAAATAAGTAAAAAAGCAAAGAACATAAGTAGATTGTTAGAAAACTTATGTCTCATAGACCTTTAGAGAAAACTAAATGAGAATAGAAAAGATTTCATCTTTTTCTCAGCCATATGTGACACTTTCATGAATACAGACTATGTATTAGGCCTTAAAAAGCTCAAAGTCAAGTGCAGAAAAGCAAAAATACTAACTGCACCCTTTTAGGCCATAATGCAATAATACTACAATTAACAAAAGGCCATGGAAACATAAATTAAAAGCTTATTGGAAATTAAATAATCTAACCCTAAGGAATAAGTTGGATCAAAGTCCATACAATTGAAACAATTGATTACTTCATCAAAGAGAATGACAACAATGAGACAACATGCAAAATTTGTGGAATACAGCCATAGTAGTACCTAGGGGAAATTTATATATATAACTGATTATTCAGTGCCATACCAATCAAAGTATCAATGAATTATTTTACAAAGCAAGAAAAAATACTAACAAAATTAATCTGGAAGAACAAAAGGCCAGGTATATGAAGGCAATAAATTAAAAAAAATGTGAATGAAGGTGGTCTAGCAGTTTCAGATTCCAAGCAATATTACAACGTAATCTGGTATTGGCTAAGAATTAGAGTGGTGGATTAAAGAAATAGATTAGGTAAACAATGCACAGTAAAAAAAATTACTATAGTAATTAAGTGTTTGAGAAATCCAAAGATTCAAGCTTTGGGAGGGAAATCTCATGATCTGAAAAGAAATGCTGAGAAAACAAAAAAGAAGCTTGGCAAAAACCAGGCACACACCAACATTTAATACTGTGTACCAAGATAAGATCAAAGTAGATAAATGATTTTAGACAGAAAAGGTGATATCAAGAGTAAATTAGGGTACCATGGGAAAAAATGTACCAGTCATATGTATGGACAAAAAAGAATTTATACCCAAACAATAGAGTGGATTATAGGAAGAAAAAATAGATTATTTTGATTGTATGACATTTAAAAGCTTTTGCACAAAGTAAACTAATGCAGCCAAATTTAGAAGTTAAAGAGAATAATGGAAAAAGTAATTGCAACACATTTCTCAGATAAAGGCCTCATTTTGCAAATATGTAGGGAATTGTACCAATTTTATAAAAAAAGAGCCATCCCCTAATTTGTAAATGGTCAAAGATATGAGCAGGGTTTTCAGAAGAAAAAAATCAAAGCTATCAACAGTTACATGAAAAAATGCTCTAAAGAAATTCTGATTAAAGAAATGAAAATGAAAACAACTCTGGGATACCACCTCATACTTATCAGATTGACTAATTTGATTAAAAAAATGACAAATGGTGGAGGGGATGTGGAAAAGATTAGATACTTTATTATTGGTGGAGTTATGAACCAGTATAGCCATTCTGGAGATCAATTTGGAAGTATGTCCAAAGGTCTATAATACTCTGCATATCCTTTGACCCAGTAATAGAACTACAAGGTCTATATTCCAATGAATTCCAAAAAAAGGGAAAAGGACATATTTGTTCAAAATATTTATATTAGTACTTTTCTGGTGGCAAGGAATTGGGAATTGAGGCAAAATTGAGGGGATGCCCATCAGTTAAGGAGTGGCTGAATGAATTGTGCTATATAATTGTGATGAGAATCTATTGTGCTATAAGAAATGATAAGTACTAATTCATCTGGAAGAACAAAAGGTCAAGAATATCAAGGGAATTAATGAAAAAAAAATGTAAAGGAAGGTAGCTTCACCATACCAGATCTAAAACTATACTATGAAATGGTAAACATCGAAACTATTTGGTACTGGCTAAGAAATATAGTAGTGGGTTGGTGTAATACATTAGGTACACAAGACACAGTAGTCAATGACTATAGAGATCTACTGTTTGAAAAACCAAAAGAATCCAGCCTTTGGGACAAGAACTCACTTTTTGACAAAAACTTCTGGGAAAACTAGAAAACTGTAAGAGAGAAACTAGGTATAGACCAACATCTTACATCATATACCAAGATAAGACCAAAATGTGTACATGATTTAGACATAAAGGGCAATACCATAAGCAGATTAGGAGAACAAGGAATGGTGTACCTGTCAAATCTATAGAGAAGGAAAGAATTTATTAGACAACAAGAGATAGAGAATATTATTAAATGCAAAATGAATAATTTTGATTACATTAAATTAAAATGTTTTTGCACAAATAAATCCAATGCAACCAAGATTAGAAGGAAAACAGAAAGATGGGAAACAATTTTTATTGCCAGTGTTTCTGATAAAGGATTCATTTCCAAAATATATAGAGAACTGAGTCAAATTTCTAAGAATACAAGTAATTTCCCAAATGATAAATGGTCAAAGGATATGAACATACAGTTTTCAGATGAAATGAATTAAAGCTATCTATAGTCAAATGAAAAAATGCTCTAAATCACTATTAATTAGAAAAATGCTAATTAAAATAACTCTGAGGTGCCATCTCACACATATCCAATTGGTTAATATGACAAAAATGGAAAATGAATAAATGTTGGAGAAGATGTGGAAAAATTGGAACTCTAGTGCATTGTTGGTGTTGTGAGCTTATCCAACCATTCTAGAAAGCAGTTTGGAAGTATGCCCAAAGGGACATGAAACTGTGGTTACTGTTTGATCCAGCAATACCACTATTAGGTTGGTATCCCAAAGAGATCATAAAAAAGGGGGAAAGGACCGACATGCAGTAACATTTAAAGCAGCTCTTTTTGTGGTGACAAAGAATTGGACATTGAAAGGATGTCCATCAATTGGGGAATGGTTGAACAAGTTGTAGTATATGAATATAATAGAACATTATTGTGACATAAAAAGTGATGGAGAGGTGGATTTCAGAAAAGCCTGGAAAGAATTACATGAACTGATGCTGAGTGAAGTGAGCAGAACCAGGAGAATATTGTGAACAGTAACAACAATAGGATAAATTATCTCACATAAAACAGACAAGAAAAAGCATTTACAGTGGAGGAGAAGTGGGGGAAGGTGAGAGGAAATGAGTGAATCTTATTCCCATCAGATTTGGCTTAAGGAGGGAATAACATACACTCTCAATTGGGAATGGAAATCTATCTTACCGTATAGGAAAATAGGCAGGAAGAGGTATAAGAAAGGGGGGAATGATAGAAGGGAGGGCAGACTGGGGAAAGGCATAATCAGAAGCAAATACTTTTGAGGAGGGACAGTGTCAAAGGAGAGGCTAGAATAAATGGGGGGGTGGGATAGGATGAAGGGAAATGTAGTTAGTTTCACAACATGACTATTATGGATGTGTTTTGCATGACTATACATGTATAACCTGTATCAAGTTGCTTGCCTTCTCAATGAGGTTGTGTGGGGAGGGAGGAAGGGAGAGAATTTGGAACTGAAAGTTTTAGAAACAAATGTTAAAATATGTTGTTACATGCAACTGGGAAATAAGATATACAGGCAATGGGGTATAGAAATCTATCTTGCCCTACAGGAGAACAGAAAGGGAAGGGAACAAGAGAAGAGGGGTGATAGAAAGGAGGGCAGATTAGGGGAAGGAGTATTCAGAATGTATGCTGTCTTGGCATGGGGAAAGAGGAAGTATGGGGAGAAAATTTGGAACTCAAAATCTTGTGGACATGAATGTTGAAAACTAAAACTAAATAAATTAATAAATGAAAAAAAGAAGGAAGAAAGAAAGAAAAGGAGAGAAGTAGAGGGAAGAAGTAAAAATTAATTAAGATTAAGAGCTTATTATGTGACAGACACTGTGCTAAGTGCTGGGGATACAAATACAAAAAAGACATCCCTGACTTCAAAAAACTTACATTCTATTAGGGAAAACAATAGATTAAAGGGAGCTGAGCTGTCCTGAACCTTCCTCAAAATGGAGGTTCAGGAGAAACTAAAAAATTGGAGAAGTGAGGTAGGTCTTCAAAAGAACATGCCAGGGTAAACAAGTTCCAGATATGTTAGGCTATACCAAGGAAAGAAGGCCTCAGGAGCTGAAGGAAGTTTTAGGATGAATAAGCAGTAAAGAAAGCATCAATCCAAAGTCCAAAAATGTAGGTATAGGAGCAAAATAAGCAAAAATGAAAAGAATCCATTTACATATTGGATTTCTGTGTCAAAGTGACAATTATCTTGTCTCTTAGTTAAATATAGAATGATGCTACTTTAGGAGAAATCATTTTAATCTTTAATGCATAACACTTTAACAACAACAACCAATTCATGTTTGTTTAGAAGAATGAGCTCAAGTGTAAATCTGCATGATATAAAATCATAACTATTATTTCAAACTGTTCTAGAGTTTTAGTTCACATCTCTGCATCAGGAAGAATCACAAGGCAGTATCCTGAAGTGCCATATTGTGCTTACATTCAAAAGACCTTGGTTTTAATTCTACATCTATTACTTTTCTCCCCTGCATAATCTGAGTGAATGACAAGTAAAGTCAAGGAGTATATATTATGGTGTTTAATATTATCAGGGAATTGTACCAAGTACTGGTAATAGAAAGAATGATAAAAACAGTTCTGGTCCTCTAAGGGTTTCCATTGTAATGTGAAAACCAACTTGTTAATAACTACACAGCTATATGTAAGATATATTGGAAAAGATTTCAGAAGTAAGATGCTACCACTGAAGGGGACCAGGAAAGGCTTCTTGCAGAAGGCAGAATGTGACTAATGACTTCAGGAAATCCAGAGAAGTCAAGAGGGAGAGATGGAGAAGAAAAATCTTCTAGAAATGGGGGATACCAAGTGAAAAGGCTTAAACCCCTTGAGTCTTAATTCTGCCATCCAAAAACAAAACAAAACAGGATTGTTGAACAAAAATACATTTTCCTGCTTTGTTATATGATCCCAAATTGGAATACAATTGTATTTCTTCTGTAATATAGTTGTTCCCTACACCCAAGGGTAGGGAAATGAAGGGGAAGGGATAGGGATAGGGAGAGAAGAGAAGTGAAGAGGATGGAAAAGAAGAAGAAAGAGGAAGAAAGAGAAGGGGAAGAAAAGAATATTTATTAAGTACTGCAGATCACAATATTCAGTTAAGCATGAATCCCCTCCCTACATAGCATCTTCAATTTTATGTGTGAATAGTCCAATGAAATAGTCCAATAGTTCAACAAAAAGTTAAAGAATACATCCTAGAGAAGCCAGAAGTAGGGCTTTCTTGCTTTTTTTGCTTGCTTGCTTGTTTTTTCTTTCTTTCTTTCTTTCTTTCTTTCTTTCTTTCTTTCTTTCTTT
>NW_020954598.1:7861519-7907397 GCF_900497805.2 Vombatus ursinus
CTTTCTTTCTTTCTTTCTTTCTTTCTTTCTTTCTTTCTTTCTTTCTTCCTTCCTTCCTTCCTTCCTTTCTTTCTTTCTTTCTTTTTACACTTTAATTTTGTTGTTGTTGTTGAAATTCAATAGGTTTCCAAGATAATGAAAAAATTGTGTGAGGGTAATGTCAGTAGTATTCGAAATTTAATTATAGCCTTTTTAGGCAAGGTGGTTCACTTATTTGTTTATTTATTTGTTTATTTATTTATTTATTTATTTATTTATTTTTGTTTGTTGAATTGATCACACTTGGTCAAATTGTTGAGGGTTAGGGGTTCAAGGCTGCTGGGACTCCAAAATCAGAACACGGGAGTCTTGCCCAAAAGAATTCAACCCAAGCCTTCTTTCAAACAAACAAATAGGACCCAAATTCTTTTGGGGTAAGGGGCGAAGGTCTTGGCTTCTGAAACTGCTTCCTGCTGGCAAGGGGCATAGAGCTGTCCCCACCTCAAGGGGGTCCCAAAGAGGAGGTTGACTGGAACCAAGCACAAGCTGCATCCAGGCAAACATGGGGGACATTGGCTGGTACCTGCTATTTGCTAACAACTATGGGTGAATGGCCTGTAGTCTGGAAGACACAAATCTGACAGAAAAGACTGCAGGGCCCAGATATGACAGGATAAAACATCCTTAGCTCTGTTTGGATTTAGATAATCCAGTTTTCCAACCATGCAATATCAAATCCACTTCATAGCCTCAGTAATAGCCAGGTGGGTAACATTCCTTTTCAAAGGAACATAATGGGGAAACTGAACAGGAGGATCTCATCTTAGACTGAGGCTAAAATTGTCCTCTCAGCTTTTCCCAATGCTGACTTCCCACCAGTATCATATTCTCTGAGTAGCTTGTGGCATTTCTCTCAGATGGTAGATTATTGATTATTGATGGATTATTATGATCCATCAGAGAACTCAAAATAAAATCCTATGTGCTTTTACCTCACACAGCAAGTTTCATTAATCACAGCTTAGTAAAAACTTTTCCAGGATTTACATTTCAAACTTAAATTTGTCCTGGTGTAAAAAGCCAACCATTAGAGATTTCTATACACTTGCAACTTCTCAGCAATCCATATATATCCCAAACAAGCTTTTTGGCTAGTTTACACATTAAAACAATAATCAACAATACCCAAGTTATTTTAGTGGTAACCAAATTATGAAAAGTTGCTTGACATAACTGATACAAAAAGTTTACCAATTTGAAACTTGAAACAAAGCCATTACCGATCAGGTGACTTCAGTTTTGTTAAATGCATTTCCAAATTATCATCATTAACAGTTAAAACTACAAATTTAAAAGAGCATGCCTACCCAAGTTACAAAGCTAGCTTCATTACCTTGAACAGGATGTGCTAAACCTGGGTTATGCTACCAGGCAAAGGTTGCCCTAGGGCTCAAGGTCATTACCATGGGGGCCCATCTGTAGCTGCTGCCTTGGTGCTTTGAAAGCAACCCCAACTGCAGAGCAAGAAAGGAGGGGAAGGGGAGGCTTACATACCTTCCAGTCTTGGCTGGAGAAGAACTTGGGGTTAAGCAGTTTCCCTGTATGGGCCACCAAAATGTTGAGGTTTAGGGGTGCTGAGACCCCAAAATCAGAACACATGGATCCTGCCCAAAAGAATTTGACCCTAGCCTTATTTCAGCCAAAGACAAGGTTTATTAGAACATTTGTCATATTGGGCAGACTCTTAAGGAGTCTGAACATCAATGAGTTAGTGGCTAGATTATAAGAATCTGAGCAGGGGCTAGATTTTAAGAATCTGAGCTGAAGTAGGGCTTTCTTCAGCTCCCTTAATTACTCCTAATCATAACTCTGCATAAACATTATGATCTTATGCAAAGGGCAATACAATGATGGTGTAGCTGCAGGGGGATGAGGTAGTAAGGGACAGAGAGTAAATAAGGAGCATGGAGATAGAGATTCCTGTTGTCGCATTGTAGTGTTGATGATAATGACGATGATATGTGCTTTTACATTATGATTTAAAGTTTTGATTTTCATATGTTATCTAGTTTAAGGTTCACATAAACCTATGAAATAGGGATTGTAGATATTGTTATCATCTCACTTTTACAGATGAGGAAACTGAAGCTCAAAGATGTTAAGTGATTTAAGAATAGTCATTCAGATAACCAGAGGCAGGATTTGAACCCAGGTTTTCCTGACTTTAAGTGCAGCTTGTAATCCATGTCATACTATTCCTACAAAGAAATTCACCTGTTTCCCCAAGGCAAAAGATAAAACCCAAAGTAAAGCTTTTTAAGAGATATCTTACAGATTCAGACATCTTGACTGTACAACATAAGTTTCATCTGAATATAACTTATTTTTAATATTATTTTTTCAATTAATAAATATTTATTTTCTTCCTCCATTTAGATATGTGACATAGATACACAAAATCACATGATAAATAAATCAGAAAAATAACAAAGAAATTGCTTATCTGATTTTAACTTTAAAAAGGCAATATGATGAATTACTGTAGGCTTTCCTAGTTTGACTTCAACTTTTTTTCTCTCACTGTGAATATTATTCTTGAAACTTAGACACTTCTCATCAGTGTTCTTAAACCAAGATAAAAAAAAAATTGTGAGCTCAGATTCAGCTACCTCAGACAAGAGCATCTCACCCTACCCTGTTTGTGACTTTTATTATGTCTGCAAGTTTCTTTTCAGACACAAATTTATACATCTGGGATAATTTTATAGCTGGCAAATATTGATCCTCATAGGCCTCAGATAAATGAGCACATTTTTATAGCATTTCACAATTTACAAAATTGTTGTTTTTTTGCAATGATCCTGTGAGGAAGGTAGCAAAAAGACATATTCACCATTATATGTGAGGAAACAGAGGCTCGAAGTTTAAATGACTTATGAAGTCATTTCAACATAACTTTCATAGCCATATTTTGGACTTAAGATCTCCTTATTTCACAGTTTTAGGGTCAGTAATATTTTTTTCCCACTATAACAATGGCATCTCAAATATGATAGGTAGATAGAAAGAGAGATATATACATAGAGAGAGAATATATGTATGTATAAATATATATAGAGAGACATTTTATGTAGATGCATACATTTGTATATGTATATTTTATATATACACATATATTTATACACATGTTTGTGTGAATGAATATATACATATATGAATAAATGTACATGTAGGTATAAATATACATATGTTCTCTTATACATGTATTATAGATGTATGTAGCTATGTGTATATATACACATATCTGTATACATATATAATTGTTATTACTTCTGTTATCCTTACACTAAACCTGATTTTTGCCACTTTACAAATTCTATCATTGATGCTCATTCTGGTGTCTGGGACCCAAGAAAAGGGGGGAAAACATCTTGCTTTTCTTTTATGCAATAGTCCTATGATCATATCACAATGAATTTTCCCCAGGCCATACATTTCCCAATTCCTTCAACCAATTATCATGTGACTTGAACACAAGACCCTTCATTATCTTGGCTGTTTTCTTCTGGATGTTTTCAAACTTGAGAAGATCCTATCTAAAATGTGCCATGTGGAATTGAACAGAGTGCTCCAGAAAAAGTCTGGCTACCATAACTGATGAATTATATGTATCTATAGTTTTATCTATCTGTCTGTCTATCTATCTATCTATCTATCTATCTATCTATCTATCTATCTATCTATCTATCTAACTTATACTTATAACAATTAAATCATGCTCCATTAAATAAATATACAAATACATGTAGGGCATTATTTTACTGAATACTCTAAAACAATAAGCATCTGCTACAAGAAGATCAATTCCATATTTCAAAATTTAATTGTCAAAGTTAATTACATGTACAGAATTTGAAGATATTTTATGATATTTAGGTTAGTTTAGGGTTGATAAATACAATTTCTTTTGAGGTAGGAATCTTTGAAAATCTGTGAATCTTAATCAAGAGTTAAGTATTAGAAGGTTTAGCTAATTTAAAAAACAAAATTATTCCATGAAAGGCAGTGTCTATGTCACTTACATTCACCACAATCAGACCCACCAGCTGCTGCTCATGGGTAATATGGTAACATGCCAGCCAAGGTTTGATTGTGATATAAGTTGCCATTGGGGAGGTTGTGTAATGATTCCTGCCCTTTTCTGCCTATTGCTTTAAAATCAAGAAAGATTAAAACTTTTCTCATTCAAAGCTGGTATCTTTCTTAACAGGATTTTGAGAAGCAAGTAAGAGAAGTAAAGGAAAAACTGAGAATGATGGAAAAAAATCATGAAAAACAAGCCAACAGCTTGCTAAAGGAGACCCAAAAAAGTGCTGAAGAAAATAACACCTTAAAAAAATTGCTTAAGCCAAATGGCAAAAGAGGTCCATAAAGCCAATGAGGAGAAAAAGGCCCTAAAAACCAACATTGGCCAAATGGAAAAGGAAGTCCAAAAGCTTACTGAAGAAAATACTTCCTTAAAATTTGGAATGAAACAATTGGAAGCTAGTGACTTTATCAGAAATCAAGACATTGTAAAACAAATACAAATGAATGAAAAAAATAGAACAGAATGTGAAATATCTCATTGGAAAAACAACTGACATGGAAAATAGATACAGGAGAGAGAACTTAAAAATTATTGGACTATCTGAAAGCCATCATCAAAAAAAGAGCCTAGACATCATCTTTCAAGAAATTATCAAGGAAAACTGTCCTGATATTTTAGAAACAGAGGGGAAAATAGAAATTGAAAGAATATACCAATCACCTCCTGAAAGAGATCCCCAAAGGAAAACTCCTAGGAATATTGTAGCCAAATTCCAGAGTTCTCAGGTCAAGGAGAAAATAGTACAAGCAGCCAGAAAGAAACAATTCAAGTATTGTGGAAATACAATCAGGATAACACAAGGTTTAACAGCTTTTACATTAAGGGACTGCAGGGCTTGGAATAGAATATTCTGGAGGTCAATGGAGATAGGATTGCAACCAAGAATCACCTACTCAGCAAAACTGAGTATAATTCTTCAGAGTAAAAAATGGTCATTCAGTGAAATAGAGGACTTTCAAGCATTCTTGATGAAAAGACCAGAGCTGAATAGAAAATTTGACTTTCAGATACAAGACTCAAGTGAATCATAGAAGAGGTAAACAGGAAAGAGAAATCATAAGAGACTTATTAAGATTGAACTGTTTGCATTCCTGCATGGAAAAATGATATTTGTAACTCATGAGTCATATGTCATGATCAGGGTAGTGGGAGGGAAAATTATATGCATGTATATAGATAGATAGATAGATAAATAGATAGATAGATAGATAGATAGATAGATAGATAGATAGAGGGCATAGAGTGAGTTGAAGATGAAGGGGTGATATCTGGAAAATAAAATTAAGGGGTGAGAGAAGATTATGCTGGGAGAAGGAGAAAGGGAGAGGTAGAAGAGGGTAAATTATCTCACATGAAACAGACAAGAAAAGGCTTTTGCAGTGGAGGGGACATGGGGGAAGGTGAGAGGGAATGAGTGAATCTTATTCTCGTAGGATTTGACTTAAGGAGAGAATAACATACATAATTGGGTATGGAAATCTATCTTACACTACAGAAAAATAAAGGGGGAAGTGGACAAGAGAGCAGGGGGATGATAGAGGGGAGGACAGATTGAGGGAGGGGATAATCAGAAGCAAACACTTCTGAGGAGGGACAGGGTCAAAAAAGAGAATAGAATAAATGGGGGAAGAATAGGATGAAGGGAAATATGCTTAGTTTTTCACAACATGACTACTGTGGAAGTGTTTTTTCATGACCACACCTGTATAACCTGTATCGGAGTTGCTTGCCTTTTCAGTGAGTGTGGGTGGGGAGGAAGGAAGGGAGAAAATTTGCAATCCAAAGTTTTAAAAACACATGTTAAAAAAAATTGTTTTCACATGCAACTGGGAAATAAGAAATACAGGAAATGTGGTGTTGACATATATCCTGCCCTACATGAAAATAGAAGGGGTAGGAGATAAGAGAAGGTGGGGAGAGATAAAAGGGAGGGCAAATTAGAGGAAGAGGTATACAGAATGCATGCCATCTTGGGGTGGGGAGAGGGATGACATGGGGAAAAAATTTGGAACTCAGAATCTTGATGAAGTGAATGTTGAAAACTAAAAGTAAATAAATTAAAAAGAAAAAAAAGAAAAAAAGTTTTCAAACTTGCATAGGGTATATGCCAACCATATTGAATTTGTTTCAACTAAGCAACATCATAAAAAAATACTAGGCAATATTTTTTCTAGAGCAGAATTTCTTAACTTCTGGTCTATGAACTATTTAATATATGTATGTGTGTATATACATGTATAGTTGATAAATGTGTTTCAATAAAATTGTTTTTATAATCTAGTGTATTTTATTTTATACATTTAAACATAACAAAATCACCAACAATGATGACTAGTTCATATGTATTAACTTAAGATATGCCAAGCATTTTATAATTTTTTATAACCTTTGGTCCTCACAACAACCTATAATGTTGATATTTCTATTGCATTCATTGTTTTGCAAATGAGGAAACTAAGGCTGTTAAAGGTCATACTATTATCCACATTTTAAAAATTAAGAAATTCAAACTGAGAATGTTTAAGTAACTCGCCTAGAGTCAAATGGCTAGTAAGTGGCAGAGGCAGGATATGAGCTGAGATCTTGATTCCAAGACCAGCACTATTATTAATAGTCCTAATAGTCGCCATCATTCTGAGGAGTTTGTAGACTACACCAGATCATCAAACAATTAATTCTATGACACATTAAAAAAAACACACAATACAATGTAGTGAGAAGTAGGAAAAACATGATTTAGATAATGCTGCTAAGTGTAGAAATGGAATAATGAGTTTACTAATCACCTTGATTTGCTTGAGCTACCTTATTATCCAGGGGAGGTTGAAATAACCTGGGAATCAAAATCAGCCAATCAGGAAGCAGAAAGAATGTTGCCCACGTTTAACATACCAGTGATCTTTTGTGATGTTCATAGTGTGAACCCTGAACACCTCTGTTGTGCCAGCAACCACAGGGCCAGCTTAAACTGTTCATACTGGCCCCAAGTGGAGAGAACTTGCACAAAGATCCTGGTTCTGGGTACTCTATATTCCTTCTATTCTCCTGTCTCCCTTTTTTTTTTGTAAAACCATATAAACCACTCTCTAAATCTTCAATCTTTGGAGCAACAGATTAGGTTCTTCTGTTCTCCATTTGTGTGCTGTATTCACCAATAAACTCTTGCATGTTTTGCTCTTGAATTGTGCCTCCATTACCTCTATTCAGGAGGATGATATACCCCAGTTAATCCATTAGCCAATTAATTGTAAGTATTAACTGTATGGACAGGGGCAAATACTTTGCCTGTTGTTATTGTTATTGTTTTTGTTATTGGTATTATTATTATTATTATTATTATTATTATTATTATTCCTTAACATACTGAAAAGTAGCAGCAGACATACACATATTAGCTAGGGAACTGGTTTTAGAGACAGGAAGACTAGAGTTCAAAATCTGATTCTGATGCTTGGTAGGCTGAGTTACCCTGGATAAATCATTTAACCTCTCTGGGGTTCCAGATAACATTCTAAGATTTTAAGTTACATAGGAAGGCCTTAGAAAAATAAAGCCTTCTAGTTAAAAACAAAACTAAGCTCAGAGAGAGTGAAGAATCATTTATTTATGGTTCTTGTGAGAGAACCAGGCACATCTCTTGGAAGAGATTGCGCTGATTATAGAAGCGAGAAAGTTTTATACTGTTAGAACACCATGACTCCTCCCTTCCAGGTCCAGATTGGTCCATTCCTTTCCAGGTTAAAAATCTTACACACCCACCCATCCCATGTCCCCTTGACATGCCCCCCCCAATCCCTCATCATCCAAAAGCCTGTGCCCTTTGTCCTACTTAGGGCTAGTTAAAACCAGTTCTGCCCTCTAGAACTTTGGGGTCTATTAAAAGATTAGGGCCCTTCTCATTGGCTTGCCCTTTCAAGGTTTTGAAAGCTTATTAAAACAATATAAGTTCTTTGCTGATGTTGTAAGATGTCAAAGGTTATCTTAAATTGTGGGTGCGTGATACCTTATCCGTTACAGGAGCTACTGAAATGCATACAGAAAAGGAAGTTTTCACACAGAGGGTTCTTCATCCTGATGAAATAACAGATCTAGACTTTAAACGAAGACATAAACAAAGATGGCAGTATATGAAAGATTGAAATCCCATCCATCCCCCAAAATAATAATAACACTTTAAAGAATATACAGGACATCCCCAAAAGCTTGAAGTTTAAAACTGCACTAAAATTTCTGGGCCATTTTGTATTTTTTTCCTAATACTAACTAGCTATTTTGCTATGTCTTTAAAGACAGTCTAAAGTCCAAATTCAATCCCCCAATAATGCCTAATACAACATTCTTCTGGGAGCAACCCTTATAAAATGCTTAACTTCAGTTTTTAGTGTAGCATAATGCTTTGTTTAAGACTGTCATCGTGCCCAACATCATTAGATTCATTGCCAATGTGAGCATCACTGCCTGCTATTTCCTGCGGGAAACTCATGTTTACAAATTGCTACAATTTAAGTTGAAATAATTCACACTGAAACACCGCAAAGTCAGGGAAAGACATAATCAACTATAAACATGACATAAGCTACAAGAAAGTAAAACAAAAATTCTGCCAAGTTCTAGAACCCTTAAGGCTGAGTTCCAACATGGCATGGGGCAGACTGAGTGTGCCTTAGAGGCAGAACTAGGGGAGGCTCCCATTGTGAGATGGTAGCTGGAACTAACAGAGAATGAAAGAATCTGGTGTCCTCCACAAATTTATCTAACTGACAAAAATACATAAAAGTCAATCCAACCCAATAGAACAATCATCAAGTAAATGACTAGTAAGGCACTGGATGAAACACTAGGAATCATGAGAAAATGATATGTCCCTGTCTTCAAGGAGCTTATGTTTGACTTGATTTTCAAACATAGATGTTTTAATTATCTGTTTATTAGTTTTATTGGTTATATGTTCATAAGTGTATCAACATATTCCCCCAAGATTATTTCTCAAAATTAGAATGTGTTTTTTTTTATGGAAATTTCTTGGAAACTCATGGAAGTCCCATAAAGGATAACATTCTATCAAACATGTATGTTTAAAAATGATTATGAAGAATTGAGAGAATCATGGAAATAATCACAGGGAAATAAGTAGAATCATTAAAACAATATTCTCCAAGGCCATAAGACATAAAATAAATACAAAAATGAAACTGAATAGCTTATAATACTGCCAACCAACTGCCATATACAAAGCAGGCAAGTCATTCCAGCCAATGCAGGAAGGTATACTGAAGGAGAGATAAGAGGCAGCATGTACCAGTCAAGTCAGACCACTACCACCAACACTTCGACTATGATCTCCCATCAGAACTTAATGGAAGGAATCTAGGACCCTGAGCCCATGAGTTTGGGGGATAGCAGTGCCTCAGACATCAATCACCAGAACTTCTACTCCAGTCCCACAGTGGCCCATTTTTTTCATCGTCAGCAGTAACAGCTGTTCATCAACCATCACCGATAATCAGAGAAATAAAGTCCTGGGAGTGTCAGCACTTCCCTACTGTCCTCCCCTAGGATTAGTCCTGCTTCTAGTCCCTCCCTAACAGGTAGTATTCAGTGATGTAACTCTTGTGGAGAAGTGGCTAGACATCTCTACCAATTACCAAACAAATGCCACAGGTAGGACAGGCAAGGCAAACCGTCACTACCAGATAGACCACCATCTATCCCAATATCCTGCTGGAGAAAGCCCAGGATGCTCAATACAAAAGACCTACCATCAGCCATCAGCCTGAGAAGCAAACCCTTGTGGTGATGGAACCTGGCAACTGTTCTTTCAGGTACTATAGGCACAGCTGCCAAAGACCCAGGAAGAAAAGAAAAGTTCTTATCATCACAGTCCTTGGCACTGTCAAATATTTCAATATGAGAAATAGAGATAATTTCATCTGCAGAAAAAAATATGAAAGAAGTTTTACCATTTGTTTTGCTGCTGTTCACTAAGGTCCATGGATCTTTTCCATCTAATGTGCAACTAAAACCTTCCATATGTGTCATCTTCCTCATTAGAATGTAAGCTCCCTGAGAGTAGGAACTATCTTACATATTTTTGTTCCCAGCAATTAGCTCAGAGTTTTGCTTATAGTAAGTACTTCATTCTTGTATTCTTTAATTTGTTCTTTCATTCATGGGATTATAATAGCCAAACTGTTGTAAAAGAGACAAAAAAGAAGTCTTCCCCCCCAATTCTTTTGGGAGGGGTGAAGATATTGGTTTGGAATACTACAGATTATATTATGTTCAGTTGATTTGTTGGTTAGTGGTGTTGGTAATTTATTTTCCTCTTTTTTTCTAATTCTACTTTATAAGAGATGGCTCCTTTGGAATTGGGAAGGAAAAGGGGAAAAGATGAATATGGAAATGGAGATAAAACAAAAACAAAAAATATAAATAATTTTTTTAAAAAAGTAAGTTCATTTTGAAAGCAAAAAGTATTATATGTCCTTCATATAGTAGGTGATCTATAGCTGTATCTTGACAAACTTAGATAAACTATTCTATTCCTTTCAGGTTATAACCAATTTGTTTGTTGAAAGAGTTGTGTTCTTCCATTGTAAAACTATTCATCTCTTTTGCTTTGAAACATTTTAAGAAGTCTAGTAAACTTACAGTTTTCTTTGTATGTTGATTCAATTCCAAAACTCAGTGTGCAATCCAATACTAGGTGGTCTAGTTCAAAGGAAGAAATCTTATAAAACTTTTTATTTTTTCTTCAGTAATATGAGTCAAATCTCAATATACCTCTCATATTTAAAGTGGTATGGCATTTGCATTTGTTGTGTCAGGTTTTCTGGGGGAATTATGCTTTCTCACAAAAAAAATCTTTGAAATATCAAGGTAAGACAGATTCAGCCTAGGATTAAATAGACTGAAAAACTATCCTTTAGGGATTAAAAAAAAAAGATAAAGTTTACACTAAAATTTGCATGGTTTGTGACTGAGGCTGGAAATTTTCCTAGTCTTTTCATGCCATAATATCATCTTCCCTTAATCATCTCTGAGCCATCTTCAGGAGCATGTAGGTGGAATCTCTCTCTCTCTCTCTCTCTCTCTCTCTCTCTCTGTCTCTCTCTCTCTCCAGTTAGCTAACTTCACAAGGGAAGATTGTTCAGAATAACCTGGACCACAGCTGTCACCTCTCTTCTCAAGGATCTATGCTCCAGCAGGGCTCAGGAGTGACTGGTAGCCTGGGTTACTTCAACTCTCAAGTCAACTGAGAGGTACTACTTGGACAGGGTTGCTCTGTCATGCTGTCATGCATAGCAAGTCAACAGCAGGCAATAAGAAACCCTGCACAAAGTCTGAAGAGCACTTCTGAGTGGTAAACAACCCCTGGAGAGGGCAAGGGGGATGAATTAGAGCCAGTCATGCAAAGTATGTTAAGGTCAGTGATTTGAGGCAAAGTTGCCAGGCTGTGTCATCTGAACAGCTGAATTCTCTAAACTGGAATGGCAAAAACTTCACTGGGGAATACATCAAATAATTTCTTGAATGTTTAGGTAATACAATAACACCAATGGAGGATTTCTTCCTGGCAATAGCAGTTAACTTCCACTGAAGAGACACAGAGTAATAATAGCATCTATCTCAAAAGATTATTGGGAAGATCAAATGATATAATAAATTTCTAAAGGGCTTTGTAAACATGAATATCCTAAGGTGTCAGCTACTAATGGTGTCACTGATCACCTATATTTTTTAATGCAAAGACTCACTGTAAATCTGTGTTCATAAATCATGCCATGAGATTTTTCCTAATACAGGATGATGTTATAGCCTTACACCAGCAAGTAAACTGATGTGAAGTGTATGTTTTGTTTCATTTTGTTTTGTCTTTCCCAAATGGAAGAAGGGACTGAAAAATGATGGGAGGCAGAAGGTAAAAGGGATGGGTAAAACCTGGGAATGCTGGAACTCCAAAAAAAGAAGAGGGATTCAGGGATGGAGATTATAGAACACTTCAAACCATGCATAGTATTTTTTTAGTTGATTTGCCACAAGAAGATCAACCTTTCTGTTGTTTGTTGAGCAAGAATCGATGATACCCTTCAAAGGTACTAAGTAGGCAAGGTGCTTCCTTTGTCCATCCCAGCAGTGTTAGACTGAGTAATGAGACAAGGGCTGTTGTGTGATTTCAGAGATCCTATTTCCTCTCACTCTCCTGCCTCATTGTTTCCTGGCAAGCTGTCTTTGCTTACCCTTAGAAGTTTCTTGCTCTTTTTGTCTTGCTAATTTGGTATCTACAAGGGTACTTACAGAGTGTTTAGGCCAAACCCTTCATATTACAGATGAGAAACTCAGGCCTACAGAGGAGAAGTGACTGGCCTGAGGTTACATGACAGTAAGTGGCATAGCCAAAATTTACAGCCTTGGTTCTTTAACTCCCGATCTAGCTCCCTTTCTATTCTATGGGATTGCCTGCTAATGTTTAGTGCCCCCTTGTGCAGGCCAGTAAATACCAGGTTATGAACATTTTGAATTTTATCTCAGAAGTAATAATGAGCCATTTAGGAGGACTTTTGAGACAAGTGCCTAGATGCATGCAAATAAGTGTAAGAAGTAAGGAGAGATCAAATAGGTTGGGGAAAAAATGAAAGCACGATCCAATAGTATTATGAATATCACAAAAGAAAATAACATTCAGGAAAAAGGAAAGAAACGGTCAACAGTAGTAACAGTGCAAAATATTCAAGGAGAAGGTAGAAGGTGGAGAAAAACAAGCCCTCAGATTCAGTATTAGTAACTTTAAAAAATACTTTCAGTCAGTAGAGTAGTGGGGACTGAAATCAAAATGAGAAATGAGTGTGTGTTGATGAGGTAAAGACAGGAAATGTAGTCTTCTCTTTCTAAAAGTTGCTAAAAGCAAATTTAAGAGAAATAGGACCAAAGCTTGAGGGGACAGCAGGGTCAACTGCAAATTATAATGAAATACAAATTAAGGATGATTAACATGGTTGAATGTAAAAAGCACTGGATGTGGAATTAGGAAGCTGGGCTTTGGATCCCAGTTTAACAATCATCTAGCTGAGTCATCTAATTTTCTATTCTGTTCATGTCCTTAGGCTTCAATTTCTTCATCTGTAAAATGAAATGATTGGATTGGTTGATACCTAAGGCCCATTCTAGCTCCAACATTCTGAAATTTAATGACTTCATCCCAGGGAAAAGTATGATGGCTGGTTGAGTGTGTGAGTATGTATTTTCTAAAACAATTCTAAATTTAACTCATAAAATTATGGAATTTCTGGAGTTGGAAGAGACAATGAAATTCACTCAGCTACATTTTTAATCTCTGTAAGAATTAGAACAGAAATAATTGAATCCTCTTGAAATCAGTGGAAACCTCAGATCAGTCTAATATAAAATTGAATTCACAAACTTTTTTTTTAAACTGATAAATGGCAAGTGGGAGTTATAGTTGAGTTTTGAACTCTGTAGAATTGGTACCAATATGTTTTACTTTCACTCGAAGTCTTTTTCCTCTAAAATTTTTTTTCAGATATAGAATTTATGAATAATGCTACAGATCAAAATATAATTTAGATATTTTCCACAGAAAACAAATGTCTTATTTCCTCTTTTTCATGATTTAAATTCCATTGTAAGTTTCACCTCTGTCATCCTCCTTGACTCCTATGACCATTTTTGAGGTGTTACAGCACCTCACTTCTATGTCATCTAAAAGTATGTTGTTTTGTGTTGTTCCCATCCCTTTGGGTTAAAGACATGGTAAATAAAATGCTGTACTCAAAATCAGAAAGAATTAGGTTAAAATCCTGCCTCTTGGCTTTACCAGGTACATGACTATGGGCAAGTCATTTGATGTCTCTGAGTCTCAATTTTTCTTAGTTGTGGAATAGGAAGATTAATTTCTATAATATCTCCCTCACAAGGAAAATCTTTACCTCACAGGAGATGTTTTGGTGAAGTCCTTCACAGAATTTCAAGAATATATAAATGTCAACTATTATTATATTGTTCTCTACAACTAGATTTGCAAGAATCTTATTCCATTTTATATTATCATATGCATGAAAGTAATTCAATACATATATGTGTTGCTGATGATAATAAATACCTTAGTGTTAACATGAATTACATATAGATCTAGAAGGTCATTTGTTTTAAAAGGGACTTGTCTCTATTAAATCCTGGGTACTGAACTCTATGATTTCATTGCTCTAAGAAAGTTCCCAATTGAAGAATCTTCTGCCAGTACAGATTGACACCTTCTATATAGTTTGTGATATGAGAGATTTTCTAGACGTAAAATTCTATGAGGTTTCTGAAATTTTCACAATAGGCCTTAGGTCTATTCCCTAAAGGTATAAGATATAAATGAATCCTTCCTTCACACAATAGATTTTCAAATACTTATAATATATTGATCATGTCTCTCATTTTTAAAAATTTCTCTGTTAAATATATCTAGTTCCTTCAAATATTTTTCATATGGCATATAAAGAACTTGTATAACAAGGGCAGCTAGGTCACACAGTGGTTAGAGTATTGAGCCTGGAAGAGTAATTTCAATGCAACCTCAGACACTTATTAATTGTGTGAACCTGGACGAATCACTTAACCTATGTTTACCTCAGTTTCCTCAACTATAAAATGGGGATAATAACAGCACTTACCTCACACTATTGTTGTGAGGAGCAAATTGATAATATTTATAAAATAATTTAGCACAATTCCTTGCATATAATACGTGCTATGTAAATATTAATTCCCATCCGCCCTCCTTTTCTTCCCTTCCAAAACTAGTACTATTCTGGTTTTTGTTCTGATTGTACTCCAATTAGTCAATTTGCTTCTAAAACTAAGGGACCTGAATCTGAATATAAAGGACCTGAAACTGAGCACAATGATCTAGATGTTACAAAAAATCTAAAATGCATAACTGTCTTCAAAGATACCATATTTCTGCTAATGCAATCTAAGTTTGAATTAGTTTGAATGTTTTTTTATAATTATATTAGTACATTTATTAATATTGAGCCAGAACCAGCAAATATTTTTCATCAGAATTGTTCTTAATCTATATTTCTTCCATGGTGGAGTGATGACATTGACTTTTAAAAATATATATTTTAGGACTTTATGTTTTATCCTTATTAAAAAGTTAATTTCTGCCCATTATCCTACTTTATGAAGGTCTTTTTTTAACCTTTTAATTCTGTTAACCAGTGAAATAGTCATTACTCTCAGATTTCTGTAATCTGTAGATATGATAATTATATGCACATACACTGTGTGTATGTGACACACAGACAGACCAACAGAGAAAGGCAGAGACAGAGAGTATAAAGAATTTACTATCTGTTCCCTCATACATAGCACTTCATTTCTCATATCTATGCTTTTGCATAGGACATACCTTGATGCATGGAAAGCACTTATCTCATACATGTTCCTTGTAGCATTCTTTACTTTTATCCAGACTCTGCTCAAGCAATATTTCTAAATAATAATAATGACGTTTATGTAGTGCTTAGTATATGCCAGGAATTGTACTAAGTACTTTCCAATTATTATCACATTTGATCCTCACAACAACCATGCAAGATAGGTGCTATTATTACCTCCATTTTATAGTTGAGGAAACTGAGGATTCAGTGAAACCTTCATGAAAGAAGTGGTATTTAAAGTGAGTCTTAAAGAGTGAGTATGATTTCTCATAGTAGAAGTGATATGGGGAAAGGCATAGAGGAAAGTATAACAAAGGCATGAATCTGGGAAAAAAATGAGATTTTTTTTTTTAGAAACAAAAAAATTTAATTATGTTTGAATGGAGATTACATAATGAGGAAAAGTGGAAGAACGTTGGGAATTTAAGTTGGAACATGATAGAGGTATGTGAATTCTAAGAAATATGAACACATGGATGTCAATGATGATTCTTGAACAAGGTATTGACATGTTAAGAAATGGAAATTAGAGAGATTTAACTGACAATATAGTATAAAGTAAATGTGGGAATGACACTGAATGTCAGAAGACCAAATGGTTAGTGCATTGTTATAATATACTATGGGAGGGGTTATGAGCTCTTGGATTAGGGTGGGATCAATAAAAATGGAAATGATTGCCTAGATGAAAGAATGAATTCAGAAGTAAAATCAACAGGAATTGATCACTGATGTGATGTGGACCAGGGAGTTAGGAAAGAGAAGAATAAAAAAAAAACACACACACACAAAAAGACCGACATGAACCAAAAAAAAAAATCATGAATTATTGACATTAAGATCAGTTGATTGGAGGCATATTGATGTACTTAATAGAAATTAGTAAATTATAAAGAGGAATGGTGTGTTATCTAAGAGGAAGGGATATTGAATGGGGCTGCTGGCACATCACCTCTAATAAAGCCATCCAGCTGGCAATGTAGATCTGGGCCCAGAGGAAATTTCCACTTATGTATTGGGGAATAGCTATGGAGCACTTTAGAGAAAGTAAACACATTTTGTAAAATGCATCAGGATAAAGAGGACCAGGATTGCCAAGTGAATGTTATTGTGATTTCACTGAGCAAGTCAAGACTAAATATATTGTTCATTATCTTTGCATTATTTTCTTTTAAAGATTCTTTTCTTCCCCGCCCTACCCCCCCCATATTCTCCACAGAGAAAGAAACAAAACCAAAAGCCCTGTTACACACATATACACCCAAGCAAAATTAATTCCCACATTGGCCATATGCAAACACACACACATACACACACATGCATGCATGTAAGTATATACATACATATATACACATGCATACATACATACACAAATTTGCATGTGAATGTGCATTTAAATCTGCACTCTGAAACCATTAGTTCCCTATTAGTAGGTGAGTAGCCTGTTTCTCTTGAGTCCTCTGGAATCATGTTTGTTATTATGATAATCTGAGCTCCAAAGTCTTCCAAATATGATTGTCTTTAAATATTATTCTTACTGTATAATTTTTTCCCTGCTCATTTCAATGTACATTAGTTCAAACAAGTCTTCCCAGGTTTCTCTGAAACCATCCTCTTCATCATTTCTTTTAGCACAATCACCACATTCATATACCATAACTTGTTTAGTCATTCTTCATTTGGTAGGCATCCCATGAGTTTCTCATTCTTTACCACTGCAAACAGAGCTGCTATATACTTTTGGGCAAATAGTATTTTTTTTTTCCTTTTTAAAAATCCTTTTAGGGCATAAACCTAGTGGTGGTATCCCTGGGTCAAAGGGTATGCATAATTTATTAACTTTTGGGGAAGAATTCTAATTCTTTTTCCATAATGACATACATTATCTTTAGGAATGAATCAATGGTTATGGATGATAATCTGGTGGGAAATACACTGTAATGTATTCACAGTAACCAGGCAAAGTGGCCAGTTAATTTGGAATGTGGCTTGAGGAACACTAATGAGAAATAAAACTGGTGAGAGAAGGTATCAGGTTAAAATCCTGGCATGTGGTCTTCATTGTAAAGTAAAAGTAGGCTACAATTCCTATCAAGACAGTGAATATGTTTAAATATAATTCAACAAATCATCTAAGTATTACATTTAGTGAGGAATTTGTTTTGTCACAAGAACAAGAGAGAAGTAGTGCCTATTGTTATGTTAAAAATTTGTATGTAATATGTGTATGTATGTATGTGTGTAACCTGTATCACAGTACACACATATATATGTGTGTGTTTATAAACATACATGCATGAGTGTACATGTATCATATATGTGTATATATATTATATGAAATGGATGATTATGTGAGGGAGAAAAGAAATAGGGATTTTGCAATCTATAATAAGATTTCATTAAGGAAAAAATAAAAACACGAGACCAGAAAAGCACAAAAAGAAAACAATTCTTTCACAAACCACATTAAAAGGGATGATACCAAAATCAATAGAACAAAGGATCAAAGAATATGAAAATATATCAGGTTCACTGTGGATGGAAATCAAGAATAAGGGAGACACAGAAGAGTAGTTAAGGAAACAGTGCCTGAGAAGAATCAGGCCCCTTGGAGTAAAAATGAACCAAGAAAAGGAGTTCATGAATTCAAATGAATTAAATTTTAAAAAATATTTTAAATAAATAAAATTATATAATGTGTCTAAAAACAAACTTGATGTAAAAGTTAATATAAGAATGACTAGGACTAGAGATTCATCTTACATGATTATTAAAGAATAAATGCAACAAAAATTTTCTATGAGAAATAAAACCTGACTTTGGCATTCTTCACATGGATCTCTAGGAAAAAAACTGGTGGGGTTGACATTTAATAGGAAAATTATAAATGTTCAAATTTAAGGCTTGTGTTGGATAACACATAACCACAATAATCATAACTTTGAATTGTAGGGGGAGAGGAGTGCACAAAATGCTTTATATACATTATCTCATTTAATTTCCATAAAGATCCTGTCAAGTAGGATCACAAATAATAGGACAGTAGAGGGAAATTTGTATGGGACTTCAGAAGCCATTTAGTTTAAATAGTAGGCATTCTCTTAACTCCTTACATTTGCCTGTTGCATATTCTCTTCCCAGATTTCCACCTTTTTCTCTAGATCCTGGAATCAAGTCAACAGCACCACTGATTCTGTAAGGGGTGGTTCAATTCACTGTCCTATATATCAAATTCACTTAGCAGCTTTGTGACTCTACCATCTTAATACACACGTATAATTTATAGATATAGAAACATATTATGTGTGTATACATAGACATATATGTTTAAGTGAGTTAAGAAAATATTCCTAAACGACCATTTCTCCTTCCATGTGTAAAACAAGAAATATAATTTTAAAGTGCTCCAAATATTAATATTTAGATTCAGTCAGGAAGTATATAGAATTGAAAGGCATGTATTTAATTCCAATGGATAACTTTCAAAATATATAAACAAAAAAATTACAGTCTATTAATATCCATATAAAAGAAAGTTGACAAACACTAATAATTACACAAATGAAAATCAAAACAACCCTAAAGCTTTACTCACACCAATTAAATTGGAAAAGATGACAAACAATGGAAAGAACTGCTTCAAATTTAAAAAAGAAAACTATATGAATGGGATGGAATAATGTGACTATTACATTCTAAGAAATTATTCATGTGATGCCATCAGAGAGACACAGGAAGATGTATCAATTGACACAGAGTGAGGTAAGCAAAAAAAAGAGCATAATGTGATATCAATAAAAAAAAAACACTAAAAGACAGTCAATTCGAGTAATTATGAGGATCTGTAGAACAGATGATGAAATACATTTCCCTCATCCTAGTATAGAGCCACGATATGGGAATTTAATGTTGCATTTGTTGTACAACATAGTCATTTTGTCTCTCTTTTTTAAACTAATAGTCTGTTACAGGAGAGAGACAAGTAGTTAAAGACTTATTAAAAATGGCTCTTGTATAAAAAGCAAAATGAAAGTGAAAAAAAAAAAAACTATGCCCACACTTCCATCAGCTCTGTTAAGAGCACTCTTCTGGTAAGAAATGTTGAGGTACACGCCTTTTGTGCAGTAATACTTTGGCTCCTTAAAGTGAACTCGGACCTTAGTGGAGTCTAGAGAAGGAAGAGAAATGATTTTGTTTAAGGAAATATGTTCATGGACATTTGGAAATTTTTATTTCATTACAAACATGAGAGTATATACATACATACATATATACACATACATATGTACATACACATATATACATACATACATATACACATACATACATACACATATACATATATACATACACACATATACATATATACATATATCTACATATATCTACATATATATGTATATACATACATATACATACATACATACATACACACACACACACACACACACACACACACACACACACACATATATATATATATATAATCTGCACATAGCCTTGATTTCTGACTGAGGGAGAGAAAATGCACCTTACCATCATTTTGCCCCAGAACCCAGAACAAAATGTGAGAGTTTACATTCCATCAACCCAGACCATATTATCATCTGCCTTTTGTGATATATCCTGTTTTCTTTTCTCTCTCTCTCTCTCTCTCTCTTTTTTTTTTGGTGAGGCAATCGGGGTTAAGTGACTTGCCCAAGATCACACAGCTAGTACATGTCTAGTGTTTGATCTGAGGCCAGATTTGAACTCAGGTCCTCCTGACTTCAGGGCCAGTGCTCTATCCACTCAGGGCCGGTGCTCTATCCACTATATATCCTGTTTTCTGATTTCAAACTCTTTTGCTGGACATTAGAATCAAGTCAATAGCACCAATGATTCCAGAAGGGGTGATTCAACTCACTGTTCTAGACATCAACTTAGCAGCTTTGTGATTCTACCAAATATCTTTCTTTTTCTCTGTTTCTATGTCTGTCTATCTCTCTCCTTCTCTCTTTCATTTTTGTATTTATACCCCTCAGACTTAGAGTACTTTGCATACTAAATGTTTATAATACAGCACATAGCAGATGCCTAATAAATTACTCTTCTTCCATTCATTCTATAAATTGATAAGATCATTTGTAGCTATGACCTTGTTGATGTTAGACACACAAGTATTTCCAGAAATGGCATAGAATTATCTTGTCTTTCCTGGACTCAGTTGAGCATGCCTTGCTTTGAGAAAATGAAGTCCTCCTATGTACAGACCAAAGAGAAAAAGAAAAAATAGATTTGGGCTACCAAATGCTCCTCTGCTTACTAGGAAAAAAAGTCTGGGATAGAAGGGCCAGATAGAATAAGATGGAGATCCATGAAGGAAAGAAGCAACCTCAAGGGGCGGGTAAAAGAAATGAATATTTCTATGAGCAACCTAATACTTTTCATCAGTTAGCTCACTTATAATTAGTTTCTTTCTTGCTCCTATGACTATTAAGTACTCTCTAAAGGTGGAAGGGAACCACTTTCTCCATTTTTAACCCCAGGCCAGATGTGAGGACCAACCATTGTAAGAATGGGTCATTAAAAATAAATGTGGTCCAATGCTTTTAGAAGCATAAAAAGCTAATACAATTCAGTCACAACATTAATTTCTTTCTTTTCTGATCTAACATTATGATTGAGGCTTATCAGTACAGAGTTATAGCATTAAACTCCCCATTCTGAAAAATTGGAAGTAAAAGAGATTTATATTGATAACCATATTTGCCAAGAATAGATAAGTAGTTCTCAATACAATGTCAAAGAGACTAGTTGGACTTAAAATTAGAACATTTTGAGGTAAGAACTGTGACACAAGACTGCAAAGGCAAGGTGGCACCAAATTTTAGAAGGATTTGAGGCAACAGAGTACTAAAAGCAAAATCTATTGTGTCTTCTATTGTAAGAGACAAAGAGGCAGGTAAGGAGGGATTGTATTATGTAGATGAAAGTAAAAAAGGAAAGGAGGAGACAGTTACAAGAGATACATACTGGAAAGGATAGTAGGGCCATGGGAAAGGATAGAATTTAAGTACAAGAAAGAATAGCCTTTGTGACATGAAAAGTGAAAGATACCACTCTTTCTGATCATGCTATAATGAGAAAGGAAATTATTTCTCAAAATTTGGCAGAGACATATGAAAGATTCAATTCAATTCAATTTAAGAACCATTTATTAAGTGCCTACTAAATGTCAGGTAGAGGATATAAGTACAAAAAAAAATGAAACAGTCCTTGCCTTCAAGGAGATTAAATGCTACTGTAGACAATTGATTTGTACACAGAGAAGTAAATACAAAATATATATAGATAAATACATCATGGATAAACACTAATAATGGGGAAATTCCCCATTATATTTTTAATTAACATAGACAAAAGTCTTGTGTATGAAGTGTCACTTGAATCAAGACTAGAAGGGAGCTAGGGATTTCAAGATTTGAAGGTAAGGAAGTAGAGTATAATAGACATGGAAGATATCATTTGCAAAGATGTGAAAGGTGTACAAAATTGAGGGGAAAAAAACAAGCAAATCAGTTTTCCTTTAATAATGAATTGAGAATCAGAGTAACAATGTGACTTTAGGCAAGAAAAATGGATTGGAACCAGGTTGAGAAGGGCCCTAAATAACAAACAGAGATATTTTCATTTTATCCCATGGCAATAAGAAGTCATTGAAAGATCTTCAGTAGCGTATTGACATACATGTGTTTTAAAATATGAATTTGGTAGCTGAGTATATGTATTTATGTGAGTATGTGAATATATGTATATGCAATTACATATGTAGATATACACAACTACTAATTTATATCTCAATGCACATGCATTTGTGTGTGTGTATATATGGTATTATATACATACATATATACATACATATGCATATACGTATGTATGTATGTGTGTTTATTGATAGTGAGTTTGAGGAGGGATTAGACTAGATGCAGGGGAAAAAATAGCAGGTTATTGAAATTGTCTAGGCAAAGAGTAATGAATGCCTCCTTAACTAAGATGGTGCTCATATGAGGGTAAAAGGTGATGGATCTCAGAAACATTGTGAAGGGAGGATCAACTGATTGATCTTAGAAATTGATTAGATATGATGGATAAGGACCAGTGCAGAATCAAAGCTGACCATGAGCTTTTAAACTTGAGTGACATAAAGATAATGGTGTTCTCCAAAGAAATAGGGAAGTTAATAAAAAAAAAGTAACTTTGGGAAAAAAGAAAGATAATGCACTCTGTGTCCTACATGGTAAGTTTGAGCCTAGGGGACAAGCAAGTAATATGTTGAGTAGATGTGAGACTAGACCTCAGGGAAGAGATAATGACAATATGTAACTCATAGGGTCATTTTTTAGAGACAAAAATTTAACTAGTGGGATCACCAAGAGACAGCTTCTAGTTAGAGAAGAGATGAGTGTGCAGGACAAAGTCTTGGAGTATACGTGTACATAGTAGGGGACATAGGCCATGATTCAAGAAGAGAGTGAGAAGAATTAGCCAGTTATGTCAGAGGAGACCTAGAAGTAAGCAGTGTCAGAAAAATGCAGGTATCAATGAACAGAAATGTTGAATGTTACAAAAAGGTAAAAGAAGATTAGGATTGAGAAAAACCATTGGATTTAGCAAAAAAAGATCCTTGTTGTCCTTAGAGAGAGTAGTTTCAAGCTGAACAAATTCTTGTTAGAAAAGAAGACATAAAAATTATAAGATGATCAAAGTAAGAAAGCCCTGCAGTCTTTATGAGATACCTTAAAAAAAAGTAGTCTGACTTCATTTTTAAAAGTGCCATCAATGAAAGGAAGTGAAGTTAATTACTTTAAATACTTTTCTCTGAAAAATCAAAGACATACAATCTTAAGGTAAATTGGTTGAAAAATAAAAGATCACAGTATGCATAGGATGAATTTAGCCACATTTTGAAGATCTTTGATAGGATGTCAGAGAAAGGATAGAACACAAATGTCATGTCTTACCCAGGAAATTATGGAATGAAACCAGCATTAAGTCCTCCATGGCAGAAGAAACAGTGCTTATGAAAGAGTAGAGATCCAGCTGGCAAATATCTTCTGGAAAATACAAAGTCAATAGCTAAAAACTAAATTCTATGATGTTTACACATACAGTTTTGGATATTGTCAATGAAGGAATTTGTTTTACCTTAATGTGTGTATTATTGAAAATTTAACATTTTTTCAATGTTGCTGACTTGGAGGGACATAAAATTCTATTAATTAAAAACTGAAATTTTGAAAAATGAAAGAGTTTATGTGATCTCACTAAAGGAAAATGAGAAAGAAGACACAAAAATAAAGATCTTGAAGATATTCTATGAAATCAAGAATACTAAAAATAATACATCGGCCAATAAAGCAAAGAACTGACCAGAAGAGTAAAGGATTTATCAAAAAGGGGATAAAAGTAATGAAAAAGGATACATACATACAGTGACACAGTGTATAAGAAACTGGCATTTTTTTTGGATAACTTTGTTCATTTCATGGTAGTAAAATAATAGTAATTGTCAGCATATATATAATAACATGTAAAGTTTTTTTATAAAATAATAGATATGCATGCACTTGAAAAGTTGTTTGTTAGAAATAACTGACATTTAGGTAATGTTTTAAAGTCAGGAAAGTGTTTTGAGAGAGTCTAGCTTTTCCGCCTCTATCTCCATGAGAACTGCATGATGCCAAATGGAAGATTAAATGAAGGCCAAGAGAGAAATGTGATTCATTGAATAGATCATTTCATTGATCCCTTGAAATATGAACTCTTCCAGCTTCACAGCTATTTCAGGAAACCTTGTCACATAACTATGATGAGAGACATATAGAGTCACAATGCCTTCTAAATCTTCTTTGTGGTCATTTGAACCATGCATGTCTGTATGAAGGTGTCCTCTACACTTATGTTTCTCATTTGAGCCTCCCATCATCCATGAGACAGGTAGTTCGCATATGTATGTATATGTCCATGTGTATATAATAATGGTGATTTTGATGACTAGGTTGATGATGATTGTCTACAGGTTATAGGTGAGGAAAATGAAGTTCCTAGAGGAATACTGACTTCTTCTAGATTACAGAATTAAAAGATTATAGTCTTAGGGCTAGAAGGAACCAACCCTCAAATTGTAATTAAAAGGAAACTCAAGTAGAATAGTTTAAATGACATTCCCATGCAACAGACTGTGGCAACTCTATCCACTACATCTTAAGTGCATCTCAATAATCTGAAATATCAGCTTCTCAATATTATTGCTACAGCAGGGTTTATCATGGTATTCTAGATCCATTGCTGACAAAGTACAGGAAACATCCTGTACTTTTCAGGAAAACAGAACAAAAAAAAATTAGTTTCTCTAAAGGTCACTTACCTGTTTTATTTTTTTTCTTACATCCTTTCCTCTTTTCCATTCTTCAATACTTCATTACCACCACATCTGCAAATGAATAAGCACGGAAGAGATTTACAATCCACTACAGCTCATGAATACTGATAGCACAGATGGTAATAACAGTCCAGAGAGCTCATAAAACAGAATGATCACAAACTCATTTACACAGCAGCTCTCACATACTCTGTCACTGAAACTCATCTTTCTTGCTGGGTCTAATTCCTTTCTCTACTGATCTGGTTAAGCTCATTGGACAAAGCTTAAGGCAGCCATAGGACTCCAACCATAGCAGGAGGCAGGGCAGCTTCATTCAGTTCAAAAGCATCATCTACAATGTGGGTGCCAGGAAATTATGTTCTATTATGGGGTGAGTAGTCAGTATGTCAGACAATAATAGTAATAATAATATAATAACTAAAATAATACCTAACATTTACACAGTGCTTAAGGTTTGCAAAGCACCTTACATATATTACATCATTCAGTTTTGAATGTATAATTACTATCCCATTTCTAGGTCACTCTGTGTCTATTCTGTGCTGTCAAAATTAGTATTCCCTCTCTAAATGGTCATAGTGCATTCCCTTACCATTGGTTTCTCAACCTCCTTGCTCCTGATAACTAATTATTCAGCCAATATCACTTCTGACCAAGCCAGAGGCAGAGGGAAACCTCAATCTCTCTGCACAGTCTAGCATTTAAAATCCTCTACAATTGGACTTCAACCTATGCATCTATGTTTATTATATATATATATATATATATATATATTTCCTTCATGTATTCCATAGTCCAGCCAATCTGTCTTATTTTACTATTCCTCACACACAACATTCTATCACTCTCACCTCTTGCCTTGGCATAGCTTCACCCTTATGCCTAGAATATATTACCTCTATACCTCTGCATCTTACAATCCCTAACTTCCTTCAATTATCAAGTACTTCCTCCACATGAGGCATTTGTTCTCAATTCCCCCTAGTTTCTATTTACTCCACCCACCCAAAAATTGCCTTATGTTAATTATGTATATAAATGATATACATATACACGCACATATATATGCCCATATATATAATATATATGTATTCATATTGTATACACTCATACTTAAATGTATTATCTCACATGTTAGAATGTAAACCCCTCCAGGACAGATACTTCATTTGTCTTTGCATTTAATTTGATGTCTGGCGCATAAATAGGCAATAAATGCTTGTTAATTGATGGCTGACATTCTTCTTATGAGTAACTTGATTTCTCCTAAAAGTCCTTGTTGGATATTTCCAGAGGAATGTTTCACAGAAACAAGTATCCTTTTAAGTTCTTTTGATGAGAACTATAAACCCATGATATACCTAAATCCCTATCAGAGCTTGAGGTTTCCAACACTAGAGGACACAAGGGATATAAGTAGGAAGTGAAAAGAATAGCATTAGTACATATGGAATTAGGAGGGAAAGATGAAAGTTTTATCTGAATATAAAACTGGAAAATCACTCCACAACCTTTCCTCCCCCACAAAACTGAATATATGACATCATGTAGATTAAAAATCTGGATATTTGTAATGGAATGCATACTGGATTTGGAGTCAGCAGACCTGGGTTCAATTTTGACACTGCCACTTAATACTTTCATGGTGTTAGCCTCATATAAACCTTTCTAACATCTAGCTTTTTCACTTATAAAATTACATGACTGAATTTTCTTTTTCATCTCTAATCCATGCCTGAGTAGGAAGAGAGGAATACCAGTGATGGAGTACAACATTGTATTTTTCCCATATATCTGTCTGTCTGTCTGTCTCTGTCTCTGTCTCTTTCCTTTCTCTCTCTCCTA
Organism: Vombatus ursinus; assembly: GCF_900497805.2. Lineage (NCBI taxonomy): Eukaryota > Metazoa > Chordata > Mammalia > Diprotodontia > Vombatidae > Vombatus > Vombatus ursinus. The sequence continues at coordinate 7,888,374 of NW_020954598.1, forward strand.
AAGTAACTCTGACTGAGTCTGTTAGTGAAAGTGTTAAGAAATAAGGTTTCTCCTCTGCAGATATAAAACTGTTCAAATCTGCCACTTTTCCTTTCTTTTTCCTAGTGATCAATCATGTTGTTGGGGTTATGGAAACAACTGGAATGCTGCAAGCCCTGTATCTGAAGTCACATTGTCAGCCATAACAAATGGTTCTTTCTGTGAAGCCATTGCTGACCTTAACTTTTTCTGACAGTGGTTTTATTCAGTTCCCTTGATTGGTGTCTGCTGGAAAGTGAATGTGTCAGATATAATAGCTCTAGTCATTGATGTATGAGATTCACTTGATGGTGCAATACATTCAGTTCTTAGCATGCATATTTTTAAAAGTGTTATATCAACTATACGCCACTCATCCAATTTATGAAGTGATGTATAAATTTCATATACATGTGCTGACATTTCCATTGCCATAGCTTCTGGGATTAAAAAAGTGATCTTTCCAGATATATAAATAGATACCCTATAATTCATTTGGTATATGGAGATCCTCATGTGGAAAATCTCTTTCTCACTCTATGGCTTAGTAGATGAGTCCAAGAGAACCTCATGAAACACACACAGAGAAGTTAAGTGACTTATGACTTGCCTTGGATCACATAGCTAGCTAGTGCCAGAGAAAGGATTTGAGGTCAAGTTTTTCTAACTCTGAGCCTAGCAACTCTAGCCTTCATGTCAAGTTGCCTCCTGCTCTATGCTCAATCAAGAAGTTCTTCAATGCTATAATTGCTTTGTTTCTTTGAAACAGTACTATGGCAGATTTGGCTAAGTAAGCAATAAATACAGTTTATTGGGTCGCATGCTATATCTATTTCAGTAGCTAATGTGTCTTACTCGATAGATAATGGATCTTATTTGGGTTGTCTCTCTCCCCACCACAGGAAGTGACTTCTTTTTTATTACATTATTTAGTTTGGCATACATTACATATGCATACAACATATGTAGTAAGATTTGTTTGCTTTGACACATATAGTACCAAAAATGTAGGGTTGTTTGGCCAGTCTAAAGAATGTTCTCTGCCATTTTTTCCTTCTATATAACAACTGTGACAAACACATACACATGTCTTTATGAGAGATTAATCTGGTAGTTTTGTGAATAATAAGAATATGTAGATATATACATCCTGACCTCCTCCTTCATCCCATTCTCAGATGAAATTTGACCCTTCTGTTTGCCAAGGCCAACTCTTCTACATATAGCCTTGATCTCCTCACCTCTTGTCGTTTTCAAAAGATTGACTCCACTATGACCTTCAATTTTTTCTTATCTTTAGTATCTCGTTATCTAATAGATAGTTTCCTGATGCCTACAAATCTATAGATCCCCTATCCAAAACAACAAGAAACAAAAACCAAACCCTTACTTGACCCACCATGTCCACTTGCTATCATCCTTCATAACCTTCTAGTCCTTTTTGGCTAAACACTTTGAGAAAGTCATAAGCACTAGGTATCTCCTCTCCCTCTCCTTTTCCTCTCTTCTAAACACTTGTAATTTGTGTCTGACTTCAGTATTCAGCTGAAACTGTTCTCTCCAAAATTACCAGTGATCTCTTAATTGCCAAATACCATCACCTTTTCTCAATCCTTAGCCTTTTTGACCTCCCTGTAGCATTTGACACTGCTAATCTCCTTCCCTTATATGCTTCTGTGTCTCTAGTTATTATATATACATACATATGCATACTTACATATATGCATACAAATCAGTGGTTCTTTTTGGTTCTCTTGCTATGTTTATAATTGTTAATTCTCAGTTTCCTTTATTTTTTTTCTTCATCCACACCATACTCACTAACCATGGATTTCACCTAAGACTCAATTACAGACTCTCTTCTTCTTTTCACCCTTATGCAATTTCACTTGGTGACCTCATAAGCTCCCCTGGGTTCAATGATCATCTCTATGCAGATGATTCCCATAACTATATGAGTCCTGTTCTTTCTCCTGAATCACTAATTGCCTTTTGTTCATTTTTAATTGAATTCCCCTCACCATCACAATCTCAACACGTGCAAAATATTATCTCCTGGGGTAGCTAGGTGGTGCAGTGGATAGAGCACTAGTCCTGGAATCAGGAGAACCTGAGTTCAAACCCAGCCACAGACACATGATATTCACTAGCTGTGTGACCCTGGGCAAGTCAATTAACCCCATTGTCTCACCAAAAACACACACAAAAAAACATTATCTCCCTCTGAAACAAAACTCCTACTTCTGAACTTCTTTATTAATGCTTATTAATTCCTAGACAATTATATTTGCAATCTTGGTGTAATCCTTAATTCTTAACTCTCACTAAACATTTGCAATCTACTGTTCAGTCTTGTTATTTCTACTTCACAAGATTAATCATCTAGGTGCCATTACTCTCCATAAATATATTCACCACCCTAGTTCAGGACTTCATTCTCTTTCATCTTCAGTATAACAATAGCCTTTCAATTTGTCTCTATTTCCAATTCCTCCAACCCATCTTCACCCAGCAGTCAAAGTAAAAATCTAATTGCCATTTAAACCAGGATTCTTTCTACACTCCCAGTATTCCTACAATGTCCTCCTCTCTACACATTGTACTGTCTTATTATACTTATTTACCTACTGTCCTTTGCACATGGAACTACCACTTTTGTGTCTTGTCACTACTAGCTATCACCGATGCCTTGAATGCCATCAACTCCACCTGTTACCTTCCCTAATGTCTTTTGACTTCCAGCCCAAATTAGAAGACCCTTCTTTGTCACCCTAACTGCTAGTGACTTCTACTCTGACATTAATTTTCACTTGTTCGATATATGTCTTTTATTTTCCTAGTAATTAAAATTTTACCTTTCCCATTTGAACGTCCACTTCTTTAGTTTGCTTTTTAATGCTTCTTTATATCTTCGGTGAGTAAAACAGTTCCTGAAACATAATAAGTCTTAAAATTCATTTATTAACTTCATGATTTCATTGATACATGAAACTCTAAGTAAGGTTATTTTTCTATCAATGCAGAATAACAATGCTTCTGCAACTTATAGGTACAGAAAAATTAGTTGCATGGGGAACTGATAGGTTAAGTCCATTTTCCAGGGCAGCATTGTCAGTACAAATCAGTATCAGGATATGGTCCCAGTTCTTTCTAGCTCTGATGACAACTATCTATGTCCTATCCCCCACTACTCCATGTGCTACTTTCTGCCCCATGGTTAAAATGAGTAGGTAAATTTACAATTGGTAATAGTACTATAGTTAGGACCATCCCCAGGTAATATAAATTAAGTTAGTGTTTTCTCTTGGACTCCTGTTTCTAGGACTATTTTCCAACATCCCTTTCATTCACACATACCTTCATTCTTTCCTCTTAGATAGTTAATCAGGGGAAGAAATGACTGAAACCTAGATTACTTGATTTACTTAGCCCACTATATCATATATACATTTTTCAGTGAGGTTTTAGTGAATATGTCCTCCTGGCTTCTCTCTGCATGATTAAAATTTATCTTCCTTGCAAGGCCCTGTACAAGTCTTATTCACTGACTTGGTCCCACATTCCTTCCATTATGTAACCATTTGTATGTTAAAGAATTATGCCTGCCCTATATATTGAATTGATTACAATAAATCTTGCTTTAACTTTTGCCTCTTCCTGATCCTTCTCTTTTTGTATTTAGTCCCTTACCAAATTCTCCTCATTCCCTCTTTACATTGCATCTCCAATTCCTCTCCTACCATTCTTCCTTCTATAATATTCAAGATAGTCCACTATGTCACTCTCTGAACTACTCATTACCAGTCCTGGACCATTGCAAAACATTTCATTTTTTACTTCACCCAGCTATCAGGTTAATTCTCACTATTCATAGAACTTCTTTTTTAAAACCCTAAAAAAGATTCTTTGACATTCAACATCTTCAATACACTAGCACCATTTTGACATCTAATGAGAGCTAATATATATAATATAATATATCATATATAATATGTTATATATATGATATATTATATTATATATATAACTATATAGCACCTTAAGTATTGGAAAGAATTTTACAAATATTATCTCATTTTATTCTCAAAACAATCCTACATGGAAGATAGGATGTTATTGTTTGCCCCATTTTAAAATAAGGAAACTGAGGCAGACCAAGGTTAAGTAACTTGACCAGGGTTACAGAATTGAAAAGTATTTAAAACCAGATTCAAATTCTGATCTTCCTGACCAGAGGTCTGACATTCTATCCCCCATGCTATCTCACGGACTCATCTTCTTTTTGGAGCCTTAATACCATACACTTTCCCTCATGCTCCCTCAATACTCTTGATATTCCAGACCCAAGAAAAATACTGAGCATGCTCTTACATTTTTGACAGTTTGTTTCCTTTATATATTAGTTCACATTGCACTTTATTTGTGCCATATTATCTATTGGCCATCCCTACCTGTCATTTCTACCACAATGGCTCCATAATCTCCTCTACTACAGACTACTTATCTAGGCATTTCCATATAACTTTTATATACATTACTAGCCTTCATTCCTATTACTACCTTCAGGTACCTTCCAGGCAAACTGCTTTATTAGTTCTTACTTGATCTGAACATGTGTCTTCCCTTTCACACTTTTCAAAAGCTCTGAATTTAAGACAGCTTAGGGGGCACTATAAATCCTTTCCCAATACCCAGAATCTTCAGATGATAAGATTTTCTCCTTCCTTTGTTCATATTTTCCAAGTTTTCTTTACCTGGTTACATCCTTTATACCTGGATTTTACATTCTATCTGGTTATTATACTTATAAATTACTCATGGCATATAATGAATTATATTTTGTGTCTGCTTTTGTTGTTGGTAATCTGAGAATATTGCCTTGACAATAGTAAGAACTTAATTTGATATTAATTAGATTATATGTCTAAAGGATTTTGCAAATATTAACATCCTATATAAGTCCTAGAAATAATTATTAATAAAAACAACAATGATAATGATGATGATGATTATGAAGAGTAGGAGAAGGAAGAGAACAAGGAGAAGGAAGAAGAGGAGGGAAAGGAAGAAGGAGGAGGAGGAGATTTGTTGCATAAGTGAATTAATTGCTACCTACCTCTGTATTTCTGTATTTCCCTAATTCACCGTCTACCACATTATAGCTCAGTTCAAGGAAGACCTCTTACTTGGTACCTTCAGGCTGAATCTTTATAAAACTTGAATTTTGTTCTCTCACAGTTTAGCATGACATTCTAATATGCACATTCCTTTTTGTTTCCTTTCTGTGCTTTTGTTAACAAATTAAATGATTGACTCTTAAGTACAGAGACTTTTAACAGATTTTTTTTTTGATGCTCAAAGAAGGCTGGAATAAGGATTTCAAGAAGTGGAGATAAGGAGAGAGTATATATCCAGGCATGGAATAAAGTCTGCATAAATGCACTGAGGTAGAGAAGTATAAGGGTAGGTGGGTAAATATCTAGAAGTCTAATATGGCTGAAATGTAGGTTGCAGGAGAGAGGTCTAAAATGAGTATAAAAATGTGAATTCTTGATATTTAGTGGAAAATGTTAAATTCTAAGATTAGAACTTTGTATTTTATCCTAGAATAACAAGCAGTCACTGAAGTTTGAGTAGAATAGTGATCTGATGCAACCCATACCTTAGGAAGGTATTTTTGCATCTGTGTAGAGGATGGATTAGGAAAACAAGACATTTAAATTAGGAAGACCAATTAGGACTCTATGACCACAATTCAGAAAGAGATGATCATGAAGGTTAGAATTAAGGATTAGTATTGTGAATTCAGAGAGCAGCCCAGAATAGATTCAGCACAAAGAAGGAGAGTTTTCACTCCCCTAGGACTCCTTTAGAAAAATCAAGATGTGATAATTCAAAGGGCAAGTTACTTGCTACCTCCAACAAGAAGATGAGGAAAATGAATGGTTTGAAAACATGCACTGACCTGTTTATTTTCTTTATACATACTAGATTGGCAGATTAATAAGGACTTGGAAAAACTCATGTTCTCTATTCACAATTTGAGTCAATTGGTTATCTGCTTAACAAGGAAGGAAGAGCCTGCAGTTGTCCAATAGCATCATCCATTCCTTAATGGGTGAGAAGACCCTCAACATTGACTCATTCTGTTTCTCCTAGTTGAGAAGGCTGTTTGTTAATAAGGGAATAGTAAATCAAGAGAAAAATGATAAAATTATCCCAGTTTCTTTTATATAGTTATGCCATGTAAGCTTGCAGCTGAAATTTATGAAAAAAATTCTCAATCTTTTTGCTTCACACTGATGATACTGCTTCTTCCTTCCTTCATAAATAAATCAATAAGTATTACTGTGCAGCTGCAATGTACCAAGCATTGTACTTGGAACTGGTGATACAAATTCAAAGGGCAAAATAATTGATGGTCTCACATTTTATTTGAAGAAGTGACAAGTAAATATATAAGAATAAATTACATAGTAGGTATTATAATAAACTTAAGTCAGAATCTTGCATAAAAATGTAAATCCATGTGATCTTGGACAAGCAACTTAATCTCTGTAGACCTCAGTTACCACATTTGAAAAAGTAAAGATGATACTATCTTCTACTTTACAGGGATTGTTGGGTGGGACAAATGAGACAATATAAGTCAATTATTTTTGCAGGTTTGAAGTGTTCTATAAATGTTAGTCAGTATTATCATTATTGCTATTATTATTTTATTATATAAGGAAGTTAATGAAAATTAATTAGGAGGAAGCTACTAATAGTTGGAGAGATAAGGAAGGTCTTTATATTGAAAATAGTGCTTGAAATGCCCCATGAAGCAAGAGAGAGATTTTGTGAGGCAAGGAGAGAAAATATTCAAGTCATAGGGATGACCAGTATAGAGACACAGAGATTGGACATAGAGTACTGTGTGTGATGAACAAAAAGGAGACCAGTTTGGCTGGTTCTTAAAGTGTACATAGAAGTGTAATGCATTGTGAGGTTGGAGAGAAGTGTTAAGGCTAGATTCTGAAAGATTTTAACCATTAGGAAAACTTCCAGTTCCTCTCAAAGAAAATAGGGAGTTAATGGGATAGGGTCATGATATAGTTAGATGTCTGGTTAAAGATAATCACTTTAGTAATTGTGAAGAGGATAGTTTGAAATAGGTAAAGAAATGCAGCAGGGGAGACCATTTAAAAGGCTACAATAATAGTTCAGGAGAAAAGTGATGGGAACCTTAACTATAGTGATGGCTCTGTGAGTTGAAAGAGACTACTCAGAGAGATGTTGGAGGGGTAGAGAGAGCAAGATTTGACAATTGATTATATAGAAGTAAGAGAAGTAAGAATCAACTGAGTTTAGGCATCTGAGGAACTGGAAGAATGATTGAGACTATGAAAGAAATGGGAAAATTTGTAAAAGGGATAGGTTTTGTGAAATATATAATGCATTCTGTTTTGCTTATAAAGGAATGAATTTTTTATTGATTTATTTTGATTTATCAGCAATCACTTCCATATGTTTTTGAGTTTAAAATGTTTCTCCCCCTTCCCCCCTTCCCTCCCCAAGATGGTGCATAATCTAATATAGGCTATACAAATGCATTCCTATTAAAAATATTTTCACATTAGTGATGTAGTAAATAAGAATTAATACCAATAGGAGGAGCCATGAGAAAGAAGAAACAAAACACAACAGAAGAAAAAAAATAGCAAAGAATATGCTTTGATCTGCATTAAAACTCCATAGTTTTTTCTTTGGGCATGGACAGCATTTTCCATCATGAGGCCTTTGGAGATGTCTTAGATCCTTGTATTGCCAGGAAGGGTTAAGTTTATCAATATTAGTCATCCCACAACATAGCTGTTATTGTGTACAATGTTCTCTTGGTTCTTCTCACTTCACTCAGCATCAGACCATACAAGTCTTTCCAGGTTTTTCTGAAGTCAACCTGTTCATCATTTCTTATAGCACAATAGTATTCCATTACATTCATATAGCACAACTTCTTCAGCCATTCCCCAGTTGATGGGCATCCTCTCAATTTCCAATTCTTTGCCACCACAAAAAGAGCTGCTATAAATATTTTTGTACTTGTGGGTCCTTTTCCCATTTGTATGATCTCTCTGGAATATAGCCCTAGAAGTGCTATTGCTGGGTCAAAGGGTATGCACATTTTGGTAGCCCTTTGGGCATAGTTCCAAATAGTTCTCCAAAATGGTTGGATCATTTCACAATTCCACCAACAATGCATTAGTGTTCCAATTTTCCCACATCTTCTCCAACATTTATCATTTTCTTGTTTTGTCATGTTGGCCAATCTGATAGGTGTGATGTGGTACCTCAGAGTTGTTTTGATTTGCATTTCTCTAATCAATTGTGATTTAGAACATTTTTTTCATATGACTATAGATGGCTTTAATTTCCTCATCTGAGAACTGCCTGTTCATATCCTTTGATCATTTATCAATTGGGGAATGACTTGTATTCTTATAAATTTGACCTAATTCTCTATATATTTCAGAGATGAGTCCCTTATCAGAGAGACTGGTTGTAAAAATTCTTACCCAATTTTCTACCTTCCTTGTAATCTTGGGTGCATTGGCTTTGTTTCTGTAAAAACTTTTCAATTTAATGTAATCAAAGTTATCCATTTTGCTTTTTGCAATGTTCTCTATCTCTTCTTTGATCATGAATTCTTCTCTTCTCCATAAATCTCATAGGTAAACTATCCCTTGCTCTTCCAGTTTGCTTACAGTATCAGCCTTTATACCTAAATCATGAACCCATTTTGACTTTATTTTGGTATATGGTGTGAGATTTTGATCAATGCCTAGGTTCTGCCATACTCTTTTCCAGTTTTTCCAGCAGTTTTTTTTTTTCAAACAGTGGATTCTTATCCCAGAAGCTGGGGTCTTTGGATTTACCAAATAATAGATTACTGTAGTCATTGATTACTGTGTCTTGCATACTTAACCTATTCCACTGATCTACCACTCTATTTCTTAGCCAGTAACAAGAAGTTTTGATGATTGCTGCTTTACAATACAATTTAAGATCTGGAATGGCTAGGCCACCTTCCTCTGCATTCCTTTTCATTAGTTCCCTTGATATTCTGAACCTTTTTTTTCTTCCAAATGAATCTTGTTATTATTTTTTCTAACTGTATAAAATAATGTTTTGGTAGTTTGATTGGTATGGCATTGAATAAGTAAATTAGCTTAGGTGGAATTGTCATTTTTATTATATTAGCTTGGCCTACCCATGAGCAAATGATGTGTTTCCAATTATTTAGATATTACTTTATTTGCATGAAAAGTGTTTTGTAGTTGTGTTCATAGAGTTCCTGGGTTTGTTTTAAGAGGTAGACTTCTAAATATTATATAATGTGTACAGTAAGTTTAAATGGAATTTCTCTATCTATCTCTTGCTGTTGGGTTTTGTTGGTAATATATAGAAATGCCAATAATTTATGTGGGTTTATTTTATAGCCTGCAACTTTGCTGAAGTTGTTTATTATTTCAAGTAGTTTTTTACTTGATTGTCTAGGATTCTCTAAGTATATCATCATGTCATCTGCAAAGAGTTATAGCTTTATTTCTTCTTTGCCTATTCTAACACTTTCAATTTCTTTTTTTTCTCTTATTACTAAAGGTAAGGTTTCTAGTACGATATTGAACAACAGTGGTGATAATGGACATCCTTGTTTCACCCCCAATCTTTTTGGAAATGCTTCAAGCTTGTCCTCATTACATATGATGCTTACTGAATGTTTTAGGTAGATCCTATTTATTATTTTAAGGAAGACTCCATTTATTCCTATGCTCTCTAATGTTTTTAATAGGAATGGGTGTTGTATTTTGTCAAAAGCTTTTTCTGCATCTTTTGAGATGATCATGTGGTTTCTGTTAGTTTTGGTGTTGATATGATTAATTATGCTGATAGTTTTCCTAATATTGAACCAGTCCTGCATTCCTGGTACAAATCCTACCTGGTCATGGTGTATTATTCTTGTGATAAGTTGCTGTAATCTGTTTGCTAACATTTTGTTTAAAATTTTTGCAACTATATTCATTAGAGAAATTGTTCTATAATTTTCTTTCTCTGTTTTGACTCTTCCTGGTTTAGGCATCAGCACCATATTTGTATTATAAAAAGAATTTCGTAAGACTCCTTCTTCACCTATTTTTCCCAAATAGTCTACATAGTATTGGAATTAATTGTTCTTTAAATGTTTGATAGAATTCACATGTAAATCCATCTGGCCCTGGAGATCTTTTTCCTAGGGAGTTCATCAATGGCTTGTTCAATTTATTTTTCTGAGGTGGGATACTTAAGTGTTTTACTTCCTCTTCTGTTAATCTGGACAAATTATATTTTTTGTAAATAAGTATCTATTTCACTAAGATTGTCAAATTTATTGGCATACAGTTGGGCAAAATAGTTCCTAGGTATTGTTTTAATTTCCTCTTCCTTGGTGGTAGGTTCACCCTTTTCATTCTTGATAATAGTAATTTGGTTTTCTTCTTTCTTTTTTTAAATTAAATTAACCAAAGGCTTATCTATTTTATTGTATTTTCATAAAACCAGTTCTTAGTTTTCTTTATTAGTTCAATAGTTTTCTTAATTTCAATTTTCTTAATTTTTTCTTTGGTTTTCAATATTTCTAATTTGGTGTTTAATTGAGGATTTTTAATTTGTTCTTTTCTAGTTTTTTTAGTTGTATGCCCAATTCATTAACTCCTCTTTTTCTGTTTTATTTATGTAAGCATTTAGAGATATAAAACTTCCCCTAAGAACTGCTTTTGCTGCATCCCATAAGTTTTGATGTGTTGTTTCATTATTGTCATTCTCTTGAATGAAGTTATCGATTGTTTCTATGATTTGTTGTTTGACTCAATCATTTTTTAGGATTAAATTATTTAGTTTCTAATTATTCTTTAGTCTATCTTTCCATGGCCCTTTATTACATCATGATCTGAAAAGGATGCATTTAATATTTCTGCCTTTCTCCATTGGAATGTGAGGTTTTTATGCCCTAGGGTGTGGTCAATTTTGTGTACATGCCATGAACTGCCAAGAAAAAGTATATTCCTTTCTATCCCCGTTCAGTTTTCTCCAGAATTCTATCATACCTATCCTTTCTAATGTTCTATTCATCTCCTTAACTTCTCTCTCGTTTTTTTTTTTTGTGTGTGTGTGTGCAATTTTAGATTTATCTAGTTCAGAGATGGGGAGGTTGAGGTACCCCACTAGTAGAGTTTTGCTGTCTATTTCTTCCCGTAACTCACTGAACTTCTCCTCTAAGAATTTGGATGCTATACCATTTGGTACATATATGTTTAGTAATGATATTAATTCATTGTTTTTGGTGCCTTTCAGCAGGATGTAGTTTTTGTTTTTATCTCTTTTGATAAGATCTATTTTTGTTTTTGCTTTTTCTGAGATCAGGATTGCTACCCCTGCTTTTTTTTACTTCAACTGAAGCATAATATATTCTGCTCAAGTCTTTTCCCTTTACCCTGTGTCACTCTTTTTCTTTTTTTTCTTTTTTTTGTGTCACTCTTTTTCAAATGTGTTTCCTATGAACAATATATAGTAGGATAATGTTTTTTAATACCTTCTTCTATCTGTTTCCATTTTATGGGAGAGTTCATACCATTCACATTCACAGTTATAAGTACTCTTGTGTCTTTCTCTCCATCCTCCCCCCCCATTTATGCTTTCCTTTTCCTTTCTCCTTTTCCCTCCTCACTAGTGTTTTGCTTTTGACCACAGCCTCCTTCAGTCCCTCTTCCCTTCTATTAGTCCTTTCCCTTTTCTTCTCCTTTACCCATACTGCTTCTTTCCTCCCTTCTATCCCCCCTCCTTTTTCTTTCTCCTTTTCCCTCCTACTGTCTATAGGGCAAGTTAGATTTCTATACCTGACTGATTATGTTATTCCCTTCTTGAGCCACATCTGAGGAGAGTAAGGTTCAAACAATGCTCATCTCCCTCCCTTCTCCCCCTCTGCTGTAATAGATTTTTGTCTTTTCCTGTAATGTAATTTACTTTTGTCTGCCTCCTCTTTTCTAAGTATGTTTTCTTAGATCAGATTAATCCACTTAATTGGATCCACTTAACCTACTTGATTATATATATTTATCATTACATCAAAGTCAACTTATGTCCACCCCCTTTATGTATACTCCTTTAATATGGTGTAATAACAATACAGTACTCAAGAGTTACAAGTGTCATCTTCCCTTATAGGGAAGTAAACAGTTTAGTCTTATTAACAACATATTGTATCTCTCTGTCCCATTTACCTTTTGATGTCTCTCTTGAATCTTGTACTTGAAGATCAAATTTTCTGTTGAGCTCTGGTCTTTTTATCAGGAAGGTTTGGAAATCCTCTATTTCATTGAATATCCATCTCCTCCCCTGAAAGATCATGATCATTTTCGCTGGGTAATTGGTCCTTAGTTGTAACCAAAGCTTCTTTGCATTATGGAATATCATGTTCCATGCCTTACAGTCCTTTATTGTAGAAGCTGCAAGGACCTGTGTAATCCTTACTATGGTTCCATGATATTTAAATTGTTTCTTTTTGGCTGCTTTCAGTATTTTCTCTTTGATCTGGTAATTTTGGAATTTGGCTACTATATTCTTGTCATTTTCAATTTGAGATCTCTTTCAGGAGGTGATGGGTAGATTCTTTCCATGGTTATTTTACCTTCTGGTTCTAGGACTTCAGGGCAGTTTTCCTTTATGATTTCCTGAAAGGTACTGTCTAGACTCTTTTTTTCATCGTGATTTTCAGGTAGACCAATAATTTTTAAATTGTCTCTCCTGGATTGATTTTCCAGGTCAGTTCTTTTACCAATGAGGTATTTTATGTTTTCATCTATTTTTTCTTTTTTTTTGTTTCCGTTTGACTGACTCTTGCTCTCTCATAGAGTCGTTAACTTCCATTTGCCCAATTCTAATTTTTAACAAATTTTTTCTTCTATTAGATTTTGTACCTCTTTCCCCATTTGGCCAATTGTATTTTTTAGGGACTTGTTTTCTTCAGTGTACTTTTTCTTCCATTTGGCTAATTAAATTTTTAAGGGACTTGTTTTCTTCATTGTATTTTTTTTCAGTTGGCCAATTGTATTTTTTAGGGACTCTTCTACCTCTCTCATTTGACTTTTAAAATCCTTCTTGAGCTCTTTGAAGAAGGTTTTTGGGGCTTCAGACTAGTTCATATTCCCTTTTGAGGTTCCAGATATGGGTTTATTGACAATGTTGTCCTCTTCAGAATTTCTGCCTTGATCTTCACTCTTCTCATAATATGAATCTATGGCACATTTCTTTTTGCTCATGGTGTTTCCTTATTCCCTGACATTTAAAGAGATTGAGCCCTCCTGCTGGGGAGCAGAGGGCACTGACCCAAGTTTCTTGTGTTGGGAGCCTAGGTCTTGGTCACTGGCTTTGTGTGCTGGGGCCTCCAATGTGGGTAATTAGAGGCTGTAGGGTCCTGGCAGCTTACCTGGTGTTGGGCTGGAATCAGCAAGGCTGGAACTCTAGGGCAAGTCTAGGTTGCTTGCTTTTCCTTTCCTTTCACATTCTTCTGCTCCTTTCAGATGGATGTTGCAGTGTGTTTATCTGCCTCAGGCCCTTTGTAGTGCTACTTCCCTTATTTTTGCTGAGGCACTGGGAAACCCCTTCGCTGTAGAATGCCCAGGCACCTGGTGGTTTTCTGAGCTGGTTTCCACTGGTTCCCCAGACCTCACTGAGGCACTCAGAGGGCCAAGTATTGGTATTTGCCTGCTCCAGCACCTGGGTTTCAGGATCTCCTACTGGTATGCTAAAGTAGGACTTTCTGATAGCTTGCTGGCAAGTCTCTGGTTAAGTACTGCTCCCTTTCCCCCAGGGGAAGAGGGGCCTTTCCCCTCAATCCCTCAAGCTACCTGGTGTACTGGACTGCTGCTCCCCATCTTTCCTCTGGATTAGCTATTCCAGGGTTTTTCCTGAGGTGATTTTTCTGGGGTTTCAGAGGTTGATAGAGAAGGGTGAGAGTGACTCCTTTTTTACTCTGCTATCTTGGTTCCCAGAAATGGAAAGGAATGAATTTTTTAAAGGATATGCTAAACTTTTATTATATTCCAGCCACAGTGATAATCACTGGGGATTCAAATAGAAAAATCAAGATAGTTCCTTTCCTATGAGCTTTTACTCCAATTAAGAAAAACAGCCCATATATGTTAGCAATGTCCAACAAAGGGTATTTTGGTCATAGTAGTTACAGGGATGGCGAATGCCAAGTAAAGTAAACTCAGTTATCAGTTATTAAGTGAATATCAAGTGACATTATACTAAGGGTTAGAGATATAATAACAATAACAATAATAATATCTAGCATTTACGTAGCATATACTATATGCTGTGTACTGTGCGAAGTGTTTTATAATTATTATCTCATTTGATCATCACAACAACCCTGAGAGGTGAGTGCTATTATTATTCTTATTTTATCATTGAGGAAACCTTGGTAAAGTGACTTACCTAGGGTCACACTGCCAGTAAGTGTCTCAGTCAAATTTTCTGTTGATCTCTGGTCTTATCATCAGGAAGGTTTGGAAGTCCCCTATTTTGTTGAATGTCCAGCTACTCCCCTGAAAGATTATGCTCAGTTTCACTGGGTAGTTGGTCTTTGGTTGTATCCATGCTCCTTTGCCTTATGGAATATGGTATTCCATGCTCTCTGATCTTTTAATTTAGAAGCTACCAGGTCCTGTACAATCAGGGCTGTGATTTTATTATATTTAAATTGTTTCTTTCTAACTGCTTGCAGTATTTTCTCTTTGATCTGATATTTTCAGAATTTGGCTACCATATTCCTTGGTATTTTCAGTTTGGGATCTCTTTCAGGAGGTGATCTACAGATTCTTTCTATGACTAGTTTGCCCTCTGGTCCCAGGACCTCAGGGCAGTTTTCTTTGATGATTTCCTGAAGGATATTTTCTTTTTCATCAGTACCAAGACACTTTATTGAGATGTAAATAGTGGTACTTTTTTTGAGCACAGATTATGAAAAGATCAAATAACCAAAATAAATATGCATTGAAAGACAGTAGGAGTCACTCCCACAGTTCCCAAGTGTGGGAGAAGCCAGGTGTAGCTTAACTCTTGTCTCTGTCTCCAAAGATGTGCTTGTCAAAAAGATATTCTGCCATGCCAAAATGGGGGACATCATTTTGCACAGGTTGGTTAGGTGATCACCCTTTTGTTTGATGGACTTTACCTATTTGTCCAGCTAGTGGATTTCAATGAAATCACATACATGGGGGTTGTTCTTGTCAGTTGCCAGCTTGTGCAATTGCAGTAACGACTGATTGACATTTTTTCCAATTGCAGAGCACACTCCTTTGCATTCAGGCCACTCTCCTTAAGGGATTGGTGTAGGAAATACTTGGCAAAGTTCTTCAGTGCCACATCATCTCAATCGAGGTACTAAGACATGGACAGGTAGACATAGTAGGCATAGAGCTCCAGGTTGATCTGCTGGTTGATGGCAACCTCCAAGTCTTAGTGATAGTTTTGGTTGCACCTGAGAGAGGGACAAGTTAGTCATGGAGGCAGAGAGGAAGAAGAGGAGGAGGAGGAGGTAGAGGTAGCTGCACAGTGACTGCGGCCAAGGCTGGCAGCTGAGGCAGGCCACTGCTGTACCAATAGACAGAAGTGTTGGTTAGGAGAGGTGAAGGTGGAGAGGTGGCTAAGGGTGGCTCTGGTTGGGAATCAAGCAGCAGTTCCATTCAAGTATTGTTGAAGCAGGAAACCTCAGAGGCTCCCTTCCCTGCACTTCTGTCCCTGAAGTATGTTGTCCAGGCTCATCATGGTTTTCAGGTAGACCAATAATTTTTTAAATTATCTCTTCCTGGATCTATTTTCCAGGTCAATTCTTTTACCAATGAGGTATTTTACATTTTCTTGTATTTTTTCATTCTTTTGTTTTATGTTTGACTGATTTTTGCTCTCTCATAGAGTCATTAGCTTCCACTTGCCCCATTTCAATTTTTAAGGAATTGTTTTCTTCTATTAGATTTTGTACCTCCTTTTCCATTTGGCTCATTTTACTTTTTAAGGACTTGTTTTCTACAGTTAATTTTTGTCCTTCCTTTTCCAAGCTAGTGACTCTCTCTTGCTTACCTCTCATTTCTTTTTCCAATTTTTCTTCTACCTCTCATATTTGACTTTTAAAATCCTTCTTGAGCTCTTCCAAGAAGGTTTTTTGGCCTTTAGACCAGTTCATATTCCCCTTTGAGGTTTCATATGTGGGTATATTAACAATGTTCTCTTCTGAATTTGTGCCTTGATCTTCCCTTTTGCCAAAATAAGAATCTATGGTCATTTTTCATTTCTGCTTTTTATTCATGGTGTTTGCTTTTTTTGTGACTAAGAAAACAAAACAAAACCAAAAACAAACAAACAAAAAACAACTGTTGAGTCTCCCTGTTGGAGCAAAGAGGGCACTTACCCAAGCTTCTATTCCTGCTCACCGGGGCTTTGCACAGGGATATTTCATTGCTGGTAGGTTTCTGTCAGTCTGGAGCTTTACTTCTGGAGTTGTGCTTTCCAGAGTTGTGTTGAAGCACCAGGTGGTTTCACTGTTGGAGAACACGGCTGACACGGCCGCTTCGGTGGTGAGCATGAGACCAGCTCAATACTCTTAACCCGGAGGCGCATTGAAGAGGTGGGAGACAGCGAGATGGCAGAAGCTCTGTTTATTAAGTGCTAGTAGCTTTCTTTTATATCCCTAGTAACACCTGATCTAAGCGTGATCTCCACATGATAGCCAATACCAAGTCAATTACCAAGTCTGCTGGACACTTGCAGCCCTCATGTCAGGGGTACGAGTAGGACTTTTCTCCCAATGAGAGGAGAGACGAGCCAACCTTGGGAGCTGTGTGTCAGCAAAGGAGAGGGCTTGTGAGACTTCCTTGTTTTTGCCATGCAGCAGGTTGTGACCCTCAGCTTCTGCCAAGAGAAGCTAGAACTCCCATGGGAAAATTCTCCCAACAATTCCCCCTTTTTGTTTTTTTTTAGAAAAGGCATTGTTGTGGATATGTGTCCGTTAATATGTGTACTTGCGACGAAACATTTTTAAACACGGAGATCATTACTTTCAAAAGACATCCGACTATAACAGCATAAAAGTAAGCACACTAAAACAATCAGCATAATCCAATACTCAAACAACCCTCACCAATTGGAGGCATTATCAAACCAATGTAATATATTGTCTGCTGTTTTATCAGGATCCAGGTCCTCTTTAGAAGCCTTTTTGCTAGTGAGGCAGAGGATGCAATCAAAGACACCAATAGAGTGATGCCCATGACAACACAGCTGATGCATCGTTTTTCTCTATGTAAAGTGAGGGGATTGTGACTCTCTTTTTTCTTAATTATGGAATCAAATACATGGTCAGATTTAGTGTGGTACCAATCCTTGCTTTCCACAGGAAGCATGACTACATGAGGACGCATGATGACAAACACCGTTTGATTGACTATCAAAGGTCCTAGGCATTCAGACACTGTACAGTTGTGGCAAGTAACATTATAATAATCACCACCACCCTCTCTGGTGATATTCACCTTATTTCCCCACATAAAGGTATAGCTCTCCCCTAGACATGCCTGAGTCCCGAAAGTATACCCAATGTTGGTCCCATGGCACCACGAGTGTGGTCCAAGCACACCTTTCCAAGTTTCAAATTGTGACCCAAGTTGTTGGATGATCGGTATGTTACCCATGGTTGCAAAAGCCCTCCAAACATCCCTCCAAGATTTTCCTATTCCAGGAACCCATACAGGTAAGGACAGGGAGTCATATGTCATGCCTTGAGTATCATGCCATGATTGAACAATAGTCCCACCCAAGTTCACACAGAAGCGATGTCCAGCCAGACAAGGCTCCGCATGAGGCCATCCAAAACCAGAGTCATTGTTCACCTTACATTTGTCCAGACCCCTCTCGCGCAGGGAGGTGGCATTGGAGCACGGCATTCCCTGTCTGCCGAGTAGGTGAAGCTGGTGCGGCCCCATGTCGGGAACGTTCACAGCAAGGGCAATGTTCCGAACTCGCATGCAGCCCCCCAGCTGTTATTGGGGCCAACAAAGCGGTTGTCACATGGACAGTCCTATGAAGTTATACTTTACCATTTGTACAGTCCCGTTGTTTTTCATCTGGAGGTCGAATTCATCTCTTACTTCTCCAGAGCAAGTATTGTCAAAAGATGTCATCTGTTCCCCAAATACTTTCCATCTCCCTGGCTGAAAACAACCGTGCTCCGGGAGCCAAGGGGAGATCCTTCTCCGACGTTTTCTTACGACGGGATACGCCTCAGAGATCTCTTTTTCTGAGATTGAAGCTCTAAGCTTACTGGTGCTAAACTCTTGGAAAAGTAATTTTCCGCTTGTGGAGCCTTTTCCTCCTGCCCCACGTTGGGCGCCGGCTGACACGGCCGCTGCAGTGATGAGCATGAGACCAGCTCAATACTCTTAACCCGGAGGTGCATTGAAGAGGCGGGAGATAGCGAGATGGTGTCTACCAGTTGCCCTTCCTGTATTGAGGCTCTCACGGGTCCCAGTGTTGGCACTTTCCTATTACACCAACCTGGGTCTCAGAATCTCCCCCTGGTTTGCTGAAGTGGGGCTTGCCACTGGCTTGCTGGGACATCTCCAATCCTGTACTGATCCCCCTCCCCCTGCCTTTTTGCAGACTCAGGGTTTTTCCTGGGTCGATATTTTCTGGGCTTTCACAGGTCAATGAGGGAAGGAAGCACAACAGTAACTGGCAGGCATGGGATTTACATTCCCTTGTCTCAGCCACTGTCTCATCTCATGCTCCCAACATACACTCTCTCTCTCACACACACACAGGCACCACATCACGTCACATCACATCACATCACATCACATCACATCACATCACATCACATCACATCACATCACATCACATCACATCACATCACATCACATCACATCAC
>NW_020954598.1:7907407-7968958 GCF_900497805.2 Vombatus ursinus
ACATCACATCACATCACATCACATCACATCACATCACATCACATCACCCGCAATAGAGCCTGGCTTACTGGGAGTGAGAGCCACCTGACAGTATACTTCTTACTCTGCCATCTTGGCTCCCAGAAGCCCAAAGCCAGTAAGTGTCTCAAAGATTTGAACTCAGGTCATCAGAAACTTTGGAGAGAACAGTTTTGCATAAGTAATGAGATGAGATTCTACACTCTTGATTCCACACAGAAACCAAAATGGAAAAGGGTTAGAAGTGGAGTCAGAGAGTGGATTCAGTTTTCTCTAGTAATTTGATTATGATTGTGAAAGCAGGCATAATATAGATTAAGAACTTCAGAGGATCTAGTGGGTCTAGTAGCATCTAATGAAGGTTGTTTTTTTTTTTTTTGTTTCTAAGTTTGTTGCCTTGTCATTTGCTTTGTTTGTTTATATTGAGGGAGAGTCAAATAAGTATAGGCTTGATGGAAGTAGGGAAAGAACTAGAAGATAAAGAAACATTGGAATAGAGAAAGGATATTTGTAATAGCTTCTGTGGGAATTGAATTAGAAGATTAGCTTTCTGTAGGCAATGCCTAGTTGAAGTTGCTTAGCAGAGATTTGTAGTGTGTCTTGTTGTGTGAATTTCTCCAGATCCATTTAGCAGCATGTGCATAAAAACAGAAGGGACAGATGAGAGTATTCTAAATCTGAGATTTAGCCAGGAATAAGCTACAATAGGACTGGGAGGGGGAAGTATTTGAGTAGGTGACCTTCTAATTTTGAATTGGTTAACTATATGATGGAAATTTATAAGGAAATAAAACAAAGCCAGTAAGAGGTTATGGTCCAAGAATGTATTAAGGGACAGGGATTAGAGGTTGATATGAAAGGGAAAAATAAGTTTAGGGAAGGTAACACATAGGAAGAGATGCAACGAAACTTTGTTTAGCTAGAGTAATGACAAAGAGAGAAAAAGTATGGGAAATGGTAGGATTCAGAATGTGATCAACTCTGTGTGTGGCAGAGATAGAAAAGAGGAATATGTCATGGGAAATAAGGAGACTCGGGATGTAGAATATTTGAAAAATTTTCATTATAGATGTAGAAGTCTCCTACTGTAATGAGAGTGATTGGAGAAGAAAGAAAGCCAAAGTCTTCCAATATAGTATACAAAAGCCACTATAATCTATTTATGGTAGATGGATTGATAGACAGACAGACAAATAGATAGAAATATAAATATATGGATAAATATTAGATATATGGTATATTAAAGCTTTTGTTGTGATCCAATTTCATTTTCTCCCTATATGGCTAAAATAGCATTGTCTATTCATGAAAACAATTTATTTTTCAAATATAGGTGACTAAATATGTGTGGCCTGCTTTAGAAAGATTTTTTTAAATAGTTTTACATGTGAGTATATGGATCGTCTATATAACCTGACTAATTTAGTTCAAAGATACTCTGGGGAGTTGTAAGTCATGCATTTATTCTACCAACAGACTTACTGGCATCCATCCCAGGTCAAGAAATGGCCAATGAATTCTTGTTTGGAATGATGGATGATTTTCTCCCTGGCTATTATCTAGCAGTGTCTGGTACGTGTGTATTAGTTCCTTTATCCAATGATAGAGCTGGTTCCTATAACCAGTTATGTTTGTGATTGGTACTGTATCTTGATGACTGGAAGTATCAAGATTCTGTGTGTGTATGTGTGTGTGTGTGTGTGTGTGTGTGTGTGTGTACAAAAGGAAAGCAAGAATAAACTGGTATCTTTTCTTGGCCTAGAGATCATCATATGCCTCTCCATTTTTCACAAAAGTGAACATTAGGTAGAGTTTCTTCCTTACACGAATGTACACACACACTCACATACACACATACATATGCACATACATACATACACATCTATAACCTTGCTTTCAATTCCTATGAAATACTATGTATCATTTTTATTTTTGTTTTACAGTCCCCTGAAGGTTCACTCTGTAAGTATCCAAATCGATATTCCAATCTTAAAATACCAGGTCTCAGAGGAGAGGGGTGAATTTTATTCATTTAACTAATCTTTTTCCTGGATACAGGTGTGGATGAAAGTGACATGGTATATGAGTAAAAAAACAAATATCTTTGCCATTTTCCTATATCCCCCATACCAATATTCTTTCCCAATTTTTGACATATTCCTCTTGAGGGGGACCTCCTCCCCAATGTGGCCCTAATAAAGAGTAGAGCTTATTATTAGCAAATTATTTTCTTGCATAAGCCCTCTTATTTGAAACCTATATTTTCTCCCTCTCTTTCTGAAACCTACTTGCTGCTAAAGCAATGAAGTATTTAACCAAGCAGGCTTAATTTTATTAAAAGTTAGGTCTTGACAAATCTCACTCTGCACACATAAGATCAACTGCAACTGGCAGCTTTGTTGGCAGCCAACAGAGTTGATGCTGATGAAGGGATAACTTTATTGGCACAATTTTCTACAGCTGGTTTTTAGGATAAATCCAGACTCTTGCTGATATGTCTGTTGTAAAGAAGGTGGTAAACACGCCTGAACTTAAAGTTCTGAGACCTAGTTTGCTGAATCATTTCTACCAGCAACTAACTATGTCACCCTGGGTAAGTCACTTACAATAAGTCTTAATCTCCTCCTCTATAAATTAGAGGTAAATTAAATTATCTCTCATGTCCTTCTAGTTCTACTGTTTGCAGGAAACTCAGAGCCTAAGTCTAATCAAAGAAAAATAATACCCTTTAAAATATTCAGCAAATAGTCATTAAGCTTTGACTTATGATGATTTCTGGCAAAAAGAAACCCATTTCCTCCCAAGGAAGCCTATTCTCCTGGATAGATCTGTTATAAAGAGTTTTTCCCCCTTTACATTATACCTAAATGTATTTCTTTGTAATTTCCATGCTTTTCCTTGTTCTGCTCACTGAGCCAGCAGAACAAGTAGATTCTTTCATTCCATATGACAATTTCTTTTGATATTTGAAGATAACTTTTATGCCTCACTTCCCAATTTCCCCCACTCCTGCCCATCTTCCATTTAAGTCTAAATATCCTTAGTACTATATCACCAAGGCCACTCTCATCACATCTCCCCTCCTCCGGATGCAGTCCAACTCATCAATGACCTTCCTGAATGTTGATTCCCCAAGCTTGCCTCTATAAAATACATTCTGGAAGAAATAAAATAATTGAAGTTTTGTGTTTATGACAACTCTTTGGGGGGGGGGAATGTGAACTTAAACTCAAGACATCTCTTAATGCTGTATTTTTTGGTGAACATTTAAAGATAACAAAAAATATATTCTGGCAGGATACAAATCATGACTATGACAAAATCAATAATATTTTAGAAATTTAGCTTTAAGCTACCATATCATTGCAATTGCATTAGAAAAGTGAAACTTGGTTTCAAAAATATCTTGCTTAATACTTAAGACATCTATTATCATCTATGTTATTGCAGTATTTTTTCAATTTTTGGATGAGTGATTTTTTTCTCCTATTGCTTAAAAGTTAAGATTTTTTAGAATGCTAAATAATTTTAAAATCTGTTGAAAAATAAAATGCAATCAGGAATACCAAATTACATTTCCGTAGCATGTTTAACTTTTCAAAACACTTGCTTTCATATTTGTATCACTTCCTTCATCGTTGTGACAATTTTATGAGGTAAGTGCGGTTAGTATTATTATACCCATTTAGCAGATGAGAAAGCTGAGACAAGGAAAAGCTTTCTTCTGTACCTTGTTTCCCACTAAAATGGTGATTGTGAGATTGATGATAGTATTTTCTCACTTGATCAGGGAACCACAGGGATTATAATTAGTTGATGGTCTTGAAAGTTCCTAGCTTGATAGATTTTGAGCAGGAAAGGACTTTACATCAATGTCCAAAACCTTCCTTTCACAATGAGGAAAATGAAGGTTAGAGAAAATAAGTGAATTGCCTAAGGTCACACAGGTAGCAGAACTGGGAATATAATTAAACATAGGACCATAGGACAGGATCATAGACTTGGAAATGAATGAGAACTTTTAGAAATCTAGTCCAGTTAGATCAAGGCAGGTAGGTAACATAGTAGATAGAGCACTGTGCTTTGAGACATGAAGAGCTGACTTCAAATGCTGCCTTAGACAATAGTTGGTGACCTTGACAAATCACTTTAGCTTTTTAAATTTTGATTATCTTTTCCAATTTCTCAAATTCTCTCCCTACCTAAACCCTTCTCCCATCCACTGAGAAGGCAAGAAATGCAATACCAATTAAATAGATGAAGCCATGGAAAATATATTTCCAAATTGACCTTATTCCAAAAAAAGCAAGAAAAAGAAAAAAAAGGAAAATAAATCCTTCAATATGCACTTAGAGTCCATAAGGTCTCTGTCTGGAAGTAGATAACATTTTTCTCCATGAGTCCTTTGGAATTGTCATGGATCACTGTATTGATCAAAGTGTTAAGTTTCTCATAGTTGATTATCTTTACAATATTTCTGTTACTGTGTATATTGTTTTTCTGCTGGCAAAAAAGTGTAAATGGGAAGTTTTCAGAAGAAATCAAAGCTATCAATATTGCTGTTGTTCAGTCATGTCCAGCTCTTCATGACCTTGTATAAGGTTTTCTTGGCAAGGATACTCCAGTATTTTTTGTCATTTGTCAATTAGGTAGTGGCTCTATCTATTTCTAAATAAATTTTGGCTCAGTTCCTGACATATTTGAGAACTGAGACCTTTAGCAGAGAAACTTGCTGGATATTCCTCCTGTTTCCTTGCTTTCCTTCTAATTTTGCCTGCATTTATTTTTGCAAAACTTTTATTTTTTTAACTTCCATAATAGTATCTATCTCTTGTTTGGACATGGACTCTTCCCCAATACACAGATCTGACAGGTAATTATTCCCATGCTCCCCTAATTTGATTATAATATAACTCTCTATGTTTAAATCATCTACCCTTTTTGAGCTTATCTTGGTATACAGTATAAGATATTGGTCCATGCCTAGTTTCTGCCAGATTACTTTCCAATTTTTCCATCAGTTTTTGTCAGATAGTGAATTCTGGCCCCACTCTTATTTCATTTTGAAGTATTTTTTGTCCCCCCCCCCTTTCTTAGTTCTTCTAGGAATTCTTCTTGTTCTTAGACTGAATCTGCATTTTTTTGAGGTTTTACACACAGATATTTTCAGTTTATTTTCTCCTAAGTTTGGGTCTTGAGTTTCCTTATTACCAGAGCAGCCTTTTTTGGTAAGGTTCCTTTTTCTTTCTCTTTCCTTCTTTCTTTCTTTCTTTCTTTCTTTCTTTCTTTCTTTCTTTCTTTCTTCCTTCCTTCAATCTTTCCTTCTTTCCTTCCTACTTTCCTTTCTTCCTTTCTTCATTCCTCCCTTCTTTCTTTTTTCTTTTCTCTTTCTTTCTTTTTGCTAATTTTCCCATCCTATGTCTTAAGTTTGTATTTTATGATAGAGTTGGGATCTGCTTACCTCTGAAGGGTAGGGGGAAATGACTGTCCTGACCTTCTGTTTAAACACCTTATGTGTAAACAACTGGATCTGGGGGCCTATACAATTTTGGTGCTTCCAATATGATATGATCCATGGATAGATCTGGTAACTGTCCTGCTCTGCACTCCAATCCTTGTGCAATTTGGACTCCCAGTTCCTGGTGATTGGAATTACTTCTCTCTGCCCTGGAACTGAAATCCAGAACTTGGCAATGGGTGACAGAGCTGCCAAATGTCCTCAAGTCCTCCACCCAATGCCAGAATAGGGGTTCCCTGGGATCACATTCTGATGAAGTATTCAGGAATCTTGTTATTTGTTGGTGCTGTTGATGCAGGCCATTGTTTCCCATATCGTTGTCTGTATCTGCTTCCATCCTAGTCTCCAAAGACTTCTCTTTCTTCCTAAACTGCCCAGGGATGAGAAAAATGATTCAATGTGGCATTTTCTTGTGTTTTCCCCTTAGAATTCTGTTCAGTCATTTTCTGGTCTTTCTATGGTCATTTTGTCTCCTACCTTTGGGCTCCTGCATTCTTTAGATCCCAGAGTTGTTGACACATCAATGAAATAAATAAGAATTCCAATGTCAGATATTTGGAAGGTTTGGTAGAATACACCACACATGGAATTATTCAGGGTTTCGATGCAGTAGTCATATTCTTATACCTAATGTTCCAGAACCATTAAATTGTACTTCAAAATTCCTTGACAATTTTTTTTTAGATTGATATCTTTTAGGTGACAGCCATATTTCATTTTTCCTGATGTGGCCATTAGCATATCATTAATTCATGCATTTAGAACATTTGATGCAAAATGATAGAGGGAATGGACAAGAGATAATTTGTTTGTTGTTTTTTTGTTTTTGCTAGGCAATGGGGTTAAGTGACTTGGCCAGGGTCACACAGATAGTTAAGTGTTATGTGTCTGAGGCCAGGTTTGAACTAAGGTCTTCCTGACTCCAGGACCAGTGCTCTATCCACTGTGCAACCTAGCTGCCCCAACAAGAGGCACTTTGAACAACCTTCCTTTTCACTTACCTTCCCCTCAAAGGGACTGCAATTTAGAAGGAGTAAGATAATGCAAATTCCAATACTTTGGTATTTTGGATTTTGGTTTCATTGGAAAAGGTATTACATTGGTATAAATGACACCTCCACTTCTCATTCCATGCAATTCTTATCCAAGGTTTTTTTTTTCTTCCTACAAATCTTTTATATGACACATAGTTAAGAGAAAAGTTTTCCTTTTCAATTTTTTTTAATAATCCAGATTATCAACCAGACAGTCCTTTGCTTATCTCATTCTTTCTACAAAACTCTATTTTTCTTATTGAATGTCTTAGCTTAGGCACATTTCATCTATGTGTCATTGTTTTTAGCATTAGGTATCCAACTTATAACCCTGCATTCATCTTTTCATTATACTATCTAGTTTTGATGCATATATGATTGTGGCTTTTCCTGATTTACATTCAGGAGAGTATTTTGTGTAATAACATATGGAATAGTTACACTAAATGAATGAACACTGAAGTACTCTAAAAGAATCAGAGCTTTAGAGTGAAAGGGACCCATGTGATTACTTAATTCAACATGTTTTTCCTGTTTTATAAATGAAGGGAGGGACTGAGGTTCTTGGAGAGTCAAATGACTTTTGCAAGGTAACTCAGGAAGTAATTAATAGAACCAGAAATTGATATCATGCTCTGTGACTTTAATTCAGCAATCTTTCCACTAGACCATCCCTATAAAAAGCAAATTGCCATTTATTGAGTAAATGTAACAGTCAGCCTCTTTGTAATGCTTCCTTCCACTATGAGGCAGCTATAGGGGCAGTGGAAAGAGCACTTGAATAAAACAATGAACATAGAGCCTGATTAAATTCCCAGATGAAAGACATAAACAAGAAGTGGATTCATTCAATAGAGGGTGCAATCAATATACGTTGGAGTGGTATGAGAAGCATTGCAAAAAGTTAGGCATCTTCACTAGCTCTTGATGATTGACAAAAATTAATTAAAAAAAGAAAAAAATAATTGAATATTCTAGGTTAGAGAAATTACAGGAGAAGAAAAAGTGAAAGATGAGTTTCATAATCATAAATCTAGAGCTTGGATACAACAGAGGAGTTATTTGGAATGTTGGGATGGTAGGTTGGAACTAGATTTTGAAGGGTCTTGAATGTCAAGCTTACAAAGGATTAAGATATTATTCTGCAAAAACATTGAGAGTCACTGACCAGGTTTAATATGAGAGATGCCATTATCCAAAACAAAGTATTTTTAGAAAGACTAATATGTTAAAATGTGGCTGGTTGAATTGAAGTAGCTGAAGCAAGACCATCTGAGAACTACAGGCATGAGATATTGAAATAAATGTAGTTGAATATTATGAGCAACTATTCAAGGTTACTTTCTGATGTTTAGAATACAACCAAATGGCCACAATGTAATTCATAACGCCCACTAGAATTAACTCTAAAATTGAGTAAAAATAGAAATTCAGATTATTATATACCTATGAATCTGATAAAATGCAAAATTTGGAATGCCTAAAACTGAATTTGAATTGAACTGGCTCACTGCCAATGTGGAGGTTATCCCTAGAAATGTAAACATAAATATAAAATTTGTTCTGTAATGTTTCTAGATGATTTAAATATTTTCTACTTCCCTAACCTTCATCACACACCAATTCTCTATATATGTTCCTGGAGTAAGCACTACAAAGTGAATTAAATATAAACTGATAAATATAAAATATCAGTCGATATTTTAGCTTTTGCTATCTACATTATTGAAATGTATTCTGTGAACATTTACTAACCATTAATGAGAAATTATTGTCTACAGGTGTTGTAATACACAGCACCCCATTTGTATTCTCTTTAAAACTTAGTCAGTCAATAGCAATTAACTAAAACAAGATCAAGGACAAACTGGTTTAAAAAGCATCCACAATGGACAGCTCAATATAGGGAAGAATTTAAGACTTTTAAGATTACCCCAAAGTAAAAATCACTAATGAATCAATATGGCATTCATATAAAAACTTAAGGATTCTTCATAATAGAACCATGGGACAACTAGCAGTAGATTTACAGAAAATCATTCAAACCTAATTTTCTTATTAAGAAATCTTTGAACCATCCTCTACTAAGTTAATATTAGATCAAAAATAAGCATTGCTATCTTGTACTTGATTTTTAAAGATCTTTAGGTTAGACAGATTTTAAAAATGAGTCTTCCACTATCATTTTTGCATTTTAGGATGTTGAGATGTAATAGATGGAAGAGTAACAGCAAAACCACCAAAAGTAATGCAATTAGATGTCCTCAGGCCATGTGAATGCACACGCACATGCGTGAGTGTGCATGCACATACATACACACACACACACACACGTAAAATCTTTTACGAGTTATACTTTTTTTTTCACTGAAGTTTTACATAGTTGCCTCTACTTGGCCTGCAATTCATTCTGAGTTCTTACAGGCTATATCGATGGAGCACAAGCTCTGATATGTCTTACAGGAAAAGTAACAAGCATATACCAAGGAAGAAATTGTTATTTATTTGTCGTAGTATTACAAGAGTTTCTAAATGTTCAGAGGCCAAGATTTTGACCATAAGAAGTTGATGAAATTATCTTGGCTGAGGAAGGGGTTGGGGTGGGGGTGGATGATAGAAGAGAGATAAGCATTTATTAAGTACCTACTATGTGCCAGGAATTGTGCTAAGTTCTTTAGGAATATTAGCTCATAGATATTTATAGACTGTCTACTAAGGTATAGAAGTCTTGAGATCTGTGTAGTTAGGAGTATGATACTACACATAAGCCTTTAAAATAACAGATTTTTTTTCTGATATATTAAGTTTTAGTATTAACTACAAATTTGAAGGACAATATGAACCCAAAGAGTGGATCCCATATGAGCTGGAACAAGAATTATATTGTCATAGGATCATGTGAGCTAGTGCTAAATTTTAGAATCATCTCTCTCAGTAGCCCTTGATATTTTATTTTATTTTATATTGTTATGTACTCCTTTGGCAGTCTGGTGAAACTTATGGACTCATTTCAAAATAATGTTTTTAAGTGCATAGAATCAAATACATTGAAATATAAAGGAAACCAAGCATTAGTGAAAATGAGGGTATATAGTTTTTCATTCAAGGTCATGTAACCCATGATATTCATCAATGGACTCAATATAGGCCATTCCCTACATAGCATACAGGGGAGGACTTATGAGAGTTTTGGCTAAAAAGTTATGTTAAATCAAAAGCTAATCCCACTTATCTAAGGTTGAAATAAGGTAGATACATAGATATAAATATAGATATCTCTCTCTCTCTCTCTCTATATATATATGGAATGCATACATATATACATATACATACATATATATATACACATACACATATAATCATATAAGATTTAATATGGACAGGCATTTATAGTATTTACATTATCAAGAATGTTAACATATAGCTAATTAAAAGCTAATAAGAATTTCAGTCACTTGAACAACTACATGTATTAAGTAGATATTTTATCCAGTGTTTATTGATACTCAAAAACTCCTGAAAGAAAAATTATATATTGGAAGTAGAAGACATAAAATAGTTCTCATAAACCAAGACACAAAGAAGCCTAATAAGATAACATATTTATAAAGGAATATCAAAGAATGGTAGTCCATAATTTGCTCACTCAAAAATTCCACAATCCATATCCTCTGGCAGGGCATGAAAACCCAATCCAGTAAAAAAGTAAAAGGAAAGAAAAGGAAGAAAGACTAGGATTAAAGATGGCCATTCACTTATGTGGATAGGGTTGCTGTGCTTTCTTGTTGACCACTATCTTGAAAATTATCTTGAAAATTAAACAATGCAGAGAAAGATTGATTCTATTAGTAGTTCAATTTTGGATTCTCAAGAACTAAAGAGGTGAGAACAATCCCACAACACGATTATCCCTAGTGTCTCGAGAAATTTTGAATGTAAGTGTGCTGTGGTGATCTGTCCTTGGGTAACATAGAGCTGAGTTGCCAAAGCAGTTGAGAGAATGAATAGTTATCTTTACACTGTGTGACATTGTGGTTGGCTGTACCACTTATTAATTTCAGAAGGAAATGGAATTTCTAGAAAATGTCCCATTAAGTATGACTCCCAAGCCTCAATATTGGTACCGCACTGTGCAATCACCCTTCTGGTATTTTCACTCAAGTAGATGTGGGACTCAGAATAACTACAGTATACATCCAAGATATAGCTTTGAATTTTTTAGAATCTGTATTAACCATGATATTGATATGTAATATTTTCCTATGATTAGAAAAGATAGTTCATTTTAAATACAAGAAAGTGTAAACCCTTTGTAGCTTTTCAGTTCTGTATTTTCCCAACTGCTTGCAGAAAATAATTATTTGTCAAAATATTAAAAAGATAGTAGTCTATACAGGTTTTCTTTCTGATTCCTCACACTACTGAATGAAGAGATGAGTCAATGAACTATACTTTGAAAAAGAGGTTAAATTTCTGAAGGCAAAATAACCTGTAACATTAGGTTTTGTCTGCTAGGAACAACACAATAGGAGGAAAGAGATTAAGGTGAATGAAAATGAATCTAATTGACAATCAAATGAATATGTCATGGAGAAAAAGCCAAAAAAGTATTTTTTTTTGGTATTGGACTTTTTCAACACACTAAATTTAACCAGTAGTGATTATTTTTAAGTACCATCCTATTCAAAATTCAAAAGTGAATGATTCATTTTTAATGGGTGAAATGCATTTTATTTTAAAGGCAGACCATAACATCCATGACTTCATTATTCTAAGAAAGAGCTTTTATTTGTGCTATGTGCTTATATAGTAAAAACAGATATCCCACAAAGAAAATTTCAAACTAGAAAGACTGGAAACATTCAAATGTAAGTATAGAACATGGAGGAAAATGTAGCTTCTTTTCACACTGTAATGAACACGATATTATGATTAAAACTATTCCTATTTCAGAGAAAGGATATGATTCCAAAGAAAAAAGTCTATTTAAAAAGTGATTAATATGGTATGTTGGACTTATGATGGCTAAATAATTGATCCTTACTAATTTATATAGAAAAAATCAATCAGCCCCACTTTTTTATTTCATGTAGCTAAAATATCTGATTTATATATTTTCTAGCTTTTAATGCTGTGCTTTTGCTTTTTTCTGGTTTCATGTATGAGACAATCAGAGTATTCAACATTTATGTCCTGAAAATCTCCTGCAAGGTTTGAGGTACTTGATTAACCAAACTAATCAATCAACTGCTTGATCAATAAAAATTCACTATGGATCAGGATAGCTATACAACTCAAACCATAACTCATGATCCCTTGTCTTTGTGTTAATATTTATAAAGTCAGAGGATATATTATTCAAGATAAAAAACAGATTAATCAAGCAGCATATAAAATTAAGGGAAAATATCACACAGCATGGCTAAATAAAGGACATTCTCTTACTGAGGCCACCAATGGGGACACACGTGTAGGGAATGTACAAATATTGAGAATATGAGGGACTAGACAAAATTTGTAGCTATGTGCAGAACATTTCATTATGTTGTACATTTAGGGAATTTTATTTATTTGCTAAATATGATCATTTATTATTCAATTACAAAGGATATGCTTTTGATATTAAGCTAAATAAATTAAACTTTAATTAAACATTTTTTACATGAACAACTGAATTTTGTTTTTCTTGCGTCATGATCTGAAAAGGATGCATTTAATATTTCTACCTTTCTGCATTGGATTGTGAGGTTTTCATGCCCTAGTGCAAGGTCAATTTTTGTGTATATGCCATATACTGCCGAGAAAAATGTATATTCCTTTCTATCCCCATTGAATTTTCTCCAGAGGTCTACCATACCTAACTTTTCTAAAATTCTATTCATCTCCTTAACTTTTTTCTTATTTATTTTGTGGTTAGATTTATCTAGTTCAGAGAGGGGGAAGTTGAGGTCTCCCACTAGTTTAGTTTTGCTGTCTATTTCTTTCTGTAACTCCCTGAACTTCTCCTTTAAGAATTTGGATGCTACATCATTTGGTGCATATACGTTTAGTAATGATATTACTTCATTGTCTGTAGTGCCTTTTAGCAGGATGTAGTTTCCTTCCTTATCTCTTTTGATAAGATTTACTTTTGTTTTTGCTTTGTCAGAGATCAGCATTGTTACCTCTATTTCTTGTTGCTGTTGTTTTTTGTTTTTTACTTCAGCTGAAGCATAATATATTCTACTCCAGCCTTTTACTTTTACCCTGTGTGTGTCACTCTGTTTCAAATGTGTTTCCTGTAAACAGCTTATTGTAAGATTATGGTTTTAATCCATTCTGCTATCAGCTTCCACTTTATAGGAGAGTTCATCACATTCAAAGTTATGATTCAAAGTTATGATTACTATCTGTGTCTTTCTCTCCATCCTATTTGCCCCTTGCTTATGCTTTTCTTTCTTCTTTTTCCCTTTCCCTCCTCACTAGTGTTCTGTTTTTGACCACTGCCTCCCTCAGTCCTGCCTCCTTTCTATTAGCCCCCTCCCTTTTCTTTTCCTTCACTCTTACTACTTCTTCCCTCCCTTCTTTCTCTCTTCCCCTTTCTTTCCCCTTTTCCCTCCTACTGCCTATAGGACTAGTTAGATTTCTATACCTAACTGGTTATGTTATTCCCTTTTTGAGCCAAATCTGATGAGATTAAGCTTCAAACAATGCTCATTTCCCTCTCCTCTTTCCCTGTACTGTAATGGGTTGTTGTGCCTTTTCCTGTAACATGATTTACCCTTGTCTGCCTCCTCCTTTCTTTTTCTCCCAGTATATTCCCTTAGTTAGATCAGATTAATCCACTTACCTAGATCCATTTAACCCACATGATTAGATTATTTTTTATCATTACATCAAAGTCAACTTATACCCACCCTTTCTCTGTATACCCTTCTAAAGGGGTGTAATAACAATACAGCTCTCAAGGGTTACAAGTGTCATATTCCCTTGCAGGGATGTAAACAGTGTGCCCTTATTAATAACACGTTTTTGTTTTTTTTCCTGTCCCTCTTACCTTTTTATGTCTCTCTTGAGTCTCATATTTGAAGCTCTGGTCTTTTTATCGGGAAGATTTGGAAGTCCCTCATTTCATTGGATATTCATCTCTTCCCCTGAAAGATCATACTCAATTCTGCTGGGTAGTTGATCCTTGGTTGTAATCCAAGCTCTTTTGCCTTACATAATATCATATTCCATGCCCTACAATTTTTTAATGTAGAAGCTGCAAGGTCCTGCGTAACCCTGACTGTGGTTCCTTGATATTTAAATGGTTTCTTTCTGTCTGCTTGCAGTGTTTTCTCTTTGACCTGGTAATTTTGGAATTTGGCTACTATATTCCTTGGCATTTTTAATTTGGGATCTCTTAAAAGAGGTGATCAGTGGATTCTTTCTATGGCTATTTTAACCTCCGGTTCTAGGACCTCAGGATAGTTTTTCTTGATGATTTACTGAAAGATGCTGTCCAGGTTCTTTTTTTCATCATGATTTTCAGGTAGACCAATCATTTTTAAATTGTCTCTCCTGGATCTATTTTCCAAGTCAGTTGTTTTACCAATAAAGTACTTTATGTTTTCATCTATTTTTTTTCATTCTTTTTTTTCTGTTTGACTGATTCTCGCTCTCTCACAGAATCATTAGCTTCCACTTGCCCAATTCTAATTTTTAACACATTATTTCCTTCTATTAGATTTTCTACCTCCTCCTCCTTTGCCAATTCTGCTTTTTAAGGAGCTGTTTTCTTCAGTGTCTTCTCTTGGTCCCCAGTTTTAGTTTGAAGGCTACTAGAACATTAAAATATACCCAAGCATGGCCAGTCCACTGCAAATGTACACCTATAAACACACATGCACACACACACATATACTATCAGTCTAAACTATATATATATATATGTACTATCCACACACACACATACATACATATATAATATATATACATATACGTTATGTATATATAATATATATGTATGTACATTGAGAGCATGTGCATATGATCAAATGTGGCCTGGACATATTATGTCTTTAAAAAATAACTTTAGCATTTTATGTGCTAATGTCATAATTTCATTGTATGCTAAGCACCATATTTATTTCTCTACTCTTTGTCCTATTACATCTGAAATGCAATGTGTTTCTCTTTATTTTTATGGAGTTAATTCTATTTGTCTCAAAATCACTAAGCTGCTCTCTGATACCATCTTCAGGTCTTCGTTATTCAGCCTTTTAAGGGTCATCTGCTGCAGTCTGCAACCATCTGCTGAATTGCCACAGATAGGAAGCTTCTCCTTGACAAGGTAAGGTAAAGTGCTTTTATCCTACATTGATGAGTCACCATGCCCATTTAACCTGATGACTAAGTAGAAATACATGACTAAGATATTATTTTAATTGCCCTTTATGTGCAGACTCAAAGACCCTAACTTTAGCCAATTACCTGTCTTTAAGTAAGAAATTTCCGATCGACTACTATCAACTTCCTGATTGTCAGTATGCTTCTTAAAACCCTTATGTGTGTGTTTTTTTTTTCTTTTTGGTTTTCTTTGATTGTGTGTTTTTTTTTGGGGGGGGGGATAGGGCATCATTAAATAAACCCATATATTTTGAGCTTCAAGCTTCGTTTTTCCTTGGGCTTGTTCCTGGCTTGGGTGGGCAGAGAGGCAGTATCTCAAGCTAACCTCTTGGTAATGCTATTTTCAGAGCTAGCTCAGGGGTTTGGAATTTTTCAAATCTTTCAGGATAGTATTATCTAGGGAGAGAAGTGGTCACTGTTTTTTTGGTCTGTGCTCTGGTTTTTACCCAGGAAGGGACCTTGACACTTTGGGACTGCAATCAGTATGGTTCATTAATGTCTCTGCTCCTTTGAGACAATAAGGTATACTGACCTGCAAGTCCTGGTTTGCTCTTCATGAAATGTACTTTACTTTGGCCTTGAACTGTGACTCAGAGGAGGGTTCAAATATAAGGACTTTTTACACAGTATCTAGTCCTAAGTCTAGTGCTACCACAAGGGTTCTTGGTAATTTCCATTGAATATTTTCCATATCTCCCTACTATATTTGGATTTAGGGCTCCCAAAGATGCTAATTTTTTTCTGTCACCACCACCTATGTGGTCTCCAGGTCAGCCTATACCCCACTCCCATGTCATAGAGTCCATAGAGGTAGCATTCTCTTGTATTGTCTGTGCTTGCATCTGAGTTGCTTTCCTGGGTTGCTGTCCTGGGGGGAGAAGGAGCATTGGCATGATGGAGTTTGTGGTAAGGTGGATAGGGAATCCTCCTTACAGTTGCAAGTTTGAAAAGAGTGTTTATGGTCACTCATAAAGCAGAGCACAGACCAGGAAAGGAGTAACCACCTCAAATTTGATTATAACACCTTGGAAGTAATGAAAATGTATGGGACCCTAGAAGTGTCTCTGAAAACAGCTGCACAAAAACCCCTGAAGCTTGGAACAGTATATTATCCACACTGGAAGGAGATCCCTACCTTAATGAAGAGTTTAATAGTCAAGTAATTGTCTAGAAACATGAACAAACAAAGCAAAAAAACAAACAAACAAAAACTTCAGACCATAGAATCTTATTTTGGTTACAAAGAAGATCAAAACACACACTTAAAAAAAGACAACCAAGTCAAAGCTCCTACATCCAAAGCCTTCAAGAAAAAATATGAATTGGTCCAAGGCCATGGAAGAGCTCAAAAAGGATTTTGAGAAGCAAGTAAGAGAAGTAGAGGAAAAACTGGATGGAGAAATGAGAGTGATGCAAGAAAATGATTAAAAAAAAAAGTGAACAGCTTGATATAGAAGAACTAAAAAAATACTGAAGAAAATAACACAATAGGGGCCACTAGGTGGCACAGTGGATAGAGAATCAGCTCTGGAGTCAGGACTCAGGTTCAAATCTGACCTCAGACACATAACACTCACTAGCTGTGTGACCCTGGGCAAGTCACTTAACCTCAATTGCCTCTCCAAAAAAAAAAAAAACACCATAAAAAATTACCTAACCCAAATGGCAAAAGAGGTCCAAAAAGCCACTGAGGAAAAGAATGCCATAAGAAGCAGAATTGTCTAAATGGAATAGGAAGTACAAAAGCTCACTGAAGAAAATACGTCCTTAAAAATTAGAAAGGAGAGAATGGAAGCTAATGTCATCAGGAAAAATCAAGACATTATAAAACAAATTCAAAAGAATGAAAAAATAGAAAACAATGTGAAATATCTCATTGGAAAAACAACTGACCTGGAAAATAGATCCAAGAGAGATAACTTAAAAATTATTGGACTACCTGAAAGCCATGATTTAAAAAAAGAGCTTAGACATCATTTTTCAAGAAATTATCAAGGGAAACTGCCCTGATGTTCTAGAACCAGAGGGTAAAATAGAAATTGAAAGAATCCACCAGTCTCTTCCTGAAAGATATCCCTAAAGGAAAATTTCTAGGAATATCATAGTCAAATTCCAAAGTTCCCAGGGCAAGGAGAAAATATTGTAAACAGCCAGAAAGGAAAAATTCAAGTATTGTGGAAACACAATCAGGACAGCACAAGATTTAGTAACTTATACCTTAAAGGATCAAAGAGCTTGGAATATAATATTTTGGAGGTCAAAGGAATTAGGATTACAACCAAGAATCACCTACCGAACAAAACTGAGTATAATCCTTCAGGGGAAAAAATGAATATTCAGTAAAATAGAGGACTTTCAAGCATTCTTGATGAAAAAATCAGAGCTGAATAGAAAATTTGACTTTCAAATACAAGACTCAGGAGAAGAAAAGAGAAATCATAAAGGACTTATTAAAGTTGAATTGCTTACATCCTACATAGAAAGATAAAACTTGTAACTTCACTAGACCTTTCTCAGTATTAGGGAGGTTGAAGGGAATATATATAGACAGAGGGCATAGGGTGAGTTGAATATGAAGGGATGATATCTAAAAAATAAAATTAAATGGTGAGAAAGGATTGTACATAGAGAAGGAGAAAGGGAGAGGTAGAATGCAGTAAATTAGCTCTCATAAAAGTGGGAAGAAAAGCTTTTACAATGGAGGAGAAGAGGGGATAGGTGAGAGGGAATGAATTAATCTTACTCTCATTGGATTTAGCTTAAGAAGGGAATAACATACGCACTCAACTGGGTATCAAAATCTCTCTTACCCTACAGGAAAATAGAGGGGAAGGGGAAAAGAGAGGGGAAAATGATAGAAGGGAGGGCAGATTGGGGGAGGTGGTAATCAGAAGCAAACACTACTGAGGAGGGACAGGGTCAAGGGAGAGAATAGAATAAATAGGAGGTGGGATAGGATGAAGGGAAATATAGTTAGTTTTTCACAACATGACTACTATGGGAGTGTTTTGCATGACTACACATGTATAACCTGTATCTAGTTGCTCGCCTTCTCAATGAGGGTGGGTGGGGAGGGAGGAAGGGAGAGAATTTGGAATTCAAAGTTTTAGAAACAAATGTTAAAAATTGTTTTTTTCCCCATGCAACTGGGAAATAAGATATGCAGGCAATAGGGTATAGAAATACATCCTGCCCTACAGGAAAATAGAAGGGGGAGGGGTTAAGAGAAGGGTAGGGTGACATAAGGGAGGGCAGATCAGGGGAAGGGGTATTCAGAATGCATACCGACTTCGGGTTGGGGGAGGGGAGAGGTGGGGAGAAATTTGGAACTCAAAATCTTGTGGAAGTGAATGTTTAAAAAATAAATTAATTAAAAAAATTAAAATTAAATTAAAAAGAAAAGGGAAAGACATTTTCAGAAGGTAGGATGGCATGGGGAAAGGTCAAGATTAATTTGTTACAAAATGGGGGAAGAATGAGGCATAATGTTTTAGTTAGAGAAAAGTAGAAAATAACAGTGACTAGGTAAAGTAGAAGCAGACTCTTGAATTTGACTGTGTAGGCTGTGGGGGAATTATGATAGCTTTATGAAAAATGGAATGGCATAATGAAAGTGGTATTTGAGGAAATGTTCTTTGGCGGGATGATTTGGAAAGGAAGAGTCTGGAGGTAGGAAGAGCAACATGAAACCTGATATAAAACAGGCTTTAGGGCCTGATATATATATGGGTGGCAGGGAGAATGGATAGATATGAATACTCAAAGATACACTTAAAAAATTCTAATTCCTTTGAAGTGATACAGGAGGAATTAAGGATTGCCTCATGTAATATGAGATGACAATCAATCTCCCTTTTGCCAAACAATATTGACTCAAAATGTTTAAAAACATCATTTAATTACCAACCTATTGGTGATAAGCCTTTTCATCCTTAGTCACTCTTGTCTTTGGACACTGGACAGAATCTGTTACAGGGCTCATATATAGAGACTTTCAATTGTGGAAGAACATATCAGGGATTGTATTCTCATACAGGCTCTGAGAGTTCAGGGTCACCTCCACGCCATGATGAGACATCAGCAGAGGATTTCTGAGTGACTAAAATTTAGAGGACTGAAAAAAGGCAGTTTTCTTACAGGGAGTAATCCAGTAAACAAAAACAGGCTTCCTAATGAGACATGCTTGTTTCTTTCAAAAAAAAATAAACCCTTATTTAAAAAAAATACAACACCCATTCTTATAAAAAAAAACTCTATAAAGCATAGAAATCAATGGAACCTCCCTTAAAATGATAAGTAGTATAAATGTAAAACCAAGAGCAAGCATTATCTGATATGTGGATAAACTTGAAGTTGTCCCAACAAGATAAGAGGTGAAGTAAGCATGTCCATTTTTACCAATGTAATTCAATATTGTATTAGAAATTCTAGCTTTAGCAAGAAGACAAGAAAAAAGAAATTGGAAGAATCAAAATAAACAATAAGGAAATAAAACTGTCACTCTTTGCAGATGATACAATGGTATATTTAGAGAATCCTAGATAATCAACTGAAATTTTAGTTGAAACAATTCATAACTCTACAAAATTTCAGGATATAAATAAATCTGCACAAATCATCAACATATCAATATACCACCAACACAACCCAGCAGAAAAAGAGAGAAAAAGAATTTCCTATAATTGGACATATTACAAATTTCTTGGAAGTCTATTTGCCAAGACAAAATGAGGGATTACATGAACACAATTACAAAGTGCATTTCATGAAAATAAATACAGATATAAACAATTTGAGGAGTATTAATTGCTCATAAGTAGGCTGAGCCAATATAATAAAACTGTCAATTTTATCTAAAGTAATTAGTGGTATACCAATCAAATTACCAAAAATATTTTAGCCTCAAAGGGCTATAAAACTGTGCATATACTCTGACCCAGTAATTCCACTATATCCCAAAGAGATCAAAGAAGAGGGAAAATGACCTATTTGTACAAATTATAGTACCTCTTTTCATGGTGGCAGAGAATTATAAATGGAGAGAATACCTATCAATTGGGGAATGACTGAAGAAGTTGTGGTATTTGATTATGGTGGAAGATTATTTTAATATAAAAAATGATAAGCTGGATGCTCTCAGAAAAACCTCAAAAGATGCAAAGTAAAGTGAATAGAACCAGGAAAACATTGTGAACAATAACTGTAATATTGTAAGGATGATCAACTGTGAAGTATTTAGTTACTCTGATGAAGACAATGGTACAAGATCTTTCTAAAGACCCACAATGAAATGTGCTATCCACCTTCAGAGAGATAACTGATGAACTGATTGCAGATTGAAGCAAAATTTTTTAACTTTAATTTTTCCATGATTTCTTTTGCAATATGGCTGATATGTTTTGCTTGACTTTACCCGTGGGTTGTATAGGTATGGAAAGGAGGGAGGGACAGAATTTAGAACTCAAAATTGTTAAAAATGAATGTTAAGAATTATACAAGTAATTACAAAATATTTTGTAAAATAAATAAAAGTACATTAAAAGTTAGGGAGAAAAGATAACTAGGTTCTCTCCTGGTTCTGTGCTACATGGCTGTGTTACTTTAAGTAAGTTATTTAACTGCTCTGTCCTTCAGTTTATTAATGTCTAAAATTTAAATATCCTATGATTTTAAGAGGTAATGAAACAAGGAAGAGACAATGATATTTTACTCCTCCTTCCCTCCCATGAAAAAATTATAGCCATCTTCCTTGGGAGTAATGTGGATTCCAGTAATTTAAAGGTGAAAAGTTTACTGGAAAAAAATTCTTTTCATGTGGTGAATTAGCACATGGAATGTCTTTCTATTTAACCTCCAAACTCCTTCAGTGTCACACCCTATAATAGTCTGGCAACTATGCCTTGTTCTCTGAAGCTTAAACAGTTTGAGCATTTGAACAATATAGAAAACATCATGTTAATTGGCATTTTTGCTAAAAAAGTGCTTTTCCCTTTTTCTAAGATAGAACAAGTTTCTAAAATGTGTCAGGAATAAATGTAATTACACATCTTGAAAGGGGAATTGTTTTAATATACTCAGAGTAGAAATGATTCAAGTAATTCAGGAAATAATACCAACAATATGAGCTCATTCTTGAACCTGTTGCCTGTTGAAATCTTACCTATCCTGCAAGGGAGAGCTTAAAAAGATCTTTCATGAAACTTTGTCACTAATCCTGAAGCAAATTTGCTTACTTCCTTCAAATTCTAACAATATTTTGCCTGTGAATTTCATGGTGTATATATTCTACCTTGTATAATATCTAGACATGTATCTCATGCCCTCTTTTATTTTTTTTCACTTTTTCCTTTTCATGTTTTATTGATGCTTTTGCTTGTTGTGCTTTTTTTTCTGTATTTGTTTTACATCAGGATAATTTTCTAATTCCCCTACATACACCACTGTAAACTCTTCATGTAACAAAACAAAACAAAGGTTATGTAAAATTGACAAACAAAGTGGCTGATTTTAGAACATAAGGAATGGTCCGCATTCCTGGCCCTCCCATCCCTCTCTTTTTTTAAAAATATTTTTATTAATTAATTATTTTTTAATTTTCAACATTCACTTCTGAAAGATTTTGAGTTCCAAATTTTCTCCCTATCTCTCCCCTTCCTCCAGCTCAAGATAGCATGCACTCTGAATACCCCTTCCCCCAATCTGCACTTCCTACTATCACTCCCCCATGTTCTCTTGTCTCTTTCCCCTTCTCTTTTCCTATAGGGCAGGATAGATTTCCTGTATGTCTTATTTCCCAGTTGCACATGAAAACACTTTTTAGCATTCCTTTTTTTTTAAATTTAAGTTCCAGATTCTCTCCCTCCCTCCTTCCCCACCAACCCTCATTGAGAAGGAAGCAATTCAATATAGATTATATATGTGTAGTCATGCAAAACACTCCCATAATAGTCATATTGTGAAAGACTAACTATATTTCCCTTCATCCTACCCCCACACATGTATTCTATTCTTTCCTTTGACCCTGTCCCTCCTCAAAGGTGTTTGCTTCTGATTACCCCCCCATCTGTCCTCCCTTCTATCATTCTTCCATCTCTTATTCCCTTCCTCTCTATTTTCCTGAGGAATAGGATGGATTTCCATGCCCCATTGAATGTGTATGTTACTCCCTCCTTAAGCCAAATCTGATGAGAATAAGATTCATTCATCCCCTCTCACATACCTCCTTCCCCCCCACTTTAAAAAACTTTTCTTGTCTCTTTTATGTGAAATAATTGAGCCCATTCTACCTCTCCCTTTCTCTTTCTCCCAGTACAATCTTCTCTCACCCTTTAATCTTATTTTTAGATATCATCCTTTCATATTCAGCTCACCCTGTGCCCTCTGTCTCTCTCTCTCTCTACACACACACACACACACATACATATATACATGCATATATGTACACACACAGAGACATATATGTATGTATGTATGTATGTATATTCCTTCCAACTACCCTAATACTGAGAAAGGTCTTCTGAATTACAAATATGATCTTTTCATGTAGTAATGCAAACAGTTCAACTACAATAAGTCATTTATGATTGCTTTTTCCTGTTTACCTTTTCCATGATTCCCTTCAGTCTTATATTTGAAAGTCAAATTTTCCATTCAGCTCTGGTCTTTTCATCAAGAATGATGAAAAGTCATCTATTTCATTGAATGACCATTTTTTTCCGCTGAAGAATCATACTCAGTGTTGCTTGGTAGGTAATTCTAGGTTTTAATTTTAGCTCCTTTGCCCTCCAGAATATCATATTCTAAGCCCTCTGATCCCTTAATGTAGAATCTGCTAAATCTTGTGTTATCCTGATTGTGTTTCCACAATACTTGAATTGTTTATTTCTGGCTGCTTGCAATATTTCCTCCTTGATTTGGGAATTCTGGAATTTGGCTCCAATATTTCTAGGAGTTTTCCTTTTTGGTACTCTTTCAGGAAGTGATCAGTGGATTCTTTTTATTTCTGTTTTACCCTCTGGTTCTAGAATATCAGGGCAGTTTTCCTTGATAATTTCTTTAAAGATGATGTATAGGCTCTTTTTTATCATGGTTTTCAGGTAATCAAATAATTTTTAAATTATGTCTCCTAGTTCTATTTTTCAGGTCGGTTGTTTTTCCAATGTGATATTTCACAATGCCTTCTATTTTTTCATCCTTTTGGATTTGTTTCATAATTTCTTGATTTATCATAGAGTCATTAGCTTCCATTTGCTACATTCTAACTGTTTTTTTTTAGGCAATTGGGGTTAAGTGACTTGCCTAGGGTCACACACCTAGTAAGTGTCAAGTGTTTGGTCAGAGGCCAATTTGAACTCAGGTCCTTCTGACTTCAGGGCTGGTGCTCTATCCAGTGTGCCACCTAGCTACCTCCCTCTCCATTCTAACTTTTAAGGAAGTATTTTCTTCAGTGAGCTTTTGGACATTCTTTTCCATTTGGCCAATTCTGCTTTTTAAGGCTTTTTTCTCCTCATTGGCTTTTCGGACCTCTTTTGCCACTTGGTTTAGTCTATTTTTTAAGGTTTATTTTCTTCAGTATTTTTTGGGTCTTCTTTAGCAAGCTGTTGATTCATTTGTCATTATTTTCTTGCCTCACTGTCATTTCTTTTCAAAATTTTTCCTCTACTTCTCTCACTTTATTAGCAAAGTCCTTTTCTAATTGGCCTGTTATCAATTCATATTTTTCTTGGAGGCTTTGGATGTAGGAACTTTGACTTCTTTGCCTTCTGGTTGTATTTTTTTATCTTCTTTGTCACCATAGTCTGATTTTTTATTTTACACTGTTTGCTCATGTTCCCAGCCAACTGCTT
Organism: Vombatus ursinus; assembly: GCF_900497805.2. Classification (NCBI taxonomy): domain Eukaryota; kingdom Metazoa; phylum Chordata; class Mammalia; order Diprotodontia; family Vombatidae; genus Vombatus; species Vombatus ursinus. The sequence continues at coordinate 7,931,194 of NW_020954598.1, forward strand.
GACATTAAAAAAAATTTATTAGTTTATTTTGCATTATCAACAATCACTTCCATAAGCTTTTGAGGTTTAAATTTTTCTCCCTCTCTCTCCCCACCTCCATCCCTTAGATGGTGAACAATCTGATATAGACTATACATATACATTCCTATTAAACACATTTTCACATTAGTGATGTTGTAACTAAGAATTAGAACTGATAGGAGGAACCACCACAAAGAAGAAACAGAATGCAACAGAAGAAAAAAAAATAGCAAATAGTATGCTTAGATCTACATTCAAACTCTTTAGTTCTTTCTTCTTTGTAGATAGCATTTTCTATCATGAGGCCTTTGGAGATATCTTAGATCCTTGTATTGCTGGGAAGGGTTAAGTTTATCAATATTAGTCATCGCACATCATGGCTGTTATTGTGTACAATGTTCTCTTGGTTCTGCTCACTTCACTCAGCATCAGACCATACAAGTCTTTCCAGCTTTTTCTGAAGTCCACGTGTTCATCATTTCATATAGCACAATACTATGCCGTTACTTTCATATACCACAACTTGTTCAGCCATTCCCAGTTGATGGACATCCTCTCAATTTCCAATTCTTTGCCACCACAAAAAGAGCTGCTATAAATATATTTGTACATGTGGGTCACTTTCCGATTTGTATGATGTCTCTGAGATATAGCCCTAGAAGTGCTATTTCTGGGTCATAGGGTATGCATATTTTTATAGCCCTTTGGGCATAGATTCAAATTGCTCTCCATAATGTTTAGATCATTTCACAACTCCACCAACAATGCATTAGTGTTCCAATTTTCCCACATCTTCTCCAACATTTATCATTTTCTTGTTTTGTCATCTTGGCCAATCTGATAAATGTGATGTGGTACTTCAGAGTTGTTTTGATTTCATTTCTGTAATCAATAATGATTTAGAACATTTTTTCATATGATTATAGATGGCTTTAATTTTGTCATCTGAGAACTGCCTGTTAATATCCTTTGACCATTTATCAATGGGGGAATGACTTGCTTTCTTATAAATTTTACTTAATTCTCTATATATTTTAGAGATGAGACCCTTATCAGAGTGACTGGATATAAAAATTCTTTCCCAATATTCTACTTTCCTTCTAATCTTGTTGCATTGGCTTTGTTTGTATGAAAACTTTTCAATTTAATGCAATGAAAGTTATCCATTTTGTTTTTTCATAATGTTCTCTATCTCCTGTTTCATCATGAATTCTTCTGTTCTCCATAAATCTGATAAGTAAACTATTCCTTGCTCTCCCAGTTTGCTTATAATATCAGCCTTTAAATCTAAAGCATGAACCCATTTTGACTTTATTTTGGTATATGGTGTGAGATTTTGATCTATGTCTAGTTTCTGCCATACTCTTTTCCAGTTTTCCCAGCAGTTTTTGTCAAAAAGTGGGTTGTTATCCCAGAAGCTGGGTTCTTTGCTATAGTCATTGACTACTCTGTCTTGCATACTTAACCTATTACACCGATCCACCAATTACTTGATTTTTAATCCAGTGTCAAGGGTGTACTGTCCCAAGCTCTGGAGGTTTTGTACAGCTCTTTTCAGAGGTACTTCTAGGGACCTGTAAATTTTGAGTTCTTTCAAGGTGGGTGTGATCAGTGGTGAGGTGTTTACTCCTTTCTAGTCTATCAGTGACCTCTGTTCTGCTTTGGAACTGTGAGAATTTCCTCTCCACTGCTGCCACAAACTCCACCTCCACAGTGCTCCTTCCCACCCCAGGACCACCATCCAGGACTGATACCCAGATCCAAGCAAAGGCAAAGCAAGAGAATCCTGCCTCAGCACCAGGTAAGAGATCCTTGTAATCCCTCTTTGATCAGCCACTTGATACTCCCACCATTTGTGGGCTGAGAGCCCCAGAAGCGCCATCATCCCTGCCATCCTGGGGCTGTGCCAGGACTGGGACTAGACCATGTTCCTTTCTCACCCATGTCTGACAGACTTTCCTACTGACCTTCTAAGTTGTCTTTGGTGTTTGTGAGTTGAGAAGTCTGGAAACCACCACAGGTGCCTATGATTCAGTCTCCTGAGGCCTGCTCCATCTTTGCCTGGGTGGTCCACACTGAATTGTGCTCTTTTCCCAGCCCAGTGCAAGTGACCTTTCCTATCAACCATCCTGGTTGTTTTGGGCTGGAAATTTGTTTCACTCTGTCTTTTTGTTGGTTCTGCTGCTCTAAAAATTTTTACAGGTATTTGGTGTTTACTCTTCACAGGGATTTAACTGTGTCCTGGAATTTTCCTTCAGATCTTCTCTGATTATCCAGGAGGACCCCTGTTGTACCTCTATTCTTATTTATTTTTACCTGCACTTAGTTTGTCTTGAGGTGTTATTTTATCTCTTTTGTGGGGAAAATTTTTGAGAGATTGGAATTTTCTGAACTCCCCCACCATCTTCCCAAAACCGTCTCACTAATACCTCAAGAGATTTATGATCATACCAATGTGGATACTTCCTCCACTGTAATTTGAAGCCCATTTACTTAATCTAATTCTGTGTGATTTTTGATATCTTCCAATAAATTCTCCACAAGTATGTTCATTACATTAAAGGTCTTCTTTTAAGTCCTTTGGTATTGCTTGATCAAATGTACTCTAAAAATGTGCATCAGTTACTTTATATTCTCCTTCACAACTTGCCCACCTTTGTTGCCAATCATATGTTCTTTGAGGATTTCTTTCACTGCAGTAATGGACAAGGGAAACAAACAGGAATGGTTAAGAAAGATTTTAGAAAATTTTGTTCCAAAAAAAATGGATGGAGGAGCTATCATAAAATGGAGTATACTTGAAGAGAATATGATCCAAAAATACTTTGATCTGGTGTAAAATTTGTCTAAAATATTATCTACATCATTGAACAGGGCTGGCATACAATTTACTCTCTTTCTCAAACATCTCTTTTTAACCTTTCACTCATAAATTATTTTGATTCTTTCAGAGATCATTCTGGACTGTGATTAAAAGGCACACACACACACACCAAAAAGAGATAAAAAAGAAAAAAAAACTTTAAAGGAGTATCTTGCTATGACAAATGATGGATTTTTGTATGAGGGACATATGTGTGCTGCACAGTTCTCCAATGCAATCCAGCTGGCACTATTCATCCTATTCAATTCTGAATGTCACTTATTGTCCACTTGCAATGCCAGTAGAAGATGTATGTATTGATGGACTAAATGAAATATCCATCCAATTGCATTTCATTGTTTGTACAATAAACTCTTTTTAAACATTTTTTATTTGAATTATTAAGCAGCTCATTTATGAGTGATCATAGATCTTAATATATAGACCCATTTTTTCTGGAGCTTTATTAAATCAGTATAATTACATTTGTAAGAAGGAGAATCTGAAAGGTTTTACCATATGTGTGTGTGTGTATGTATATATATGCATACGTATGTGTGTATATGTATATACACACATACATATGCAACATATGTATATATACATATATATATATATATTTAGACTTTCTGCTTCTATATAGTACATCCTCTATGATAGAGAATGGAGTTTTTATTTAGTGACCCTGAAAAGTCTATTTATGTTGCCTTTATATTCCTCAAAAAAGTGAAATCAAACCTAAATAAACTTGCTATAATTATGTGTACCTGTATTTTTTAAGTTAAGTGTTTTGCAAATATTTTATCCACATGCACCAAAAATTTCATTTGCAATGATTTGCCCTAAACAACAGATGGGTTTGGCTATAAACTACATCTGTGATGTATCTCAAACCCCAGTAACACCAAAAGAATATGAATTTGCAACTATTTTCATAGAAATGACTGTACAACATTTCCCTCTACATATTTATCCAAATGGTAATTGAACTTATTATGATTTATCCTGCCTTAAGCATCAATATTTCTAATCCCTGATTGTTATGCATTCCCTATTTACCATTGTGCAATATTAGAAATAATTTTAGGTGACATTCTTAGACATATTCTACACCTAGTCACCAACTTTTGTATCATAATATCATCAAGTCCATCTCACCCTTAAGATACTACCCCATACTATGCTTCCATAGAATGATTTTTAAGATATTTCATAATTACTCCTGTATCTTTCCCTTGTTATCAATTGAATTTGAACTATTTCTGGTTATGTTTGAGAACCACAAAATATCAGAGTAGGAAAAGACTCCAGAGATCTTCAATAGGACCTGTATCTGGGCAGAAGTTTCCTCTCTTTCTTGTTTTCATTCATTCATTCATTCATTCATTCATTCATTCATTTATTAATCATTTAGTATTTCTTCTATTTAATAGTATTTTTCCCCAAATACATGCAAAGATAGTTTTCAACATTCATTTTTACAGGCTTTTGGGTTCCAAATTTTTTTTTCTTCCTCCCTCCCTTTTCAACCCTACAAGACAGAATGTAATCTGGCATAGATTAAACATGTATAATCATATTAAGCATACTTTCACATTAGTTAATGTATGAAAGAGGGATCAGACAAAAGAGAAAAGCCCCGAGAAGGAAAAATCAAACAAAAAATAAGATATAGTATGCTTCAATCTGCATTCAGACTCTATAGTTTTTTTTCCCCCTCTGGATGTGGACAGCATTTTCCATCACGTGTCCCTTGGAATTGTCTTATATCATTGTATTGTTGAGAAAAGCTAAATCTGTCAAAGTTGCTCATTGTGCAATATGGCTGTTGTGCAATGTTTTCCTCATTCTGCTCTCTGCACTCAGCATCAGTTCATGTTAGTATTGCCAGCTTTTTCTGAAATCTGCTTGCTCATCATTTTTTTAGCACATTATTATTCCATTACATTCATATATCACAACTTCTTTAGCCATTCTTCAACTGATGGGCATCCATTGAATTTCCAATTCTTTGCCACCAAAAAAGGATCTGCTATAAATATTTTTGTACATGTTGGTCATTTTCCCTTTTTTATGATGTCTTTGGGATACAGATCTAGAAGTGGTGTTGCTGGATCAAAGGGTATACACAATTTCATACTCCTTTTGGGGTAGTTCCAAATTGCTCTCCAGAATGGTTGGATCAGTTTACAACTCCACCAACAGTGGACACCAATTAGTGTTCAAATTTTCCCACATCTTCTCCAAAATTTATCATTTTCCTTTTTTTTGTCCTGTTAGCCAATCTGATAGATGTGAGATGGTACCTCAGAGTTCCTTTAATTTGCATTTCTCTGATCAACAGTGATTTTTTTTATATGACTATAGATAGCTTTAATTTCTTCTTCTGAAAACTGCCTTCCTTTAACCATTTACAAATTTGGGAATGACTTGTATTTTTATAAATTTGACTGAGTTCTCTCTATATTATAGAAATAATGCCTTTATCACAGACTCTAGCTGTAAAAAAAAATGTTTCCCAGGTTTCTACTTCCCTCTAATATTGGTTGTATTGATTTTGCTTGTGAATTTTTTAATTTAATGTAATCAAAATTATCTGTTTTGCATTTCATAGTGTTCTCTATCTCTTGTTTGGTCATAAGTAATATTAAAAGCTACAATGAGATCAAGACAGATGAGCACTGGAAAAGATTATTTTTTAAAGGATATTTAATAGTGATATGGAAAAGAGAGTAACTATAGCATCTGGAGAGGGCAGAAAAAAATACAAAACAAAAAAAGAGTTCTTTGCTTTATTTAGATACATATTTTTTGACATTTCAAAATACCTGATCATGTTTGTTTGTAGAATGCAAAAGACATTGGCAAAGAAGACATTGAAGACACATTAATGCACTACCTAATAATTATATAGTACTTAGAAGTTTCCAAAGAAATTTACATATTTCATCTTATTTGATCTAGATGGCAACCCTGTGAAGTAGATGCTTGCTAATATATGAATTGGACATATTACTTAACCGATGTTAAAAGAGATTGTTTCTTGCCCAGGTTCACACAGCTTGGAAGTAGTTGATGCAGGATTCAAACTCCTATCTTCATGACTGTAAGTTATTTACTTTATCCCCTGATATCTCCTAGCTTCCTAGCTGGATAATACAGACAAGATGGTTGCTGAAGCAAATATATGAAGGAAGTAAGAAAAATGGGATTAAGGATAGTGTTGTAATCATTAGCCTTAATGAGTTGTAAAAGTAACTTTGCTGTAAAAAGAGGGAAGAAGAAAAATTGTTGTACCACAATCAATCAGCATATTATAAACTAAAGAGTAATGTGACTCAAATTTTTGATATGGGATTTGGAATTCTATTGTTTAATTGGCCAATAAAAAGTCTCATGTCATAAAAACATTTGACTTTTCTCCATGCTGTGGTTTAATTTTCCATTTCAGAAACATGAAGCATGAATAAAATCTTACCCAAGATTGTCATCTGGCTATGGAGCTTTCTAAATGTGACACTAATCATGTCATCTCCATTCTGTACCATGTAAATGCTTAAAAATTTTGTAAGATATTTCTCACCATTATATCAGATCTTAATATCAACACATTATTCCTGCTTCTCAAGGGTTTTTTTTTAATACATTTCGTCATCCAGTGTGTAAACTATCCTTCCCAGCTTCATGTCATCTACAATTTTGATAAGCATTCCCTACAAACTATTGACAAAAAATGTTAATGAGAATATTGTGTTTTCATCTAGGCTACGTCATTCTATCTTATCCACAAATATATCATGAAAAAAATTTGCAAACATTTTGCTGAAATCTAGGTAGACCACTTCACATCTACCAATATAGAAATGCTTTTATAAAAGGAAATGAGTACAATCTGAAATGGCTAGTTATTTGTGAATTGATGCTGACTTAAATAAGAAGAAAAAAATAAATATCTTTTTAAAGGTAGGTACTGTATAATCTTTTATGGATTGGATATATGAAAATATGAACAATTTCAAAAAATCTTATTAGAAATCATTTATGTTTGTAGTAATTTAAATGGAATTATTCAGAAAATAACTTTATTCCTTATGTAACTGCTGATCAAAAGAAAAAAAGGAAAGTGAAATTTGGGGTATTTGCTTTTAACAGAGCCATATAATTATTTGAAGTTGGTTAAAAAAAGAGTAGTTCACATATATGATGTGATTTCAGGAATTCCAAGGAAACTTCCTATATCCACATGCCATATGATTATATTTTTCCAACAGGACTGATTCTTTTTCCTTTTTTAAATTGAGTATCATTAAAGATATTACTCTGTTCTCTCTATATATACCACATCTCTCATACACCATTACCTTCATCTCAATTTTTTATCACCTCTACTCTGAGCAATTTCTAGTCTCACCCTCTCACTGTGATTTAATTGAATTAATGCTACTTTTCAAAGGCAGTATGCCATAGTGGATAGAGACCACACCACTTCCACCCTTAACATAAGAAAGACCTGCATTCAAGTTTGATCTCTCACACAAACTGTGTTTGTGTTCCTGGGAATGCTTCTTAACTTTTCATATCTCTACGGACATCTGAAAGTTTGCATTATAACCTAATTTTTATCTGATCTACATGGATGAAATAAGGCTGAACTCTCCCCAGTATTTTACTATTATTTCTCTCAATGATATCATCATTCTCTTAGTCTCATAAATGAAAAATTTTTGAGTGATTTTTGCCTCCCCTATTCCTTACATGTAGTCAATCATCAAGAGATTGTATATATCAACTATTCCATCCGCTTCTTCTCAACCACTGTTTCATAGAAGAAAATCACACATTTCAGAGTTGTTAGATGACTTATAAGGCATTGTTAGTGAGAGATTGTGGCCTATACCCCAAAATAATCTAATTGTGAATCCACATCTACAATGACATGCTATCTTTCCCATATATAGTTTATTGCATATCTCTGTCTACTTCCCTATTTCTAATACCATCATATTAAGCTCAGTTCTCATCATCTTGTATAATTTATTCCTGCAATAAATTCTGCCTGGCAGTTATCTCTGAAATCTTTCCCTCCCCAGATTTAATCCATCATTATCACAATTTTAGGTTCAATTCAATTTAATAGGCATTTATTAAGTACTGACCATGTGCCAGGCACTATGCTAGATTCTAGAGACACAAAGCCAAAATGATATATTCTTTTCCTAGAATGATAGAAAATTCAACCTTAAAATGATTGTAAGATAATAGATCTACAGTTTGTAAGGATCTTGGGGGCCATCTTATACAACATCCTCATTTTAGAGATAAGGAAACTGAAGCCCACAAAACTTAAGTGATTTCTATATAGTCACAAAGATTAAATGTGGAATACCAAAGTACTAAAGTTAGATCATTTGAGTCAAAATCCAATAATTTTGCCAGTGTACCATGGTGCCTTAATCGAAGCTTTTTGCTGACCTACTTCACATCTTTCAAAGGTTCTCTTTTTCAAATGCTTGAAGTCTAAATTTCATTGCCCGGCTTTTGAATCTATCCATAAGCTGGTCCCTCCATCTCCATTTTCCATTCCTCTTCACATACTGCTTCTGTTCTAGTCAGGTTACTCTCCTCACACTCAACCAGGTACCATTTTAATTTTTGCCTATGTCATTTCCCCTGCCTGAAATACTTTAACTCTCTTTTCTGTAATTCCAAATTCTAACTAGACTGCAAGGTTTTTTCTAAACCTTCTCTAATTCATGAAGACTTTTCTCCTTGAGCATCCTCTTCTGTAAAATCCTTTAACACTTCTTGGATTTAGAATTGAAGTATTCCTAGAGGTCAAATACTTAAACCCTTCATTAAAAAAAAAAGGAACCTAGAGTCAACCAAGATTAAGAAGCGGATGTATAATGTGAATTGAATTCCTGTTATTCAAATCTAGCATTTTTATTCCACTATACCTCACTGATATTTTTTTCTGAATATAATAATCTATTAGGGCTGCTTTTACCAGATAATCAGAATCATAATTAACAATCTTAGTGACTGGGGTAAATTTATTTGGGGATGAAAGGGTGATGATTGACAGCTTGCCCTGATCAGGTGCAGTGGCATTGGAGTTAAAACAATTCACTTCTCACATGTTAAACATGAACAGTCAAAGGCAATAAGGAAAGATATCCCTCTTGTCCCTACCTCAGGTATTCTATTATGAGAAGATCTTAGGTAGCAGCAGCCATCATCAAGTGAGGCAGCAGGCATGGCAGCATTATGCTCTGCAAATTGAGATCTAGGGAGTAGGTCATATTGAGGACTGGTAAGGTCAGATGAGGCATAGGGATGGAATGGAGGAAGTGTCATTAATACCTTTCTTTGAATAAATTGGATCAGATATTTAGTAGGAGGGATCCTGTGAAAATAAGGCACAAAGGAAAGGATACAGGAAATAGAGTCAGAGGCCCTGAAATCTACTGTCTGCTTTTCCATTAAATAGTCTTGTCATCTTTAGCAAATCAGGTAACTCATGGTTTCCCCATCATTATAAAAAGGGATAGGATGAGAGACCAGGATTGTGATTTCTTTTTTTATGATGAACTCTCAATTGAAATCATTCCCTATACCAATGCAAATTGCAATGCAATCTTGACAACTTACAGTCTTAGGGAGCTGTTTATAACATTGAAAGATTGCACAATTCTCCTAAGGTCACACAGTATGTATAAAAAAGGTTTGAACTGAATTCATGTTTTCCTGACTTCAAGACTGGTTCACTTTCCACTCCCCTTTACCTCAAGGAGATATTGTAAGAAAAGTACTTTGCAACTTCTACATAAATGAGTCTTGAAAATAATTAGTACATTGGATGCCTTCAATAGAAGAGGATAAAGAATAATATGAGTTGGAGGGAATATGGGCAAAAATAAAACATTTCAACTTCTTCACATTTTTCCTAACTTTAGCTCTGGGACTGTTTTTTAATCTAGTGTGTTGCTACAGAGCAGTCTGAAATAAAAAAATAAAATAAGCCTAATCAATGGTCAAGGTGTCAAATTTTCATGATCTTAATTAGTGAGCATGTTGGGTATTTATTCCTGATAAGTATGACAATGAAAATGTATTTAAATGATTAACTCTTGTCTCAGCATATTCAGCAAAAGCTTCAACTATATACATTGGAAAGTAAAAGTGAAAAGCAAAATGAATGATGGAAACATTTTCAGGAAGGCAGGTGGAAAAGAGCTGATTGATTTTATTGCAAACATTTCTCATGAAACATGTCAAGTGTTTTACTATTCTAGAGAATTGACATAATAAATTAATAAAAAACATTGACAAATAATTTTAAAATGGAAGCAATATGTTGTGTTCTTTGCATAAGAATCAGCTAATACCAACTTTCTACTGAAAGTACTTACATTTGGTGTCATCTTTTCAAGATGTTTGAAGGTCTAGAGCTAATATATATCTTATTACTGAGCCCCACATTATAAATAATGACATAAGTTGATAGATGAGAGTCTTATTATCAGTGTTATGCTCTAATAAAATGCATTATCAAAGGAATATAGATGTCTAGAAAGTACTAGTATTGAATCTGTGACCTAACTTTTCAAATAGTATGGTAAGTAGACTTTCCCCCAATTGTAGGTAGCCTTATTTTCCTCATCTATAAAGTGGAAATAATAACAGCACTTATCTCACAGTATTGTTGTGAAATCTAATGAGGCAATATTTAAAGAGGTTTACAGACCTTAAAGAACTACATAATAACAATAATATTTAGCCTTTTGGGTTATCTGTATATTTATAAAATATAAATATTTTTCAAATATTCATTTCTGAAAAGAACAAGAAAGTATGAAATAAATTGTGGAACCCTAGGTAGTAAGGTAGGAAAGAATGAATTAAATATATACTAAAAAGACAATTTCATAGATACTGTTTTAATCTTTTGAAATACAAACATTAAAATGGAGTTATTCTCTGCCCACAAGGACTTTCTTCTTCTATTTTCTTTTCTTTCAATGTCTTTTCTTCTTTTCTTTCTTTCTTTTTTTCTCGATCTTTGATTTCATTGACATAAAAACCTTTGTTGAGGAAATTCCACTACCAATACAAATTGATACCCAATCTGCCATTTACAGAGTTGCCTATGGTACATAGAAGGTAAGTGATTTTTCCAGAATTGCATAACAAGTATGAAGCTTTCATTATAATTGGGGAGGGAACAAATATGGTTGATGTTAATTAAGAGAGATTTGTTCTGGATATTCATAAGGATAATGAGTCAATGTATAAAGGATTCTGTTTTGTGAAGGACCACAATAGTTTAGACTAGACTGGTGCTCCAGGATGATTGAGGAAAGAAGCAATGGGTATTAGGAAGCAAAAGTAAATTTTTCAAGAACCACTGAGAAAATTGTAACAAACAAAAACAAAAACAAAAACAAGCATTATATGTATTATATTCTGCTTTTGAAGAAACTCTGAGAAAATATTAGAAAATATTAGAAATTAAACTCAAATTTTTGACAATCCTTCAAGCACTTAAAGACAGTTATCTATCCCTGAATCTACATTTCCTCAGACTAAAGAATCCTAAGCATTTCCACTATCCTTCAGGTTGCACAAACTTGGGGCCATTAACCTTGTTGATCTAAGATGATGTCCTATGTATCAATATACTTACTAAATTGTGGTTTCCAGAACTGAACACAATACTACAGATGTTTTTCTGATTGGGATATAGTAGTCTATATTCTACCTTGATGACTCAGCCTGGATTCTCAAAAGATAAAACAATAGACTATAAACTGATGTGTCCTGTAGACAGAAAAGTCTTCTATCATGTTATTGGAAGACCAGCTTTAAAGGCTTGTCACCTAGTAGACCACAGATAATGAAAACATAAACAAGGGCAACCCACAAAAAAAAACTCTTAAATTGTACTGGAGTTGTAATGTAAATCACTACAGTTAGTACTCAAAAATATAACAGATCATGAAAGTGATATGTTGATCTAACAAGCATAGGATTGAAGGGAGTAAGATTTATATAGAATAAGTGGTTGATATTTAATTTTATAAGCATTTCCTTTTGATTTGTTTTTATTTCTGAGTGTGAGGTCAGAGCCAAGGACACTGATAAGAGGCAGTGACCCCTTTGAACTCTCTCAATGTTCTCCTACAAACAATCTTAAAATAATCCCTGGAATCAAATTTTGGAGCAGAAGGCCCACAAAAGGTCAGGGTAAGATATTTTTCCAGCTTAAGAAAACCTAGTAGTTCCACAGGAGGCAGAGTGAAGGCCTGTGCAGGGGGCCTATAGGTATAGACAGCACAACAGCTGCAGCAATAGCAGCAGCTTAGGGAGCTTTCAGCCTAGAGGTGGTCAGTGGGCCAGACAAATGGTAAGAAAGAGATTATAAGATACCCCTTGATGACGCTGGGTGCACCTGCCACTGATTAGCAACTCTATTTTCCATATGCAGTTCTGGGTAGCAGCTCCAGTGTAGATGCTGGCGGTTAACCATAAGGGAGCAGGAGTCGTGGTTATAGTTCAAAGGTCAAGAGGAGCACTAAAGTGGCAGGGGAACCAGGGATCTGATCATAGTTTCATGGTGAAGAGGAACACTAGTGCTCATGGCTGGAGCACAGCAGGGATGCTTCCTAGGTAAAGAGCAGAGCATAGATGAAGAAAGCAGTGATAATACCTCTTTTAAGATCACAGCACCCTGTAAATACCAAAAAAAATTATAGACCCCCAAAACTAGCTCTGAAAAGAGCAACAAAAAAGTCTGAAGTTTAGGACAGTGCCTCCTAAATCTCAGGTGAGAAAAGCTCAACTTAAACATAAAGTTTAAAGTCAATAAATAGGCTGAGAAAATGAGCAAACAACAGAAAAGGAACTTTATCATAAAAAGCTATTTTGGTGTCAGAGAAGACCAAGACATAAACTCAAAAAAAGACAGCAATGTGAAAACAGCTACAAACTAAGTCTCAAAGAAAAATACTAATAAGCCCAAAAAGAATTCCTGGAAAAGTTAAAGAAAGTGATAAGGGCTAAAAAGAAAATGGGAGGGGGTGAATGGAGCAGTATAAGAAAACTATGGAAAAAGAATTAACAACTTGGTAAGAGGCACAAAAATTCACTAAAGAAAAGAACTCCTTAAAAAGAAGAATAGGCCAAATTAGGGGGTGGGGGAGGTTCAAAAGCTAACTATAGAAAATAATTCTTAAAAAATCAGAATTGGGCAGTTAGAAGCTAGTGACCCTATACCACATCAAGGAACAATACAATTAAATTAAAGGAATAAAACATAGAAGAAAATGGGAATTATCTCATTAGAAAAACAACTCACCTCTAAGATACATTGAGGTGAGATAATTTAAGAATTATTAGACTACCTGAAAGACACAGTCAAAGAAAGAGTATATATACAGGCCACACACACACACACACGCACACACACTCAGATGTGTATAGAATTTCAATAACCTAATAAAATAATAAGAGGGAAAAGGCATAAGAAAAAGGGGAAGGGATGATAAAAGGGAGGGCAGAATTAATGGATACAGTGTTTAGAAGTAGACTTTTGAGGAGGGAATGAACAAAAAGAGAAAAGAAAAAAAGAAAAAGAAGAAAATAGGAAGAGGAGAACACAATTAGTCATCATAACTGTTAATGTGAATGGCATGAGCTCACTCATGAAATGGAAGCAGATGGCAGAATGGATAAGAAAACAGAATCCAATTATATGTTGCTTATAAGAATCACACTTGAAACAGAAAGATATACACTGACTTAAAGGTCTGAAGAAGACTCTAATATACTTCACCTGAAGTAAATAAAAAGCAGTGGTAACAATCATTATCTCAGACAAAGCGAAAAAAGTATTAACCTAATTATGATGACAAGCAGGGTAACTACATCTGGCTTAAAAGCACCATAGACAATGAAGTAATATAATAAAAATTACAGGCTTAATTTATCAAATAGTTTTCTTTTCCCCTGCCTTTAACACGAACATACCTGTTTCAGTATACATAGAAACACAGCTGTGCCCCATCCTGTTAGTTATTCCCTTACTTTGATGTGACCTGCCCCCTCCTTCACAACCCAGGTGATGGGTTACCCTTGAGGATGTGTTTTTTTTATTGCTGTTGTTGTTGTTTTACCCCCCACACACCCCAGAGATGGTGGTTGTGGAGGAGGAGAAGGAAAAAAATGAATAGCAGGAGGAAGCATAATGTCAATAAAATTTTATTTGGCATTAAAAGTCCTTTTTACCCTACCACTCTACACAATACCTCTCCTTTTGTTCCTTACACCCCTCTCTTACCTCCACATTTCTTTGATCCAGTGTCCTTGATGTTTCTTCAAATAACATACTCTCTCCCCTGAATGCAGAAATTTTCACTGATTATTCCCCATGATTGTTCTCCCTGTTCATCTCAATCTTCTGGATTACTTCAAGTCACAGCTAAAATTATACATTCTGCTAGAAGCTTTTCCTAAATCCCATTAATGGCAGTACCTTCCTCCTGATGATTATCTCTCATTTCTCACATATTATTATTGTTCAATCATTTTTCAGTAATGTATGACTCTGTGACCCCATTTGGGATTTTCTTGGCAAAGATACTGATTTGGTTTGCCATTTTCCTCTCCAGGTCATGTTACAGAGGAGGAGACTGAGGGAACAAGGTCAAGTAACTTGCCCAGGGTCACACAGCTAGTAAGTGTGTGAGGTCAGATTTGAACTCAGGAAGAGGAGTCTTCCTGACTCCAAGCTAGGTGCTTTGTCCACTCTGCCATCTAGCTGCCATTATAATATAGATATAGATAGATCAATAGATCAATAGATAAATAGATAGATAATGTCATGTTTGTACATAATTGTTTGCAATTTGTCTCTCTCATAAGACTGAGTTTCTTGAGAATAGAGACTAACTTTCACCTTTCTTTGTATCTCTAGCACTTAATCCAGTGCCATATTTATTTTAAACTATTTAAAATGTGTAAGAGATTAAAAATATAGAAAATAAATGCATCACACTTTTAGTTTTCTAGACATCAAAAACCAGAGTAGAGTCTGTGAGAGATTTTCAAAATGGCAAAAAGGCAAATTCAATATTTTTAATGTTCTTCTTGTTAATTTTAAGGGTAGTTACATGCCCATTATATATTTGAGTTACTTGTTACATGTTAAATTTACCCTACTGATTTAGTGATAACAATTCATTTTGTCATCTTATCCCTCCAAAAAAAATGTCACAGGTTTCTTCCATTCTAAATATTGTTTCCTTTCCACTTCTTTTTTTTCCCAACTTAAAACTATTTTATCTTTTTCAAGTACATGTAAAGACAGTTTTCAATATTCACTTTTATAAGATTTTGGGTCCCAATTTTTCCCCCTCCCTCCCTTTCCTCCCACTCCCCAAGAGGGCATGCAATCTGATATAGGTTATACACGTATAATCATATTAGTCATATTCCCACATTAGTCATGTTGTGAAAGAAGAATCAGAAAAGAAGGGAAAAACCATGAGAAATAAAAAAAAGTGAAAATAGTATACTTTGATCTTTCTCTGGATGTGGATTGCATTTTCCATCATGTGTCTTCACTTTCAACTTTCAAACTGTTATTAGACAAACCAATTCATTATCATAAGTTCACTTTTAAGCAGATAAATACCTCACATGAATTTTGAAGGCAGAGCTCTAGAAAAATTTTCATCTAAAAGCAATAGCTTTGAAATGGGGGAGGGGGGTGCAGAGACGAGATGGCAGAGTAAAAGCAGTGACTTGCTTGAGCTGTCCCTTAAACCCCTCCAAATACCTGGAAAAATGCCTCTAAAAAAAATTCTAGAGCAGCAGAATCCACAAAAAGAGAGAGTGAAACAAGTTTCCAGCCTGAGACAAACTTGATGGGTGTTAGGAAAAGTCTGTTCCACAGGCTGGCAGAGAAGCATAGTTCAGCTTGGGCTGTGCAGGCAAAGACAGGCCCCAGCAAATCCAGAGCAGGCCTCAGGGGACTGAATCACAGGTAGCTGTAGTGGTTTCCAGACTTCTCAACCCACAAATGCCAAAGACAACTTAGAAGGTCAGTGGGAAAGGTCTGTCTGACTTGAGTGAGAGAGGAGTGCAATCCAGTCCTAGCCTTAGTGCAGCCCCATGGCAGTGGCCACAGAAGCTGTTTCTGAAGTTCTCAACCCTCAGATGGTAGGGGGATTGAGTGGCTGATCAGAGGGGAATTGTGGGGATCTCTTTGCTGGCACTGAGGCAGGATTCTCTTGCTTTGCCTGTGTTTGGTTGTGAGTCACAGTCCTGGGGCAAGGAGAATCACTGGTATCACAGAACTTATGGCAGTGGAGAGGGAATCCTCCTCATAGTTCCAATGCAGAAAAGAGGGTTTGTGGTCACTCATAGCCCAAAGAACAGGCCAGGAAAAGAATAACACCTCTCTTTTGAGAATGCCACCTGGAAAGACCTGAAAATTTACATTTACCTAGAGGTATCTCTGAAAACAGCTGCACAAAACTCCTAAAGCTTAGGACAGTACACTCTCCACAACTGAAGCAGAGCCCTACCTTAACAAAGAGTTAAAAATTCAAGTAATTGTCTGGGAACATGGGCAAAGAGTTGGGAATAAAAACTCAGACTATAGAACCTTACTTTGATGACAAAGAAGATCAAAACACAAATTATCAAAGTCAAAGCTCCTACATCCAATGCCTCCAAGAAAAATAAGAACTGGTCTCAGGCCAATTTCAAAAAGGATTTTGAAAATGAAGTAAGAGAAGTAGAGGGAAAATTGAGAAGACAATGAGAGTGATGCAAGAAAATCATGAAAAATTAGTCAACAGTTTGCTAAAGGAGACCCAAAAAAACCTGAAGAAAATAACACTTTAAAAATAGACTAATCCGGGGGGTGGAGCCAAGATGGCAGAGTGAAAGCAGTAGTTTGCTTGAGCTCTCCCCCAAACCCCTCCAAGTACCTGTAAAAATTGACTCTAAACAAATTCTAGAGTAGTAGAACTTATAAAAAGACAGAATGAAACAAATTTTCATCCCAAGACAAACTGGAAGGGTTGATTAGAAAGGTCTATCACACCCGGCTGGGAGAGGAACGCAGTTCGGCTTAGGCAAAACAGGCCTTAGCAAACCTGAAGCAGGCCTCAGAGGACTGAATCACTGGCAGCTCTAGCAGTTTCAAGATTTCTCAACCCACAAATACCAAAGACAACTCAGAAGCGGAAAAGGACCTACATGTGCAAAAATATTCATAGCAGCCCTTCTAGTGATGGCAAAATATTGGAAATTGAGAGGATGCCTATTAATTGGGGAATGGCTGAACATGTTGTGGTATATGAATGTAATGGAATACTATTGTGCTGTAAGAAATGATGAAGAAGCTGTCTTCAGAAAAACCTGGAAAGACTTGTATGGTCTGATGCTGAGTGAAGTGAGCAGAACCAAGAGAACATTGTACACAATAACAGCCATGTTGTGTGATGACTAATATTGATAAACTTAACCCTTCCCAGCAATACAAGGATCTAAGACATCTCCAAAGGCCTTGTGACAGAAAATGCTATCCACATCCAAAGAAAGAACTATGTCCTTTGAATGCAGATCGAGGCATACTATTTCTTATTTTTTTCTTCTGTTGTGTTTTGTTTCCTCTTTCTGGTAGTTCTTCCTATTGGTTCTAACTATTACTTACGACATTGCTAATGTGAAAATATATTTAATAAGAATATATATGTATAGCCTATATTAGATTGTGTGCCATCTTGGGGAAGGGTATGGGGAGGAAAGGAGAGAAAAATTTTAAACTCAAAAGCATATGAAAGTGATTGTTGATAAATTACAATAAATTAATTAATTAAAAAATTGTTAGTGCATACAATTAGGAAATAAGATATATAGGCAAAGGGGTTTAGAAATCTATCCTGCCCTACAGGAAAATAGAAGGGTAAGGGGAGAAGAGAAGGTAGGGAGTGATAGAAGGGAGGACAGATTGTTTTAAGGGGTATTCATAATGCATACCATCTTGGGGTGGGGGAAGAGGAGAGATGGGAAGAAAATTTAGAACTCAAAATCTTGCAGAAATGAATGCTGAAAATTTAAAATAAATTAATAAAAAAAGAAAAATAGTCAAAGCTATTGCCTTACAGGAAATTTCTGGAAATATACTTTTTAAACACTTTGTTAAATTAGGAATTCTGTCTTCTCATACCAATACTGGCTTAATATTTTGGTTCCTGTTTGGTATGCATGGAAACTATTTTAAAGAAGGAAGTACTTCATTTTCATTACTCAAAGCTTCTGAATTTTGGCATTAATACAACTACTTTGGTTTAATAAATATTTTCTTTTAATCACTTTTTCAAGCAACATCCAATTCTCTAGGTATGGATAACACTTTCCCTGTATTCACATTGTTTGCATTGCCTAGCATCAAGTTATAGGGTTTCAATGTGGCTAACAAGTATGCTTCTCAAATATTTCTTGAACTTCCTCTTAACATATATCACCTGTCAAACATAATCAGGAAAGAAATTATCTTGTCAGAAGCTTCATACTTAACTTCCTCTTTGGGAGCCTGCAAGATTCCATAGCTTTCACTTTTTGATGCAAATTATAAACAAGCCTTGCCCTTGACCTAGACTTCATGCACTTTGAACAGAATCAAAAATAAAGTTGGCACATTATGATATGCCCACAATTCTCAGCAATAATCTAACCCTTCAGACACAGGCCACAGGACTATTTACTCATTTATTTATGACTTATTAGATTAGTATTTTTCTTATTATCTACAATAAACATTAAGCTTTTTTGAATATATTTACCATTAAAAAAACTAAAACAAAAGCAAATAATATTACTCTTTTAGTGGTAAAGGGGGAAAATCATTTTGGAAAAGGATCCTCAAGTTACAGTTTGTCTATTTAAAACACATGTGCATTTACAAGCACACACACACTCACACACACACATACACACAAAAGGCCTGTTTGAGTTTTTTTTCATTGTTCTTGCTGTTGCTGTTTGTTTCATTTTTGCAAACTTTAGCTAATTCAAAGGCCCTAAAGGAAATCCAATGCAGTCAGTATTGAGCATTTAACGATTTTGACTTAAGCAAAATAATTCACTAAGCCATTTACTTTGTCCAATTCATAATAGAACTGCCTGGTAAAATGTTGGTAAATGCTGACAAGAGTTGAAATCAAGTTGATTTATTTACTTAGGATTTATACTCCCTTTGACTTTCAAAAGGATTTGAAGCAGCATCTAAGCTGAATATAATGTAAGAAGGCTCTGGAAAGACAAAACAAACAAACAAAAATAACCTGTTTTGTCCTTGCATAAATCACTTCATAGCTCTGTGAGTCAGTTTCCTTATCTACAAAAAGAATATTTTCTCATGCACTAAATGATTCACAAAATTATTATGAGTCAAGCACTTTCTAATCATTATCACAGTATTGCAGTTTTGAAGAGATTTCATATACCATCTAGTCCATTAAACTAAAATAACTTCTATAGAAGCCAGACAAGTTCCATTCAGCTTTTGCTTGAAGACTCAGTAGTATAAAATCTAATATAAGTTCATCCCACTTTTTGTTATCTCTAATTGTTAAGGAGTAATTCTTCATGTGAGGCAAACATTTATCCCTTTGTAAATTCTCATCTATTACTCCTAGTTCTATTCTCTGAAATCCAGAAGAACAGGTATAATTTCTTTTCCATATGACAACCCTTCCAAAACTTTAAGACAGATAACGTGTTAGAGGATGAGGGATAAAATACAACATTTTGTTCTTTTTTAATTTTTATTAATTTATTTTAACTTAGCAACAATCCCTTCCATAAGCTTTTGAGTTTTAGATTTTTCTCCCCTTCTCACTCCACCTCTGTCCCCATGATGGCCCACTAGCTGATATAGGCTATTTATATATATTCTTATTAAGCATATTTTCACCTTAGTTATGTTGTAAGGAAGAATTAGAAGCAATATAAGGAACCATGAGAAAGAGGAAACAAAACAAAACAGAAGAAAAACAAAGAGCAAATGGTATGCTTTGATCTACATTCAAACTCCATAGTTCTTTGGAGGTGAATAGCATTTTCCATCATGAGACTTTTGAAGATATCTTAGATCCTTGCATTGCTGAGAAGGCCTAAGCCTGTCAAAGTTAGTCATTGCTCAACAAGGCTGTGACTGTGTACAACATTGTCCTGGTTCTGCTCACTTCACTCAGAATCAGTCCATACAAGTCTTTCCAGGCAACATTTTGTTCTCGTAACCCTTTATATAACCTTGCAGAAAGTCACTTATTGCATGGACACAATTTTCTCATCTGTAAAATTAGAAAAATTGGACTACTTGAAGTCTGAAATGCTTCCATCGATGTCCATGGTCCTAGACTATATCCAGCAATTTTCTAATTTAGGTTAAAGATCAATAGTCTTCACTTAAATAACTCAAGGATATTCATGCTGGCTGTCCTCCATTGGACTCTATTGGGACTATCAATATCCTTACTAAAATATTGTGCCCCTCAAATGAACACAGTTCACCAGATAAAGTCTGACCCAGGAAAACACATCAAAACTTTACCCCCTTGGTCTTAGACACTAGGCCTCTTTTAATGAAGCCTAGCATCAAATTAGATCTCTTGGTTAACTCTTGTTGAAACTACAATTCAATTCAGAGGAATTGTTATCTAGCCAAATCTTAAACTTGTATGTGTGCATAGTTATTTTTTAATCCAAGAAAATAAAAGCTTTAAATTTATTTTTATTAGTTTCAAATACTTGCTCAACAAAATCTTCTTTTATTGTTTGGCAAGAAAATAGCAGTGTTTATTTGTAAGATATTTTTCCCCAGTCAAAAGCAGGAAGTACTGTTCTATGATTTCCTGCATAGAAAATAACTGAGAGGGGTTATAATATTTCCTTTAATTAAACCTTTGTAAGGTACCTACAATTAGAAGAGGCAGCATAGTATGTTGGATAGAAGGCTGTATAAGCAGTAAGGAAGTCACAAACTCTGTAGTTCTTAACCTCTCCGAACCTCAGTCAACTAGTTACAGATGAGTTTTGTGTTACTGTCTTATTGAATGAGTTCTTCCCAATATAAATCCCAGGTCAGTGATGTAGTGTACAAAACACTCTTGTAAAACAATGGGAATTCAAATTTAACCAGTGTTGAAATCTTTTGTTTCTTCACATTTCTCCAGAACTATAGCAAGAGGCAATAAAAGTGAGGGCAACTAGTAACAACAATAATATTATTATTTATATAATACCGTAATATTTGCAAAGTGTGCGTCTTATAAAAAGGAAATTAAATGAAACAAAAATTTAGCAATAGGTACCCAAATTTGGTTCTGTAGTTTGTAATAGAGATTTACATTGTCATGATAAGTTAAATCAACAGGCATTCATTCTTTTTATATCATGCAACTTAGGGGAACACAATTTGGCTTTGAAGATTTCTTAGACAAAATTTCCCTTGCACATATTTTAAAATTATTTGTGTATGTATGGTAGATAAAGTTACAGGGACAATTATTAAATGGTCTAATTAGAATTTGCAACAAAGGAGATATAATAGAGGAATATGCAAGTTAAACTAAGTTGCTTGCCCTTGTCAGTGTTAAAGAAATGTTCCATGTATAGGCAAAATAAAGCAAACATTTATTATTTGTAGTATGTTCTCCAAATTCTCCAAATCACAGGTGATGCTTTACTAAATAATTTGATCCTAGGAATCATACAAAACTTTCTCCTTCAAATACACAAGATCGTCAAAGAGATATGTCTAAATATTCATGCTTCAGAAACAAAATGCTTGACAAAATAAAATATAACATTGGACCCTTTAAATTTGCCCTGAGATCATCCATAAAACCTGTATATACTTATGCATGTTATTCCTCCTATATGTCCTTTACAAGATGTGAATTCTATAAATAGGAAATATTACAAAGAACCAGAAAGAAACAATTCAAATATCATTGAGCCACAGTCAAAATAACAAAAGATTTAGCAATTTCTACATTAAAGCATCTGATGGCTTGGGATATAATATTCTAGAGGGCAAAGAGCTAAGATTACAACCAAGAATTGAGTGTAAATCTTCAGGGGGGAAATGGACATTTAATAAATAGAGGACTTTCAAGCACTCTTGATGAAAAGACCAGAGCTGAATAGAAAATTTGAATTTCAAATACAAGACTCAAGGGAAGCATAAAAAGGATAACAGGAAAGAGAAATCATAAATGAATCAATGATTAAACTATTTATACTCTTTCATTGGAAGATGACATGTGTACCTCTTAAGAACTTTCTCATTATTAGGGCAGGACATAGACAGAAGACACAGGTGTGAGTTGACTATGATAGGGTGATATGAAAAACTGAAATCAGAAGATGAGAAAGAAGGATGACTATATCAGATGATATCTAAAAACTAAATCAAGGGTAAGAAAGAGATATGCAAAGGGAGAAGGGGAATGGAGTGACAGAATGGGATAAATTATCTTACAAAAATGAGATGTAAAAAAGTACTTACAATAAAGGGGAAGATGGGAGGGGGAAGTTGTAGAAAATGTTTGAACTTTATTCGCATCAGAATTAACTCATATACAGAATAGCATACACATTCAGTTAGGTATAAAAATTAAAACCTATCTCATTCTATAGGGAAGTAGGAAGTAAAGAGAATAAGAGGGGGGTCATGCTAGCAGCAGAGCCAAGATGACAGAAAGAAGCCAGGAAGTTGTCTAAGCTTTCCTCAATTTACTTCAGAAACAATGTTAAATCAAGCCAGATTCTGCAGTGATGAAACCTACAAAAAGATGTAATGAAATAATTTTCCAGCTTAAGATAACTTAGAAGGACTTCAGGAAAGGTCTGTCTCACTTGGGTAAAAGGGGAGCACAGCCCAACACTATGCGGAAAGCTTAAAGCTGGGAAACAATCTTTACAGTAAGTGTCTCTGATAAAGACCATGTTTCTCAAATATATAGAGAACTGAGTCAAATTTGTAAGAATACAAGTCATTCTCCAATTGATAAATGCTCAAAGATTATGAACAGGCAGTTTTCAGATGAAGAAATCAAAGATATCTGTAGACATATGAAGAAGTACTTTAAATCAATTTTTATTAGAGAAACACAAATTAAAACAATTCTGAGGTAACACCTCACACCAATTAGATTGACTAATATGACAAAAAAAGGGAAAATGATAAAGGTTGGAGAAGTTGTGGGAAAATTGGAACACTAATGCATTGTTGGTGAATTTGTGAACTAACCATTCTGGAGAGCAATTTGGAACCATGCCCAAAAGGCAACCAAACTGTGCACATCCTTTGATCCAGCAATACCACAAGTAGGTCTGTATCCCAAAAAGATCATAAAAAGGGGGAAAGGACTTACATTTGCAAAAATATTTATAGCAGCCCTTTTCATAGTGGCAAAATATTGGAAATTGAGGACGTGCCCATGAATTGGGGAATGACTGAATAAGCTGGGGGATATGAATGTAATGGAATACTATGGTGTAATAAAAAATGTTGAACAGGCAGATTTTAGAAAAAAAAGAAAAAAAAACAACCTTGGAAAGGCTTGTACAAAGTGATGCAATAACAGGAAAACATTCTATACAGTATCAGCTACATTATAGGATTTTCAGTTACAAATCATTCAGCTTTTCTCAGCAACACAATTAACTATGACAAGTAAAAAGTACTCACAAAAGAAAATGCTATCCATAACCAGATAAAGAACTGATGGAGTCTGGATGCACATCAAAGCATAATTTTTTCACTTACTTTATTCTTTCTCATGGTTTTATTTCCTTCTGATGTGTTTCTTCTTCTACAACTATAATGAATGTAAAAATATGTTTTACATGATAGCACATGTATAGACTATATCAAACTGCCTACCATTTTTTTAGAAGAGGAGAGAGGAGGGAGGGAGAAAGAAAATTTTAAAACTTAAATCTTTTCAAAATGAATGTTAATTTTTTTCTTAATATGTGATTGGGGAAAAATAAAATGCTATTTAAATATAAAGGTCCCCCCCCAAAAAGTGTAATTTTACTGCCAATGAAGGGAAAATTAAAACAATAATTAGGAACAATTTTGCCCAACTGTATGCCAATAAATCTGACAAACTAAGTGAAATAGATGAATGTTTGCAAAAAATATAAATTGTTCAGATTAATAGAAGAGGAAATAAAAATATTCACATAATCCCATTTCAGAAAAAGAAATTGAGCAAGCCATCAATGAACTCCCTAAGAAAATATTTCCAGGACCAGATGAATTGACAAGTGAATTCCACCAAATATTTAAAGAACAATTTCAATACTATATAAACTATCTGGAAAAATACATGAAGAAGGAGTTGTAACAAATTCTTTTTATTAGGCAAATGTGGTGCTGATACCTAAACTAAGAAAAGCCAAAACAGAGAACAAAAATTTTGGACCAATTTCCCTAATGAATATAGATGCAAAAATTATAAATAAATTATTAGCAATGAGATGACAACAATTTATCGGCAGGATAATACATTATGACCACATGAGATTTACACCAGGAATGCAGAGCTGGTTCAATATTAGGAAAACTATTGTCATAATTGACTATATCAACAACAAAACTAAGAGAAATCATATGATTATCTCAATTAATGGAGAAAAAAGCCTTTTGACAAAATACAGCATCCATTCCTATTTAAAAAATAATTAGAGAACATAGGAATGGATGAAGTTTTCCTTAAAATGATAAACAGTATTTATCTAAAACCATCAACAAGCATTATATGTGATGGGGATAAACTAGAAGCATTCACAATAAGGGCAAGGATGAAACAAGGATGCCCTTTTTCACTATTAATCAATGTTGCACTACCTATGTTAGCATTAGAAATAAGAGAAGAGGAAGAAATTGAAGAAATAGAATAGGCAATCAGTAAATAAAAGCATCACTCTTTGAAAATAATATGTTGATATACTTAGAGCATTCTAGAGAATCACCTAACAAGTACTTCAAATAATAAACAAGTTTGGTTAGGTTGCTGGATTTAAAAAAATCCACCTCAATCACTAGCATTTCTGTATATTATCAACAAATTCCAGCAGCAAAAAATAGAAAGAGAAATTTCATTTAAAATAACTGTTGATAATATAAAATATTTGGGAATCTAACTGCAAAAACAAACCCAGAAACCATATGAACACAATTACAAAACGCTTTTCACACAAATAAAATCAGATATAAACAATTGGAAAAATATCAATTGCTCATGGATAGGCTGAGCTACTATAATAAAAATGACAATTCTACCTAAATTAAATTACTTATTCAGTGACATACCAATCAAACTACAATAAATATTTTATAGAGCTAGAAAAAATAAGCTCTATAAAATATTTATTGTAGTTTGTTGTAGTTTGTTTGTTTGAGTGTAGTTTATAAAAACAACATTCATCTGGAAGAACAAAAGGTCCAGAATATCAAATGAATTAACGACAAAAAAGCAAAAGAAGGTGGCCTAGCCATACCAAACTATATTGTAAACTATATTACAGTATAAAACTATATTATAAAATGGCAATCATAAAAATTATTTGGTATTGGTTAAGAAACAGAGGGGTGGATCAGTGGAATAGGTTAGGAACACAATTCACAGTACTCAATGACTGTAATAATCTATTATTTGATAAACCCAAAGACTCCTACTTCTGTGATAAGAATTCAAAATTTGAAAAAAAAAGCCTGCGGGATAAATAGGAGTCATAGACCAACAACTCACACCCTATACTAAGATAATGTTGAAATGAGTACATGATTTAGACATAAGGGATGATACCATAAGCAAATTTGGAGAGCAAGGAATAGTTTAGCCATCAGACCTATGGAGAAATAAAAAGAAAAAAGAGATATAGAACATTATGAAATGCAAAAATAAATAATTTTTATTATATTAAATAAAAAATAGTTTTTACGCAAAACCAATGCCCCCAAGATTAGAAGGAAAACAAAAACCTGGGAAACAGTTTTTATAGCCAATTTTTCTGATAAAGGCTTCATTCCTAAACTACATAGAGAGCTGAGTAAAATATATAAGAATTTATGTCATTCCCCAATTGATAAATGGCCAAAGGATATGAACAAGCAGTTTTCAAAGAAAGAACTTCAAGCTATCCATAATCATATGAAAAAATGCTTTAAATCACTATTGATTAGAAAAATGCAAATTAAAACAATTCTGAGGTACCACATCTTACCCAAATGACCCAAAAGGAAAATTCTTAATATTGGAAAAAATGTGGGAAAAATTGTAACACTAATGCATTGTTGGTGGAGTTTTGAACTAATCCAACTATTCTGAAGTGTACTTTGGAACTATTTCCAAAGGGCTATAAAACTGGGCATACCCTTTGACACAGTAATACCACTTCTGGGTCTGTATCTCAAAGAGATCATAGAAAGAGAATAAATACCCACATGTACAAACATCTTAATAGCAGCTCTTTTAGAGGTGGCACAGAATTGGAAATTGAGGTAATGCCCAAGAATTGGGGAATGGCTGAAGAAGTTGTGGTATATGAATATAAGTAATGAAATACTATTGTGCTCTGAGAAATGATGAGCAGGTGGATTTCAGAAAAACCTGGAAAGACGTATATGAACTAATGCTTAGTGAAGTGAGCAAAAACAGGAGAATATTGTGTATCACAACAGCAACATTGTGTGATGATTAACTATGATCAACTTAGCTCTTCTCAGCAATACAATAATCCAAGACAATTCCAAAAGACTCATGCTGGAAAATGATAACCACATCCAGAGAAAGAACTATGGAATTTTTACCCATTTCTTCTGATTCTTCTTTCACAACATGACTATTGTGGAAATATGTTTAACTTGATTGTACATGTATAACCAATATCATTTTGCTTGCTGTCTTGGGGATGGGAGAGGGCAGGGAGGGCAGGACAGAGAAAAATTTGGAACTCAAAATTTTATAAAAAATGAATGTTGAAAACTCTCTATGTAATTAAAAAAATAAAATACTATTAAGGGAAAAAAGATGGAGGAGTTGATAGAAGAGAGGGTGGTTTGGGGGAGGCAATAGTCAGAAACAAAATATTTTTTGAAGAATACTTTTGAAAGTGAAAAGAGAGAGAAATATAAATAGAGGAAATAGGATGAAGGAAAATACACATTAATCATAATGTAAAAAAAGGTTTCAGCAAACTTCTCTGATAAGGACTTCATTTCTCAAATATATGAAGAACTGAGTCAAAGTTGTAAGAATACAAGTCATTATCAAATAGGTAAATGGTCAAAGGATCTAACCAGGGAGTATTCAGATGAAGAAACCAAAGCTATCTGTAGTCATATGAAAAATGTTCTAAATCACTACTAGAGAAATACAAATTAAAACAACTCTGAGGTGTGACTGAAAAGGAAAATGACAAATGTTGAAAGGTTTGTGGGAAAATTGGAACTCTAAAATACTATTGATAGAATTGTGAACTGATTCAATGATTCTGAAGAGCTTTTTGGAACTTTGCCAAAAGAAATATAAAAGTGTGCATGTAGTTTGACACAACACTATGACTATTAAGTCTATGTCATAAAGAAATTAAAAAAAAAAACAGAAAGTGACCTATTTGTACAAAAACTCTGTATAGCAGCTTTTTGATGTAGCAAAAAATTAGGAGTTGAGGCAATGCCCATCAAATGGGGAACGGCTGAAAAAAATGGGGTATATGATTGTGATTCAATACTATTGTGCTATAAGGAATGATGTGTAGGTTACTTCCAGAAAAAAACAAAAAAACAAAACTGGACTTACATGAATTGATTGAAAGTTAAGTAAGCAGAGCAAAGAGAACAGCATCACAACAATGCATTTTTGTACATTGCTCTACTGTGAATGACTTACCTATACTCAGCAATGCAATGATCCAAAACACTTCCAAAGGACATATGATGAAAATACTATCCACCTCCAGAGAAAGAACTGATGGAGTCTGAGAGCAGATTGAAACATGTTATATTTTTTTTTACTTTTTAAACTCCTTTTATTTGCTTTTATTTTTATTGCAAATGTATAACCAATCTCAAATGACTAATGTTCACAAGGATAGAGGAGGACAGGAAAGGAAGGAGAGAATTTGAAACTCAAAATTTTGAAAAAGAATGTCAAAAATTGTTTATACATGTAATTGGAAAATATTAAATAAAATTCAGTGTTAGAGGAAAATTTGAGAAAAGAAATGAGTTATGCAAGAAAATCATGAAGAAGTAATTGCAATTTGCTAAAAGAGGAACAAAAATTCTAAAGAAAAGAACTTGTTAAAAATCAAAATTGATCAAATGGTAAAAATAAATGGTATTAAACCTTACTGGAGAAAGTAACTTTTTAAAATTAAAATTGGACAAGTGGAAGCTAATGACTTAAAGAACCATCCAGATACAATAAAATAAAAAACCTTGAAAACTAGTTGAATTTGTAAACTTTCTCAGGAATAAAAAAAGATGACCTGAAAAATAAATTGAGGAAAGATTAAAAAAGTCATAATTAAAAAAATAAACTTGATATCATATTTCAAGAAATTATAAAGTGAAATGGCTCTGATATCTTAAAATTAGAGGACCAAATAGAAATTGAATGTGTCCACTGATCACCTCTTGAAAGAAATCCTAAAATTTATAGTATATATTATATTTTGTTCCAACCTAAGCTGTATTACTTTTCAAAATGCATTATTCAAATTATTTTTTAAAATTCTTGTGACTGCCAAATTTTCTGGTGTGATTTTGAAGGACTTTCCTTTATATATCAAGATCTTTTTTTTTCCTGTCCATTTGCTATATTTGCTGTTTCTCAGTGGCATTGTTAAATTGCAGCTAAACAAATTTTGGTCCATAAATGTAGGGTAACAATATTCCATTGTAAGACAAATGTGATGAATAAAGAGAAAGAAAGAGATATATGGACAGATGCAAAGTGAAATTAAATAGAAGAAGAAGAATTATATGAATAATTACCATAACAATGTAAATGGAAAGAACAATGATAATAAATTATCAATATTAAAAATTTTGAAAATGTAATTGCCAAGGCTGGCTCTGCAAAAATATGAGGTGATACTCTCATCTCATCTTGCATAAGGTACAAGACTACTGATATGAAACACTGTATATAACTTTAGATCATGTTATTTAATTTTATTGGAAAGTTTATCATTTGATTGTTCTGATTTTTTGTTTTAAGAAATGGCTCCCTGGAAGTAAGAAAGAGGTTAGCACCAGGAAAATTAGATGGTTCACAAATTTTGAAAATCAACATCATGTTTTAATTTTTTAATTAATAAAATAAATTATTAAATAAAACCATTGCATATCTTTGAATTAGAAGTACAGAGTTTTTACATTTCTAGATCTGTATCCCAAAGAGACCATACAAATTGAAAAAAGACCCACATGTATGAAAATATTTATAGCAGCTCTTTTTGTAGTGGCAAAGAATTGGAAATTGAGGGGATGCCCATCAGTTGAGGAATAGCTGAACAAGTTGTGCTATATGAGTGTAATAGGATTATTGTGCTATAAGAAAATCAAGAGCAGGCAGGCTTCAGAAAAACCTGGAAAGATTTGAATGAATTGATACTGAGTGAAGTGAACAGAACCAGGATAACATTGTACATAGTAACAGGAACAATGTGCATTGACTAACTTTGATAGACTCATCTCTTCTTAGCAATGTAAGGATCCAAGACAACTCCAAAGGACTCATGTTAGAAAATGCTGTCCGTATCCAAAAAAGAACTATGAACTATGGAATCTGAATGCAGATCAAAGCATATTATTTACTCCCTCTCTCTCTCTCTCTCTCTCTCTCTCTCTCTCTCTTTTGTTCTTTCTTTCTTGGTGTTTCTCCCATTGATTCTAATTGTTCTTTACAACATGACTAATGTGAAAATAGCTTCAATATGAATATATATGTAGAGCCTATATCAAATTGCATGCTGTCTTGGTGTAAGGGGAAGGGAAAGATGGGGAGAAAATTTGGAACTCAAAATCTTATGGAAGTGAATGTTGAAAGCTAAAAATAAATTAATGAATTTATAAAAAAAAAAGAATGGTGAATATGGGATAGTTGAGTTTTTTTTGCCATGTTGGAGTTAATATTCACAAAATCATATAATTTAATGGGACTCAAAAGATTGATATTTTAACACTATGTTATGATTAAAAATCATCTAATTTTACCTAGGAAAAATGGAGCATATAGGTGGCACAGTGTATAATGTGTCAGACCTGGAGTCAGGAAGACTCATCTTCCTGAGTTCAAATCTAGCTTCAGACACATACTAATTACTTTCTAAGAGCATGATCTAGTTGAGAATAAAGCACTTTAAAAATCTTTGTACTAAACTGCAGACATCAAAATATCTCTGTCATGAGTAACAGAGGATAGTTCTAATTTATGAATATGAACACATGAAGCAAAATTGATACATTACATAGGTAGATAAAGTTTTGTTGCATATAAAAAGGTAAAGCAATGACCTTTTAGTCTTACTAAGCAAAATTTTTGAGGTTATTTGCATGAAGCCAGATTAGCAACCAGGGCCACGTTAAGAATTTAAACTGTTATACACATTAAAATATCTGGCTGAGATTAAGAAATAGAAGTTCAGTCAAAAAGAGAATGGTATAAAAGATAGCTGAACCCAGCATGAGGGCCTATGATGCTTCATAGGATATGGCTGATCACAAAAGAGAAAAACTAGCCCATGGGACTTCGAGACAAAAGAGATGAAACTCTCCACCTTCCCAAAGAAAAGGTTAATAGCAGCTAAAGTCTAAAAAAAAAATTAGAAGGCAGCCAGGATGTACTATAGATAATCTTTAAGAAACAAATCAGTTAAAGACCAGCACATAGTAGTATGAAAAACAACAGAAGTAGTGAAATGAACAACTTAGTGGAGATGCCTGCAAATGTTCATGCAGCAGATAATCAGAAAATGGAAGCTTTAAAGATAGGTAGACTAGTTGAGGCTGATGGTAGGTTTAAGGAAGTGAAAAATAGAATAAGTAGCAGTATTAGAGAAAGAGAGATTCCTTCTAGGATTTTGTCACAGGGTCATGAGTTACCTTGGCAACACATATTATAACATATGTGTATTATTATTATTGCTATTATATATACACATGTATGTATTTTTCCAGACAAGTTTCTTGACTTTGTGAGCTTTAACTATGTGTCCTAGCACATATGTATTTCATGGCCACATATGTTCTTTCTCCAATAGATTGTATGTGAATTTGATGTACAGTACACCTATATATAGTCAGCAGTTCTGAAACTTTTCTTATTATTTACTTGGCTATGTTGTTGAATTAAAAGTCTATTTATTTGAATTTATATATACTCAATTTGATCTGTCAGAAGAAAAGCCTCCCTAGAGACTCATAAGTTATAGGTTTTTTAAATAGATATTGACAATATATTCCTTGAATACAGGATAGTTTTTAGAAAAAAAACATGAACTAACTGTAAATATGTCAGCATACAACATGTTGTTAATTTCGCTGGATCATAGCTAGGACATCTGAGCTATAGTTTCCTCACCAAAAAATATAAGAGTACTGTTAGTTGACTTCTAATGCTCCTTATATATAAATATTAATTATCCATTGCATTTTATAAGTTCAGATACTAGCTACTGTTTTGTTTTCACTCTTCTCAGCTTCATTGCCCACAGTTACAGGTACATTTGAGTGATAAAAAAAAGTCAGTTTGAGATGGTATTGGACACAGAACACTGTCACCTGATCAACGCATTCTTAGTAGAGTAGAATAATTGAAAGATTGATTTGTAAAGCAACAATGTTTGACAGTTATGATTTTGTTATTGTTTATTTTTATATCCCTAACAATACAATTCCTCGAAAATATTAATCACTTTAAATAATTGAATTGGTTTCCAGATTTTACTGACTCAGATCTTATCTTTGATTTTTTGTTTGTTTTTGTTTTTCTTCTTCCTCCCCTGATCATGCAATATTCCCAACTATATTTGACTTTCATGTTAGGGATAAGGGGGAAAGAGGAAATAAGAAAGATACTGTTTCATAAAAAAATTTCAATGAAGCTATATATTTAAACTTTTATAAGTGGTGAAGTATATGGAAGGGAAAGTGGGTAAATAGGAAGTACAACCCACTTAGAAATTATTTTTTCTATTCTCATACATTTTATATAAATTTTTTAATGACTTGTTACACTAATGTACCCTACCTTCCTTTTGAAGAAACTAGTCTATGATCTGTTTTATAGGTAACAATGGATTTTAGAATTATACATGTAAAGTTATGTTCATATTTTATTTAAGGATTTATTTTTACTTAACAATTCTCCAACTGGCACACAATTTCCTCTGTATGAAGCCAAATGTAATGAGTTAATGACAGATACCTAGCCAGGTTTTATGTTATTTCAGTATGCACCCATCTGATTTTCCCTCATGACCAACTGAGTTCAAAAGAACAATGAATGCATTCTATGTGACTTGGATACTAACAAAAGGATTCTTATCTTGCTTTTTTCTTCTTGTAAATATATTCAAAGACACAAAATTAGACTAATGCTAAGATGCAGATTGGAAAGTTTAAAAAATAATGTGAAACACTAGTGTCTCAAATCAAGTTCTTCCATGTAATTTCAACAAAGTTAATTCAACAAATGTTACTGAGCACTTCATATGTGAAAAGCACTATGCTAGGTACTACGGGAAGTAACACAAGGCGGAAACAAATATGACAGCTTTAATCTGTTACTATAAAAGGGTGTCCCAAAAGTCTTAGTGCAGACCCAAGTGGTAACAGTCAAAAACTGTACTAAGACTTTTGGGACACCGTGTTATTGTTCACTCATCAGAACTGGATTGAAGCTTTTTTACCTGACTATATATTAGGCATAAAACCTATACAATTTCAGCCAAAGTATCAGATTGCTCAAGAGATTGATAAGGTAGCTTCCTTGATTCAACAAAAGCTTGTTATCCACAACTTTTCATAAATGTAGGAATACAAAAGTAAATATTAAAAGTTTCTATGGTATAGAAAGTAGGGAATTGTCTTATGGTTCAGCTTTCTTAGACTAAAATAACTGAGTATGTATGATTTTGATGCAAGCTTTCCTGTTTACCTCTAGGAGAGGTAATATTCTAGAAAACATCACAAATTGATTAGTTTGGACTTGATCTAGTGAGTGAATTTTTTAAAAAATGTATTTGTATGTTTTTCTTGCATTTTCAAATAACTTATCTTGGCAAAATTTAAATATTTGTTTCTAAAATATTGTACTTGACATTTTTTTTAAAATCCTGAGTTGTGGATAATGTCTTATGCCTCATGTCCTTCTTACTTGTGTTTTCTGAATTCTATTCAGGTGCTCAACCTCAGGAATTCCTCTCTTCCTCCCCTGAGACCCAGCCACACTGTCACAAAAATATTCTTGCTACCTGCGGTACTGTACTCACAGGGCTTAGGCTCATTCCTCCTTGCCCACAGCCACAGCCTGGGAACACACTTGGTCAGCACTGCTGGGCGTCACTTCCAGAAACACAAGGGGTCCTTCAATCTCCCTTCGCTCAGTGTCTCCTATTTGTTTTTCAGGTTGGAAATGTGAGCTATAACTCTTTTATATGACATTTAGGTGAATTTGAGAAACAACATACATGCCATTAAGAACAGAAAACATTAAAAGATATTTGGAGAAATGTAACTTCCTATTTTATAATTTTATTTACTGGTATTCTGCTGGTGCTAAAGGACTATTAAAACACTTAGACCAATGGTTTTCAGTATTTCAGAGTATATGTAAATTTTTTGAACAAAAAAATCCAAGGTTCTCAAATGATAATAGTTGCACTTTTGATGTCTATTGATTAGGAAAGAATAGGGATAGGGACTGGCTCCTATCATTATTACAAGAGACTCCCAGGTCAGAAAATTCCTCTATCAATTAAGGTCAGCAACTTTTTTGGCTATTAAGAATTTCAGAGTTTCCTAAAACATTGCAAGTTTAAGTGATTTAACAATGGCTATAGTGTTTCTAGCTTTAAAGTCTGCTCTCTGTCTATGACAGCAGCATGCCTCCCTGATTGGTAAATTAAAAGTGAAGAGGTCAAAAAGATCCTATGAATTCAGTAATTCTTTTAAATGCTTTTGGATGCTTTTATAACAATGCCCACATATTTGGTTGTTTTTTTTTTTTTTACTGAATGTGACAAGGTTGCAAAAAATACCAATTAAGGAACTAGGAAGAATTTGAATTAATGATGTCATTTTATCAAACCAGAGTATGTTTTAGAAAAAAATATGGGATGTTCATGTAGCAAGATTGAAGAATAGCCAATGGACATACTGAATATTCCAACAATATCTTTATGATATGAAGAGAAAATGTGTAAGTCCAGTAGCATGTTGAGGTAGGTGTTAGCAAATTTATGGGAGGGAATGGAGAAGAGATGAAAGATGTAACTGGTATCATAATATGGGACATCCATATCAGTGGGCTCATAGATTCATTTTAGTATTTAAGTAGCATGTTTACATGTAATATACATTATTTAGTTTAGCAAAAGGTAGAGCCACACCAAAAATAATCATTAAAATAATCCTTACCACAGATGTAGATCTACAGATTACTTTCAATAGCTCCATAAGACCTCAATTTCCCTTGCACTTTCATACCAGGGTTCCCAATGCTACAGGCTGGGAATGACTGGCCTGGAGGAAGGGTTTAAATGTGCATGAATCATCTCAGAAAAATGCACAACATAGCATGTACTAAGGTCAGAAATGATGACAAAATGTGGATAGATTGTACCATCAGAGACAGTGTCATTGTACCACACTGACAAGCACATGGATGTGTGAATATATTGAGGTATTCCTTTTTTTATAAACAACAGAATTCTTGCCATTTCCTCAACATGTGAGGTTATCCAGTTTTTATTTTACCTGTAGGCAGTGTAGCTGAAACATGAAGTTGGTTGGGAAGTAAGAAAATATTGTTGGGGTTTGAGTAAAAGTGCCATATTTGGGAAATATTAGTTAGTATTAAGGTTCAGAATGATTTGAAAGAATAAAAGAATGAGAAAGCAAATTAAGCTCTTTGAATTATCTCTGTTTATATTCATCTGTATCTGGACTGGATAATGACAATAGGAATATAAACAACAGCTTCAAAATGCTGAACATTGCAAGAAAAAAATTGAGATAATTTAGAATTTGATTGGATATGAGAAATAAAGAAGAGGTAAGAGTCAAAAACCACTCTAAGATTTCAAACTTTTATGCTAGGAAGAATAATGATACATTTTGACAGAAATATAACCATCAGGAAGCGGAACCAAATTTATGGGGATCATGGAGAAAAAGCAGTTGAAATTCAATCTCACCATTTCCTCTCCTTTCATTCATTCTCAACCCTTGACAATCTGTTTTCTGACCTCATTATTTAACCAAAACTTTGTTCTCCAAAGTTACTATCTCTTAACTGCCAAACTTGATCATCTTTTCTTAGTTCTTATATTTCTCAGCATATCTGCCACTTTTGAAACTGTTGAGCACCCTCTCCTACTGCACACTCTCTGTTCTGTTTCTATATTTTGTGGCTTTATGCACTTCCTGTTCCCCTCAAGCTTAGTGCTTTTTCTCAGTCTAATCTTATGGCTTATTTTATATATTAAACCTCTATTTGGTTTGTAAAGTCCTTCACAACTTCACCCCAATCTCTCTTTTCATCCTCATTACACATTTTCCCCCAAATAATTGATTTCTTGGTGTTTCTCATCTATGACAAACTATGAATCACCTTTAAGAATTTGCAGGGGCCATTCCTCCCAAATAGAATGTCCCTACTTCTCACCATTACCTCATATATTCCTTTGCTTTTGCAATACACCACTGAGACACATCTTTTCATTTTTTTCTACTCTTTCTCCCACATTCTAGGACTCTTTGTCTGTGATTTGTATTTAATTAAATTGTACTTATTTTCTATTTATGTATACATTTATGCTTTATATACATATGAAGTCATTCTTTTATGCAATCATTCAGGGAGCTTAATACAGGCTTTGTTGTTTAAATCTAAGAAAATTGGTCTGTTTACCTTTTGACCATTCATCCCTTATGAAATTCATTCCCTTATTGCAAACACTCATTTCAATCACATCAAAAATCAACTCATTTTTATCTGGTAACAAAATTAAAGATTGTAATGGTTCAGAGAGCAAATGAGCTAGAATTGTGTGTGTAATGCCAATTTACCATGTAACAGTGAGGCAGATGAGGCTGAGGAAGTAAAGAGGGGATCAATTAATTAGTCTTGGTGACACGATCAATTCTTCTCCAGACAGATCCATTTTTAAGCAGACCAGTGATCCAGGCAAGGCTCCAACTCTTCCTGATTATATTCAGTTCAGGACAGCAGAACTGTTCTCTTCCAATCAGCTGGTCATTTGACCTATTGTTCATCCTCTCCCACCCCTCTCTTCTAAGTTGGTCTCAAGCTTCTGACTCCCATAATCCTTTACAAATTCCTTCTAGTGGAGGACAAATACATTTCCTATCAATTTTCTTGCCAAATAGGGGCTATACATATATAGGTACATATTGAATTTAAACTTTTTGTGAAGAGGAATTATTGGTTTTTATTTTTTCTTTGTATTCTCAGCACCTAGTCTGGTGTCTGGCATTCATTTGGTGCTTAGTAAATGATTGTTTATATGTTAATTGGATTTGGAAAAAAAATTAAGATAGAAAAGATAGTAATATCAAATAGTAGCAGAGTTCCTTCCATGGATTATATTTTCAACACTTCAAAAGACTTCTCATTTCATCAATATAGGTCACTTTTTGTTTATTTATTTTTAGTTTTCAACATTCATTTCCACAAGATTTTAAGTTCTAAATTTTCTCTCCATCTCACCCCACCCCCACCCCAAGTTGGCATGAACTCTGAATACCTGTTCCCCTAATGAGCCATCCCTTCTATGACCCCCCCTTCTCTTATCCCCTCCCCCTTCTATTTTCCTGTGGGGCAGGATAGATTTATATACCCCATTGCCTGTATATCTTATTTCCCAGGTGTATATAAAAACAATTTTTAACATTTGTTTTTAAAACTTCGGGGTCCAAATTCTCTCCCTTCCTCCCATCTCACCCACCCTCATTGAGAAGGCAAGCAACTCAATAGAGGTTATGCATGTCTAATCATGCAAAACATTTCCATAGTAGTCATGTAATGAAAAACTAACTATATTTCCCTTCATCCTATCCTGCCCCCACATTTATTCTATTCTTTCTTTTAAACCTGTCCCTCTTCAGAAGTATTTGCTTCTGATTACTCCCTCCCCAAATCTGCCCCCCCTTTCT
Organism: Vombatus ursinus; assembly: GCF_900497805.2. Taxonomy (NCBI): domain Eukaryota; kingdom Metazoa; phylum Chordata; class Mammalia; order Diprotodontia; family Vombatidae; genus Vombatus; species Vombatus ursinus. The sequence continues at coordinate 7,968,582 of NW_020954598.1, forward strand.
ATCATCCTCCCAATCTCTTATCCCTTTTCTCCACTATTTTCCTGTAGGGTAAGATAGATTTCCATATCCAATTGACTGTGTATGTTATACTCTCCTTAAGTCAAATCCTATGATAATAAAATTCACTCATTCCCTCTCACTTTTCCCCACTTCTCCTCCACTGTAAAAGCTTTGTCTTGTCTGTTTTATGTGAGATAATTTACCCCATTCTACCTTTCTTTTTCTCCTTCTCCCACTAAAGTCCTCTCTCACCCCTTAATTTTATTCTTAGATATCATCCCTTCATCTTCAACTCACCCTGTGCCATCTATCAATCTATCTATCTATCTATCTATCTATCTATCTATCTATCTATCTATCTATCTATCTATCTATCT